>NC_084493.1:34922411-35526463 GCF_030035675.1 Rhineura floridana
GGAATGGAGTCATTGGTGCTTTATTGCAGAGTGAATATTTGGAAAAGCTAGGCAAGAATATGCATAAACATGAGAAGCAAATGCTATATAGAGAAAAATGAAGTGAGCTTATTATAAAGCCGTGTGGCAAGCAAAACATGTTTATTTATAACAAGGTGAGTTAGGGTTTCAAAGGAGATTGCCGTTGATCCTGAACCAATTCAAGGAAAACCAGAAGCCCGTGCAGATTTATTTATTATGTATTTATTAATTTCATATAATTCATAGATGGCTTTTCACAAAAAGCAGTAAAAAAACTCTACATCTAGTAAAGCTCCATCTGCACTATGGCGTTAAATCAGTATCATACAACTTTAAGCAGTCATGGCTTCCCCCAAAGAATCCTGGAAACTGTAGTTTGTGAAGAGTGCTGAGAGTTGTTAGGAAACTCCGCTTCCCTTCACAAAGCTATAGTTCCCAGATTGGTTTAACAGTCTCTCCGCATCCTTAAAAAACTACAGTTCCCAGGATCCTTTGGGGGAAGAATCTATTACTGTTTAAAGTGGTATGATACTGCTTTAACTGCATAGTGCGGATGGAACTAGCACAGTAAAAAAACCGTCCAGAACAAAGAGAAGAGCCATCAAGCAGCCTAACCCTAGCCCAAGGCCCAGAGCAGGTTAACCAGCTCATCCAAAGGCCAGAGAGAAATGTAGCATAATTGGTACGATGTCCTCTCTGTGTCACCTTCTTGTCAGTTAACACAAACAGAGAGAGTTCTGTTTTAGCTGAAGCTTCTGAACAGAGCTTGGAAGTAACTAGTTACAAGTAACGAATTACTTGTAATTTATTACTTTTTTGAGTAACGAGTGGGTAACTTCATTACATTTTGCTGGTAATAGAACAAGTAGTAACTTCATTACTTTTGAGGAGCAATTGTAATGTTTCCAGCATTACTTTTGTGCACTACTCGGGGGGGGGCAGGGGAAGTCTTCTGCTCCTCTGATTTGTGAATAAAAGTCAGGTGCTTCAAATTGGGCTTCTGTGCAGGGTTGTTCTTCCTTCATGCTCCATGGGTGCTTAGGAGGCTACGAGGGAGGAGGTGGAGAGCAAGACGGCGTGGAGAAAACAATTGTTTAAAATTTGACAAGAGTGGAAGGAGAAAAGAGCTAGAGGCAATATATATATATACAAAAAATATGTGTGTTGGGGTATCATCATTGCTGGGGGTGGGGTGAGGGAATGTGAGATCCTGTTATGCCATTCTGTTAATCTTATGGATAAAAAAAATTTCTATTACCCTCTGTGTGTGCGTGCTTATTTTTAATGTTGTTTTAGGCTACTTAGATGTGCAGCAGCCAAGGCCAGCACCTTGTAGGCAATTTTAAAAAAAAATAACTAAAATGTAATTGTAGCAATTACTTTTCAGTAAAAGTAAAGTAATCAGTTACTTTCAGAGCAATTGTAATTGTAATGGTAATTACTACTTTTGGGGGCCCATGCAACTGTAATTGTAATTTATTACTTTTTAAAAGTAATCTTCCAAGCTCTGCTTCTGAATCATCTTCAGGGGCAGCCCCATGCTGAGTACTTTGCAGTAATCCAATCTGGACATGGTCAAGATCTGGATCTGAGACGAAGCAAGATCTGGATCTAAGACAAAGGGTTTCAGCCAGCTTACAAGCCTAAACTAGTAAAAAGCACTTCTGGCCATCATTGCCATGTTGGAACATTAGGATGTTGGACTAGGAGCTAGGAGACTAGGGTTCAAATCATTGCCGCTCAGCCTTAGCTACTTCACAGGGTTGTTGTGAGGATAAAGTGGGGAGAGGAAGAACGAGGTACACCACTTTGAGCTCCTTGGAGGAAAGGTGGGATATAAATCAATACAAATAGTAAAATACATTAAAATAAAAGGACATCCAGGCTGCCAGCTGCTCCTTCAGTGTCCACAGACTGATCCACCAATATCACTTCTGTTTAGGGCTGCAGTGTCAAATTAATTGGTTGGATTAATCAATTAGGGGAAAAAACTTTTACATTGGCACTAAGAGGTGCCCTGATTAATTGGCCAGCAGATTTTTTTTAAACACACACTTCCCCCCCACACACATGGGAGAGAAGCGCTCTTCTAAGACGATGCAGGTTACAATACTGTACATCAGAACGATTGTTTTAGCCTAATGCAAATTGAATCGACAGCTTAAGCAGACGAAAGTGCCTGATTCCATGTCAGGCCATTGCCCCATCTGACCCCGTTTGTCTTCTCAGGATGGGGAACCGGGTGCCCCCCAGATGCTGTTGAACTCCAGTTCCCATCAGCCCCAGCTGGCATGGCCAATGGCCAGGAATGATGGGAGATGGGCTCCAGCAACTCCTGGTGGTTACAGATCCCCCACTCTTGCTATAAGTTATATCAGTTTTAGAGGGGGGCGGAGGCAGGGGAGATGTGAGGCTGAGAGAGGTGCTGCCCAGGGAAGTCAGCAGAGTCTCTTCAGTGCTTCACTGCACCTGATTCTGTGATACCAACAGTAGAGTAGTGGCAAATTCAGCAGTGCAGGGTCTCTTCATAACAGTCACAGCCACGCCCCATTCTAAGATGATCGAATAGGCTGACTAGGCTTGAACACTGCTTCCTGCTTCTCTCTCACTGTCACCATTTGACTGTCCTTTCACACTGTCAGGAGATATTGCTTGAATGACTGAGTTCAGTCTTTACACGTTTATCTCTTGCTGCTACCAAAATGCTTGATGATGTAGATGGGATTCGCTGTCTCTTCTTCTGCAGTTACAGACTTCTTGTTGCTGTGTGTGTTTGTGTGCTTAATTTTGTTTAAAGTAGCACAACAGCAAGCAAGAGTAACAGCAGATGTTGAAATGCGAGTGTGCCAGCGTGTGTGTGCGTTTACCTAAGAAAGCAGGCTTTTACCTTGCATCAGCATCACTGAGACTGGAGACTTAAAATAAAATAAGAAAAGCTACTTTATTTGTAGAAATACATAGTAGATAGAAAGGCAAACCTTGTTCTAACTAACTAACTAAGTTGGAGGCATAACATCCAGGTGTAGGAGTTAGCCTCATGGCTTGGAGAGAGAGCAGAGACAAAGGATGTCTCCTCTCTCCCGGACAGTCGGAGAAAGAAGAAGGAGTGGAAAGGGCAGAAGGAGGAGGGGCAGGTAAGCTTCCCTAAAGACATAACAGTCTAGCGACAGAAGTCAGTCAGAGCATCACAGGTAAAGGTAAACAAGCCTATCCATCTGGAGGACCCTAGCTCTATCTCCCTTCTGGAACATAAACAAAAGAACAAAACAGGAGTTGCTCTTGCCCCACTTCCAACAATTCTCACTCTCCACAACTTGGCTTTTTAAAGTAGGAACTAACAGGAACTCCTTTCACCCCAATTGGCTCCAATCAGCAGGAAACGACAAGGAAGCATGTTAGAAGACTCTTCTCAGTGGCTAACATACTCCACTTTCATGCTGATTGGCTCATAGGATGCTGGAGACATAGGGACCCTGCTGGCACTTGGCTCACCTGCACCCCTGGATAGCAGTAAGCAGTAGAGGCGGGTCCATTAGGGCAAATGGGGCCCTACCGCACCAACCTCCGCCTGTCCTCAGCTAGCCCCCGCCTGCCTGCCTTCTTACTCAGTGCCAGCTCAAGGGGTAGGGCTGCCTGTCCACTCCCTCCTCCTCCTGAGTGTTGCCCCTTATAGGGCTCAGCAGGGAGGAGGGTGGGGACAAACCAAGAATGAGTCAGCTCTGCCTGTCATTGGCTTTAGCTCCCCCTGCTGGTTGGGCTTCCTGCCTTCTGCCCTCTCCCAATGAGCACCAACCACCGTGGCCAATAACCTCAGCTGTCGGTATCTGTATTTTGCATGATATCGTCACTTGCCTGGAATGACCATTTCCCTCTGTATGCATCTGCTTGTCCCCACTAAGCATATTATAGCAGAGTGACCCAACGCCACGAGTAAGGGAGGCCAGGCCAGGCTGCTTACGCCAGCCTCCCCTGAACCTGGAATGAGAATATTTATATAGCATTCATTTATTTGAATATTTTAGCTGGAAAACTGTCTTGGGTGCCTTAGCAGAAAGGCAGTAAAACTCAGTTAATAAGCAACAATGGACACGGAATAATGGGCTCAAGTTGCAGGAAGCCAGATTTTGACTGGACATCAGGAAAAAGTAAACTTCCTAACTGTTAGAGCCATACGAGAATGGAATCAATTACCTGGAGAGGTAGTGGGCTCTCCGACGCTGGAGGCATTCAAGAGGCAGCTGGACAGCCATCTGTCGGGAATGCTTTGATTTGGATTCCTGCATTGAGCAGGGGGTTGGACTTGATGGCCTTATAGGCCCCTTCCAGCTCTACTATTGTGATTCTATGATACCGTGCAATTTCTTGTATATAAAAGCCAAGGCCATTTATATACAGTTATCCTTAATGTTAGTAGTGTGAATTCTATTCTATGATTCTATGTCTGGAGGGCTGCAGGTTCTCTACACCTTGGAGACAGAGTAGGCATGACAAGGTTCCAGCCTTTCCAGAGCTATCCTGTGCCATCCTTTCGAACTTCAGACCTTCTGTCTGTGAAGTATGTCTTCTGTCATAAAGCTATAGTGCTTCCCCAACAGAGCAATGAACGGAAACTCACAGGATTCATTAAGTAGGATTTCTTTAATGGGCAGGGCTGCCTCTGCCATTAAACAGAGAGAGGCAATCAACCCAGGCAGCAGTGCACTCACACACACTAGAGATGAGTGAGAATTTCAATTCAGTTCACATTTGAAACCAAATCTATCAAATTCACACTTTCCAAAACCATATGAGAACCAATACACAACTATCCTTTGAAATTTGCACTTATTTGAATTTTGCCATGCGGTTCGCCAACTAAACAGCATTTACAAAAATGCCTATGTTAGGGGCAAGTGTGCATAAAAATGAATATATGTGTGAAAAAACTTGCAAAAATGCATTACAGGACAAGAAATGGCTTGCAAAAACGTGCAGATTAGTCAAAACTGCCTACAAAAATGTGTTCGTTAGGAGAAATTCACACTAAAGTGTTGGAGAATTTTCATGATGGTTTTTTTTATTTTAAAAAATTGCAAATCGCAACAGAAATGTGGAGAACTGAATTTAAGATTGGAAAAATGAGAAACGGAGAGAATCAAAATTGACAGATCTTTCTATCCCTTTTATCAACAACAGAAACAAAAATTAGGTGTGATTTCAGGAAGCATTTAGCAAACACTGAGACCAAGAATGGGTTAAACAAGACCACAGTTTTATTGGCTACAATATGTCAATATGGCATGGCATAGGGAAGGATCTGTGCCTTGGGCTGCCTAGCTCCTGGCCAATACCTCACCCACCCTGCCTGTTGGGTCTACAATGTGGAAGCTACCAAAATCTAACGCCCCCACCCCCACCCCCAGTGCAGGCTAGTACTGTGGGGAGCAGCTGGAAACATGGGTGCGTGGCAGCTGGTTGAAGCCCCCTGAGCTGGGGCTGAGTCCTTGAAGTGGCACCCCCCAAGCCCCCTTATCGGAGTTGCTGAATAAGCTAGTGCTGTGCACAGTCCCCAGACCCACCCCATGTTGACCTGGGGACCACCACTTCCCCGCCCTGGATCTGGTCCCAAATCAGTTCAGGTGTGAGGCTTATGTTTCATTAGGGTTATATATAGCTGGGAGAGGGGCAGGGGAAGGAGATGGTGTGCTGATTCTGTCTCTACGTCCAGACCAATTTTTCAGTACAATGGAGACATTCATGGGAGGGGGGGCCATCTCAACACCCTGCAGAATTGACCCCTCCACTGTACAGCTGAGCAGCAGAGGGGGTGATCCTGTGTGGGTGGTGCTCTGTAAGCTGCTTCCTGAAGGAACAGCCCCTTGCAAACTGGCACCCACGTCATCCTGTGGAGTGGCAACCAGGGCTGTGGAGTCAGAAGCAATTTTGGGTGGAGTCGGAGTCAGTAGAAATGTACTGACTCCGACTCCAGCTTCAAAATGAAAACTTTCATAGGAATTTAGGAAAGTTTTCTTATTCAGAAATTTTAATCAAATAGATATATTTTATGTTCTATCAATCTAGCCTGATGATTCACGTGGTGGTGATGAAATGCCTTGTGCTACCATTTTACTACAGTAAATTTGTTATTACTACTTAATATACATTTGCCATTTATGAAGGAGTCGGAGTCGGAGTCAGACAGTAGAAAAATAGAGGAGTTGGAGTCGAAGGTTTGGCGTACCGACTCCACAGCCCTGGTGGCAACAGCACTCAGGCAGGAAGGAGAGTCATGGCTGCCTCTTCTCCCTGCCTGATGCCCCCTCCTGACACCTCTGGGTTGCTCTGGGTCATCCAGTCTGACCCGTAGCCATGTGAACCGGACTTGGCCAAGGCCCCAAAAGTTCTGCATGGGCCCACTTTGGATTGGGCTTTGTCTGAATCTGCTGCACAGCCCTAGAATAAGCTACACGTACCCCCCCCACACACACACCAAAGTTGTGATATTTTAACAAAGTACATGCACACTTAAAATGATAAACATAAACTTCCTCGCTATTGGAAAGATGAAAACCCTGTGGAGAAAGGCCAGTCGCAGCTGGGAGTAAAATTCCTTCCTGGCCCTGTCAGCCAATGGTTTAGTTATATTTATCCATAGCAAGTGAAGTGAACTGAGGGAGGGTGGCTGGTACACCTGGAACTGGCACGCTATGGCCCAGGCTACGCTTTGAAGGCCAACCACAGGAAGAGTTCAGCTGGATTCGGCCAAAGGTCCCTGTAGCCAAGCACTCGATCCTCAGAGTGCCCAGCCAGATGCCTACAGGGATGGGAGTCCAGAAGCAGCACCTGGTGCAACAGCACTCCCCTCACCTGTGATTCCCAGCCACTGCCTACTGCCTCTCACAGTGGAGGTAGAACACAGCCAGCAGAGCTAGTAGCCTTCAGGTCCATGGACCAAGCCCCTCCAGGAAGCCACTGATGGACTCTCACTACCTGGGATCAAGCATGGCAGCAATGACCAATCAGGGGGCTGGATCAGGTCCCTGTGAGCTGCCATAAGAGCTGCCCAAAGGGGCCTTGCTACATGATGGTGGAGGACCAAGGTTTCCAGTGACTGTATTTATTTATGAAAATATTTGTATACTGCTATTCATTAAAAAAAAATCAAAATAATATACAAATACAAAATCAGAAATCATTAACTAACTATTGCAGAAAGGTATCTTCTGAATTTTCTGCATAAGCCTGGTGACACAGAAGTTTTCAGCAGGCATTTAAAAATCACAGGGCTGGTACCAGAGGGCAGCCAGGTTGGGCCCTGGCCAGGGCCCCCTAAAGGGCCCCTCCTTAAGATGGAAAGGTAGCACTCCTAGGGATTGCAGAGAGGGAGCTCCCAGGCACTCCCCCAATACAGACTGTTTCGGGCTTCAGTAAACCTGCAGGCATGTCCCACCTACCTCTCCCATCCCTGTGAACGCCATGCATGCTGTGTGCACATGGCTGCCATCAACCAAGATGGTGATGAAGGCTTCCCTAAGGGGCTGATCCCCCCCCATTTTGGGGCCCAATGCAGCACTTTGGAGTGGCCCCAATCTGACCTGGGACAATATGAGGCCAAACCCCCCTGGATCCAGGCCCTGAACCAAACCAGGGGCCTTGCACAATCATGAGGTTGTATGTTTAACAGGGGTTTCGAACTCTAATTAAGCATGTCAGGAAGGAGAGAGGATGCACACAGACTGCATGCACCACTCCTTCTCCCCCCCCCCCCACTGCCAGACCCCTCTCTTTTGACAGCCCTGGATTTATCCGGATGGCAATCTGAGGCTGCATCAGTTCACTCTGGCCAAATCCTGGGTCAGTCTGAATTAGCCCAATTCAGTTCAGGATCTGGCATTCAGCTGGACATGGTACACAGCTTTAATGTGCAGTTTCAGATTTGTAAAGATAATTTCCCTGAAATAAAGTTCTACTTCGAATGCATCAGGAATAAGCTACTCTGTCTGTTGCTCTACAGCATTTGAGCTCACACACACACACACACACACACACATTATTTGAGAAGTGTTTTGAGTCCTTTTGTTGTTTCTGTTGTTCATTTAGCCCTACTCTGAGAGCTTCATTTAAAAAGGAAATGACTTTGGACATACCTGTCTGCCTGTGTTGCTATGGTTAAAATGTGTTTTTCCCAATCATGTACATATATATGCATAAAATTCTTGCTGCATCTGCAATGTGTAGCTGGAAAAAGATAAATAATTATTAAAGTCTGTGTCGCTTTTTTAAAATTCATCTTTTTGATCTGTAGGCTACCAGTGGAAGATATAATCTTTTATTTATACTATGTGAGGTAAAATTTTGAAACTGGATCTTTCCCCCCTTTTTTTTTTAAACATCTAGCTCCCTGCTCACTCCATAATTAAGCCTGTAGGGCTTGGCGGTTTACTTGTAACACTACCCTTGTCAATTTCTGTTATTGCTAATTTAAAGTTCACAGCTCCATATCGCACAAAAAAATATTAGGGCAAAAGCAATTTCTGTTAAAAAATATTTAGAGTTGCAGGCTCACAGAAGTGTTTTCTACGCAGACTCTTCATGTTGGCGGTTCCAAGTTACAGAGGGACAATGTGGGAGATGGAAGATTAAAAACCCTTCGGTGCAATATGTTTTCCTTTAAACTGGATCTTTTATGTCTTCTTGCTATTGACAGGCATTAAATATTTTTGCCTTTGTTAGTGCATCCCTTAAAAAAAAAAAAAAAGAAATCAGCCCCAAAGCATCCGCTCCTCATTCATCCTTTCTTTCCTCTCCTCCCATGAAGGGGATCTCGCATTTTGCATAAAGTGTTACAAGGTCAGATGGGAAGCTTTCATCTCTCCCCACCTTCAGCCTTCCGCACAATAGATGGCTGCCATCCTACGGTACCCACAACTAATTTATCTGTCCGGAAGACAGGTAGCACTTCTGAACTGCTTTGCTCTTTGGATAGATGCAGTAAATAAGCATCTTAATGGTGGGCTTTCTAGCAAGGGGGCAACATATCACAGCGTGGCAGTTTTATCATCTTCCTGGGATGCCTACAGCCAAGAGCACATTGCGGCATCATCCATTCTCCCTTCTGCTAGGCTTTGGTGTGCATGTGAGCGTCAGATGGTGAGACATCTTGCCTTTCAGGCTACTTTTAACTGTTTTATATCCCACTCCGATATCCGGCTTTGTACCTCTGTTAATCATCCTCTCCAAGCTCCAGACAGCAACACAACTGCCAGAGCTCTTCTGTTTCTTCTTTTCCTTCCACTGAATCTTGTTGCAGGATCTCAGGCCACTTTGTGGCCATTTCGTATTGACTCGGAAGAAGTGCCTTTCATATTTGTACATGGTCTGATTGAGAAGATCTGAGTATGATAAAAAAAAGCCCAACAGGTGAAACCTGTGCAGATTAGCTGGATGATTCACTGGTGGGAGGGTAAGCTTTAGGGGCTGGTTTTGGAAACGGATGTCTCATTCACTAGGGTAAGATAATGTGCATATTCTTTCAGCTGATATCGAATAACAATTCTGAATGCTATTGTTGGATTGGAAAGGATGCATGTTTGGCATATCAGAAAAGGAAGGAATCCAAAGAAATTGATCATTTTGTTTCCTGGGTTAGCTCTCTCTCTCTCTCTCTCTCTCTCTCTCTCTCTCTTTCTCTCTCTCTCTCTCTCTCTCTGTCTCTGTGCGTGTGTGTGTGTTAGAAAGCGGTGTGGAGAGCTGTGTAAATTTTCTAGTGTGTGTGTGCATATTTGTATGCATATGTCTTCTCTGCATCCACCCCCTTTATTCTCTCACTCCCCCACAACACAACCTCTTTCATGCTACTAATGCACAGTGATCATATAACACAGTCTACTGACTCACACCATTTGCACGTTATATAGAGCACACATACTTTCATAGTTGACCAAGACTTTGATGGAACTGCTGCTTAAATCCCTTCTCTGTTGAATCCTTCCCACCAACAGAGTTCCATCTTCCCCTCAACCTTGTGTTATGACTTTAAAAAAAAAAATGTTAGAGCAGTTGGAATGTTCATAAACATTCTGTAACTCCATAGGCCAGCTCCAGACACTCTTGGATGAGACCGATTATCTGGATCCATTTCAGTCAGGTTTCAGGCCAGGTTTTGGCATGGAAATAGCCTTGGTCACCCTGTATGATGACATCTGTCAGGAGAGAGACAGGGGGAGTGTGACTCTGTTGACTCTCCTTGATCTCTCGTCGGCTTTCGATACCATCAACCATGGTATCCTTCTGGGAAGACTAGCTGAGTTGGGAGTGGGAGGGACTGCATGGCGGTGGTTCCGCTCCTACTTGGCGGGTCAGCTCCAGAAGTTGGTGCTTGGGGAACATTGCTTGGCACCCTGGACTCTCCAGTATGGGGTTCCGCAGGGGTCAGTTCTGTCCCCCATGCTGTTCAACATCTACATGAAACCGTTGGGTGCGGTCATCCAGAGCTTTGGAGTACATTGCCATCAGTATGCTGATGACACACAGCTCTATTTCTCCTTTTCATCTTCTTCAGGTGAGGCTGTCAATGTGCTGAACCAGTCCTGGCTGCGACAATGGACTGGATGAGGGCTAATAAACCAAGGCTCAATCCAGACAAGACTCAGATGCTGCTAGTAGGTGGTTCTTCTGACCAGATGGTGGATGTCCAACCTGTCCTGGATGAGGTTGCACTCCCCCTGAAGGTGCAGGTTCGTAGCTTGGGGGTTCTCTTAGAACCATCTCTGTCACTTGAGGCTCAGGTAGCCTCAGCGGCAAGGAGTGCCTTCTACCAACTTTGGTTGGTGGCCCAGCTTCGCCCCTATCTGGACATAGATAACCTGGCTTCAATTGTCCATGCTCTGGTAACCTCCAAGTTAGATAACTGCAATGCGCTCTACATGGGGCTGCCTTTGAAGACGGTTTGGAAACTGCAGCTTGTGCAAAATGCAGCAGCAAGATTGGTAACAGGGACCAGACGGTTCAAACATATAAAACCAATTCTGGCCCACTTCCTTTGGCTGCCTGTATGTTTCCGAGCTCGATTCAAGGTGCTGGTTTTAACCTATAAAGCCTTACACAGCTTAGGACTACAATACCTGATGGAATGCATCTCCTGACATGAACCCACCCATACACTATGCTCAACATCAAAGGCCCTCCTCTGGGTGTCTACTTGGAGGGAAGCTGGGAGTCTGGCAACAAGGGAGAGGGCCTTCTCAGTGGTGGCCCCCAAATTATGGAATGATCTCCCTGATGAGGTGCGCCTGGCGCCAACACTGTTATCTTTTCAGTGCCAGGTCAAGACTTTCCTCTTCTCCCAGGCATTTTAGCATGTGTTTTTAAATTGCTTTTTAAAAATGTGTTTTTAAATTTGTATATTTGTTTTTAATGTTTTTAATTGTTGTAAACCTCCCAGAGAGCTTCGGCTATGGGGCAGTATACAAATGCAATAAACGGACAGGCAGACAGACAGATAGACAGATAAAGTGACAGCTGGATAGTCTTGCAGGCAATAGTCAAGGAGGTAGTGTTTACTTCTGTCTAGTTTCTTTTGTGGTGTTTATCTGATTCTGGGGATAAACTGGCAAAACCACAACTGTTGTACACATCACCATGTTCTGTGTTTTAATTTGATACCTCTCTCTCTCTCTCTCTCTCTCTCTCTCTCTCTCTCTCTCTCTCTCTCTCTCTGTAACTAATTGCCCTAAAAGATGACTCAAAGCTGAGGAAATCTGACTGAGCAAATAAATATGTGGATAAGCCCCCTGAAAAAAAATGCACGTTTTCTTCTCATAATTTAGAAATTATCTGGAATCAGTGGGCATATTTGCTAAAATCAGAATAACCAATACAGACTTGCTACACCTGTTACAATTTCGACTGCATCTAGTTCAGGTACACGTTAGCTATCCCACATTGAGATAAAGCATGCAAAACATTATTCAAGTTAGACTAGATGTTGGTCATTTTAATGGAAAATGGAAATAGACTGCCTTCAAGTCGATCCCGACCTATGGCTACTCTATGAACAGGGATTTCATGGTAAGCGGTATTCAGACGAGGTTTACCATTGCCTCCCTCTGAGGCTAGTCCTCCCCAGCTGGCCAGGGCCTGCTCAGCTTGCCACAGTTGCACAAGCCAGCCCCTTCCTTGTCCGCAACTGCTAGCTGGGAGGCAACTGAGCTCCTTGGGACTATGCAGCTTGCCCACGGCTGCACAGGTGGCAGGGCACGTCACCCCTGAGCCACTCACTGTGGGGGTGATCTTTAGCTGGCCCTTGACACCCAGGAGACATGAGCAGGGATTGGAACTCACAGACTCTGGACTCCCAGCCAGCCAAATGGAAACCCTTGGATGATGCAGCAAGAAGGTGCTTTGTGTACAGAAGGTCTACAGTTCCATCCCTGGTATTTTCAGGCCAGTCTTGATTGAAATTCTGAAGAGCAGCTGCCAGTCAGTGTTGGTCAGCTTGCTGGTTGAGGCTGACAGGAGTTGTAATCCAAAGCATCTGTGGGGTGTCAAATAGGGGAATTCTGGTGTCACTCATCCTGGTTCGATGATCTCACTCAGTATAAGGCAGCTCCCTGTGCTCCCAATAACAGGGTAGCACTCAGCCATGATGAGCCAAAATTAGGAGGCAACGGATTAGCTTGGTGAAGGCAGTGGTGTAGCTTTCGGAGAGCGGAAGCCCTGTAGGCAACAGCGGAAGCTGTGCAATAGCCCAGGAGGGGGACGTGCCCTCTTTTGAAATGTCATCAGATACTATTAACATGACAATGTAGAAATAACATTGCAGCATACAACTTTTGCGTTGACAATGCAAAGGCAAAACAGCATTGTGAAGGGTCGCTCCCTCCACCCTACAGCCAGGGTAACAAACTGCAAAGAATGAATTGACCCTGTTCTCAGCTGGGAGTGTCTCCTTCCCACACCATACGTTTCACTGGGGTTTTAAAACCCTAATTAAATGTGAGCCCCACCCCCAACTTATTTGGGAGTGGCTCCAAGCCAGGATGATGACCCCCTCCAGATTGGAGCCATGGGGTGGATGGAGGGTCTGTGAACAACTCCAACAGTGATGTAGTCATCCAGGGTCTCTTTTGGGAGCAGGGTCCCAATCTTTCCAGCATCCTACAAGCTACACAGTATGAAAGGAGAGGGTATTAGCCACTGAAAAGAGTCTTCTAACGTGCTTCCATATCCTTTCCTGCTGATGGGAGCCAGTAAGAGTGAACAGGGGTGAGTCATCAACTGAGAAGACTTTTCAGTAGCTAACACTCTCTTCTTTTATGCTTATTGGCTCCTAGGGATGTCTGTTGTTGTGGGAGAAGGCATTAAAAAGGATCTCATTCTCAACTCAACAGCACAAGAAGGGGGGAGGGGAATGGCTATAACTATCAGTGTAGTGTTAAATTAGAAGTGCAGGGTCCCTTCATGTTAATCACAGCCATACCCCCTCCTCATTTGTTTTGCTGTGGGGTTGAGAATGACATCCTTGATAATGCCTAGGAACCAATAAGCATGAATAGGAGAGTGTTAGCTACTGAGAAGAATCTTCTCAGTGTTTGACTCACCTCCTTTCACTCTGATTGGCTCCAATCCACAGGAAAGGACAAGGAAGCATGTTAGAAGACTCTTCTCAGTGGCTAACACTTTCATGCTGATTGGCTTGTAGGATGCTGGAGACATAGGAACCCTGCTGGGACCCTGCTCCCCAAAAAGTAAAGGGTCTAAAGACCCTGCATGACTACACCCCTGACTGTAACTAACATGGACCCTGCACTTCTGAATTTACCACTACACTACTGAGCCCCAATATGTACTAGTTACAGGATTAATAAAAAATCAATAAAGAGCAATAATCATCAACGATCAACTATTGCAAAAGACTTAGTTTCCTTTTCTCTAACCAGGAATCTTCACCCCTTCACCCCTTCTTCTCTCAAAGCAGGCCCTGTAGGGATAGAAAGATCTGTCAATTTTGGCGCTTTCAATTTCTCTTTTTTTCCAATCTTAAACTCAGTTCTGCACATTTCTGCAGGAATTAGTGGGTTTTTTTTAAAAAAAATATCCTCATGAAAATTCTTCAGCATTTTAGTGTGAATTTCTCCTAATAAACCCATTTTGGATGCAATTTTGGAAAATGCACATATTTGCAAGCATTTTCTCCTAATATAATGCATTTTTGTGCTATTTTCACTAACAATTATTTTTATGCACACTGGGCCCTAATACGTGTGTTTTTGTAAAATAAAAATGGTTGGAGAACTGCACTGCAAAATTTGGATAAGGGTACATTTCGAAGGGCGTCTGTGTTCCAGTTCTCATATTGTTTCGGAAAGTGTGAATTTGGTAAATTTGGCTTTAAATACAAACTGAATCAAATCTGTCCCCATCCCTAGCGGCAGACGCACTCGGAGTCAATTCAGAATGAAAGCCTTTCTCTGTGCAGTTCCTAAACCCAGAGCTTGGAAAAGTTAGTTTTTTGAACTACAGCTCCCATCAGCCCCAGCCAGCATGGCCACTGGATTGGGTTGATGGGAGTTGTAGTTCAAAAAAGTAACTTTTCCAAGCTCTGCCTAACCCCCCTTCTCCTCTTCACAGGCTCCCTTTGCTGTCAAAGGAATGCTCTCACCCTTAAGGCTGAGCTGGGGCCTCTGTTAGATGAAAGTCATAACACTGTTTGGCCTTGAGGCTGCTTATTGGAATGTGAGGTGCCCTCTGTCGTTTCATTTGACTCCCTCCCTCCAAGACCTGTCTCCATCGGTGGCTGTGCGATCATCCCACAGTGCAGGACACGGAATCATGGGCTCAAGTGGCAGGAAGCCAGATTTCGGCTGAACATCAGGAAAAAACTTCCCGACTGTCAGAGTGGTACGGCAATGGAACCAATGACCTACGGATGTGGTGGGCTCTCCAACACTGGAGGCTTCCAAGAGGCAGCTGGATAGCCACCTCTCAGGGATGCTTTAATTTGGAACCCTTCATTGAGCAGGGGGTTGGACTCGATGGCCTTACAGGCCCCTCCTAACTCTACGATTCTATCAATGCATTGGGGAGCAGGTGGCAACTAAGTGTAGCAAATAAGGCATTGCAGAAGAATGCAGTGGTAGGACCCTGAGGCGCGAGGTGGCAAAGTGGACTGTAGTGCTTCATATCTCAGGTGAGGGATATCATGCTCTTCCGTATAATGGAAAAAAGACACAGCTGTCTGCAACAGAAAAATGAGCTTATCAAGGAAACAGTTTACAGCACGGCCCATTTCGTGCTGTGCCAGTTTTCTACTCAAAGGGAAACTTCTTTTATAAAGGAGAGCATTGAGAAATGTGATCCACGCCTTGCAGTCTGAAATGGCAAACTCTGTTCTGCCACCCTGGAACTCTCCTGCTGCATTCGCCCCAGGCCACAACAGGGAAGGACCTTCAGGGAGAAAGTTCAGGTCTCGTCTTTCTCCCCTAGGATCCTCTGTCACACCTTATGGTAAACCAGGGATGGGGAACCTGTGGGTCTCCCGATTTCCATCAGCCCCAGTCAGCCTGGCCAATGGCAAGGGAGGATCGGAGTTGGAGTCCAGCAACAACATCTGGAGGGCCACAGGTTTTCCCCTCGAGTAAATATTATGCCACTTTCTTTCCTGACGGGGGTATCAAGTTGGCCCAGGTACTTCTAAAGCATACAGAATTTTATGTGAATTTTAGCACACCACATCCTCTACCAATCCTTGGGCTGGGAGAGGGGGAATTCTGGGAGTAGCCAGGACCATATCTAATGCTTGCCGGACAAAAGCAGCATGATTTCCTGGAATTTTACTATTCAGCCTTTCTGTTTTTACAAAGCTCAGTTCCTGCCTCAACCCCAAAGAACTCTCTCTCTTTCTGCAATGTATATAAGATTAATATTCCTGAACAGTGGGAACAAATGTCTTGGTGTAATATCATTACTCCTTGCCTTGGCAACAAAGCTGCTCGTCTGAACAAACCACCAATCGCTTTATAGTCTAACAAGTTTCAATATCCTAATGGAAATTCAAAGAGCTGGAAACAATGAACAAGAGTTGCCCCAGCTAATTTTATTATGCAGATGCACTTAATCGGTCCTGTTACAATCACATTCATGGGGGGAAACAGTATTGGATTGCAACTCTCACAGTAAATTGACATGGATTATCAGTCATTAAAGAGAAAAAAAAGTGGAAAGCGGTGATATTTTACACTTATCAAATCTTCAGCTGGTCAAGGTTCATTATGATGCCGTGTCATAAAGCACAAAGAGCTCTGGCCCATTCTCCAGAGCATTTAAATCTCTGTTGTATTTGTGTAGAATATAATTTCTGATAGCAATAAAGCCTCATAAAAGTTACACCCCAATGAATAAAATGTTAATAAAGATGTTTAAATGGCTAATTATATTTGAAATAAAATAGGACTCCTTTGCCTTTCTGCACTCAGCTTGAAGTGACAAAATGTGGTGGTGTTTTTTGTGCCCTTATCACTGTAGAACAGAATGTAAACTATTTTTTTGGTGGGGGGCTGTTTAATATATCAGTGAAAAAAAATGGACTGCCTTCAGGTTGATCCCGACTTATGGCGACCCCATGAATAGGGCTTTCATGGTAAGCGGTATTCAGAGGGGGTTTACCATTGCCTTCCTTTGAGGCTGAGAGGCAGTGACTGGCTCAAGGTCACCCGGTGAGCTTCATGGCTGTGTGGGGATTCGAACCCTGGTCTCCCAGGTCATAGTCCAGCACCTTAACCACTACACTACACTGGCTCTCGTATTTGGTCCCTTAGTTGGCTGTGAATTATGAAATCAGTCTTGTAACATGGGGAGTTTTCTCCTAGCCCCCCCCCCCCCAATTCATGGTTCTTAGTGTGTTGTAGGTTCTAGACAGGTCACATCATGGCTCTAAGGAAGATGCTAATTGTAACTTGTAAGTAACTTGTGGAAGCTATTATAGCAATGTGTGGTGACAACCATGTGGGTTTTTAAATGAAAATGAAATGGACTGCCTTCAAGTCGATCCCGACTTATGGCCACCCTATGAATAGGGTTTTCATGGTGAGCAGTATTCAGAGGGGGTTTACCATTGCCTCCTTCTGAGGCTGAGAGGCAGTGACTGGCCCAAGGTCATCCAGTGCTCTTGATGGCTGTGTGGGGATTCGAACTCTGGTCTCCCAGGTCATAGTCCTAGGATAGGTAAACTGACCATGGGGGAGGAGGAGGGGAGAAGGAGGAAGGGGAAGGAGGGGATTGGAAGGGGATGTTGGAGGGGAAGGGAGGGATTAAGGAAAGGGAGGGAAGGAACAAGAGGGAAGGGATAGGAGGGAGGAGGAGGGGAAGGCAGGTTTGATCATTTGCATGCTTTTTGAGTTCAGTTGGATTTACTCCTGTGTAATCATGCTTAGGTTAGGTGAAACTGACCTGGAGAGGGGCAGGGAGGGGAGGAGGAGGGCAAGGGAGGGAGGAAGGGGGAGAGGAGGAGGTAGGGTGGGTGGACACTGGGCAGAGGGGAAGCTCCTTTCCTTTCCGGAAGGAAAACATTGTGATCAGTATCATTCTTTTTCAGGGTTTCCCCCACCTTTTTATTCTACAGCAGGCACATGTAGCCTCCCACCCAAATTTAAACCAAAGCTGTGCCTGGCCACATCCACACCAGACTGTTATTTCCCTTTAGATAGTCATGGCTTCTCCCAAATAATCCTGGGAAGTGTAGTTAGTGAAGGATGTTGAGAGTTGCTAGGAGACGCCCTGTTCTCCTCACAGAGCTTCAGGCAGAGCGGCTGACTGTTCAACCACTCTGGCCACTGGAGCTCTGTCAGGGGAATAGGAGTCTCCTCTCAGACTCTTCACAAACTACACTTCCCAGGATTCTTTGGGGGAAGCCATGACTGTCTAAAGTGAAATCAGTGGTGTGGATGTGGCCCCCTGAGTAGCCAAGCCAAGCAGCTGTGAGTCTGGCTTTAGAACACTAGCAGTTGGTTCTTACTGAGCATGCCCGGCCTTATCCTTGACTCCAATGCTAAATTTCTTAAATTAATTAAAAATCAGCCAGGCATTTTTTAACTTTTAAACTTCAGAAGATGAAGGTCAGAGTATGGGGCAAGGTCAGTGATAGGATTACAGGTACTCTGTGACCATAGCTGATTTTTAATTAATTTCAACAGATTATGAGAAAGGGGCCCAAAAGGGGTCTGGGTTTTTTTCCTCTCCTTTTACAGTTTGAACTCTTGATTCTCTCTGACAGTTTTGTATATCACCATGAAAATTTAGGGGGTTGTTAAGCAAGCATTTCTGAGTTCAGGACTGTAAGTTTTGGAAGGTTTGGTTTTGAAATGAGCTTATGGGAAGCATCATAATGGCACACTTGTGGCTGTATAATACAGGTAGCTGCATATGAAAGGAAGTGTTTTGTTGGCGATTGATGTCACAAGCTGTGTAGGTGGGCACGTTCCCTTGTGACACAAATAGTAGCTTCAGAGAACATGAATTTTCATTGGGACAGAGGAAAAGGGTAAATCCCTGTACCACAGTTCCAATCTGGATCAGGGCCTCCTAGACATTCCCCATTTAGCCTTCTTCTTCACCTTCTTTGTTAATCCTTTCCTTCCAGCTCTCCCCAAAAAACATCTTTCTTGGTGGGGCTACTCTTTCAGTAAAGACACAAGAGGTTCTACCAAACTGAAGTCATGCTCAGAGTAGACCCACTGAAATCCTAGATTAAGATAGCCTGGCCTCAGTTGTCCATGCTCTAGTGAGTTCCAGTCTGGACTACTGTAATGCACTGTATTTGGGGCTGCCCTTGGAGATGGTCCAGAGCCTGCAGTTAGTACAGAATGCATCAGGAAAGTGGGGCAACCTGATGGGACTATGTGTCACTATTCCTGAAAGTGGTGCACTGGCTGCCAGTCAGCTACCAGGCCCAATTCAAAGGGTTAATACTAGCATATAAAGCCCTAAATGGCTTGGGACCCAAATATCTAAAAGAGCATCTTCCTCAGTGTTAACCATCTTGGACCCTATGATTGGCAGGTGAGGCTTTGTTGGTGTTGCATCCACTAGGGGCTGCCTGGTTGGCATTGATAGGGCCCTTTCAGTGGTGGCTCCCTGTTTGGAATGCCCTCACCAGTGAGGTGTGTCTGTCTCTATCACTATTGCTTTTCAGGAGGAATGGGGAAACATTCCTGTTTACCCAGGCATGTGATGGCTGGAAGGGGACTGCTCTCAGCAACCTGAAGATCACTGATGAAATAATGTTTTTAATTGTAATTATGTTTTGAAATATTTTTAACAGTTTTTAGTAGGCTTTTCTTTTTCTTGTTAAATGGTTTTGTTTGTGTTTGTTGCCCTGGGCTCCTTCAGGAGGAAGGGTGGGATATAAATTCAATAAATCTCCTTTTTATCCCTTGTCTTTGGATGCAGTGCAGGCTAAATTCATTGTTAAACAAAGAATGGAAGATATGGATGTGCAAGAGTTACATGCTTTAGCCAGTGGGCCACGTTCACCACCTTCACTGGGCCTGTCTTGGGCTGCCTCCCATCAGTTGTTATTATTATTATTATTATTATTATTATTATTATTATTATTATTATTATTATTATTATTATTATTCCACCCCTCCTCCCAAAAGGAGCCCAGGGTGGCAAGCAGAAACACTAAAAATACCTTTGAAACAAAACATCTTTAACAACATCTTTAAAAAAACAACCTAAAAACAATTCAAGCACAGACACAGACTGGGATAAGGTCTCTACTTAAAAGGCTTGTTGGAAGAGGAAGGTCTTCAGTAGGCCCCAAAAAGATAACAGAGATGGTGCCTGTCTAATATTTAAGGGGCGGAAATTCCAAAGCAATCCAGCCTACAGGTTACCAGTGCATGGACAACAGTGGTCAGGCTATTCCTGGTCCATAAATGGCTCCAGAGGGAGTATGACCCCATCCAAAGCAGTCAGTTGACCAATTATCTGCTCTCAAGAACCACCTACCCACTACGCCTCCATCTTGCTAGGATTCAGTTTATTGGCCCTCATACAGCCCACTTGTCCAGGGCTTGCATAGCCTCTCCTCATTCAGATGTTACTGAGAAACAGAGCTGGGTATCATCAGCATACTGCTGACACATTGCCCCAAATCTCCTGATGACTGTTCCCAATGGCTTCATATAGACATTAAACAAGATGGACAAGAGTGTTTCCTGAGGTACCCCACAGCACAATTGCCAGGGGGCCAAGAGACAATCATCCAATGCTATTCTCTGAAACTCATGTAGGAGATAGGATTGAAACCACTTTAATACAGTGCTTCTGATACCCATCCCACTGATTCGGTCCAGGAGTGTACCATGGTCAATGGTATTAAAAGCTGCTGAGAGATGAAGTAAGAATAACAGGGTCGCACTCCCACTGTCCTTCTCCCAATAAAGATCATCCCTCAGGAAGACCAAGACTGATTCAGTCCCATAACCCAGGCCTGAACCCAGGTAGGAATGGGTCAAGATAATCTGTTTCATCCAAGAGTACTTGCAATTGTGGTGCCGCAACCCTCTCAATCACCTTCCCTAAAAAGGGGGTATTTGCGACAGAACAGTAGATGTCACAAACCAATAGGCCCAGGGTGGGCTCTTTCAGGAGTGGTTGGACCCCCACCTCTTTCAGGGTGGCTGGGATCATTCTCTCCCACAAAGAAGTGTTGACCACACTCTGGATCCACTCGGTCATATCCTCTCGGTGAGCTTTAATAGCCAAGAAAGGCAAAGGACGAGACAAGACTTGCTGGCTGCATTGCCACAAGCACCTTGTCCACATCACCAGGCCGCATCAACTGAAACTAATACCAGCAGAGACACCGCTCAAAGGGACTACGGTAAATGTGGATGGGGCACGAAGATTGCTATGGCGGCAAGCAATTTTACCCTCAAAGTGCCTTGCAAACAATTCACAGTGGGCTTCTGAAGGGTCTAAAACTCCATTCATGGAATAGATGTTAACAAATCCCGGACAATACTGGACAGCTACTTGAGGATGCAATATAGGCAGAGAAATGGTCCTTCTTCGCTGCCCTCACTGCCAGTAGGCACAGTTATGATGTTTCATTCATGCCTGGTCAGCCTCACAGTATGTCTTTCACCACTTGTGCTCTAGCCATTGTCCAGTCCATTTCATTGCCCTTAGTTCACTGGTGTACCAGGCTGCAAACCAGGCTCCACAATGCTGGAGAGGGCGCTCTGGGGCAATGTGTCAAGAGCCCAATGTGTCTCGTTCCACAGCATGGCAAGGGCTTCAGCAGGGTCACCTGCTGTATCTACTGGAACACACCCACCCTCAGAGCATTCAAGAATCCATTAGTCTCTGGGAGCAGACCATCTTAGTCTGTCCACTACCCCTACAGGGAAGGATTGGGGCCATGAGTCCAAACTTCACCAGGAAGTGATCTGACCATGACAGTGGGGTGACATTTATAATATAATATATAATAATAATAATAATAACAATAATAATAATAAAACTTTATTTTTACCCCTCCCTTTTCCAATAGGACTCAGAGCGGCTTACAACTAAAAACAACATCATTAAAACATACAGAGTATATTATTAAAAAAGAATTAAACTATCAGAGAAAATTAAAAACTATAAGATAAAAGTTAAAACAGCGAACAATTTAAAATAATAAAATCATATAATATGATCACCAAGCCTATAAGACATTAAACCTGGTCGTTCTCTGTCCCAAATGCCCGCTGAAATAAAACAGTCTTTACTTGTCGCCGAAAAGACGGCAAGGAGGGAGCTGATCGTACTTCACTCGGGAGGGAGTTCCACAACCTAGGGGCAACCACCGAAAAGGCCCTATCTCGTGTCCGCATCAAATGTACTTGCGAAGGTGTAGGGAACACCTAAAGATCTCAAGTCCCTCTGTTTCCAGACCACCCCTTCCTGCATCTGGGACAAAAACCAAATCGAGGGTGTGCCCTGACTTATGTGTCAGATCAGTGACAGTGTATGCCATAACTATGTTTTTTTTAACAATATCTACATATAGAAGAGCAGTTCTGTGTGCTAAGATATTTTTAACAGATTAAAAGTTGTTAGATGGCAGATTTGCTGAAGTTCCTTGTGATGCCCTTCCCTGGCTCTCCCTGTCAGGTTCCTACCTGCTCGTGGCTACTGCCTGTCACTAGGCACCACCAGGGACTCCACCAGTCCGGACTGTCCTTTTTTATGGTTTCTCTCTCCGCTCTAGCATAGACCTCACCAGATTCCCCTGCTAGGCAGCACCACTAGTCACGTCCTATAACCAGTATCCCCAGAGACTCTGCCTGAGTCTCTCTCAATCAGGTTACCTCTGTGACTGCGTGCTTAAGCTGTCCCAATCCCTTTGCTCTATACAGAATGCATATAATTCTGGTTTGCTCTGGATACTTGTGGTGTTATATTCTTCCCTTCACCGCTGCCACCAATTGTTACAGTTTCCCTTCAGCCTTGGTAAGTACCTTGCCCTCCCCTCTGGTCTGTATATTCCCCAGCCAAGGATCAGGCCTCCGGTAAACCAAAATAGTGTTTATTTAATATTAGAAATAACAAAGATAACAAGATTACTTTATAAAGGCACATAAGCATATGGTTTCATCTATTACTATGATACTTGACTTATCATAAACTAGAATTCCCACTCTCTCTTTCTCCACACTCTCCTGACAAACACCACCAAACACCTCTCAAACAACTCTCAAAAACCCACCAACGTCCACCAAAACAACCCACTCACGTCCACCCAGATTCAACTGTCATTCTTCCTTTTATACGCTCAGCCATTCAAACACTCAGCCAATCATCCAGCATTCTACTGCTCATTTACTCCCCCCTCCTCTTTCATTCCACTTACCATGTATTTTCTAGACAAACAGCACTTACCATATATACATTAATACAGGAACATCACATTCCGCTCAAGGAGAGGTGTTGTCCATGCAGTTATCTAGAGCTTGAAAAAGTTTCCCATTTTTTTTCTGTAGATTTTATCAAGGGGTCAGAATCTACCCCCTTATGAGGCAGTTTCCCAGTTGATCTTTAGAGACCCTTCTGAGTATTTTCAGGGGAGGTGTGTGTTCCACCAAATCCATTACCGAACAGGTAGCAATATATTTGAATTTAGTAATATCTCTTAGACATTCAGTGATTATTGGTTCTTAAATTGTTAGCTTTGTTTTTTTTAGCTTGTGACTCTGTATTTATACAGTTTGCATTTTCTTAACGGTTGGTAGACTGAAATACAATGTGGTAAGTTACATAAATAAATTCAGTGAGCCGACTCTGAGGATGACTTAGCTGGATACAACCCAAGGTGTTTTTCCCCCTCTCAGTACTAAAACTTTGCTGGTGAGCATGAAGAACAAGTGTTAGCAATGAGATATAAAAGGAGGTGGGCAGAAACAGTTTAGCAGGAAGTTAGTGGGCGGCAAAGAGGCTGAAGCAGACTTTCAGGTCAAATGGTGCAAGTGCTTGCCAAGTGCAAAGGCGTGCTTTGAGCATATATCCACATGCTGTAGATACAGTGTGGCTGGTGGCTCCATCTCAGTGGGGCAGTGGAATCTGCTCTGGGTTTTAGACCGAGCTTTCAAGGAGCTGTCTTATTGCTTAGAAGGGTACCTGCACCTTTTGCTCTATAACTTTGTTTCTAGTAGGGCTAGAGACTTCCATTTTTTTAAAAAAAGAAAGCTCTGGTTCTGTGCTACCTGCTGGGGGCACCACTGAAGGCATTCATGGGTATCATGGTAGTTGCGGGAGATGGGTTGGCAACCCCTGGCATAGAGCTGGCCTGGTGTGATAATCACCTGCTGACAGATCTTTCCCTCCCCTGTGACCTTTGGCTTTGAACAGGAAAAACAGAGGTGAGCAATCAGGGACTATAGATCAGTTGCATTTTCAGTTCATTTGTGGCCTCTGTTTATCCCAGATCCCTCCTGTGGCATTTTTCGTCTCTTGTGAGCAATGCCTCTTTGCACATTGCACTTTCAAAAGCAAAGGAGCCGACATATGTTCTTCAAAAAAAAAAAAAAAACACAAAAATTTTCATATATCAACTGAGAAGTGACATTAAGTAAAGTTATTAACATCCAAATAGGACTGTTAACAGGAAGAAAATGCTTTTTTCATTGAAGAGCTGTCAACAAACCTAACTTATTAACCTTCTCAGAGACACTTGCCGGGACCACAAACCTCTCCTTGGTGACTGAAGTGAAAAACACCATCTTGATATTTATTTACAGCAAACAACAGAAATCCTCTCTGCATACTTTTCACTTGTAAAGACATGAATCACAGATAGTTCAGCACCCTCTTTGTATCTTACACATTGTTTTCCAAAAGTCTGTGTTTGTATATGTGTGTGATTGCGGAGGTAGAATGAGATACCACTTCTGAGCATGCATATTCCATTTAGCTATCATAGCAAACAGTCACTGATAGATGTGATCCAGGTATAATACTATAAGTAAGTGTCCAACCCAATTTGGGCAGAATTGAGGCCAGTTGCGTGGGACAGCAGGCAGTAATCTGTAAGCAGTAAGAGCTGGTTACCTATCTGTTCAGATCAGTGAGCAAACATGAGCAAGAAATTATTGTGGAGAGAGGGGTCTCATGGAGGATCATCTGACTTGCTCTGGTCTATTGATGTAAGGAGGCTTCCTTGGCTGTTGTGGCTGGTCTCCCTGTGGCCTCTTCCTGTCAAGTCTGAGTAGTTTGGCCATTGTACCCGTGACACTGGGAAACTTCTTATCAGAGCTTGGAAAAGTTACTTTTTTAAACTACAACTCCCATCAGCCCCAGCCAGCATGGCCACTGGATTGAGCTGATGGGAGCTGTAGTTCAAAAAAGTAACTTTTCCAAGCTCTGCTTCCTATCATGGCAAGAGCAGCAGGAGAAAGTCCCAGGTGATATGTGCTGAATCAGCAGGGGAGCTGTCCATTGAAGTAATCCAACAGGAGCATAAAGTATAGGGCATTAAGAGAAGATGTTGTGCCAGCAACAGCCTGACAGCAATTAAGCAGTTTTATAACTTCCTCTGCTGCTGCCCACCCCATCACAACTTCAGCTCATAGCAGGGAATTGATCCAGAAGACACATTCTTGATACAGCCACCCAAGGATGGCTCTGTTGGTGCTTTCAGGCATGTGATCATGCCGTCTCTGCTTCTGAGGTCCTGGGAAATTATGGCAAAGGGTTGTGTTCCTCAAGGTATTTTGACTCCTCTAGGTACATGCTGGGGCCAACAGCGGAGTCCTCCTTTTCCCTGAAGGAGGGTCTCATCCACTTTTGGAGCTGGGAAAGTTTTCGCCACTGGGATGGCTGCAAAACTGTGGATACTATTTTATCATACATTAATTAAAATTGAATAGGGCCAGTTTCACAGGCCAATGGTTGGCCACGATTTCTTTTGAGTAGTCTTGCCACTGCCTGATAGACTTCAGTGGGAATAAAACTGGAGTCCTTCCAAGCAAGTGGATTACTGTTCATTCATTTCAGAAACACAAACACAGAAAGAATTAAGGTAGCATGTTAGTGAGATGTAAGCTATTTCTGAGAAGAACAAATACCCTGCAGGTCCAAGGATTTTCAATGCAGACATTCAGCAAGGAGGGGGTGGGTGGGTAACTAACTATCAAAGGGAAAGAAGTAAATATTAGTTTTGCATCTATTGACACTTGAAATTTCATTTGAAAACAACCATTTCAACACAGTCCTATAAATATCTCACTGGAACCTCTCATTACTTAATGAGGAAACTAGAAATTCAACATGGACACAAAGGTATGTCAAAATCCAACTCCATTTAATGAAGGCAGATTGTAGTCTAGGGCAGTAGAGCAGACTTTCAGACCATACATGGTTTGAACCTGACCTTACAAAGGTCAGTGTTTTACTAGACCTTGATGAAAATTGGATAGCTGATATGTGTGTAGAATTTTTATGGCCCGACTAAAATGTTTTCTTTTTCCTATTTGGTCAGAGGTGTTGAGAGTCACAATGTGAAAATATTTGCTGAAACACACTCCTGAGACTCTTTATTGGAAGCATCAAAGGTGTTAACGGGGGCTGCACTCTGGGAGTACACAACTCCCTTGCTGAAACAATTACACTGGCGTCCAGTTTGGGTCTGGGCCCAATTCAAAGTCCTGACGATGACTTCAAAACCATTCATGTTTGGGGTCAGGTCTTAGATCTGGCCTTGATCCTAGTACTCTGTTCCTGCTACTGATTATTTTGCTTTGGCTTCCTGGCTCTTTGACTTATGTAAGACATTCTGTCATGCTATCTGCTAGTTATAACTTGGATTGGAACCAACCATCATGAATGAGAGCTGGAAAGAACCTAAAGGGTCCTCTAGTCCAACCCTTTACTGATACAGTAAATCTGCGGCTGCAGCATCCGTGATAGGTCTCCATCCATCCTCTGCTTAAAAACTGCTAACAAAAGAAAGTCCACTACTTTCTGAGGCAGTCTGTCCCACTGTCAAACAGGCCATACCCATTTGGCATAGTGGTTATAGTGTTGTTAGACCAGGACCTGGGAGACCAGGATTCATATCTCCACTCAGCCATGAAGCTCACTGGGTGACATTGGGTCAGTCACTGTCTCTCAGCCTAACCTACCTCGCAGGGTTGTTGTGAGAATAATGTGGGGAGGGGAGAACCATGAATGCCACTTTGAGCTCCTTGGAGGAAAGATGGGATATAAATGTAATAATAAATAAATAATGTTAAATAGAGATCCCATTTCTTGTAATTTGAACTCACTGATTCAGGTCCCTTTGAAGCAATAGCAAACAGATTTGCTTCATCATCTATAACACCGCCCATCCGATATCTGGCTATCACAGGAACATAGGCAGCTGCCTTATTAGGAGCAAGGCCATCTAGCTCAGGGTTGTTGTTGTTGGTGTTATTATTATTATTAATTGCATTTGTATACTGCCCCATAGCCGAAGCTCTGGACTGCCAACAATGACCAGCTGTGACCCTCCAGGTGTTCAGGAATCCTTCCTAGACCTACCTGGAGATGCCAGGGGTGGTACCTAGGGCCTCCTGCATGCAAATGAACTGTGGCCCATTCCCAAAGAGCAGGATCTTAGGAAGCTCCCTTGTGCCAGGTCAGACCATTGGTCTATCTGCCTCGGTACTGTCAACAATGGCTTTCAGTGGCTCTCCAGGGTTTCAGGGTGGACTCTTTCCCAGCCCTTCTTGGAGAGAGCAGCAATTGAACCTGGGGCATTCTGCACGCAGACCATGTGGTCTGCCACTGAGCTGAGGGCATTTGTTTGAATGCGTATCACTTCCTAATAGTTTCTTCTCCAGTCTAAACAAATGCACATCCTTGTACCTTTTCTCATAGGCCTTTGTCTCCAGTCCCCTCCAGGTCTCCCTGCAAGCCTTTACCCACCTGTGTAAGTGCCACTGAACTCCACAAGGCTTACTTCAGAGTACAGATGCACAGGACTGGGCTACAGGCATTACCTTTTGGCCAGATAATAACTGACACATCCAAATTCAATTACACCAAAAGCTTCAAATATTACGTCTATAAACCTATACAACCTATAAAGCCTTGCATGGCTTGGGACCACAATACTTGATGGAACGCCTCTCCCAATACGAACCCACCCGTACACTACGCTCAACATCCAAGGCCCTCCACCGGGTGCCTACTCCGAGGGAAGCTGGGAGGGTGGCAAATAAGGGAGAGGGCCTTCTCAGTGGTGGCCCCCAAATTATGGAATGATCTCCCTGACGAGGTGTGCCTGGCGCCCACACTGTTATCTTTTTGGCGCCAGGTCAAGACTTTCCTCTTCTCCCAGGCATTTTAGCATGTGTTTTAAATTGTGTTTTAAATTGTTTTGAAAAGATGTGTTTTAAAATTTGTATATTTGTTTTTAATGTTCTTAGTTATTGTAAACCACCCAGGGACCTTTGGCTATGGGGCGGTATATAAATACAATAAATGAATGAATGAATAAATAAATAAATCTACAATTTCTTCTTAGCACGTAGTTGGACATTTTGTCTCATATTCCACTGCCTTGAGTACAGAATATACCTTGAACATGAGTCAGTGTCAAAACATGTATGCACAGAAATACATAAGAAAAGGGTTTTTTTTGTTAGAGCAGAAACCAATTTTGCCCCAATAATTTCTGTCAAATGTGTGACTTGTGATGTGAAATACTTTCTGAATGCATGCATATTTGCTGAACATCTCTGAACATTTGAAAGTGGTATTTGATATCCTGTGATAGTTGAATATTTATTTCAATTTTTCATTCTTTATAATTGACAATATTTAGTGTTTGACATACAGTGGGAGTTAATTCCTGACACAGAATCACAGAATCATAGAGTTAGAAGGGGTCTGTAAGGGCATCAAGTCTAACCCACTGCTCAATGCAGGAATCCAACTGAAAGCATCCTTGACAGGTGGCTATCCAGCTGCCTCTTGAATGCCTCCAGTTTTGGGAAGTCCACCACCTTCCTAAGTAATTGGTTCCATTGTCGTACTGCTCTGTTAGGAAGTTTCCCCTAACATTCAGTCGAAATCGGGCTTCCTGTAACCTGAGCCCATTATTCTGTCCTGCACTCTGGGATGTTTAAGATCCCGGCCCTCCTCTGGGTGACAACCTTTCAAGTACTTGAAGAGAGCTGTCATATCTTCCTTCAGTCTTCTCTTCTCAAGGCTAAACGTGCCCAGTTCTTTCGGTCTCTCCTCACAGGGCTTTGTTTCCAGTCGCTTGATCATCCTTGTTGCCCTCCTCTGAACTTGCTCCAGTTTGTCTGCATCCTTCTTAAAGTGCGGTGTCCATAACTGGATGCAGTACTCAAGATGAGGCCTAACCATTGCCAAATAGTGTAATGCCAACAGTGTAATGGTATTTTGTATCTTGAAAATGTTTTGATAGCTGACAGATTATAGAGAGCTAATATTTGATACTTGCTAAAATAATCTAAAAATATTAACAAGTCTAAAGCACTCTCTTTTCAAATTTGAGGCAAAACTTTGCATTCAAAATGTGAATGTTGGAATTTGAAATGTTGCATTTAGAATATGGGGCAAAATTGGCAAATTTGGCAACCATTAACTTCAGCTCAAGGTTTTATACATTCTCATCAGATCACCTTGCTAAAGAAATAAGTACAAAAATGATCCAACTGAAATTAGGCCTCTTACGATAGCCTTCCCCAATCTGGTGTCCTCAGAATGTTTTGGACTACAACTCCCATCAGCCCTGGCAGTCAAAAACACTGGGAGGGCACCAGTCTGTCCTACTGCGATTCCAGCACTACACCTCCCTGCTCAATTTCCCCAACTGAACATTTGTACTAAATCCTGCCACTATTGTGCTGAGTAAAAAACAAGCCCTAGACAATCCATTAATAATTCTTTACATAGGCAGCTGTTCAGAGGTGATTCCTAATAAGTCAAAACTCTTGCATTTCCCCCTGTATGTATAATTGATGGACAAATGCATAGTACATTGCCCTTACATAATATTCCTTTTTGCTCTCTTGCAGACTTGGGGAACAAGGAACGGTTCTACAGAGCACAATTTTAAATGCTTCTCCCCTCTGTTACTGGAACAAATCATATGTCATGCTTTTTTATATAGCAAAGAGCAAGGTGTGATTTCAATCTGATGCCAAATATATATCCCTATGGAAAAAGAACAACTAAAGGAAGCATTTCTGTTACAATACCAAAGCCACACTAAAAAAAATATCTAGGTAGGCATTCAAACATTCAGAGTGTTTCACATAGTGATCCAAATCATTACCTTACAACAACCCTACAAGGTATATGTAGGCTATTGGAACCCATGAATTCTCAAAAAAGGCAATAAACAAGCTCAGTTCAAGTGTAATAGTAAGAACAGCCACCTGGATATGTGAATGCCTGAGCTTCCCTACTGTTGTGCAGTTGTGGGAATGTGCATATGAGAACTTGCACTGCTGAGGTTTGCAAGCCTTGGATGGACTTTGCTGTTTATTATTTTAGTAATCAGCAGGAGTCGAAAAGGCAGGAGTAGGGCTGTGCGTAGCCCTGCTAATCTACCCCATGGTCCCAATCTATGGGCCCTGAGGGGCCACCCACCTTGGACCCAAAGCAATTCAGGGGGTGGAGCTATGCATTTTAAATACTGTACTCCAACTTAAATTAGGGCTGAAAATGTGGTCAGGGAAGAGAGAAGGAGAGGTCGCATTTCCTTTCCCCCCACCATTGAGAGCAAGTGCGTGGAGCAGTTCTGGCCCCTGCTCCTTCACAAGCTTCCTGTTCTTGCCAAGCTCCTCAGGAGGCAAGGGATTTCCCAGCACTGATGCCATTGAGGGCAACATGAAGGCAGAATCCAGGGCCTGCCCACAGTCAGAGGCCAAATGGAGTCCACAACAAGAAAGGGGTCAGGGCAGAATCAAGATCAGAGCAGTCCAAAGTCAGGAGCCGAGCAGTCCATGGGCAACTCAGGTCAAGGGCAAGGCAAGAGGCAGGGCCAGAGTGAAAAATAGGACCAACTAGCCATTAAATGCAAGACATTGAGAAGGTCTGTGACAAGAGGCATCTGTCCTTCAGGATTCCCCTTTGGGGAAGATTTACAATATGCACATTTACCTGAATGCAATACCCAATTAATTAAGAACAGGAGGCTACCTTGTATAGAGTCAGACCAACAGTCCATCTCGTTCATCATTGCCTACACTGTCCGGAAGTGGCTGTCCATGATTCCAGATGGGGTGGGGGCATTCCTAGTGCTGCTTGGATATCCCAGGGATTGAACCTGGGTCCTTCTGCATGAAAAGCAGATGCACTGAGCTATGGTCCTTCCCAAAACTGCTCAAAAGCCAAGTAATTAACTGGCTGTCAGCCTGGTCATCTATGAAAATGTTCTTGTATTGACAGTTTTTACCCTGGCCTTGCTACTTATAAGATAAATTCATCCCGGTTAGCAAGCCGCTGATGGTATAGGCCTGTACAACCCACCAAGATGTGTCTGCGTCTGTGCTGGAATTGCTTTTTAAGATGTTTCTAAAGATGTTTTGTTTTAACATGTTTTTAAAGATATTTTGTTCTAATATATTTTAAAATCTCTTTTTTGTGATGTTTTAGAGTGCTTTTAGTGTTTTTGTTTGCTGGCCTGGGCTCCTCTTGGGAGGAAGGGTGGGATATAAATTTAATAAATAAATAAAATAATGATAATACACTGAATGCAGCTTGTCCACCCTGAATGGGAGCTGACAAACCTCTTTGTTTTGCTGAGACTGCAAAAAGAAAGGAAGGAAGGGGAGGGGCTGTTTGGGGGTGAGAGTATATGGCTGGAGGGCCACGTTCACCTTGTGGTGATGAGAGCCCCGCATTGCGCTGCTCTGAATGAGTGCAACTCTGCCCCTTGCCACGCTTTCTCCTCTGTCATTTTCTCCCCCTCCCCCTGAGCTTTTTCAGGAAAGGTGGCTTTCGAGTTTTTATTACTTCCAGACTCCAAATTCTCTTTGCTAGCAAATTTGTTGCATATCCATACTTAATGATGAACCAAGGTGGAATATTTAAGATCCATATTAATTATGTAGATTTCTCCCTCTCCCTCCCTGCCTCTCGTTTTGAAATAATCATTAGCGGGGTGGTGGGGAAAAGGAAGCCTCTTCAAAAGCAGACGAGAAGGAGCGCTGCACGGCAGGCGTAGGGGAGCACGATTAGGGATGAGCACATCGTGAGTTCGGATGAAACACGAGCCAACTGGAGTCCCTGCCTAATTGGAATCAGACCTCTCTGAGAGTTTCTGAACAACCTTTAATTGCCACCCCTAATAGCAGCTCCCAATTTTGTACTTCTAAAAAGAACCCTGTTTATCACTTCTTATTTTTGTGTTTCTGAATATTCAGGGACAGCCCTTGTTTACAAGGGCATAACCGAGCTGTTGTAATGGGCCACAGCCAGCCAGCAAGGTGCCCTCCAGATCTTGATAGACTACAACTCCCATAATCCCAGACAATTGGCCATGCTGGATGGGCTCATTGGACATGTCTGGAGGGCACCACGTTGGCTCACTTTGTTATATGACATTCACTGATTCACTCTTTCATTTATTTATGTATAAGATTTCTTACCTATCCTTTGCTATAACATCCCAGGGCAGATTACAACAATATAACCATACAATTATAAAAAACAAGTAGAACAGTTTATAAAATTATAAAGACAGGTAAAACCATTCCAAACAAAAGCAGCACAGTATAGATGAAACAAATCAGAAGTGGTGGTGGTAAAGTCCCACAAAAATACCTTAACTCTTAAAGGTCAGGGTAAAGAGGTGTGCCTTCTTTTTATGGCAGAAGCTATACTGTGAAGATGCTAGATGCACCTCTGTGTCTGGGGTAGGGTTTCCACAATTTAGCTCTCTCCCTGGCTGCCATTTCCTGCACTTCTGAGGTCGGTGCAACTATCAAGAAGGCACCCTCAGACGACCTTGACACCCAAGAGGGTCTGTAAGAATGGTGGTGACCTTGTAGATATTTGCAGCATAAGGCATTTAAGGCATTATACTCCAATGTGAGCACCTTGAATTCACCCCAGAAACAAACTGGCAACCAGCACAGCTGTTTTAAACCAGGGGTAATGCAAGCTCTAACCTGGCCACTGGATCTTGAACCAACAAGTTTCTGAATGGTCTTCAAGGGCAGCCCCATGTAGACTGCATTGCAGCAGTCCAATCTGGAGCTCACAAGAGCATTTCTGTCCAAGAGAGGCCATAGGTGGTGAACCAACCATAGCTGGAAATTGCCACTTCTAGCCACTGAAGCTACCCGAGCCTCCAGCAACAGTGTTAGATCCAGGATGCACTCCCAAGCTATGGATCTGTTCTTTCCAGGGGCATGCAACCCCATCTAAAACGGGCAGTCTCCTCACCTCAGGAACTCAAGAACTCTGAACATATAACACTTCTGGATTATATCCAATGTTAGTCATACCAGAGTGTTAGAATTAATGGACATGACTAACTGGGGTCCATTAATTTCAGTGTTTCTATTCTGAATAAAACTTAGCTGGGTACAAATCTGTATCTTTTCAGGATTCAGCTTCAATTTATTAGCTTATTTCCAGCCTATCACCATGTCCAAGCACTGGTATGTCACTAGAACTACTGCTCTTGATCGAGATGGTTGAGAGAGAAAGTGCTGGGTGTTATACACATATTAGTGACATCTAATCTCCTGATGAGAGCTCTGGGTGGTTTCAGACAGATGTTACATAGCATGGGAGACAAGATGGAACTCTGCAGGACACCATGGGAAAACTCCCAGGATGCCAAACAGTGCTCCCTCATAACTAATTTCTGGAAATGACCTAGGATGTAGGAGTGGAACCATCAAAGTATAGCACCCCCAGTCACCGCTGAAGAGCATGCCACATATGCAGAACAGAACACAGGTCTATGCCATGCCTGCTATTTTTCCAGGTTCCAAAATCCATATTGTTGCAATACTTTTATTAGGACTACACAAATGTCACAAAATACTATGTAAGGTTTCAAGTTCTCAAGAACTCTTCCTCACCCCTGATCAGCCTTCCCCCAACCTCACACCCTCCAGATGTTGTTAGACTACAACTCCCATCATCCCTGGCCAGCATGGCCAATGATCACGGATGATGGGAGTTGTGGTCCAAGGCTACAGGGCATCAGGTTGGGAACATCTGGGCTAGATGGTAAACAAAGCAAAGAGGAGGGAGGGGAAAAGTTGACTAATGGTGACGCCATGGGTGGAGTCTGCATCTGGCCACCACACTTAAGACAGACGGTGGGAGGAGGTAGCAGACATTCAAAGCAAGCTCTCGTTGGTGCATCTAAGGCTACTGGAAAGAAGAAACACACAATGGATAGTGGTTATTTAAAGCTTGTTGGAATCAGTTGAAGATAAGAAAGTGCCAAGGTGGGCCAAGACAGTGAAAATCAGTCTTGGAGAGCTTTTGCAGCCAGAACCTAGAGATGGGGAGTGGAGACACGCTGGAATTTCACCAGTAATGAGACTGTAGTGCAGCAGGAAAGGCAGAAGGTTAGTCTGTGAGTATTTATACCAAGCCCAGCCAATCCAGAAGCCTCATGCAATCTGCCAGTTATAGGGGTTGATGTTGCACATCACAATTCCTTTCTCTGCCTGGAGGGGGCTCCAAACTTAAATGCCAAAACAGAGATCAGTGTGAGGGTGCACACCTGCCTAGAAACCATGGTGTGAGAATGAAACGTCTGATTACTAATCTCACAACTGTAGCAGCTGTTTGCAGCTAGTATTGAAAGCCTGGGACCTTCTGCATGCAAGACAAGCGCTCCTACACTGAGCTACATAAGTTAGCAACAGCAGTAAGTATTTATATGTCAAGCTATCAGCCTGCACCCAAAGCGCTTTACATACATTATCCTAGTAACCCTCAACCCTCAGGTGTCCTGCCCAAAGCCAAGGGATTCAGACTCAGCTGTGTCTTTTTCTCTTTTTATTAAAGTAATAGATACATCCAAAGCAGTTCACCTCATTAACCTAGAAACTTTGCACTGCTGTAACTCTGACTAAGCATGACCTCAGGACTCCAAGATGTTGACTCAGCAACTGGGCTCCCCCTCTGAGTCCGCTTAAGTAGGCTGGGATTGTGTGCACAAATGAAGACTCTGCCTCAGCTCTGTCTGTTGAACTTCCTGACTCAAGTGCCTCCCAGCGTGGGGCGAAGGTGGTTTCATCTCAGCTACCCCCTCTGACAGAGGGGGCTGCTATCTGTCAGTTCAGGTGGGGGAAGCTGAAAGCTGGAAGCTCATCTGGGAAATGTCTGACTTGCAAGGTTGACCCTCTGGCGGCAGCAGCGTGTCCAGCTGGAGAGTGTCAGACGCGCCAGGTGGCTCTTCCACAGGGGGGTCCAGAGCTGAGGGGGCTGAGCTGTCAAAGATGGGGGCTGGGGCACCCTGTGAGCCCACCCTGATGTCTGCTCCCTTCCCTGGGATCCCAGTCCAAGTCCTCATCCTCTGTTTCGCCCTCGTCTATTTGCTCCTTCCCTGCATGGCTCACAAAATAAGGTAGTTTAGCATTGTCATCAGCAAAGATTACAGAAAAAAATTCTGGTGGGATACAGACACCAGGAAAAAAATTCAGGGGGGGGAGAGAAGGGGCAAAGTGTATTCTAGGTGGGGGGGCAAGATCCTTGTTTGAGGGGCATTTGCCCCCTTGTCCCCCCTTTGGCACTGCCCCGGATTGTCATCCCTCTAAGGACAGCAGAAATAGAGAGACAGTGCTTTGCTGTTGAGGTGAGATTTGAACCTGAAGCTTTGCACCTTCAGCCACTCCAGAACACAGGAAGCTGCCGTTAGTCCATTGGAACTGCCTACATAGGCTGGAGTGGCTCTCCCGGGTTTCAGTTGGGGGGGACATTTCTAGCCGTAGCAGGAAACGCCAGGGATTGAATCAGGGATCTTCTGCATGCAAAGCAGATGCTCTCCCACTATGCACACCTTCACCCCCTATAGGTGAGTCAACCCTGTTCTCAGGCCTGCAATAAATTCCTGTTGAAATCCCTTAGAAGATTTCTGCGCAAATATTGAAACAATGGATCTGATTCTGAAACATGCTCAGTATCCCAACCATGGGCCTCTAAGTGAAGTTTACTACTCAAACATCTTCTTAATTAATCTTAAAGCTCATTCCAAGAGATACTTCTCACATCTTTTCCCCCCCACCTTCCCTCTCTCCCACCATTGCAGTTTTCCATGGATTTGTAGAAAGGCACCCAACTCGCAGGTGCGTGTAGGAAGAGAAAGAGTCTCAAGGACACGTCATTCCCCCAGTTTAAACGACACTCGCTCTCTGTCAAAGGCTCAGCTTTGCAAACTGCCAAACGGCGAGGAGAGAGAGGGCCTCTGCTTAGACCTTTCTGTGCATGACAGGATAAAACCTGAGATCTTCCTGCCTTGAGAAAAGCGAGTTAATGAAATAATCTTTAATCTTTGTCCCTCCCAGGCACTCTCAACACCTGTTATCCTTGGTATCATCACGGGCACAACAGGGTGTGAATTCATCTTAAGGCTGGTAATTATTCCGCCTAATTATGCATTTGGATGGGGAGGGGGGTGATTAGTGATGCTCCTTCAGGTGCAAAGTTGCCCACTTTTTAATTCTCGCTGACGCTTCACAAATAGAGAAAATCGATGTTCCTTTCCCTCTCTTAATAAAAGAGCAGAGTTTCTGCACTCCTCACGGCAGAGCTGGTTCTACCAAAACGAGACAGCTGATTCAAGTGACAGGTTTTGAATGCTGTTGAGGGTGGCAGTATGGGACACAGGCTAACCTGGGCTGTGGAACGTAAGTAACCCACATTAATGCTCCTCTGGAGTGTCTAATCTTTTCTTTTTTAATCTTTTCAACATGGCTGATAACTTTTGAGTAGCAGGTGCACATTTTAATGAGTGGGAGGGGAAGCTATTTGGATTATCTGTAGGGCTGAATGAAAATGAGAAGGAACATTTGCAAAAAAAAAAAAAGGTTTTCCCCTGCAAAATGCTTCCCTCCCCTTTATTTATTTATTTATTTATTTATGAGTCACTTCCCCTGAAATATCCTGAAGTGATTTAACAATAAAAGCATCAATGATTAAAAAAAAAGTTAAAAACAATTAATATCCCTGACTGGGATAACAATTTCCACTTAAAAGGCTTGTTGGAAAAGGAAGATCTTCAGTAGGTGCCAAAAAGACAATAGAGACAGCACCTTTCTGATATGTAATGAGAGTGAAAGAGTAGGTGCCACCACAGTAAAGGCCTGGTTCCTACATCTGCAGAATGCACCTCATGATGAGACGGTACCGGCAGGAGGTTGTTTGGTTATATAAAGGGTGAGACAGTATTTTAGATATTCTCGTCCCAACCTGTATAAAACCTGCCACACTAGTACCAGCACCTTGAACTTAGCCCACTAGCTAACTGGCAGCCAGTGCAATTTTTTCACCAGGGGTGTTACTGCCCCAGTGAGCAGATAATTTGGGAGGCTTGGAAAATGGAATGAAACATTCACCCAATTTATCCAGAATTGCCTTCACTCTGATTTGGCAAGTGAGCAGTAGCAAGCAGGGCCAGCATCAAGGGTCAACATGGTCAGGCATCTGCTGAGGGCCGGCACCCAAGCAGGGGACCACTGACAAGAGCCCTGTGGGCTTGTTGCATAGATGAAATAGACTCACTGAGGGGAAGGGCCTGATGGAGGTGTGAGAAGTGCCATTCTCCAACCAAAAACTGTTTACCAAAAATATGTATATTAGGAAAAAGTGTTCCTAAAAATGCATATGCTCATGAAAATACAATACAAAAATGCATTCTGTTAGGGAAAATTTCTTGCAGAAATGTTTATATTAGGAGAAATACACAATGAAACACTGACAAATGTTCATGAGGACTTTTTTGGGTTTTTTGCAAACTGATGCAGAAATGAGGCAAATTGAACTTAAGACTAAAAAAATAAGAAATGGAGAGAAAATGGGCAGATATGTTCATCCCTAATTGGGCCCAGAGGATGGAGGCAAACCAATGGGCAGCAGCAACCCCAGTAAGGATGGGCTGGGGTTATCCTGAGCAGGGGGGCAGCACCTTGCCCAAGAGTCCCCTAACACCTGAAGCTGACACTGTTTTGAGATGAGGACTATGAACAACTGTTCTTCAGGAATTGCAACTGGACATTTGAATGGAAAAAGTTGAAAGCTATAAGATTGTATTAACTTTTCATGTGTTTGGCTGCTTTGCATGAGTGAATAAAAATGGATTGTGCCTGCTTCATGCATACTTTGGACTCCTGTTCAAACAATGACAATGTTTGGAAGCAAACAGAAAGAGATTTTTTTGCCATCTCTGTCTAATTTGTCATTAGTTTCCTAAAATGTAAAATTACATAAAAACACAAGAACATAAAAGACTCATCATCATACACAAAGCTTGCATCTTTCTGTTGTTTTTTAAGCAAGCACCACATGGTTACTGCTTGGGGTACTTAAATAATTGGAAAGGGGGTCCCTCCCTTTGGAATCTGCTGGTCATTAGCAGATAATGATTCAAAGGTGATAGGGAAGCTTCAAGCAGTCGAGTGAGTTTTGTGTTCTTAAAGAGTTTTGTGTTCTGTACTGCTTTGCTCTCCTTGTAAGAAGCTGTCTAGCAATTTGGTAGAGGGCAGCAAAATTCTCATCAAATGAGTGGAGATATGACCATAGGAAAAAATGGGCTACTGTTGCTCATCTCTGTATGTCCACCATAACCATTCTTGAACCTTTGTCTTCTGGCCTCTTCAGCATGACAGTTTGCTAAGCGTGCAAATACACATGGATATGAAATGAAGGCAAGGGTTGGTGTAATTGATGGTGAGAAGACAAAACCCTGATTGCACCCTAACGCAGTGATGTTCACCTAGGCGGTTCCTAGGGAAAAGAGGGGCCTCTGGAGGGTGTAATTTTCCAGCTTCCCTGAATACTCAGGTGCTCCTTCTCAGCTTTCCAACTGTATGACTCCTGCCTACATCAGCAAAGCAGTCTGGGGGGGGGGTCAAGCAGGCTTTCACTAAACCTTTCAGTGTGCAGTTATGGGGGAATGACATCATAGGATGTCATTCCATACAAATCAATCTATCTATCTATCTCTGCGCATAGAAAATTAGCATGCCAGGGTAAGGAGTCTAGAGTACTCATTGACATGTTAGATCACTATGTGTATGGGACTTTTAATTATTATTATTGAGGATGATCAATCGTATGAGCTCCCACTTGCTGTCAAAAGCCATACAGCTCAGACACAGGCTCACCACCTTGGAGAAAACTATGCTACATAGATGTGCCAGGAGGTAGGCCAGTTTCCTGCATTATATCCCTATTATTTTGCTGGGTGATGTTCATGGGGGAGGAGAGGAGCTGTATTGTTGCAAGGACCCATTGGGGAAGCAGTTTGTCCCTATGAAACCCTGTGCCAGACATGCACGCCACCTCCATGTGCAGGTACCTGTCAGTGTAAGACATCAAAGATGGAAGGAAGCTTTTGGTCTCATCATGTCCTCAGCTCCCCCAGGGCAAGATAGGAGGGAGGGGGAGCAAGTCAAGTCATCATTCAGAAAGCAGCAGCGATGGAGGCCTTTTAATGCTTAATGCTTTTAATAAGAGAAGCAGAAGGATCAAGCTAGATGAAGCAGAGCCACTGCACTAGCTTCCTGGCAAGGTGAGGTGGTGGCGAGGGTGATGCAGTGCAATGCAAATGCACCCATGGAGCCAATCTAGCACTCCTGATGGTGTGCTTGCACCACACCAACCTCCAGTGATGGCTGGTGCCTCCACGTCTGTGGGGCAGTGGAATCCACGCTGGGTTATAGTCTGAACTTTCAAGCAGCTGTCCAAGGTGTGTGAGCTTCAGCACCTTGGACAACTCCCTGAAAGTTCAGACAAAACCTGGAGAGCATTTCACTGCTCTATGGATGTGGATCCACTAGCCACCACTGCCAACCTCCCTGTGGCCTCCTTCCTCACCCTCTTCCTCCCAGTACGCAGCAGTGCCAGGAAGCTAGCACCCAGCGAGCTGCTTCTGAATTGAGACTGAACTTTTATTTCATTTGAGAACTTAGGATGCTGCCCTTCAGTCTGCAAAGCTCTCAGGGCTGTTAAGAAATGAAAGCTAAAATAATTATTATGTAAAACCATTATACTTAAAATTAAAACAGTAAAATAGGGGTCAAATCCATTAAAAAAAACCCTGTTGGTTAAACCTAGCTAGTAGATGTGCTCATAGGCCTGGTCAAATAAGGTTTTCACCTGGTGAAGATACCCACTTTTGGTGCTGGGTGAGCCTGTCTGCGCAGGACATCCCACTTGTAAGGAGCTACAGCTGAGAAGACCCTGTCTTTAGCCACCATCTGCCTGACCTCAGAAGGCAAAGGAAGGTATCTGAAGATGACCATAGCAGTTGGGCAGGTCTCTATGGAAGGAGGCAGCCCTTTAACTTTTTGGGATCTTATAGTGCAAAGCAATACACTCTACCACTGAGCTACAGGCTCCGCCCTAATTGCTGATTTGATAATCATCAAGTAGGGTGAATCAAAGAGAACTTGGTTGTCTAAAGGGGACCCACCAAGTGATGGTCCCTGCACATAGTGGACAGGGATGGCTCTAGAGGTAGCAGGCTGCAGATTTTGGATGTCATCAAAAGGCAGCAAGTTGGTTACTCATTTCATTAGTTCTTAGCACATTTTTTTACTCCCAGGGAGTGATGTTTGTGGAATTGTCTGCATCAGGTGCTAAAATAACTTGGTTTCACTTGAGTACCATACATGTTGGCTTGGGGGAGTGAGGACAGCATATTTTGCTCTTCTGCCCTGGGCAGCAAAATGTCTTAGGCAAGCCCTGCATGAAATCCTACCTGTTAATGAGCTGCCCACATGGTTAAATAATTTTTTAAAAGCAGCAGTCTTTCCCTTTACAAAATTTACATTGTCCAGAGGTGCCTTAGGTTTCTTGGAAAAATGAAGTAATTAAAAATTCAAGAAAACTGGAAATCTCTCATTTGTCATATTGATGTTCTTTGCATACTGGTTACATATGCTGATTGGATCTTATTCCGTCAGCTCTGCAAATTGTACAGTCATTGCTCCCAATACATCACAAGGGAAGTTGTCAGCTCAAGTACCCAACAGCTGTCTGGGCAGATGTGAACAACTGCATTTGTATCATCTGGAGAAGTCAGGGTGTCTATTAATATAATGAGCATGCCTGTGTCAACATTTTCAGCTTCCGCGTCAGAAGAGCAGGAGATCTCTGAGTCTTGAAATCTATCCCAAAATGTCTCCTTTCATCAGTGTCAAGTTTGGTAAATTTTGGACTCTGGACTTAATTGTCTTATGGGGCAGGGTGCCTCATGAAATATGGATTATTTTACCATATGCTAAAGCAGTTTAGTGGGAGACAAATGGGATTGCGAGGCATTCCAAAAGGATATCTCCAATTTGGGTGCATTAAAAGGGCAAATGTGTTTCAAAGTAAACAAGTGTAAAGTGATGCCCATTGGGGCAAAACCCGCTAATTTCACATTTACATTAATGGGGTCTGAACTGGCAGTGACTGACCAGGAACGAGACCTTGGGGTCATAGTGGATAGCTCAATGAAGATGTCGACCCAGTGTGCGGCAGCTGTGAAAAAGGCAGATTCCATGCTAGGGATCATTAGGAAAGGTATTGAAAATAAACCTGCTGATATCATAATGCCACTGTATAAATCTATAGAGAGGCCGCATTTGGAATACTGTGTACACTTCTGGTCACCACATCTCAAAAAGGATATTGTAGAGTTGGAAAAGGTTCAGAAAAGGGCAACCATAATTATCAAGGGGATGGAGCGATTCCCGTATGAGGAAAGGTTGCAGCATTTGGGGCTTTTTAGTTTAGAGAGAAGACGAGTAAGTGGGGACCTGATAGAGGTGTATAAAATTATGCATGGTGTGGAGAAAGTAGATAGAGAATATCCAACTCTAATGGGGTCACCGACGAATCTGAATATTGGAAGAGGAAGGACTTCATCACACAACACACAGCTGAACTATTGAATTCTCTACTGCAAGATGTAGTGATGACCACCAATTTGCACAGCTTTTAAAGGAGATTGGTCAGATTCACGGAGCACAATGCTGTCAATGACTACTAGTCATTACTGCTGGGTACCATTTCCACTACTGGAGGGGCACATGCCTCTGAATAGAATACCAGTTGCTGGGGATCAAGAGCAGGAGACTGCTGTTGTGCTCATCTCCAGCTGGGGTGCTTTTCAAAGGCCTTTGGTTGGCCAGTGTGAGAACAGGATGCTGGACTGCATGGGCTTTTGGTCTGACCCAGAAGGCCTCTTCTTATGCTCTCAGCCACATAGTTCTTGAAAGTTTCTCTCCCAATCCCATTAGTAGGGACATGACAGAGGTGTATAACATGATGCGTGGTGCAGTCAGAGTAGAGAGAAAGTTTTTCTCCCTCTCTCATGACACTAGAATCCAGCTGAATGCTGGAAGGTTCAGGACAGAGAAGAGGAAAAACGTCTTCACACAGCTCATGGAATTAGTTGTAATGCTGTATGGATGTACAAATTAGAGAAGACATTATAATGTTCTCCAGTTCCTGATATTTTAAAGTGTCTGAGTATGAAACAGTAGTAGTGTGAAGCCATACAACAATAGGTAAATAGTTGCCACGCTGTCTGGATATTGTTGTTGTTGTGTGCCTTCAAGTGCTTTTACGCACATATCTCTTGCAAGTACCTCCTCCCAACCCCGTGAGTTCAGGTGTCACAACAGGAAGCAAACCTCACCAATGGCTACTCCTATGGGACACAGCAGCATCTGTAGTGGAATCTGTCTCTTTTCCCTATGAAGGGCTCTGGCCTCCAAAGTGGAGATGGATCAATCATTTGTGAAGAGTGTGGCCCTAAAGGGCCTGATTTGGCTTCCAGGCATTATGTTCTAATTCCTTCGCACACTTAGGGACAAACAAGAAGTGCCACAGGAAATACATGGATCACCCAAGGACTTACAAAACAAAATAAAAGCAGCCATGGGATTGTGTGTTTCGAGAGCCGGAGCCAGAGGGCAGCCAGCTTGGGCCCTGGCCAAGGGCCCCTGCAGCCCAGAGAGGCCCCTGAAGGGTGGGAGGGTAGTGCTCCCGTTCCGTGAACTGCGGCAGCTTCAGGTTCTGCAGCCCAACTCTGCCTGTGGATAGAGGTCCCAGGCACACACCCTGCAATACAGATATTGTGGGCTTCAATAAACCCACACGCATGCCCCACCTACCTCTCCCGTCAGTGTTAATGCCGTGTGTGCTGTGCAGACATACCTGCCATCACCCACAATGGCAATGGAGGCTTCCCTAAGGGGCTGAAGCCACTGCCACCATCTTGGTTGATGGCAGGCATGCGCGCTACGTGCACATCTCATTCACACAACATGAGAGGTAGGTGGAGAATGTGGAAGGGCTTATTAGCCCCAAGCAGCTTGTATAAGGGGAGAATGTTGGGCTATGGCACCACGGGCCTGGGGCAGGCTGTTGCCCAAGGGCACAGTCATACCTGGTGCCGCCTTGTGTGTTTCAGATCAGGACCAGGGCAGTGAAGGAAGAGTGTTAACACTTTCCTCCATACCATTTTCCTGATTAAAATCCTACCCCATTGTCATTTGCCCTATAGGGCAAAACATGCATATATTTGCTGTGTGCTTTGCCCTGCAGGGTAAACAGCATTTTTTTTTTTTAGGAGAAGGTGTCAGGAAAATGGAGCAGAAGTTCCTTGCTAACAACCTTCCCCCATCACCATGGCCCTGATCTACACTGGGGCCCGTTTAGGTTGCTATTAACCCCTTAAAAGCTGCAGAGGAAGCGGTCCTCCTACCTCACATGCCTTACTTTGTCCCCTCGTCTTGATTAAACACTTATCGTTTGTATTCTTGTTCCATCTACATTTTTGCAAAAATTGCCGCCTGTGATAGTTTTGCATGTAAAGATTTGCAGCTCCCAAGAGAAAGCATGAGACCAACTGCAGGCTTCAACTGCATAGGAATAGAGTGGAGAATGTTGCTATAATGCACAGCCATTCAGATTCAGTCTAGAGTGCGATGAGTGGCTTCACAGACTAATTTTTTTTTTAAAAAGTCTTGGAATTAAACAAATTTCCAAATAAATCCTCTATGAGTTTCTTGACCCTGTATTTGCAGGGGTGGGGGATGGGGATTCTTAAAAGTCACAACAGAACTTGACGACACTCAGAATATATTTAGTTATTGCTTTATTACAGTTAAATTGGCACAGATCCTGGGTGGTGATTCACAACATTTTATTAGCTGTGCTAACAGCAGTGAAGCTTTAGGTCCACTAAATTTACCTGGCAATTAAACTTCAAGATGATGTTCTATTTTTGGGGTGGGTGGGAATGGGGATCACACCAGCAGTTTTCAGACATACCCTTTGCATGTCTAGCTCATGTTTCCCTTTTTTAAATCAGTGTACATTTTTATAGTGTCTTATGACAAAGGGCTGCTTCTCTTAGGATAATTCCAAAAGGGGGAAAGAAAGATATACCTAAGGCAATTATTTCTGTTTTGCTTCATTTGATAAAATGATATCCCAGCCTGTGGCCATAATGCCGCTTCAACAATCACAAAAGGCAGCATCAAAACAATCCAGTTAATAATTACAGTTCAAAAGTAGCCACAAATAGGCTTAGACAATCAAATAATACGAAGAAGAAGAAAATCTGCCAGGTTGAACTTATTTCCCCTAAAGGCCCCACAGACTTTTATGATAAGTCTGTCTAGGGAGGGGATTCCATAGCACAAAGGCCATCACTGGAAGGCCTCCCTGCTCATCATTCTCTAGGTAGCATCTTCAGGACCCACAGCTCAATGGGGGAGCACATCATTTTGTTTGATTTGCATACAAAAAGTCCCGTTTGTCCTGCAGCAACAGAAGGACTGGGAAAGGCCCTTGTCTAAAGCTGCTGTCAGTCAGTGTTGACAGTACTGAGCTAGATGGACCAATAGCATGACTCTGTATAAGGCAGCTGACTAAGGAGGACAGGGTAGGAAACCTAACTGTGAAGACAGCCAATTGCAGTTCAGGAACTGAACATCACATTTCAGGTTTATCAGTGACAAAGTAAAATTAGAGAGGGCTCACACCTGGGTGGGAGGGCACATCTTTTGCATATAGCAGGTCCTGGGTTCAGCCTCCAGTTTAAAGGGGTAGCTTGTGATGAAGAAGACTGTTCTCTCCCTGAGATCCTGGAGAGCTCTTGGCAAGCAGGTATGGGCAAAGCTATCCATATTGGTTTCTCTCGATTTCTCATCTTGTGTGTGCACATGTGTTTGGAGGGACTCTGTGCACTGCTGCAGCCATGTGCCATGTGCCTAAATGCTTACAATCTCCTTCTACTCCAGGTATTAAAAAAAGGGAAGGGTTGCCTGAGGCAGCGTCTCAACATGTGCCTTGGCATTTGTGCAACTTGTGATTCTTTTTTTTTTTTACAATAATTTTTATTCAAATTTTCATAAAACATAGAAAACAAAATCATAAAACATTCAAAGACAAAAAACAAAACAAAACAAAAATGATTAAACAAAAAAAATAAAATGTTGACTTCCCATTTGTCACATATCAAATCAGTTATAGATCTACAATATATAACAATCCTGTCTCTTAAATCATATTATAAAATCACTTTCCTCCAGTAGTTAACTTAATTAATCATCAAATCTCATAAACATTACTTTATTCTTTCCACAAAAAGTCAAAGAGAGGTTTCAATTCTTTAAGAAATATATCTATCAATTTTTCTCCAAATAAACATGTCAATTAATCCATCTCGTTAATAATTATAATAATCTTATTGTCATAACCATAGTCCAAATAAACATTTCGATTAATCCATCTCATCAGAATCTGTTAGGTCCAATAATTTCAATAGCCATTATTCCATTATCCCTATTAGTTCCATCTTCCATCTTCAATAGTCCTGTTACATCACATCATTCCAGTCCAGAAGATTATCCAAGCCATTGATAACTTTATCTCTAATATCTTCATTAATTTCTTCAGAGATAACGTTAAATTCCAAACAGTAGATTTTATTTCTAAAATCCATAAACTCCAGATCTTTTTCCAATTCCACATTTGTTCCAATCTCCAGGGCTTGTATCTTCCCTTTATTTTTTCTTTTCTCATCTCTGATCTCATTCTCCTCTCTCACAGGATCCCCTATTTCTTTAAACTCCTGCGTCATTTTGCTCAGTTCAATTTTCAGCTCCTTACTACCCTGTCGCAGGGTTTGTTTCGTTATCTCAATCTCATCCATTATTTTCTGAAACATAGTTACTTCCAGATTCTCAGCCACTTTCTTGATTGCCATTTTTAAAACCACGAAAACAAAGCAAAACAAAAATAAAGAAGAACCACTTCTTATTTCAGCAACAATTGGGTTAATATTCCAGGCTTGATGACATCACAGTATAAACAGAGCAACCTGCCTTATCTCTCTATGTTCAAGAATGCAAAACAAATTTAGTTCCCAGCATCAAAACAGTTAGTGGCGTCGTGAAGAAGCAGATTCGTCAAAATAAAATAGACCAAAAAGAGAATAGTCCCAGACAATATAATATTCCTCGGAATGGAAATCAGGAATAGAAATCCCTCTTCTGTTTATTATCTTTAGAATGCACTTCCAGGACAGCTTTTTGCGACAGAAACAGAGATAAGCTGTTAATTTCGTGAATAACAGAGAAGAGCTATATCTCACCCAGAAGTTGTCCAAAGCCGATCAATCTGACAAATCTCCTTTTGCTGCAACAATTTAAACCAAGTAAAAAAAATAATAGAAAGAAGGGTGCTTGTCTGTTAGTCCGTTCTCTCTTTAAAGAAAAAAACGTATCGCTTAAACAGATAGAGCTTGTTAGGAAGTCCGTCCGGCATTGTTGGCTGGACCTTATCTCATAAATTAATGAAATCCAGTCCTCCCAACAAAAACAGGCTTTTGAGGTTGATCTCTACGTTTCTCCCTGCCCGGGAGAAATTTCATCAGTCAAAAAAAAAATGTTCTGACTGATTTATATCTGAATAAGCTTCTTTTGAGGCGGGAGCCCGTCCCAAAAGCAGGCACAAGCGAAGTCACCCTTCCCGGAAGTCGCAACTTGTGACTCTAAGCGAGCACTTAGTGCCACACTTGGAGTCGTCTTGGAATCTAAGGGAGTATTGCCATGTTGAAGAGGAACTGGGCTATAGCCTTATGGATAGAACAAAGATCTACAGAGAGTGTGCCAACCTTCAGCATCATGCACAGGATATTTCCATTGGATTGCATCAGGCAAGAACATGATTTAAAGAACTTTTTTTAAAAAAAATTGTGAGGAACTATTAACATAAAGAGTTCCAAACTTTTTTTAAAAAAATGTCAGAATTTTTACAATATTCCTTGGTTAAACCAAAGGAGGAGCTGTTAAGAATGGTACTATTATTATTGTTATTGTAATTAGTAGTAGTATACTGTGACTAAATTTCTAGCTAGCTTTATGTAGTTAGACCTCATTTGGTGCTCAGGGTTGTGATTCTGAGAGGCAGGAAGTGTCTGAACCATACCCTAAGCAGTCTGAAATTGATGACTTCCTGTCCCCCCAAACAGCTTGGATGGACAAACTGGCTTTTACTATTCTTGCTACAAATAGATTTTCAGTACTTATCGATGAGAATGAGCCATACCCAAGGTTAAAAGATGTTCCTTCTCTGTTTTGGTTGTGTGTATGCTGCTATTGTTGTTATGTGCCTTCAAGTCGATTACGACTTATGGCAACACTATGAATCAGTGACCTCCAATATCATCTGTCATGGACCACCCTGCTCAGATCTTGTAAGTTCAGGTCTGCGGCTTCTTTTATCAACCCATCTCTTCTTTGGCCTTCCTCTTTTTCTACTCCCTTCTGTTTTCCCCAGCATTATTGTCTTTTCTAGTGAATCATGTCTTCTTATGATGTGTCCAAAGTAGGATAACCTCAGTTTCATCATTTTAGCTTCTACTGATAGTTCTGGTTTAACTTGTGCTAACACTCAATTATTTGTCTTTTTCGCAGTCCACGGTATCCGCAAAGCTCTCCTCCAACACCACATTTCAAATGAGTTGATTTTTCTCTTGTCCACTTTTTTCACTGTCCAACTTTCACATCCATATATAGAGATTGGGAATACCATGGTCTGAATGATCCTGACTTTAATGTTCAGTGATCCATCTTTGCATTTGAGGACCTTTTCTAATTCTCTCATAGCTGCCCTCCCCAGTCCTAGCCTTCTTCCGATTTCTTGACTATTGTCTCCATTTGAGTTAATGACTGTGCCCAGGTATTGATAATCCTTGACAAGTTCAATGTCCTCATTGGCAAGTTACATTGTCAAGTTACATACATACATAATGTCAAGTTTAAAGTTACATAAATCTTCTGTTGTCGTTACTTTAGTCTTTTTGACGTTCGGCTGCAGTCCTGCTTTTGTGCTTTCCTCTTTAACTTTCATCAGCATTCATTTCAAATCATTACTGGTTTCTGCTAGTAGTATGGTATCGTCTGCATATCTTAAATTATTGATATTTCTCCCTCCAATTTTCACACCTCCTTCATCTTGGTCCAATCCTGCTTTTTGTATGATATGTTCTGTGTATAGATTAAACAAATAGGGTGATAAAATACACCCGTCACACACCCTTTCCAATTGGGAACCAATCGGTTTCTCCATATTCTGTCCTTACAGTAGCCTCTTGTCCAGAGTATAGGTTGCGCATCAGGATAATCTGATGCTGTGTCACCCCCATTTCTTTTAAAGCATTCCATAGTTTTTCATGATCTACACAGTCAAAGGCTTTGCTGTAGTCTATAAAGCACAAGGTGATTTTCTTCTGAAATTCCTTGCTCCGTTCCATTATCCAGCGTATGTTTGCGATATGATCTCTGGTGCCTCTTCCCTTTCTAAATCCAGCTTGGACATCTGGCATTTCACATACCCACAAACATACTACCTCCCACACAAGGTTTTTGTAACTTAGTTCATGGTAGATCCTGATTAAAACTTATTTTGCCTAATATGCAATCTTTTGAAAAGCAGTTTCCCCTAATACAATGCATTTTTGTATGTTATTTTCCTGAACATATGTATGTATGTGCACAATCCTAGTATATGCATTTTTGTACTTTGCTGGAGAACTGCCTTGCAAAATTTGGAGAAGTGTAAATTTCAAAGGATGGCTGTGTTTTGGTTCATGTATTCTTTTGGAAAGTGTGAAAATGTTCATCTTTAAATGCATACTGTCCCTAATTGGCACTTTGAGTTTAAATAATACTGGTATAGATGGTCTGATGGTCTGGCTCAGGTTAAGGCACCTTCAGATGTTCAAAATAACATTAGAAGTAAATTTCCACTCCCAACAACGTTCAAGAAATTGAATGATTAGCTCACTTACCATTTAAACTTGGCATCCTACCCTCCCACAGATCTATGGTTGACATGGATGGTTGTTGTTGTTGTTATGTGCCTCCAAGACAACTACGACTTATGGCGACCCTATGAATCTGCGACCTCCAAGAGCATCTGTCATGAACCACCCTGTTCAGATCTTGTAGGTTCAGGCCTGTGGCTTCCTGTATGGAATCAATCCATCTCTTGTCTTCCTCTTTTTCTACTCCCTTCTGTTTTTCCTAGCATTATGGTCTTTTCTAGTGAATCAGGTCTTCTCATGATGTGTCCAAAGTATGATAACCTCAGTTTCATCATTTTAGCTTCTAGTGATAGTTCTGGTTTAATTTGTTCTAACACCCAATTATATGTCTTTTTTGCAGTCCATGGATCCGCAAAGCTCTCTTCCAACACCACATTTCAAATGAGTTGATTTTTCTCTTATCTGCCTTTTTCACTGTCCAACTTTCACATCTATACATAGAGATCGGAAGTACCATGGTCTGAATGATTCTGACTTTAGTGTTCAGTGATACATCTTTGACGTGGATGGTAGAGCCATATTATTTCTGTTCTGTAGGTGCCTCAATTTCTTATGGTCAGAGCCAGCCCTACCATTAGGCATAGTGGAGTGACCACCTCAGGTGGCAGATGCTGGGGAGGAGAATGATGGAAGTCCTCAGCTGTCCTCCCTAACCTCCCCCAACTGTACCTTTCCATTAAAGAGCAGCGCTGTGTGTGCCCTGCAGCCTGTTCTGCAGCCCCATAACTACTCTGCTGCCCTCAAGTGTGGTGGAGGCCACGATCCTGTTGCTAGTTGTTGAAGGAAGATCCAGCTGCCAGTCCAGCTGGTTTCTGTGTGTAGAATGGTGGGGCACCACCTTGTCCTTTGCCTCAGGCAGCAAAATGTCTTGCATTGGCTCCGCTTATGGTGGGGCAGTGGGTGAACATTAGACTGGGGAGGCCTAGATTCAAATCCTCACTCATATAGGTGGGTCACAGGGCTTTTGGACAAGTCATTATGACTTATGTAAATGCACCTCACAGAGCTGTTGTGAAGATCAGGTGGTATGTGTCATAGACCCCAAGGAGAATCTCTGACAAGGTTGGGAGGAGGAAGAAGGGATTACCAACATTGGTGAGAACAATGCCAGCACTGATGAAAGAAATGAGGGGGTTCCAGAGAATGTGTCTCTGGATGCTGTAGGGGCAAATTCCGCAAGACACCTAGATGTAAAGAGGAGTCTTATTGTGGCATTCCCCCTGCCCCATAATTCTTGTCTTATGGGGATTTATGGGGTGCTTATTGCTTTTGCAAACTGCTTGCATAGTACTGGAGTCTGAGAAAGCTGTTCAAAAAGTGCAGGCTTTCTGACACTGTTAAGGATAAAAAGCTGGGAAATCTTCTTTAAGAAGTTGGTTTGTCTCTGCCAATGCTGACAGCAGAAGCCGGGCCAAGGCAATTTAATTAGTCAAAATGCACAGTGGATGAACACATCAGGGAGGGAGAAAGCTTCACAGCTGCATTCTCAGGCCAGCCTGTAGGAACTTCACAGTCACTGAGTGGTAAACAAAAGTTAGAAGTGTGAGATCTAAAGGCACTAACCCCTGGGAAAGATAAAAATCTCACAGGTATAGGTAACACCTGTGCCCCCTCCCAGAGGGTCTTTTTGGGTATAAATAAAGGGCCCTCAATCTGGGCAGATAAGCCTCAACACTGGCCTGAAGGTAAGAGCAGCATGGTGTAAATCGAAACAGAGCCATAAATGGGATCTCTCCATCTCACTGCTGTTTGGGGCTTCCAGCAGGGAAAATGGAGACCATAAGATAAAAGCTGTGCTCATTTATGTGTAAGTGCCTACTTGCTGCAATAAAGCATTACATATTATTTCTTCACCAGTGTGTTTCATGGTCGTTCAGATCTCGAACTTTCTTGCCTCAGGAAAGGGAAAAAACCTTTGGTAAAACAGAACCCTCAAAGCTGGCTGGTGATGACTCCCTGCTGGCACCAAGGCCAAGCCTAATGATGAAAGAGATAAGTGCTAACAAAAACATTGGAACTTCTCAGGCAGGGGAAAAATGAAAGTGACTCAACAGAGTTAGAGACTGTTATGTCTCCAAGATCACGGAGGTTAAAGAAGAGACAGTTACAGGTAGCCCAATTTTGTCCACCCCCTAGTCATAGCCCTTGCCTTGCAGCTCATGCTGAGAAGAGCCTGAATTAATAGTGTCAAGCACCCACCCTTTTCCTGTATATGTAAGAGTAGCATTGCTTGTATTTGCTGTTTCAACAAGTTAACTGTGCTTCTTGTTGGAAGTGGGGCAAGAGCAACTCCTGTTTTGTTCTTTTGTGTATGTTCCAGAAGGGAGATTGAGTTAGGGTCCTCCAGATGGATAGGCTTGATTACCTTTACCTATGATGCTCTGACTGACTTCCTTTTGGCTGCTAGACTGTTACGTCTTTAGGGAAGCTTACCTGCCCCTCCTCCTTCTGCCTTTTCCTTTCCTTTCTTCTTCGACTGTCCGGGAGAGAGGAGACTCCTTTGTCTCTGTTCTCTCTCTCCTAGCCATGAGGTCAACTCCCACACCTGGGCGTTGCACCTCCAACTTAGCTAGTTAGTTAGAACTAGGTATGCCTTTCTATCTACAATGTATTTCTATAAATAAAGTAGCTTTTCTTATTTTACTCTAAAGTCTCAGTGATCCTGATGCAGGGTAAAAGCGTGTTTTCTTAGGTAAATGCACGCACACACTGGCACACTTGCCTTTCTAACTGCTGTTACTCTCTGCTACTGTGCTGCTTTATACAAATTTAGCAACACACACAGCAACACTTTCAAGATCTAGAATGCCTGTTCCTGTTTGAATCCTGGTGTAGACCTAGCAAGAGATGCTAGATCCCTGTTCTGATTTCTGGAATAAAGCTTTATGCAGAAAAGCCCAGACACTGACTCCTGAGTCTGCTTCTCTGGTTGGGAACCAGGACAGGATGACACCGACTATGCAGCCCACTGCTCCTTGAAGAGAATGTTTAGAAGATTGAGCTATGCGTGTGTAAGCATATTTTGCAAAACATTTTCTTCCCTTGCTAAATGAAATTTGTGGCCTTTGGGGGGCATTTTGGGGTGAGTTTGTAAGGGGGTTCAACAAGGGTAAGGTACAAGATCAGGTGGTCCATATTCCACTGTGCTGGGCCTTGATGCACTGGTTGTTCTCTGTCCTGGTTATGTTTATTTCTGGTTCTGATTGTTCATGCTCGCAATATTAATTAATTAATTAATTGCCATATTAATTATTGGTATTACCATTTTAAATATTTCCATACCCCACCTTTCCTCGAAGGAGCTCAAGGTGGTGTACAACTATGGTTCTCCCCGTTCTCATTTTATCATCAGAATGACCCTGTGAGGTAGGTTAGGGTGAGAGCTTGTGACTGGACCGAAATCACCCAATGAGCTTCATGGCTGAGTGGGGATTCAAACCCTGGTCTCCCAGGTCCTAGTCTGATATGCTCATCACTGCACCACACTGGCTGTCTTATAGCTTTGGCTACAACTTTGATGCCATTTGTGAATTTTTCCCTTTCCTAGTACCAGTGACATTGTCACACAGCCAATGAGATTTAGCAAACTGACATCACAGAGGTCACAATGGTGTCTGGCCAGGTGTAATGGCTTAGGGTGGGTGCTCATCTCCCCACCACTTGTCCTCCTTCTTCTGGCCTGCCATAGTATTGGCTGGTGAGGGGTGTTAATGGGGCAGTAGAATCTCCTCCAGGTTTTAGTCTGAACTTTCAAGAAGCTCTGCTGAAACACCTTGGACAGCGCCTTGGAAGTTCAGACAAAAACCCGCAGTGGATTCTACTCCCCCCACTGACATGGAGCCACCAGGTGCCACTGCAGCCAGGGCTGGGGAACTTGTTGCCTTCCACATGCAGGCCTGGACTACAGTTCCTATCAACCTTGGTCTTTGTCCATGCTGGCTGGAGCTGATGGGGGGAGGAACCAACAACACCTGGAGGGCCAAAGTTTCCCGAACACTGTGTTAGAGTAATGAAAGCTATTGCCTATGCTATTTTGGATCGTACCAAATTGTGAAACACCCTAGACAAGCCCTTGAGAGCGCAGAAAGGAGGGCTGTACCTTTAGGACAACAAGTAGAGTGTAGCAGTTTGTACACTGGACTTATACCCAGGACCAAATCACACACAGCTATGCAGCTCACTGGGTGGCCTTAGGCCAGTCTCTCTGTCAGTCTGACCTCCTTCACTGGGGCACTGTGAAAGCAAAAGGGAGGTGGAGGAAGCCATGGAGAGAGGAATCAGTCGGATGTCTGACTCTTCCATCAGGGCAGGGGCAGGCAAAGCAGTGTCCCTCCCGATGTTATTGGACTCCCACTTCCACCATCCATGGCCACTGGCCAGCCCTTATGGGAACAGGAGTCCAACAACATCTGGAGTCACCAGACTGCTGCCCCTGCATGAAGCGCCCTTTCAAAATAGGGAGGAGCCAAAGCTCACTGGCAGAGCAGATGCTTTGCACGCAGCACAGGTACAGAAGAAGCTGCCTTACACCGAGTCAGACCCATGGGCCATCCAGTTCAGTATTGTCGACACTGACTGGCAGCGGCTCTCCAGGGTTTCAGGCAAGAGTCTCTCCCAACCCTACCTGAAGATGCCAGGCAGTGCCATAGTGGCAAGCTCAGAAGTGCAGGGTCTCTTTATGTTAGGCACAGCCACCCCTCCCCCTTTTTGCTGCTGAGTTGAGAATGAGATCCTTGTTAATGCCTTCTCCCACAACAACAGACGTCCCTAGGAGCCAATCAGCATGAAAGGGGAGAGTGTTTGCTGCTGTGAAGAGTCTTCTCACTGGCTGATTCACCTCCTTTCACTCTGTTTGTCTACAGTCCACAGGAAAGGACAAGGAAGCACGTTAGAAGAGCCCTCTCATAGGGTAACACACTTCTCTTTCATGCTGATTGGCTTGTAGGATACAGCAGACATAGGGATCCTGCTGGGACCCTGCTCTGAAAAATGTAAAGGTCTTAGACCCCCTGAGACCCTGGACAGCTACACCCCTGATGTCAGGGATTGAACCTGGGACCTTCTGCATGCAAAGAAGATGCTCTGTCCCTGACTGATAGCCCTTCCATCTCAGGTTTGAACCCTGGTATTAAGAATTTAAAAAGGACAAGGTGACATGTGATGAGGAAGACTTTTCTGTGGCAAGCTGCTGCCAGTCAGATAGACTGGGCTAAATGGATAAAACAGTTTGATCTGATATAGGACATTATTATTGTTGTTGTTGTTGATTATTGCAAGTTCCTAGATGCATAGAAATGAATGTTTTTCTCGAACTCAAGTCTTCTGAGAAGTCACTGATTTTTTTCTTTCCCCTACATTTATGGCATGTGAAGAAGCATTTTCACATTATATATAATGTGACAATGGCATAACTAGTTTGAGTGTGAATTGCATCATTGCAAGAGAGGCAATATTAGAAAGGCAATGCCAAGTAGACCTGGGGAGCAAACATGTGCGAGAAAGAGGCAGAGGAGGTATGACTCAAGATGCGTTAGCATAACTTGGAAAACAATGTTCTCCGGAAAAGAACACTAAGTACATGTGGCGCTGAGGGAAATACAAAGAGATTAACAGAATGATAGATGGGTGAAGAACTGCCGAGCGCCTTCCAACACTTGAAATGCAAATCTTCTGTTGAAGATGTAAGTCAGTTTTGAAACGCTGCATAAAATGTATGAGTCCAGAAAACCACTTGGCAGAAAGGGGGAAAAAACAACAGCAATGATGAAACCTAAAAACCAACACAATCCTTTCTCTAATTAGGTAGATCAAGAATGCCGCTGACGTTTCCAATCACAATATTAACCAAAAAAGCATAATTATAAGCAAGCTTTTTTACAATGTAAATGAACGTGTAAGACATTGATTTACAATTCTGTCCTTAAGTTCCTTTCAGTGTTCAGCTTTGAGCTGGAGGCTCCGTTTGCTCTCAGATGTGTGATCTCCATTCACTGCAGCCCCATAATAGGTACTGAAGCTAACTGGACTGGCAGTTGAACCTTCCTTCAGCACGGGTGATGTGTGTTAGCAAAGTCACTGAAATAATGCAGAAGAAGTCTAGAGAGAAAAGTCCTGATAACACTTTACTGAGCAAACTGAACAAAAATCGTGCATCATTTGAGAAGAAAGGAACACTTTGCCTTTCTGCTCAGGCCTTGTAAATAGCAGCGAGACATACAACCAAACATACAGAGGAAAATTCCCTCAGAACGCTACATTGCCAGTCAGAGCATCTGCTACCTCAGTGAAGATCATGCCACTCTGCCTGGTTGCTAAGCAACACTTCCAACTGTCCTCTTGGCAAGCTGACTTTAACAGTAACAAAATTAACTCTTAAGTTACAAATTCCAACAATGGGACCCAGGATAGGTTGTGCAACATATACAGCTCTGTCCTCCAACAGGGGTCAATGGCAAGGGGTGCAAGAGCAGCAGCCGTGTGTGTGTGTTGTTACTGCTATGTCCAAGCATTCACAGCCTGAGGAAGTTCTCGCACTCAGCCTAATGGTAGGGCTGGCCTTGACCATACAAAGATAAGGGGTGAAAAGCAGAGAAGAAAGTAAAATGCACTTTTGGGTCCCATTGAAATCAGCCTTAAGATCAGAGGCCCTGCCCTGAACACCTCCACCTTCAAAGGAGGTGCACTGTTAGGGAATACCCTCCTCAAAGACACCTGTACGGTTCAGACTTGGGCGTTCTTTCTGTGCCAAGTAAGCACAGTTTGTCTCCTGTATCTTTGGTAGTTTGATAGTGTGTTGGTTTTTATTGTTTGTTTGGATTAATTGTGATAGTTGCCTTAAGAACATTCGAGGAGCCTGGCTGCAGGATCAGTCCAAAGGCCCATCCAGTCCAGCATCCTGTTGTTGTAGTGGCCAGCCAGATGCCCGTTATGGGAAACCTGCTCTCCCCTCTTGTGTTCCCTAGCAACTGGTACTCAGAGGCATGCGACAACTGACACTGGAGGCAGTACATAGCCATCATCAAGACTAGGAGCCATTGACAGCCTTATCCTCCAGGAACTTGTCTGAACTCCATTTAAAGCTGTCTGTTTAAAGCTGACCATCACTACATCCTGTGATAATGAATTTCAGTAACTATGCACTATGTACTTCCTTTTGTCAGTCCTGATTAGGGATGGAAGGATCTGTCAGTTTCCATTTTTCTCATCTTAAATTCAGGTCTCCACTTTTCTGCAGCAATTTGCATTTAAAAAAAAATCATCCTGAGAGTTCTTCAGCATCTTAGTGTGAATTTCTCTTAATAAACACATTTTCGTATGCAGTTTTGACTAATGTACACTTTTTGCAAGCAATTTCCCCACCTATAATGCATTCTTGTATGTTGTTTTCACTAATATATTCATTTTTACACACAATTTCTCCTAATAAATGCATTTTTGCAGAGATTATTTGGCTGGACAACTGTATCACAAAATTCAGGTAAGTGCAAATTCTGAAGGATAGCTATATTTTGGTTTGTGTACTATTTCAGGAAGTGCAAATTTGGCAGATTTGCCTTTAAATGTGAACTGAATCAAAATTCTCCCCTGTCCTATGAGTCTTGAATGTGCCATTTGTGAACCTCTTCTCTGAGTCATATTTGTATTGTATTGTTCCTAAATGAACTGCTGCATGATCTGATAGTTTAGAGTTTGGCTTTGATTGCTGTTTACATTTTGACAGTAGAACAGTTTTCTTCTGTGCCAACCTTTCCCAACCTGGTGCCCTCCAGATGCTGTTGGGCTCCAGCTCCCATCATCCCTGACCATTAGCCATGCTGGCTGAGTCCAGATCTGGAGGGCTGGCACCAAGTTGGGGGAAGCTGTTATACAGTTTATTCAAATCAAAACGAATGCTTTTATTCATTTTGTTGCTTCAGGGATTCCCACCACCCAGCAGAAAGTGTGCTTGATAACTTTATTAAATAAATAATTGAATGAGCTGGGTGCTTGTGTGAATGCTCTAACACCCAGCTGGTGCCTGGGCCAGTTCATTAGGAGTGCCGAGACAATGTGCACATCTGGAAATATTTCAGGCAACTATTATTGGCTTTGAATGGTGTAGGCTTTCGGTTGGAATATAGAAATTCAACTAGTTAAGCCTTACAATTAAAATTTAAAAACATTAAAATTACATTAAAATACAATTTGGATTTCTTAAATGGAAAATTAAACATTTAACACACAAGCACACAAGAACCCAGTTTGTATCATCAGGCTCTAGCAAAATATGGTGCTGTAACTTTGCTGAAGCTTGGAGGCTGGTGAACCTAATCAAACCTTTGAATGGAAGAACACTGATAGCTCCAAGAACAAGAGATGGATCATAAACAACACTTTAAAACAAATATTCAAGATAATAATAAGAAACCAATTGCATTGATTCTACACCTCATGTTACGTTCAGATTTATCTTTGTGTTGTTTTTCACCCAAATGGGCACCAAAAACACCTCGTAGATTAAAATATGCAACAAAACAAATAATGTAATGACGCAGCAATCAAATCCAAAAACACTGATATACACAACAGTTAACATGTGACATTCAATGCATCTTCAATGCATCTTTGCATTTAATGTGCGGGTTTTTCTAAATGCAAATAGCATCAGCTGTGAAGAGTTTTTTGCTGATAATTATCAGGATCACAGCAGGCGTGGAGGGGGGATTTAACCCTTTCCTCCCTGCGTTGCAGTCCTGATAAATGTTCCTCCTCTGAAGCTTCCGTTGATGGAAACCACAATAGGGAAGGGGCGTTGCCTTCATGAGCTGCTTGTGGGCTCCCTGGAGGCATGTGCTTGGCCCTGGTGGGGAGGCAGTGCTGGACTAGTTGTGACCCAGGAGTATTGTGTTTCTCGCTCCATCACAGCAACCCTCTTTACAGAAAGAGTGGGCCCTTTTGCGCTTTCACCTTCCTCGACCCCGCCATAGATGGGGATATTCCAAAGCCCCATTTCCTTTCCCTCTTATACTAAAAGCCAGACCCAGGGGTCTGCTCCCCTTAGGGTTGCCAGGTTTCTGGCCTGAGACTGATCCTGTATCTTTAGGAGAAGAGAAAGTCAGCCAAGTGCAGGTGTTCTTGCAACATTGTAATAAGAAAAACCACAAGGTGGAATTCTCCCTTCCCCCTATACAACTTTTAAAGATACAGAAGACCTCTTGGTTGCCAGGCCCAGCCTCCAAGAGGTCTTTTGTATCTTTAAAAGTTGTGCAGGGGGAAGGGAAAATTCCACCTGGTGGTTTTTCCCATTACAGGGTTGCAAGAACACCTGCACTTGGCTGCCTTTCTCTTCTCCTAAAGATACAGGATCAGTCTCAGGCCAAGAACCTGGCAACCCTAGCTCCCCTCATTCCAAGTGTCATGACTCCTGAATCTAGCAGTGATTTGGACATGGAGTCGGAGGCTGCAGGGGCACCAGATGGGGAGCTGGGTCAGGTTCAGGGCTCAGAACCGACTGCTGAAGAAGACCAGGAGGGAGGCTGTGGAATGGAGGAGGAGAGCTCACCTTCAGGCCAGAGGGCTGGCTGTTTAAGGCTCTGAGGGTCTTGCAAGTGGGTGGAGCCTGCAGTACTCTGCAGACAGAGGCTGAAATAGCCTTAGCAGCAAGTAGCATTAAAAAACCTCCAGCTACCAGCTCCAAATTGCAGAGTTTATAGTTGTATATGTATATGTATACATAGTTGTATATATATATTGTACTTTGAAAACCACCCTGGAGACACTCCTGGAAAAGATTATGTCTAGCTGTGATGACATCATCAAAATGGCCACTGTTAGGGCTGTGTATGGACACCCCCAAACCGATTTGCAGCTCTGATTTGTGAATACAGATCAGGCCCAATCTGGTCTGGACAGATTCAGACCCAATCCAGATCTGGATCACAGTCGGGATTAGGATTGGCAGATTCAGGGCCTGAGACTGATCCTGTATCTTTAGGAGAAGAGAAAGTCAGCCAAGTGCAGGTGTTCTTGCAACACTCTAATGGGAAAAACCACAAGGTGGAATTCTCCCTTCCCCCTGCACAACTTTTAAAGATGCAGAAGACCTCTTGGTTGCCAGGCCTGGCACTCCAAGTGGTGGAAGCTTTTAAAGCCATCCAAGCTGGTGACCATCATTGCCTCTTGTGTGAAGAAGTACTGTCATGGCCCCCTCAGAGGACTCCTCCTATGAGGATGACTCGGGAGTAACAGCAGCAGACCCAGGAGCAGCAGACCCAGAAGGAGACACGGAAGAGACTCCTGAGAATCCAGCTCCTTCTCCCCCTCAGCTGCAGAGCACCCCAGATACAGCGGAGGCCCTGCAGCCAGACGCAGACAGTGAACAGGATACTCCCGCCTCACCTGCAGAACGTAGACAGCAGAAGGTCAGGCAGAAGAGAGGCAGGCCTGTCTCCTTAAGGCCCAAACGCTGAGGGCTCACACCTGCTGTCCATCCTGCTCTTTATAAGGCACACCTTGGCTGCAGCTTGTTGCTGACTGCAACGTCAGGCGTGGCTTCGTGTATTCCCAGTTTCCCTGCAGCATCTCTTGGACTGACCCCTTGGCAATTGATCCCGGACCTCTACTGACCTCGCTTCTGGACTTGTGACTTGTCAAGTAAGCTTCAGACAGGCCTGGCCCTTATCAGGTTCCCTCCTCATTGGCCTGGCAGATTTACAACCAGTCTGCCGGCTAAGGACTTCCCTTCCCTGCTAACGACCCAGGAATTTCCAACCCCCACTGCTGACTCAGTGCAGAGCTGACAAGTACATTTTTTTGTCTGTCCAAGTTACAGGAAGCCAGATTTCAACTGAACATCAGGAAACATTTCCTAGCTGTTGGATCAGTACGACAACGGAACCAATGACCTAGGGAGGTGGTGGGCTCGCCAACACTGGAGGCCTTCAAGAGGCAGCTGGAAATGCACCTGTCAGGGGTGCTTTAAGTTGGATTCCTGCATTGAGCAGGGAGTTGGACTCGATGGCCTTATAGGCCCCTTCCAACTCTGTTATTCTGTGATTCTATGACTCTTCCGACATTCAGCCTCATTGGATGTCCACAAATTCTCATGAGAAAAACCTTTCTCTCTCCACTTTCTCCTGGCCATGCATAGCTTCATACACTTTTATCAGGTCTCCCCTTACTTGCATTTTCTCTAAACTAAAAGCCCCAAACGCTGTAACTTTTCCTCGTAGGGGAGTTGCTCCATCCCCTTGAGCAAATAGTTAGAATCTTGCATGCACGCTTCCCTTATATTTCTGCAAAGAAAAGAAAAGAAAACTTAAGTATGAAAATGAAAGCAAAGATGCAGGAAGGGGCTGAGAGTATCCCCTCATGTGGCTACAGCTTTGCTTCATCAATTAACCCAGAGATTGCTAACCTTTCCAAGCCAGTGTGCTCACATGGAATTTTTAGGAAATCTCATGGGCGCCAGTCACACCAAATGAGGTATGTGGAATAATGAAAAATGGTGGCTGTGGGGATGTGGCTGTCAATAGCTGTCATGTGGCTTAACCCAAAATGGCCACCACATCTAAAAGAGCAGAAAAAGTCATAGGGACACAAATGGTGTGGGCGTGCCCTCCCCGCCCAATTCAATGGTAAATTGCAGAGCTTGGAAAAGTTACTTTTTAAAACTACAACTCCCATCAGCCCCAGCCAGCATGGCCACTGGATTGGGCTGATGGGAGTTGTAGTTCAAAAAAGTAACTTTTCCAAGCTCTGAAGGCACCTGTATCAGCTACTACCCTACTCACTCACAGACAGAACAGAATAGAAAAGAAGATGGAGCCTGGTCTTGACATCCAGGGAAATGGTGACATGTTCAGTGTAGGAGAGGCTGAACCATTACAAGCAGGAACTGAGCAGGAAGAGCAAACTGACTCTCATGCATTGTGGATTTCTGAGGGGATATTTACTGAGACCCTTTGCCATAGGTGGTACTGGCAGGCACCAGCTTGGCAACCCCTGATTAACCCACTAAAGGGCTGGGTTAAACCTCATCTGACAAACTCTCAAATCCTAGATCTCCGTTTGAGAATGCCCATTATATCTGTACATCCCGCTTCACCTTCCCTCCCCACCAAAACCTTTGTGAAATAGAACCTACTAGTATCAGAACGGCCACTAAAAAAATACCAGTGTATTTAAAGCCATCTCTCTGTCCCCCCTGCCCCCAGCATCCCCACACCCTTCCATTCCTGGCTGGCAGCTAACAATAAAATGTAAAAGTAATCCCTGATTTTTCTTTCAAACTCTCTCAGCTTTAAAAGAACCTTCCCAAAAATGATTGATGCGTGGAATTAAACCCAAAGGCAACCCCAGGAAAGCTGCTTTGAATAGCAACAAATTCCCGGCAATGCCTGGAACGCTTGCCGCAAAGGAATCTAATCTCTGAACTTCTAAAGGTCAAGATTTACTGTCTGGTAACACGGCTCAAGTGTAAATGCTCCGTAATGCTACATGAGGTGATTGCTTTGCTCTCTAGACAGTGTCAATTTTGTTCCAAGTAGCTGCAGATGTGTCTAGCATTAAGTCGGAATGGTGTCAAGGGCCCTCCTTGATCACTGCAGCTTCTCAGAGACACTGGTCCTAAAGCCCCAGTCGATTACATATCAGGCCCAACAGACAGCCATTTAAGACTCAGAAAAGGATGGAGTATGGAGCTGCATTAGATTTTTTTTAATGCCTCGCAGCCAGGAAACCCGGCAGGAGAAATTCTCCAGCGGTTCAGAAGCCATCACTTTCCTTCTTCCCCATATCATTAAGCTCACCTTCTCAAAGCACTTGACTCTTCCAGAGCAAGCTCCATGACCAGGAAACAAGTTAGTAGCCAGGAGAAGGGCCATTGCATGCTGGAGGATGCTTTATCTTGTTTCTCGGTGCCGGGCAACAGTCAGACATTTGGTCTGGTGGTGGTAGGGGTGGGCCAGTCTGTCAGTGTTGGTTTCTCATTTTCTCATACTTGTTCGGAGACTGCCATGTTTTTGCATCAGTTTGAATTTTTTTAAAAAGGTCCTCATGAAAATTCGTCAGGATTTTTAGGCACATTTCACCCAGTATACACATTTTTGCAAGCAATTTCCCCTAATATAATGCATTTTTGTATGTGACTTCGCTAATACATGGGTTTTTCCCACTAATATATGCATCTCTCTACACATTTTCTGGTTGGAGAATTGCATCACAAGATATGAAGATGTGCAGATTTCAAAGGATAACTGCATTTTAGTTCATGTATTGTTTTGGGATATGTGAATTAGTTAGACTTGCATTAAAATTTGAATGAAACCAAATTTCTCATCCATTCCTTAGGTGGTGGGGCCCAGAGGTCCTGGAAGGCTGGACTAGATAAGTCTTTGGCCTGATCCAGAAGGACGTATGTTCTTATTTAATCTATAGAATATGTTTGATGGCATAAAATTAATTTCAGTACATACTTTTAAAATTACCAAGTGCTTTTTCATTAACGTTGTGTCTTTTTATTGATAGACTGGCAAAGTGGAAGTTGGGAGATTATTTATTTGGGTCAAAGTACACGTTATGCACACCGTGGCAACTGTCCACCTCCTTTGTCAAAAAGCAGCTGTGGGAGCCCCATTCAGAAGCAGGACTGTGGCACAGGGCGAGGACGGGTTAACCGTTTCCTACTTGTGTTGTTTTCCTGCTGTAAATCAAGTCTGAAGTTGCTGTTTGTCCCTGGAAGTGCTATTTGTAGCACCTTCAGAGATAAATAGCAGTCTCAGAGATCAGGGTGATTTCAAGTGGGGATTTGGGCCCGGGTCTCCCATGTCCTACTGGCCACATCCACACTGTATATTTAAAGCACTATTACTACTTTAAACATTCATGGCTTTCCCCAAAGCATCCTGGGAACTGTAGTTTGTGAAGAGTGCTGAGAGTTGTTAGGAAACCCCTATGCTCATCACAGAGCTACAATTGTCAGACAATCAATCTCTCTTCCCAAGGAACTCTGGGAATTGTAGGGAGATATGGCTGTCCTAACAACACTCAGCAACTTCAGAGGTAAACAGCAGCGCCAGGAATCAGGGTGATTTCAAGTAGGGATTTGCACCTGGGTCTCCCCTGTCCTAGGCCACATCCACACTTATACTGAGAGCGCTGAGAGGAGACCCCTATTCCCCTCACATAGGGTGCGGATGCGGCCCTAGTGTCTGGGGAAAAGAATATTTGAGATTATGGCTGCAGTTCAAAGTGCTGGTTATGACCTACAAAGCCCAGCATGACTTGGGGCCAGGTTATCTGAAAGACAGCATACTCCTGTACGAGCCTGTCCAGGGTTTAAGTTCCTTGAGAGAGAGGCCCTTCTGTCCTGCCACCATTAGGTGGGAACTTGAAAGAGGGCCTTTTTGGTGACTGCTCCTAGGCTCTGGAACCAGTGGCGCACCTAGGTAATTTTATTCATTTCCCCCCATTATTTATAGACCGCTTTCACCATAGGTGAAACAACCCATTAATCAAATCAACACGGTGTTTAAAACATACAAAAGCCATGGGTAAAAATGTACAACTTGCATTTTAGACTCTGGACTTAATGGTCTTACAGGCGCTTCTCTTTGCATGGCTATTGTTTGCCGCTTAGAATTCCTTGGAACTGAAGCGGGATATAAACTTTTTAAATAAATAAATAAATAAATAAATATGATGCCTTCAGCTGTGAAGCAGACAATTAACATTTGCCTTCTCCTCATCTCCACTGCCATTCCAAGCTTTACAATTCCTGATACTCTAGAACAGCCTTTCCCAACCAGTGTGCCTCCAGATGTTGTTGGACCACAACTCCCATCAGCCTCAGCCAGCATTGCCAAGGGTCAGGAAAGATGGGAATTGTGGTCCAACAACATCTGGAGGCACACTGGTTGGGAAAGGCTGCTCTAGAACAAGACACATACAAGAAACAGTTTGCCAACCTTGATAAAAGAAGGAGTACTCTGAGCATGTGCAGTTCAACATTTGAAACTCATTTCCATCAGGGACAGGCCGACTTCAGTCTTATAGGATCTATTTTGTTGTTGACTAGAACCCTGCAATCCCCCTAACAAGAGCCAGGTTCCATACACTGAGGAGTAGAGAATTCAGAGCCCGGGCATTTGTTTTGAGCACCAGAACTGAAATGAGCTCTCCATCCTTCCACACAAAAATTACGCTGCCCGGGCGTTCTCAATTTCATTATTATAATTTAAGAAGGGAGAAATTTTGCTGTTGCCGTTGTTGAATAATCATTTGCTGACTTGCTACCAATAAATCCTGACCTACCTCTCACCTGCCTGGATTTAAGACCTAGCACCAGTGGAGGCTGGTCCTTTAGGGCAAGCGGGGTACTGTCCCAGCAACCTCTGCCTGCCTTCACCCAACCCACACCTGCTTGCCTTCTTGCTTATGACCAGGCCATGGGCTGGCCCCGGCTGTCTGCTTCCTCCCCCTCCTCAGTCTCACAGTTGCCCTTGGAGCACTCAACAAGAAGGAGGAGGGGGACAACACTAGAATTATTTGGCTCTGAGTCCACCTAATGCTGGTCTCCTGCCTTCCACCCCACCAGTCCTAATGGGCATCAGCACCATCATTACAATGTGTGTGTTGGGGGGGGGGGAAGGTTTTGCTTCTGCTGGCCTGATCCTAAAGATGTTGACATACCTGAAACCCGGGAGAGCTGCTGCCAACCAGTGGAGACAATATGGAGTTAGATGGACTGACTTGGTATGAAGGCAGCTTCCTGTGTTCCTAATAAGATAAATGGCAGACGAAAACTGAAGAATACATCTATTAAGCACAAGCAAACACACACGTCCCATAAAACCTTTAAAAAACCTGGCACCACAAGGACATCAAAGTAGGTGTCAAGTGAGCCTCCACGGAAGATTCTTCCATAATCGGGGTGCCATTATTGAGACAGCAGTTTCCCTGTGATGGTGGGGACAATCAAAAGAGGGCATCTGATGATGACTTCAATCCATGTGAGAGCCCATAAGAGCACATGATGGAATTGCCTGGATTTTGGTAGCTGGACATCTACTGCATATAAAACCTGCAAACGCAAAGACTTACTTTGGCCTTTGTTCCTTCTCCCCAGCAAGTGCCTACTTTAGAGATTTCATTCTGAAATAATGCCAAAATTCCTCCATTTGCAGATTTGGCCATCATTTGTTAGCTCCATGATGTGCATCATTGCCCATTAAAGATTGAGAGGACACGGCATTTTTCCTCTTATATCGTTACTCGGATCTGAATCACAAAAGCATCGTAATTCCCAGCATGATATCGCCTCCAAAATGAGTTAGCCCTTAATTAAACAGAGCTTCAAGCTCATTCTTTAATTAAACAGATGTAAATGTCCAATGATTCAGCTCTTCCCAGCATGCACTGTACATCACTTAATGGCATCACCCTCAAGATAAAGGAGGAGTTGGAGACTTTGTCCAGTCGTTCTTGTTGCTGCTGATTTAACTTGCAGCTTTTAAACCTCGTCATCTTGCAAAGAGGCCCAGGAGTCCCTGCTCAGCTGCACTATGGTCTAAGCAGGTCTGCCATGAGAGTCAGTCAGTTGGCTGAGCTGGGTGGCTCCTGCGGGTGGGGCTAGGGAGTGGACTACAGAAATCCTAGGCAATACATTTAGCTCTATCTCTGCATAACGAATGAATCAGGAGAGGCTGTGTGGGCCCTGGACCAGTGCCTGGTCACAGTGGTGGGATGGATGAGGGAAAATAAGCTGAGCTTGAATCCTGGCAAGATGGAGGCTCTGTGGGTGAGTGGTTCCTGTGTCTGAGAAACTAGTCAATTGCCTGCCCTGGGTGGGGTTGCACTCCCCGTGAAGGTGCAGGTACGCATTCTGGGGGATGCTTCTGGATCCAACTTTGTCACCGTAGGCTTAGGTAGTCTCAATGGCTAGAAGTGCCTTTTATCAGCTGCACTGATAAACGGTACGACTGTTCCTGGACCAGGAGAGCTTGGCCACAGTAGTTCAAGACTTCAAGACTAGATTACTGCAATGCATTCTGTGTGGGGCTTCACTTCTGTTTGACCCAAAAACTGCAGTTAGTGCAAAAATGCTGCAGCCAGATTGCTGTCGGGAGTGAGACCCTGTCAGCACATAACGCCTCTACTCAGAGAGTTGAGCTGGTTACTAATTTGTTACCAGGCAAAGTTGAAGGTGCTACTATTGGTATATAAAGCCGTTAACAGCTTGGGACTAGTTTACGTGTGGGACCGCCTTACCCAAAATATGCCCACTCAACTGCTTCAGTCTGTGGAACTGGCGCTGTTATAGGTGCCATGTAATTCTTGGTCGACACTTGGAAGAGATTGTTCTTTTAGCATGGCAGCACCTATGCTTTGGAACTCCCTGCCTATTAACACCAGGCAGGCACCCTCACTGTAATCTTTTCGGTGTCAGTTTAAAGCATTGCTGTTTAGGTATGCCCATTTAGGTAAGCCCCTCCAGACACACAGAAGTTGATGTGTTTTAATCTGTTTTTATTTTACTGATGATTTTAATTGTTTTTTTTTAATGTTTTTAATTACTTGTTTTTAACATTTTTATTTGATAATTTTAATATTTCTTGTAAACTGCTTACAGATCTTGTTACAATCAAGTGGTATGTAGATTTTGTTAAATAAATAAATAAAATACATTAGAGGCCTGGTCTGTGGCTTTGGTATTGCCATCAAACTGTGAGCTATAGCCAATAAAAGTTGTGGTTGATTAACCCTGCCATGGCCTATGCTATACTTATTTGTCCCTGAATCCCACACTCCATGCTACAGGTACAATCCTGAGCGGCTGAAAGCCCTAAGGACAACCTGTGATGTCAACAGCAGGTGTTGGTGGCAGCGGTCCAACCTGGAAGTTAGCAAGCAGCTTGGTAGGAATCACTGGAAAGGAGGGTGGTGGTGGCAACTGGTGGCTCTGATGTCATTGGGCAGCAGAATCCACTCCGGACTTTAGTCCGAACTTTCAGTGAGCTGTCCAAGGTCAGCACCTTAGACGGCTCCTTGAAAATTCATGCTATAACCCAGGGTGGATTCCACTGCCCCATTGACATGGAGCCACCACTGGAGGGGTGGTGGTGGCGGTGGCAGGAGAATTTCCAGGATGGCCCATGTGGCTCAAGAAGAGAGAACTGACAGGGCTGAACAGGAGTGAGAAACAGAGTTTGGAGTGAAGCAGCAAGTTGAAGAGGAGGAGATGTAGAACAAGAGTGGGGAGCTGCAGGCCCAGAGGTTGAATGTGGCCCTCTAGACCTCTCTGTCTGGCCCTGGGGTCTCTCCCTGGGCCACACCCCTCCCCAGGCCATGCCTCTCACCAGCCCTGCTCCATGTGCTCCTCAAGTGCTTTTCCCTGGCTGGAACTTGCCCTACTGACAATGCCTCTTGCTTGCCTAGATGGAGAGATGTGAGTATCTGTGGGGTTTTTTTTAGAAACATCTGACTTAAGAACATAAGAAGAGCCTGCGGGATCAGGCCAGTGGCCCATCTAGTCCAACATCCTGTTCTCACAGTGTTCAATCAGATGCCTATGAGATGCCCACTAGCAGAACCTGAGCGCCAGAGCACTTGTCCCCCCTGTGGTTTCCAGCTACTGGTATCCAGAAGCATGCTGCCTCCAACCGTGGAGGGAGAGCAGAGCCATAGTGGTGAGCAGCTACTGATTGCTTTATCCTCCATGCATTTGTCTAATTTTCTTTGAAAGCCATCCAAGTTGGTCAGTCCCTGGCATCTCCAGTTAAAAGATCTCTCTTGGGGCTGCTGAACCCAAGTGCAGTTCCCCTGTGTGATGAATTGGTAAACTGCAGGAAGAAGTTTTCTCAGTGAAGTACCTGCAAGCCCTGCTCTGACTCCACCCACCCAGGCTGGCCATTGGATCCTCCTGAGCAGGAAGGAGTAAAAGAGTTCTCTTCTATTTGAGCTTTGCTTAAGCAACAGAGCCTCTTTGGGTTTTCTGGGTCCTTGGTTATCCTCCTGGCTTGTTCTTCGGTCTTGACTTGTCTCGTGGCTTCTGCTTCCTGCTTCTGAATCCGGGGTCACCTCAGCCTGATGCCCACAGCCCAGCCCTGGCAGTCAGAGATCCTGAAGAGCTACTGTCATTTGGGATGGGTACTACTAGGCTATAAATGGACCAACTTTATAAGAACATAAGAACATAAGAAGAGCCTGCTGGATCAGGCCAGTGGCCCATCTAGTCCAGCATCCTGTTCTCACAGTGGCCAACCAGGTGCCTGGGGGAAGCCCGCAAGCAGGACCCAAGTGCAAGAATACTCTCCCCTCCTGAGGCTTCCAGCAACTGGTTTTCAGAAGCATGCTGCCTCTGACTAGGGTGGCAAAGCACAGCCATCATGGCTAGTAGCCATTGATAGCCCTGTCCTCCATGAATTTGTCTAATCTTCTTTTAAAGCCATCCAAGCTGGTGGCCATTACTGCATCTTGTGGGAGCAAATTCCATAGTTTAACTATGCGCGGAGTAAAGAAGTACTTCCTTTTGTCTGTCCTGAATCTTCCAACATTCAGCTTCTTTGAATGTCCATGAGTTCTAGTAATATGAGAGAAAAACTTTTCTCTATCCACTTTCTCAATGCCATGCATAATTTTATACACTTCTATCATGTCTCCTCTGACCCGCCTTTTCTCTAAACTAAAAAGCCCCAAATGCTGCAACCTTTCCTCGTAAGGGAGTCGCTCCATCCCCTTGATCATTCTGGTTGCCCTCTTCTGAACCTTTTCCAACTCTATAATATCCTTTTTGAGATGAGGCGACCAGAACTGTACACAGTATTCCAAATGCGGCCGCACCATAGATTTATACAACGGCATTATGATGTTGGCTGTTTTATTTTCAATACCTTTCCTAATTATCGCTAGCATGGAATTTGCCTTTTTCACAGCTGCCGCACACTGGGTCGACATTTTCATTGTGCTGTCCACTACAACACTGAGGTCTCTCTCCTGGTCGGTCACCGCCAGTTCAGACCCCATGAGCGTATATGTGAAATTAAGATTTTTTGCTCCAATATGCATAATTTTACACTTGTTTATATTGAATTGCATTTGCCATTTTTCTGCCCATTCACTCAGTTTGGAGAGGTCTTTTTGGAGCTCTTCGCAATCCCTTTCTGTTTTAACAACCCTGAACAATTTAGTGTCATCAGCAAACTTGGCCACTTGACTGCTCACTCCTAATTCTAGGTCATTAATGAACAAGTTGAAAAGTACAGGTCCCAATACTGATCCTTGAGGGACTCCACTTTCTACAGCCCTCCATTGGGAGAACTGTCTGTTTATTCCTACTCTCTGCTTTCTGCTTCTTAACCATGTGACTGTAACTGTTGGGGATGCTTGGCTGAGAATGATGCCTTAGTGCAGAAGATGGAGCTAAATTAATTCCAGGCTCCCAAAAGAGCTGCATCCACATTTCACAGAAGAAGAATTCATACAAGTGAGGAATACCACTTGCTGGGAGAGGAGTGATGGGGAGGAGGAAGGGAGCAGCTTCATGTGGCTGCCCATCCTTGGGAACACAGTGTTGTAGCAGGGGGACCTTTGGTATGATTCCTGTTAGCCATGATAGCAGTTGAGCCTCCTTGTGCTGAGGCACTATATCTCTGAATGCCTGCTAGTGGGCAGAACTTAATTTCACAGTGTGGATATGGAGGTAATGTGTTTATTTATTTATTGTATTACAATTTGCATTCCATAGAATTCAAACTGTAACACAATACAATACAACATAAGGGGGGAAAGAAGTAATGAAAATACAATGAAAAATCAACATGAATATTTAATGTAGACATGCCATGGACCACCTGAATGCAGGTCGTGGACCATGGGTAGTCCACAAACCACAGTTTGGGTTCTATGCAATTAACACTGCATAGAGGAGGAAGCTGAGATGAGTGCTTCTATCCCGACTGTCGCCCTCCATGAGTTAGACAATGACTGGTACCTGCTCTACTCATGTAGGCTCCTTGTCAGTGTAGGCTGTCTGCTGCAGACTGTAATCCTCCAACTTATGGAGGGTGTGTGTGTTGGCATTCCTTCCCTTGCTTCTTCCTCCAGGGATCCCATTTTCTATGCGTAAGACTTTGAATATATATACACATCTATCTGTCTGTCTGTCTAGCAACAATCACAATGCAGTGGCCTACTTCTAGTCTAAAGTGGTACAGTCCTAGGGCTTGTTCTGTGTATGCAGCAGGGTGAGCTTGTGTTTCTTATTATACAGCCACGAGAGTCAGCGTGGATTTTTCACATTCCGCAACGTTAAATTGAAAATACCCCCATGCCATTCTGATCCTTTCCATAAGCTCATTTCAAAACAAAACCTTACAAAATTTATAATCTTGAACTCAGAAACGCTTGCTTAACAACCGTCTAAATTTTCATGGTGATACGCAAAACAGTCAGAGAGAATCGAGAGTTCAAAGTGTAAAAAGAGAGGAAAAAAAACCAGACCCCATTTGGACTTTTTTCTGTCAGAGTTCTCATAATCTGTTGAAATTCATTAAAAATCAGCCATGTTCAGAGTACCTGTAATCCTATCACTGGCCTTGCCCCATACTCTGACCTTCATCTTCTGAAGTTTAAAAGTTTAAAAAATGCCTGGCTGATTTTTAATTAATTTAAGAAATTTAGCATTGAACTCAATGATAAGCGCAGGCATGCTCAGTAAGAACCAACTGTCAGTGTTCTAAAAGCCAGACAGCTGCTGGACTTCCCTACTAAGGGGGCCATACCCATGCCAGACCTTTATTTCACTATAGACAGCCATGGCTTCCCCCAAAGAATCCTGGGAAGTGTAGTTTATGAAGGGTGCTGAGAGGAGACTCCTGTTCCCCTGACAGAGCTCCAGTGGCCAGAGGGGTTCAACGGTCAGCCGCTCTGACTGAAGCTCTGTGAGGGGAACAGGGCATCTCCTAGCAACTCTCAGCATCCTTCACTAACTACACTTCTCAGGATTCTTTGGGAGAAGCCATGACTATCTAAAGGGAAATAAAGGTCTGGTGTGGATGTGGCCAGGGACAGCTTTGGTTTAAGTTTTGGTGGGAGGCTACATGTGCCTGCTGTAGAATAAAAAGGTGGGGAAAACCCTGAAAAAGAATGATACTGTTCACAATGTTTTCCTTTTGGATAGGAAAGGGGCTTCCACTCTGCCCAGTGTCCACCCATCCAATCTCCCCTTCCCCTCCCCTCCCCTTCCTGCCCTCCTCCTTCCCTCTGCCCCTCCTTGTTCTGCCCAGAGCGAGACTCACGAGATAGAGATGAGGATGGAATCAATACCTGTTTTATTAAAGTAACATCAAAGGCAATGCGTTTCATAGGCACACTATGCTAGCTCACTGCAATCCCTAACTAGGCTACCTAAGTAAACTCTGCAGTGTGTGAAGGAAGTTGAGTCAGCACCCTGGTCAGGGGGGAGCAGGCTTAAGTAGGAAAGGTCTTCACCCATAATCTCTGACTCCTTCAAAGAACCTCCCTCTGACTGAAGTGCTTCTCCTGGCGTCTGGTGTGGGGCGAAAGGGGGAGTGCTTCCGCTGGCTCCTCCGGCAATACAGCCTCGATAGGTGCTGACTCGGCTTCAAGAGGTGCGGAATTGTTACAGATACAGAATCTTTAAAAGTTGTGCAGGGGGAAGGGAGAATTCCACCTTGTGGTTTTTCTCATTACAGTGTTGCAAGAACACCTGCACTTGGCTGACTTTCTCTTCTCCTAAAGATACAGGATCAGTCTCAGGCCAGGAACCTGGCAACCCTAGCAGTGAGGGAAGAAGAGCAGGAGGAGGGCTTCCTTGGCCAGTAGGCCAACTGACAGTACTCTAGGGGTCAACCTTGGCTTGTGGCTTCTAAGCGCCTTGAGGACATTGCTGGAAGGGATGTTGGCGGAGAGAGAGACTGAGCAATATCAAGCCTGGAAATGTTTGTGGGGCTTGAAGGATGGGTGGCAATCTCTACCTCTCTAGGTGAGAGATGGATGAAGTGATTGAGAGAGGAGACCCAAGTGAATGCTGGGAGGAGAAGGTGCCACAAGAGACTACCCCCCCAACACATGTAAATTAATTGTGGTGAACCTAGGGGCATGCCTTCTTGGGAGGACTTTTTCTTCCAGTTGTGTATACTACTATTGTGTTTCTATGTTAGGCATTGCTTTGTCTCCTGTTTACTTTTAAGCTGTTAAATCAGGTTAATTTATTTGTATTGTTTTGCACAATATTGTATGGACTGATTTTTTTAAAAAAATTACTTATTTGCATTGTGATTATTTCTAATTGTTTCTAATACATTCCTTGAATTGTTGCATATTGTTATATCTGAAATGTTGTGAGCCACTCTGGGTTCTGGGAAAGGTGTTCCGAAATACACAGATGACGTAGCAGTGAAAGGGCAGGCCTAAAATCTTTATGTAGGAAGCTACGCTATACCAAGTCCGTCAGAGCATCTGGCTCCATATTGTCTACACTGACTGGCAGCAGATCTGCAGGGTTTCAGGCAGGAGGTCTTTCCCAGCCCTACTTGGACATGCCAGAGATTCTGCATGCAAAGCAGGTGCTCTGCAACTGAGCTATGGCCATTTCCCCTGTTGCACAGTTATATTTTTACATGCAGGAAGTTTGCTGCTTTATGCGGAGGAGCATCCCCCCGCACCTGCAGCCTAAAGTGGTACAGTCCAATTCAGCTGAGCAAGCCTTTGGTTAATTGCTTAGAGAATATCCCTAACCAAACAGTTTATTTAATTAAATTTATTATTGTGGTACTTTTACTGCCAGGGGAGGAGGAGAGGCGTGTGCCAGGATGCCTTGGCTGGCCTTGGCTACTCTGCACCTTGACTGGGGCAGGGGAGGGGAAGCATCATTTGCTGCTCAACCTCAGGCGGCTAAATGCCTTGGGCTGACCCTGCATAGAAATATTTAAAACAAATAAATAAGCCCACGAAGCTCCAATAGGGCTCCATCTATAACCCTTCCCTAGTCTCAGTAGGGTCATTACATCTCCTAGACTGAGGACTCAGCACTGCTGCTGCTCTGAACAGAGGATCTTTCTCCCCCACCCACCCACCGCCCATTCCTGCAGAGAAATCACATGTGCAATTCTGGTGATTTCTTAGGTCATTCCGTAAGTAAATCAAACATTGTTTCAAGCCCAGTTATCAAAATGGTACCCTTTTTGCAACCATATCCTCCATCAAAGTGCAGTAATCCAGATCAACACATTTGAAACCTCTGCTAGCACGCCTAATATCTTCCTAGCAGATAGAGTAATTAAATTTGCACTTTTTTATACGACATACTCAATAAATCTGAATAAATTAACAAACCATTACTAAGGCTGCTACATTAAATTTGCATAGTGCATTTAATGAATATGCAACGGCAAGTGGAAAGGTCTGCTACTGTGAACCCTCTGCATTAGCATAAGCACTCCCAGCATCTTTCTTAAATAATGCACTCATTTGCACATCACTGACTTGGCTAATTCTGACTTCAGTCAGGGTAGCCTTGTAATTAAGACTCTTGCTTTAATTTTTAATGAAGTTTATGTTACATCAATCCTGACAGTAATGAGGGGGACATGGAAACAAAAAGGCCCCTAATAATTAAATTCACAAACCAGTTTGAGGGATAATAATTCCTGAGGAGAAATTACATGACTAATTATTAATTAAATATTCATACCAATGCAGGCCTGTCTCCCTTAACGGCTCATCTTGTTGGTAATAATGCCAAGCTATGGACGCCCTCCCAACAACCATGCCAGGTTTTAAGGTCTTTGGTTAATTTTAGTGCACCATTAATCAATATGACACATGCAAAAAAATGTTTTAATTGGTCTCATTTTATTGTGTCTAAATATTACTACAGTTGGTTTAGTTGGTGTAGAATTAATCTTGTTATTCGGGGCCTAGTTTTATGGAAACATAAATTCACTTTATATCCATAAACCTCTAATGGCAGCAAAAGTTGACCTTTTAGGGTACCATTACTATTTACAGATAATTACATCAACTCTTTAAAAGGTTATGTAATAGCTTTGCATTTATCATAGTACAATGAAAAACACTCACTATTATTTAACTCCATACAATTCCAAGGAGATCTCAGAGACCCTTATTTCCTCCTGTTGAAAAGTAAGCAATATTAATTTGTGTGTGTTTTAAAGCAATGTATAAGAGCTTTTTTTCAAATGTGTACAAGTAGGATTTAAAGTGTTTGTATATGGCTTAATATTTGTCTTTTGTGTGATATATCATTAAAAAGAGATGACATTTTAATGGCAGTTTCAGAGACATCACATAAAAGACAAATATGGAACCACAGACAAACGGGTTTCCTTATAAAATGCTGGCTTCACCAAAACCTACCACTGAAGGAGAAAGTTGAGCATCCATTAAATTTCCTCTGTGTTCTTAGTCTCAGTTTCATATCCATACTCATACTAACCCAATAACTTTCTCCCTCTAAAAAGTTGCATCTAAAATAAAGCTCTCAGGATATGCGTAAACAAAATTAACTTGGCATTTGTGAAAAACTTTAGCAAAATGAGCAACAGAAACAAAGCTGGTTTTAAAAAAATTGCTCCAACTAATCTCAGCAACATGGCAAATTTGTTCAATTTTTTTTAATCTATCGGAGATGAAATAAGAGAGAATCTTCTGCTTCAAAATTGATTGTCAAATTATTAAAAAGATATAATGCACAGGCTTGTCTACCTGCAGGGGCATCTGGAAATTCTCAAGTAGGGCAGCCCTTCTGTTTCATTTTTCTAATAATGCAAACTAGTTGATTCATCAAAGTGAAGCAAGAGTTATCTGCCATCCATGGGGCAGCTGTACCCGTTAGCTAGCGTTTGTCAGCGTACTATGAACTGACAGGTTCATAGGGCATTATTACTCGATCTGATTTGTACAACTCTTAGCCCTTTTACTAAATCTTAAAAATCTTTTTAACTTTTGCTTTTCTCTTTACTCTCTTAAACTAACACCTGAAGGCAGTTTGGAAAGAAGGAGGAAAATCGCTGCTCCATAATGAAATACTAGTTGGGTCCCCTTCAGTATTAAGATGTTGTAATGAGCCATCTGTTAGCAATTCTGTTCTCTGTGGTTTTTTTCCCCATCAGGGAAATAATTTCAGGGCATGAAACACTTCATTGGAGCAACAATCACCAGAGACTGCTATAACTTGGTCACACAGAAGTAGGACTGATCTGCCTGGAGAGTTCCACCAATGAAAATGTCCAATAATGATAATGTTGCTGCCTACAGCAAGCTTGGTTTACTTTTCCATGTTCCTTCAGACTTTTTGAAGATAAAAAATTGGAGAAAATGACTGCATAACTTCAACCACACAATTATCATGCCATGGAAATGAAAAGTGATGTGAGGTGTGTTGTGTTGTGTTCGCCTTCGTAACTTACACATCCATTTCAAGTTCTCATCTTAAGTAATTCTCCTGGAGTGTGGTGCTGATTCGCTTTCCCATATATGCCTATATATATTTCTCATTTATGTCATTTGAAATCCTCTGTGGTTAACATGGTGCAGTCTGGTGCTCAGGGTCAAAGGACCCAGGGTCAGTGGCTAGAACTTTCTGGCTCTGTTGTGCTCAGTTCATCTGCCTTTTCTGATCAAGTGAACAGTGAGAAGGGTCAGTGACCTCAGCACACCTTGTCCTCTACGTTCTGAGAGCTGATGCTGATTGGTCCCAGAGGCAGAAGTGAACGGGCAGTGACAACACTGGTGAAGAGGAGGAGGACCCTTATCTATGTGCCTTCAAAACTAGGGCAGATCACGCCTGCTGCTGACCTGTAAGCTGCACTTCAACAAATGAAAGCTCCAGTGTGAAAATGCTGAAATGGAACTTATCAAGAACTTACCATTTAGGCTGGAATTGAGACAACGTTTTCCTCTCTCAATTAAGCATAATTGTTATTAAGCATGGCAAAGCTAAGATGATTGTGTTCATCAGTTCCCACTGTTGTGAATGCTTACAGTGCTTATCTTGTATACAATTGAACTTTACAGTGAATTGTCACAGACTGAAGCTCTTTCATTTTGTGCCTATTTGGTCCCCTTATTTATATATACACACACACATATATACGTGCACCTGCCAGTATCATGCTGTAGTGTAGTGGCAAATTCAGAAGTGCAGGGTCCCTTCACAATAGTAACAACCATGCGTCCTCACAGCCACGCCCCCTTCTAAAATGATGGAATAATCTAGTCAGGCTTGAATACTGCTTCCTGCTTCTCTATCACTGTCACCATTTGACTGTCCTTTCTCACTGTCAGAGATACTATACTATATTGCTTGAATGACTGAATTCAGTGTCTACACACGTTTATCTCCTGCTGCTACGAAATTGCTTGGTGATGTAGATGGGGTGCTATCATCAGGATTCACTGTCTCTTCTTCTGCAGTTACAGAATTCTCACTCTCCGCATCTTGGCTTTTTGAAGTAGGAACTAACAGGAACTCCTTTCACTCTGATTGGCTCCAATCAGCAGGAAAGGACAAGGAAGCACGTTAGAAGATGCTTGTCAGGGCTAGCATACTCCCCTTTCATGCTGATTGGCTCATAGGATGCTGGAGACATAGGGACACTGCTGGGAGCTGGCTCCTCAAAAAAAGTAAGGAGCCTAAGACCCCCTGAGACCCTGGACAAGTATACCCCTGATTTCGTGGAACTGATTAAGTGGACTGTAGTCCATGAAAGCTTATGTCACAACAAATCTTTGTCTTTAAGATGCCACAAGAACCCTTGTTATTTTTGTGGCAATGGATGAATAGGTTATCCCTCTGCACGATAGTGCCAATGTAATGCTTAATTAAGTCATTCTCATGGAGCAGAAGTAACCTCAGTTTTTGAGGCTGGTGGAGGCTGGGAGGGGGCAGAGATTGGGTAAAGGGAGGAATGGTCTTTCTAGCCTGACACCTGCACTGAAACTCCTGAGCTCTATTAACTACACACCCCAAAGTCTGGTATCCCCTCAAAAAACTCATCCACAATTTTGTGCTCATTTTATCCCTCCACCTGTCAGTGTATATCTGAATATCCACTTGGGGGTCCTTGTTGACATCCCAGACCTTGCATTTTCATATCCCCTCAAAGCCTCAGCCACAGCTTTTTTCTTTTTCTTTTAGTAAAATATGCCATATTTCAGAAGCAATTTATAAGATGCAAAATTGTTCACACGACAAGAACAGACTCTGGGTTCATGGCACAAAACTGTGCATGAGGTTTTTAGGGGAAGTTTCACTGGAAAGTTGTCCTCTGGTAGATTACAAGAAGCTGCCTTAGACAAAGTCAGACACTGGTTTATCTAGCTCACTCCAGTAATACCTCAATTAACGAAGCAGATGCAACCTGGACATTACTTCATTAACAGAAACGTTGGTACCAGAAATAGGAATAACATGGAAATGATAGGGATAGGTTCTTACACCACAAAAGAGAACAGCAGTTCAACATATTTCAGCAAACTTTTTATTTAAAGCTAACAATGCTCATGTCTGAAATGAAACAACAGGTAAGACTTGCATACAGACCACTTGAAGGATTCTTCCAAAATACATCCAGAGATGCCTGCCTTGCCTTTTTTCTTTTATCGTGTAGCATCTTGCTATAGTACAGTTCTAAAGCTTTGAGTACAGTTCTCCTTCCCGTACACTCGAGGAGACAGGCAAGGGGCAGCCACTACCACCACCCTGAGCTTGGCCTCCCTCTCTCTGCCATCCTTCCCTACACTCGAGCAGAAGTCTCTGCAGTAAACAGTGCTTCCAGGGCACCCGAAGCACTGTCTATTGTGGAGGCAAGGCAGCTATGCCACCTGGCGCTATTCCAGCCACGCGTGAGAGCTGCCTGCAGCAGCCACAATCCAGTAGACAACAAGCCACATTCTGACTATGTGCATCTAAAAAATACTTTGTTAAAAGGAGCTTCTCTCCTGGAGGATTTGTTAACTGCAGCATTACCGTACTGTCTACATCACGGGTGGTGTTTTGCCCCAAGAACCAAATTTGAATCTGGCCAACCTTCCGGAGAATGCATTCCAGGGTGGTGGTGGAAGTGCAAAAACAAAAACAAAAGGGAAAAATGAACATACTTCTATCCTTCCCCCCCCCCCCCGGTCCCACATTGTCACAAAACACATGCACCAGGCATGCAGGTACACAATACTCTCCCACACTAGGGTTGCCAGGTTCCTGACCTGAGATTGATCCTGTATCTTTAGGAGAAGAGAAAATTCAGCCAAGGGCAGGTGTTCTTGCAACACTCTAATGGGAAAAACCACACGGTGGAATTCTCCCTTCCCCCTGCACAACTTGTAAAGAGACAGAAGACCTCTTGGAGGCTGGGCCTGGCAACCACGAGGTCTGTATTTTTAATCTCAGGCCAGGAACCTGGCAACCCTATCCCACACACACAGCAGACATACAGGCACACACACACATGCACAACGTTTCCAACCCTCTCCACTGGTGTGGGAGTGGCTGGGAAGATCCTTTAGAGAATCTCTAAAGAGCTCACAGAGGGACCTGTTTTGTCCAGTCTTAGTGCTAAGAGCAGAGGTCAACGTTAAATGCAGCATTTCTCCCAATCTAGCATTGACATGGGGGTGGGTGGAAATGTTGCCCTTTACTCTTAAAGAGCAGGGAGGATCTCAAAGATCTTAGCCCTGTAGTGCTTAAGATTGGAGAGAAGTGATCCCTCTGCCTGCTCTTTAAGGGCTTGTCTCGGATATCAATCTCCATAAATGATGAGGGATGGTTAGCAGGTGTATGGAGCTTGCTGGGACAGGCCTGGTGAACCAAACTGAGGGACATGGTGGGCCAGATTAGGGACTGCGCTGACCTATGCTGTCTGACAGTGGCTCTCCTAGCTCTATCTGGGGATGCCAGGAATTGAACCTGGGATCTTCTGCATGCAAAACATATGCCCTGTAAGTCAGCTACAGCTCATGCCCACATGAATCATGCCCCATCAGAGACGTCCAAAGACTGGGCCACAGCAGTGACAGCATCTAAAAATAGTTCAGATATTTCTGAGTCTGATCATGGCTGCATGTGCTAGAACTACCACCTCTGATCACCCATGGTCATTCAAAGTCTTGTTACTATGACATATAAGTAGAGCTGGGTTACATTTGCAACCTTAGCACACTTCTGGAGCTTGTTGTTTTCTCCAAAGAGACTGCATTGTAAATGACTGCTGCTTCCTATTCTGTAATTGCCTCTGTAGTGGAAGCTCTTGATTTGCCAGGCTCCATCAAAACAGATGCGCACAGCAGCTTATTGCAATTGCCTTTGACTATGCAGTCTTATCTTGGGTGGGTCACAGGGCATGACCTCTAGGTCAAGTTAAGGAACTTGAGTCCATGGTGTGTATCTTCTCTTCTATGAGTCCACTGCTGAAATTGCATAGGCAATTACATTCACAACACACCATCTGTTCCTGGTTCCTCTGAAGGGTATCAGTATGTGAAGATACTCAGTGGTAGAGCATGAAGAAAGTCCCGGGGTCAATACCTGGCATCTCCTGGGGGTGGGCGGGAAGGATCAGGAAGCAGATGATGGCGAAATCCTCTCTCTGCTTGAGTTTCTCCTGCCAATCTGAGTTTACAAACCTGAGTAGATAGACAAATAGTCTGACTAACATTCAAAGAAGCTGAATGTTGGAAGATTCAGGACAGACAAAAGGAAGTACTTCTTTACTCAGCGCATAGTTAAACTATGGAATTTGCTCCCACAAAACGCAGTAATGGCCACCAGCTCGGATGGCTTTAAAAGAAGATTAGACAAATTCATGGAGGACAGGGCTATCAACGGCTACTAGCCATGATGGCTGTGCTCTGCCACTCTAGTCAGAGGCAGCATGCTTCTGAAAACCAGTTGCTGGAAGCCTCAGGAGGGGAGAGTGTTCTTGCACTCGGGTCCTGCTTGCGGGCTTTCCCCAGGCACCTGGTTGGCCACTGTGAGAACAGGATGCTGGACTAGATGGGCCACTGGCCTGATCCAGCAGGCTCTTCTTATGTTCTTATGTTCTCATGACTCAGTATAAAGGAGATGCATTGTGTCCATTTGAAGAAAGATCACTTACTTTGGTGATCATTGGTAGCTCATTGGTAGATTGCACCAACTTTGCATGCAGAAGAGTTCAGTCCCCAGCGTCTCCCGCTAAAAGCATCTCAGGTGTGCAGGTGATGGTAAAGGCTGTCTCTGCCTCAAGACTCTTTCTGGAGAGTTACCGACAGACAGAACCCTGGGCTAGATCTGACTGGCAGGCTGTATTCCTATGTGCTTGGGCACAATCTAGGGATGGAAGGTGATGTCAGTTTCAGTTTTCTCAGTTTCTCATTTTTCCAATCTCAAATTCAGTTCTTCGCATTACTGCAGCAATTTGCTTTTTTTTTTAAAAAAAGTCATCATGGAAATTAATCAGTATTTTAGTGCACATTTCTCCTAAAAAACATATTCTTGTATTAATGTATACATTTTGCAAGCTATTTCTCCTAATATATGCATTTTTGTAAACATTGCTTGGAGAACTGCATCACAATATTCAAAACAGTGCAAATTTCAAAGGACATTTTATCTTTCAGAATTGTTATTTCGGAAAGCGTGAATCTGATAGATTTGCCTTTAAATGTGAACTGAATTGAATTTCTGTCCCATCCCTAGCACAATCCAAAGGACTTTGCCACATTCAGATATCCACCACTGCTCTCCGGCTTCTGTTGCCTGTTGCCTCACTCTGCCTAATGGAAGAGATGGATCTGCTGATCTGATGCAAAATGCTGCCGCCTGGTTGTTACTCTGCTGCTGGAAGATCAAGGCATATAACACCAGTCTCATTCCATCTGCCCTGGGTGCCTGTTTGCATCTGGGCTTGATTTAAAGTGCCCAGGGCCAGCCCAACAATTCGACAGATTGAGGCAGCTGTGGGGAGAGAGGAGCAACATCAGCCCCCCTCAACCTGTTCCTCCAGAAATCCCTGGGCATTCCAGTCTGTCTGAGGACAGAGATGTATGTGCCAACTAGACAGAGATGTGCAAAGCCCCTAAGCTAGCCTGCGTCCTGTGGGTGCAGTGGAAGATGCTGTCCTGTCACCTGTGTTGAAGTAAACTGCCAGTCCAGTTAGCCTCTATGCGCAATGGGGGGGAGATGCCATCTTTCTCTTTGCTCTTGCAAAATGTCTTGGGCCATCACTGTAAGAGCTGGTGCTCTCCTTTAATGCCTAAATAACTTAGGAACAGATTAAGAATCCAAGAAGAGCCTGCTGGATCAGGCCAGTGGCCCATCTAGTCCAGCATCCTGTTCTCACGGTGGCCGAGCAGATGCCTCTGGGAAGCTCACAGGCAGGACCTGAGCGCAAAATCACTCTCCCCTCCTGCCAATTCCAGAAACTGGTATTCGGAAGCATGCTGCCTCTGACTGTGGGGGCAGAACACAGCCACTATGGCTGGTGGCCACTGATAGCCTTATCCTCTATCAATTTGTCTAATTCTCTTTTAAAGCCATCCAAATTGGTGGCCATGACTGTCTCTTGTGGGAGTGAATCCTGTAGTTTAACTGTGCGCTGTGCGAAGAAGTGCTCTCTTTTGTCTGTCCTGAATCTTCCAACATTAACTTCATTGGATGTACATGAGTTCTAGTGTTATAAGAGCAGGAGAAAAGCTTTTCTCTGTCCACTTTCTCCATGCCATGCATAATTTTATATACTGTACTTCTACCATGTCACCTTTTACTCATATTTTCTCTAAACTGAAAAGCCCCAAATGCTGCAACCTTTCCTCATAGGGGAGTCACTCCATTCCCTTGATCATACTGGTTGCCCTTTTCTGAGCCTTTTCCAATTCTGCAGTACCTTTTTTGAGGTGGGAAGACCAGCAGATACACAGAATTCCAAATGCGGTCACACCATAGATTTGTAAAACAACATTATTTTCAGTTTTCTTTTCAGTTCTTTTCCTCATGATCTCTAAAGCTCTCTATCTCACAAACCATCTGTCCCATATGGACCTGCCTGCCCTCCATGACCTGACTTAAGGTCCTGCTCTTTGTTCCACCAGTTCATGAGTTTAGCTTAGTGGGTACAAGAGACAAGACCTTCTCAGTGACGCTACCAAGACAGGAATCCTTTCCCAGGCAAAATCTGCAAGACTTTTCTAAAATTCCATTTGACTTTCATACATAATTTGCTGTTTAAATGGTATTTGCTGGAGTTGTTACTAAGGTGCTGCCATTTGTCCATATATTAATTGCTGGTACTTGATTGTTATCTGTCATAATAACCACTGACCACTGACCCATGTGGTGAGCTACATAACTGCAGCCTCTTAGGGAAGAACCTGGGCGGGAAGGCTTATATAAGAAATTATTTTGCCAGCTGATCTTGCTTGCGCTCCAAGTTCCATCTGATCATGTTTTTCAGTTCTGATCTTGCTCCTCAGTTCTAATTCCTGGGTTTGCCTTCTGATCCTGATTGCTCTTTAATCCTGACACAAGGCTTATTCTCTGACTTTGCCTTTGGTCTTGGCTCCCAATTCCCACATCTTAATTCTTTCTATACTGCCACTCATGGCTCCGTCCTAACATGATTACTGATTTGTTTTTTTTAATGTTTTAATTGCTGCCCTATTGTATTTTGCTAACTTGACTTAACTATAGCAACACTATATATTTTAGGGTGTCTTTTAATTTACCCTGTTGCCAATAGCTTTGGGAAGAGAACAATACTGACAACTGTTTAAAGCAATATATGGAAATATCACATCTACTGTGCATTTTTACCTTACTTGCTGCCACATATGACACTTTTTGCATGTCTGAAAGCTGCTTCCATGTTCAGGGAGAAAGCTCATTAGGAATAGTGGGTGGCAGAGGGAATTTAGAATGGGTGCAAAAGGAACCTCTTCCTTCTGTGGTCCTTGTCTCTATCTCTGATGGAGCAACAGGGCGCTTTACCAAGTGAACAGGAGCCATGTTAGAGACTTTGGGTGCCCCTTCCAATGTTGTTGGACTCCAACTCCCATCATCCCTGACAATGCTGGCTGGGGCTGGATACTGGAGTGCATCTTCTTACCCCAGAACAAAAGGTTTATTAAGAGGGAATAACAGACAAAAATGCCATTCCTATTATTGAAGGCTATTGGAAAGAGGAATAAGGGAACTGGGGGAAGCCGTAGTGAGCTGGAAATTGTACAGTGGTGTCCAGGCAGAGAAAAGAGAGGTGCGTGTCACGGTGTGCATTTGTGGGGAGATTTTACTTATCCTTAAGTCTGTTTAGGCACTTGGAGGAAGGGTAGGAGGGACAGACAGACAGACGGATGGATCCTCAGGGGGGTAGAGTGAGTCTAAAGAGCGTGTGCCTTTCATTGAGCAGGATAGCAGGATGCAGAGGTGTACAAATGGACAGTGGGTCGGGTACTTTTGAGAGAGCAGTGGGCAACATGAACGCCAATAGAAACCACTCTCCAAAAAGCACACTCAGTCCTCTTAGCAGGAGCCCTTTCTGCAAAGTGTACTTATTTCCAGGGGGCCCAAGGGAGATATAGACTTAGAAAACTGGTGTATTATTTGGCCCTTCAAATGACTTTAAAAGGGGGATTGGACAAATTCATGTAGGACAATCAATGGCTATTAGTCATTATGGTTTTATGAAGCCTCCATGTCCAGAGGCAGTCTACCTATGGATAACATTTGCTGAGGGAGGAAGCAACAGATCTGTTGCGTTCAGATCTGTTGCCTTCAAGCCCTGCTTTTTGGCTTCTCAGGGACATCTGGTTGTCCACAGCGAGAAGCAAAATGATGGCCTAGATGGGCTTTTGGCCTGATCCAGTAGACAGGTTCTTATGTTCAGAGCCTACTCAGAACAGAATTTGTCTACTGGCTGGAGGCACACAGATTTAAAAGAACAACAACCCTACAACTGTCTGTCAAAAATATCTGCCCCCTGTAATGGCAACTGACCCAAAAAACTACAACAAAAGCAGCTAGACTGCTGTTGTTTTGACTGGCAGGTTCCTTCCTCATAAAGTAGAATGGAAAGATGTATTTGTAAATTTTCACCATTTTTACACTGCATATGCTCTGACCTGTTCTTGTAATCCATCTGGATTTTAACACATGATTCAAGTGAGACTTGATATTGTATATGGCGAGCATTTCCAGCTACAGCCTGTGCTTCTCAACCATCTTCCTCTAATCGCAAAGGCTGCCATCCTGTTCCAAAACATTCTCATTGCTGGCATGTTTAATTGCGCTCCTGAGAGGCAGCGTCAGGAACACTAGGGATAAATAACTGGGAGTCCCATTGGCCTCCCCAAGAATCCATTGATGTTTCATAAATTCAAGTCAGTTCAAATCTAATTGAGTCACCATGCTGAATTAACTGACATCTAAATGGCATTCATGTCTACAAATGGAATAATTAGAGGCTTGAAAATGGGATATATCAAGTGTTATCCCAAGTGACAATCGTGGAGCATTTGTATTCATTCAATCAAGTTTAAATATAAATAAATAAGGGAAACTTGTAAGAGGTGAGGGGGAGAGCAGACGAAAGGCTCAATTTGGGGCTGATAGCCAGACAATGTTTTTTATTTAGGTTAAGCAAAACAACCCTGTGAATGTTAATTACATTGCTATGCCTTTTAATTTTGATTCATTCTGAAATACTCTTCCTTGCCCTGATATTTCACACTTTGCTGAAGGATACACAGTAACTTTGGTGAGGTAATCTTGGATTTTTATTTCCAAGTAATGAAGGCAATACTTCAAAGAGTTTTCCTTTTTTTGTTGTTGGAGTTCTAAGATGAATGCCAGACACAGCTATATGAAACATGATAGTCCTCAGAATTATTAATAATGTTCCCCATGCTATCATAGGATAGTAGAGTTGGAAGGGGCCTGTAAGGCCATCAAGTCCAACCCTCTGCAATTGTTTCAAAGGACCAGCATTTTACAAGGTGAGAAGAGACTGCTGGAGGCTTATGACATTTTTGTGATACCAGATTAACTTTTGGGATTTCAAGAACATATGAAGAGTCCTACTGGATCAGACCTATGTAGTCCTGCATTCTGTTCCCACGGTGGCCAGCCTGATGCCTGTGGGAATGCTTGAAGATTCAATCTTTGTGAATCCCAATAAAAATTGTTTATTTATTTAAATTTAGTGATGACATTTGGATCTGCTCCATAACATAAAGCTCTCTGAGCAGCTTGTAATAAATATGCAAACACAATTAAATACAAAATGATATAAATACAAAATAATACATATTATTTTATATATAACCATAAATTTTAAAGCTACATAACACAGTGGAACATAATCTGCATTAGGCCAAAGGGCCATCTAGTCTAGCATCCTATTCTCATAATGCCCAACCAGATGCCACTTCTGGGAAGCCTGCAAGCGAGACCTGAGCACAACAGCACTTTCCCACAGGTGATTCCCAGCAACTGGTATTCAAAAGCACACTACCTCCAATCCTAGATTTAGTATATAAACTGTCATGGCTAGTCACCATTATCTTTCTCCTTCATGAATTTCTCTAACCCCCTTTTAAAACTGTCCAAACAGGGGCCATCACCACATCTTGCAGAACAAATTCCGTCGTTTTTCAGAGCTTGGAAAAGTTACTTTTTTGAACTACAACTCCCATCAGCCCAATCCAGTGGCCATGCTGGCTGGGGCTGATGGGAGTTGTAGTTCAAAAAAAGTAACTTTTCCAAGCTCTGGTTTAACTATGTGCTGTGTGAAGAAATACTTTCTTTGTCTGTGCCCCAACATTTGGAGGAATGAACAGTCTGGTGCATAGCTAAGTTCTGATCTGCAGGTTACTCCAAGAAGGGCATATTGGGACATTTGTACAGATATATTAAGTAGCAGGGAAGAATCACCCACCCATTGACCCATTTCCTCTGCCAGGGGGCTGCCATATTTTCCATGCTACCCATCAGCTGTAAGGAAATAGCATTTTATATAAATAGGGTTATTTGAAAAACCTGTGCACTTAGGTAGAAATATGTAGCGCTTTCTGGGGGATAGCTTAGTGGTAGCACACCTGCTTTTGCATGCAGAAGACTGAGATGGCTATGGCCTCACAATAAGCATGATGGCTATGTTCTGCTTCTGCTGTTGGAGGCCTCCAAATGCCAATTGCTAGGAATCACAGGTAGAGAGAGTGCTGTTGCACTCAAAGCCTTCTCGTGGGTTTTCCATAAGCATCATGTTGACCACTGGGAGAACAGCAGGTGGTGTTCAACACTAGTCCTACTCAGAGTAGCCCCACTGAGGTTATTAGACATGATTAAGTTGAGATCCTTAATTTTAATGGGAACTGTAGGATTGTGGAACTGGGACAGGGAAAGCCTTACCATTTTCCCTGCACTGTTTTCCCACTCAAAATTACCCCCCCACGCGCACACACACTTCAAAAGGTGCAATCTGTGTGTACACATAAGCTTTCCTTAAGAAAACAAACAGCAGCTTCAAGAGGGGATTTTCACTGGAAGAACTGCACAAAAATGGGGTTTGTGCATGTCAAATTCAGCTGTAAGGCGAGGGGGAGTGATGAAAACAAAAAGAATGCCAAGTCAGTTGATAGTCCCCAGCATGTTTCAAAAATGTGCTTTTTGAAAAACGTAGGGAAGTACCAATTTGTGCAGCTTCATTCTTGCTGAAAGGGTTAACACTGCCTCAGAATAGCAATCCCAACCTAGATTTCGCTCCCCTTTAAATTGGATCCCCCCCCCTCCTTTAAACTGTTGAAATGTAAAGAAATGGACGATCTCATCATGGAACACCATTTGTTTCATTTAGTTGGGTTCCTAAGTAATAACTTTATTTATTTCTATTGATGTGTCACCTAACACAAATATTCTCTAGGTACACAGTACAATACAGAAAATTAAAACACAACGTACAACTGTACGATAAAACTATGAATCAATAAAAAACAATACCCAACAATAGTACAACAATAAAATCCTGCCATAAAATCCAACATGGGCAGGCCGACAGTCAGTCCAACAAATGTCAGCCCAGCTGCAAAAAGCCCACTGTTATTCTGCACAGATGGGGGAAAAATAATAGCAGTGATGTTAAAGGATATCACAGATGTTAACAGGCCTGGGAGAACAAAGAAAGTATTTGCCTTGTTGTTGTTGTTATGATGTAGCATCATCCGTGTGCATGCTGTTTTACAGGGTACAAAGAGCTTACGAGATATAATTCAACAGAGGGGAGACAACGGCAAAATTTGAGGGAAGTGGAGGCAAGACTCAAGAAGAGAAACCAGAGTTCTTTCACTCAGGCGATGATCTGCTATATGAGGAGGAAGACAAGCAGACTGCCCTCCTCTACATGTGAATCTGGCCACCCATTTCTTAGCATAATGTTCATACTTCCCAGTTCACACTTCCCAACGCTTTAGCACACTCCTTGCTTCATTTGAAAGCACATATGACCCAAACTGTGCGTATCTTAAACTACAGTGAAGCTATCAAATCAACTTAACTACATGAGATAATGGATTCCTTTAATTCAGAAACCAGTCTAATTTGCATGCATATTTTATTTATTGCACCAATTAAGTTTGGCAAATACTTTGCAATGAGGTCCCGATGACCTCATAATTTACCATTTCTCTTGGGACAACAAGCCCAAATTAGTACATTCTGCATAATATTGCAATTTCCCCTCCAGAAAAAAAATACACAGTTTTACCTTAAAGGATTTATTGTTTGTCCATACCTTCAAAGTTCAGTCCAATCTACAACCCAGCAAACTAGATACAGACAGATTTAAATAAGCTTCGCCCCAGTGAAAGGGGCTGCTATGACACTAATTTTTGATTTTCAGACATTTGAAAAGAATATTTGATGCATTCTGTGCTCTGACTGTCGTGGACTGATTGGGAAAGGAGGAGGTTTGTGATGGATGGAGCTCCCTTATTGTAAGTCTCTGCCAGTTGTGACCAACCAAGCCAAAGGTCCCCCCTCCATCGGCTGTATCATGGCCTGCCAGGCTCTTGTAGTCTCAGATAGGCAGCTCAAGGTGGAGGTTTTCAAACCATTTCGGCCACCATACACACCTGGAGGGCAAAGTTTGGTTTACGCTCCAACCTGCCACTTCCTATGCACTATGATCTCCATGAAGTTTACCCCTTTCTGGAATTTAGGCATGAAAAAGATCCCATGCTTAATTTCAAGCCTAATTGTTGTGGGCTGGTGGTGGTGGTGGTGAGTGTGTGTGAGACGGGGTGTGTAGCGGCCACAAGATTTGCCTTGAATCTCTAGCTGTAGCATTTGGAAGCATCCCAATCAGTTTCAGAACTGCTCTGGGTGATTTCTGTTCAATCTGTTATTCACGTCTGAATGTGATCTGTAAAATCCAAAGCTCTGTTTTGCCCCCATTGACTGTAATGAGGTATCTAAATAGCTAAAAAAAATGATTTATTTGTTTGTTTGTTTGTTTTCAGATAAGTGGGTGAAATTTACACCTTCGGAGTGGATAAAGCCTGCCAGATTTGAGGCTTTAAACTTAGTTGACAGAGAACCAGAAGAACTATAGACTGAAGTCAGAGACATTATCGGGGAAGAATGCAAAAAGACAATACCTCTAGTTAAAAAGAGAGAAAAACCTCAGTGGATGACTGACGAAATTCTTAAAATGGTTAAAGAGAGAAGGAAAGCAAAAGCAAAAGGAGACAGAAACACGGTCAGAACCCTAAACGCAATAGTACAGCGACTAGTACATAGGGACAAAAATAACAAGACCTCTATTCCAAAAGATTAGAGAAATGAAAGGGAAGTTTAAAGCAAGAGTAGGGATATTGAATAATCAACAGGGTAACACTGACTGACCAAGATAAAATGAAAAGAAGATGGAAGCAATACTCTGAAGAACTCTATAAAAGAGATGCCAGGATGACAGATTCATTCACGGAGGAACCGTATGATGAAGAACCAGAAATTTTAGAATGTGAGGTGAAAGCTGCTCTTCAAATACTTGGACAAGATAGTGCCTCACCCACCCACCCCCTGGGCCAATTCCACATACAGAAGCCAACTAGACTGGAAATGGACTCTTCTACAGCGTGGATGGGACAGCCTCCTCCACTATACCAGGGTACAACAGGCTAGCTTAGGGATACATGGCATACCCAGCGGTGTCCTCCAACAGAGAGGAATGGGCAGGTTGTCAAGAGGAATGGTGGGGTGTTCTTCCCCCCAGTACCCCAAGCATCTGCCACCTGAGGGAGCTGCCTCACTCTGCCTAATGATAGGGTTGGCCCTGTGTAAGAGGCCCATGGAAGATTAGTTATGAAGGAATGTGGCCCTCAGCCTGAAACAATTCTTCGCCTTTGGCTTACAGCAGCCTTTCCCAACTAGTGGGCCACCAGATGTTGTTGGACCACAACTCCCATCAGCCTCAGCCAGCATTGCCAATGGTCAGGAAAGATGGGAATTGTGGTCCAACAACATCTGGTGGCCCACTAGTTGGGAAAGGCTGGCTTAGAGGGTCTGTTGCGCAGGATTCTGCTCAGGAATTAGACCTAGTGGATCTTTAGCTCCTTTCATGATAGCAGTTTGTTGGACTGGCTCATTGGACAGACGTACTTCTCATTAAACATTTGAAGATGCAAAGTACTGAGAGATGAAGGTTTATAAAATTATAAATGCAAAGTTGTGGAGAGAGAGAGATTTTTTTTCTGTTAGAATACCGGAAGCTGGAGGTAATACGTTCAAGGACAAGTTACTTAAAGGATACACATTGTTATCCTCCGCCTGTTCTGCCGTTGAGGACTTTCTTTGATCATTCTTTGTCTGGTTCCTCTCCCTTGACCTTACCACCATGGGTGACCCTGCTGGGAGTACATGACTCCCGATGGCATCGCTCACAGGGCTCATTGGAACACGCAAGCCCACTCACCACTGCAAGGTGACAATGCAGTGAGGGGATTGAGCTGTGTCACTGGTCTGACTGACTTTATACTTGTGTCATCACTTCCAGAGGCATCTGGCTAGTCACTGTCTGAAATAGATTGCTGGATTAGGTCGTTAATCTATTGCCTATCAATTTCATTGGCTAATTTGGTGCTCCTGGATCCATCTTTGTCATTACAGGCCCAGATGACCTCAGTAGTTAGGAGTGCCTTTTCCCACCTTCGGCTGGTAAAACAGCTGCGGCCGTTTCTAGACCGGGACAGCCTGACCGCAGTTGTCCATGCACTGGCAACCTCCAGGCTAGATTACTGTAATGCCCTCTATGTGGGGCTGCCCTTGAGGTTGGTCCGGAACTGCAGCTGGTGCAAAATGAGGTGATGTGACTGCTCACTGCGCAGGGTATTGCCAACATGTCACCCCACTGCTGAAAGAACTGCACTGACTGCCCATTAGCTGCAAGGCCAAGTTCAACATTCTGGTTTTAATGTACAAAGCCCTATGCAGTTTGGGATCAGGATACCTGAAAGATCATCTTACCCCTTATATACCCAGTCGATCTCTGGGTGAGGGCCTCTACAGATACCATCTTATCAGGAGGTCCGTTCCACACATTATAGCAAGCGGGCCATTAGTACTGTGGCACCTACCCTGTGGAATTTCCTCCCCTTAAATATTAGACATCTTTCTGGCACCTATTGAAGACCTTCCTGTTTCAACAAACCTTTTAAACAGAGACCTTATCCCAGTCTGTGTCTGTGCTGGAATTGCTTTTTAAGATGTTTTTAAAGTTGTTTTTTAAAAGATGTTTTAAAAGATATTTTGCTTTAATATGTTTTTAAAGATATTTTGTTTTAATATGTTTTAAAGCCTTTTGTTTTTAAGATGTTTTAAAGTGCTTTTAGTGTTTTCGCTTGCTGTCTGGGCTTCTTCTGGGAGGAAGGGTGAGATATAAATTAAATAAATAAATAATCTCTGGGTTCTAGATTTATAAGAAAAGAAGGGAAATCATTCTGCCCAAATCTCTCTGATTTTCTGAACCTCTGTTATGCCCTGGCACAGACCCTGCACAGACCAGACAAGCACAGACCAGACAAAACAAGGTCTTTATACTGTAGTGAGAAAAGTCACCGAAGCCATTATTTGTAAATGGGGAGGGGTTCTATATATTTTACCAGTTTGATGTTACTGATTCTTTTTTTTAAAGAGAAGTGTTTTAAAAAGGGCTCCCTTTATGCAGATATTGATAAATAAGTATGGCTTTAACCTGAGAAATATAAACAATTTTGTATATTATAAAAAGTGCTTATTTGGATAATGCACAGTGGACTATATTAGATTATCTTTACATTTGTAAGTCTTCCAGATGGTGAGATTGGTGTGGTTCATATTGAAAAAGCAATAAAATAATTACTTAAAAGAAATGTTAAGATTCAACATGATTGACCAATTGTCAACTGAACTACATTTCCCGTGAGGCAATATTTTTACGAAGGTGCAATTGAAAACAGACACGTTTGCTGGCTAAAATTGAGAAGCTTTCCTCATGAAATGTGTGAAACTACAGAGTGCTGTTCAGAAAGGACACAGCCTAAGTGATTGTTTATCAGTACACAAAATACTGTGCAAAATTGTCCCACAGGAGCGGCAGCCTGAATAGTATTAACCATGCTTTAAACTGTAATGAATTCCCAGTCTAATTCACGATGAGGTTTCAATTTATACCACATTTAGAGTACTCCAGGTTCAAGTAATCACTGCAGTAATTAGCTTACTTCCAGTCCTCCAAAATAAACCCACTAATTTTTGCAATCAGCCTTCATTTGGTTAATCACCAGTTTAATTGATTTAATTAGTTTGATCTGCAAAATTAGTCAAGTGTAAATACTGTTTTGTAAACAGACTTTAGCTCCAAGCTGTAATATAGGGAATTCTAATTCAAAGCTAGAGTTAATAATAAAACCAACACACACACAATTTTGTCATGGTATCCAGCAGTTTTAAGTCTCCGAGACACAGATTTATGCTTTGCTAGGGTTTGTTGAATATTCTGTAATGACACTGACAAAACATTCCAGATACCTCTTGGAGCGTTCTTTTGGCCCAATGCAACAATTCCCCATGCAAACCACAAGGAGTACAAGCCCAAGTCTTGCTTTTGCTGTGCGAAACAATTAACTCTCCAAATGCTTTTTAAAAAGCAATGCTTAAAGGGGTTTAAATGAGGCTTAATTAAAGAGTACCATGAAAATGCGGTAAACTTCATTATAAGCCATGAATGGGTACTGAAAACAACTGCTTACATTGGACAAAGCTGGTAAATATCTTCTCTAGCTGAGAGATGGCTAGCTTCTAAAATTGTGGAGAACTCAGACATGGGGTCAAGGGCCAGACGTATTTTATCCCAGACAAACTGACTCACTCTTGGGTAGCTAAGGGCCATAGTAAACGGACCACTAGCTAAGAGGAATCAGGATGGGCAAATCTGTCCGAGTTGCTCATTTTCCCAATCTTAAATTCAGTTGTTCACATTTCCACATCAGTTTGCTTTAAAAAAAAAAAAGGCCTCATGAAAATTTGTCAGCATTTTAGTGTGCATTTATTTTAATATACAGTTTCCCCAGCAATTTCCCCTAGTTTTTATTTCTTTATAAAAATATTTGTATACCACTATTCATAAAAACCAGTTTACAACAATCTCTCTCTCTCTCTCTCTCTCTCTCTCTCTCACTCACACACACACATACACACACACAGAGAGAGAGAGATTAAAACCATGTAAAATTTTGAAACCAGAAATTGTTGACTAACTATTCTTTATGAACAGGGGCTATCTAAGGTAATCCAAGATGGACAGCTCAATAGTAAAGGGTGTACTTACTACTTAAGGGTAAACAGTACCTTAGACATTGCCATGGGCGTGAGCAGCCAGACATGCATTATCCCAGGAGTTGCCACTGTGGCGCCTTTGAGATCTTCCCCTGGTGCTCATGAAGCATTTTGCTGTGTTATTTTCACTAATATATGCATTTTGTGCACATTCTACTCTAGCATATGCATTTCTGTACATACCACTGCACTGTAAAATTTTGAATGATTGCTGTGTTTTGGCTTTGCATATTGCTTCAGGACGGGTAAATTAGGTAGATTCATCTTTAAATGTGAACTGAATCAAGTTTCTCCTCCATCTGTAGGAGTCAGGGTTTCATGTCATGAAGGTCATTCACTCAGAACAGGAGCAACATACAGATATATATGTTTGCACATCACAGTTACATGCAAAACAGAGATGTACCATTAAAGCCTGTAATAAATATATGTTTTTCTCACAACTAGATATTTTACTTACAAATGAAACTGTCTGAGTGTTGGTCTATGACCTGGGAGACCAGGGTTCAAATCCCCACAGCCAAAAATGTGTTCATCAGGAGAAATTTGCACTAAAATGCTGAAGAATTTTTGTGAGGATTTTGTGTTTTTTTAAAAAAATGCAAATTGCTGCAGAAACCTGGAGAACTTAATTTAAATTTGGGGAAATGAGCAACAGAGAGAACCAAAATTGTCAGATCCCTTCATCCCTACTAGTCAGTGTAAATCAGAGGTGGGCAACCATTCTGCGCATGGGCCAGATATAGCCCTTAGCCATTTTGAATGTGCCCTCTGCTGTCCCCCCTCACGTCTTCTGTACCTTCTGGACTGCAGTGATAGAGAGACTGACCAGCCACAGAGTTCTTTCACTGCTTTATCCTCTATGTTCTATCTTATCACTCTCAAGAATGGGATACAAGTCACAGAGCACAGCAGCTAGATCACTGCAGGGCCTCTGTGGCTGGTCTCTCTTCCAAAAGGCTTCTTGCCAAATAGGAACAGAACAGCCTTTTGAAAGTGTGAATCCATGTTTCCAAAAGGCATCTCTCTCTCTCTCTCTGTGTGTGTGTGTGTGTGTGTGTGTGTGAGAGAGAGAGAGAGAGAGAGAGAGAGAACTGCTGTTCTGTGTGTCTATGGATTTTGTGTGTGTGTGTGTGTGTAGAAGAGGTGATGGTGAGGGGTGTGTGAATTGACGTGTGAGACAGAGAAGAAGAGGGAGAGTGGAACAGTTTCCTTCTGAAGATAAATATCATCACTCTTAAGAGATAAAAAGAGAGTGCTACAATGTGAGGTGATGACATTTTTAAGAAAGCGCGAGGTAGCTCTGGCCCTACCTACTGTCAGCTGTGACCCTGCCCACCAACATGTGGACCTTGACAAATTACATCTGAGGGAATGTGGCCCTTTGTATGTGGGAGGTTGCCTGCTGCTGGTATAGACAATATTGATATAGACAGAACAATGGACTGACCTGGTATAAGGCAACTTTCTATGTTCCTAAGGGGAAGACTGTAGCTCAGTGGCCGGCAGATCATGTGTTTTGCATGGAGAAGGTCCCAGGTTCAATACCCAGGATCTCCAGGTCCAGCTGGAAACAAAGTCTGCCTGAAACCCTGAAAAGTCACTGTCAATCCGTGTTCACAGTATTGATCTAGATGGGCCAATGGTCTGACTTGATATAAGTCAACTTGTTATGCTTTCTCCTGGAAGGAAGAGTCTAGAACCTGGGTTGTATTACCCACTGCAGGGGCCAGAACAAATAGCTCCACAGACGCAGAGAATAGTAGGGTTGGCCACCTTGTCTAGCCCCCTGCTCAATGCAGGAATCTAAGTTACACCAATATATCCTTAATTATATTGTATTTTTGTATAGATATTTGGTTGGCATTCATTCATTCATCATTTTATTTGTATTATTATTATTTATTTATTTATTTTATTCAATTTCTATACCGCCCACAGCCAACGGCTCTCTGGGCGGTGAACAGCATAAATTTAAAATACAATATAATAAAATCACATATCAATACCACACACATAACAAAATTCGAAAGACTAAAAACATATTACATAATTGTTCTAGTATACTAAGATGTAATAAATATACTAAGAATATTAAAATATTAAAATATTAAAATGCCTGGGAAAAGAGGTACGTTTTAACCTGGCGCCAAAAAGAGAGCAAAGTTGGCGCCAGGTGCACCTCATCAGGAAGACTATTCCATAGTTCGGGGGCCACCACTGAGAAGGCCCTAGATCTTGTCGTCATCCTCCGGGCCTCTTTATGAGTCGGTACCCGGAGGAGGGCCTTCGATGTTGCACGCAGTGTACGGGTAGTTTCATATCGGGAGAGGCATTCCATCAGGTATTGCGGACCCGCGCCGTGTAAGGCTTTATAGGTCAAAACCAACACTTTGAATCTGGCCCGGAAACATACAGGCAGCCAGTGCAAACGGGGCAAGAACAGGTGTTATATGTTCGGATCGTTTGGTCCTAGTCAACAATCGGGCCGCAGCGTTTTGCATGAGCTGCAGTTTCCGAACCGTCTTCAAAGGCAGCCCCACGTAAAGCGCATTGCAGTAGTCCAATCTTGAGGTTACCAGAGCATGGATAACTGAAGCAAGGTCGTCGCTGTCCAGATAGGGACGTAGCTGAGCTACCAACTGAAATTGATAGAACGCACTTCGTGCCACCGAGGCTACCTGGGCCTCAAGTGACAATGAAGGATCTAGAAGAACTCCCAGACTATGAACCTGCTCCTTCAGGGGGAGTGTAACCCCGTCCAGAACAGGTTGAATATCCACCATCTGATCAGAGAAACTGCTCACTAACAGCATCTCAGTCTTGTCTGGATTGAGCTTCAATTTATTAGCTCTCATCCAGTCCATTATTGCGGCCAGGCACCGGTTCAGTACATTGACAGCCTCACCTGAAGAAGATGAAAAGGAGAAGTAGAGCTGCATGTCATCAGCATGTATGCCACCTTTCCACAAAAAAAATATGCTCAAGGCCGTTTACAACATGAGAGTTGGCCCCCATCGTGAGAGGGGGCCCCCATCAGCTGCCTGACGATGACAAATACTGACACCAGCTTGTGCATGGTCACATAAGGCCCAACAGACCTAGGCAGCACCCCCACCCCATGAAATAAATACAGGCCTTAGAAGATGCCCCAGAATCCTGTGCAATGTGTGTGGTTTCTGGAGTGTATTTCCCTATGGCAGGCATAGCCATCATGGTGCCCTCTTGATGTTGTTGGGCTGTGTCTCCCATCATCCCTGACCACTGGTCATATTGCTTGGGGATGATGGGAACTGGAATCCAACGGCATCTAGAGGACACCATGCTGGCTACCCTTGCCCTAGCAAGTTATTCATACCGGTGTGCCTGTAATATCATTGTTAAGATCCAGAGCAAATAGAGGAAATAGGCAAAAGACAAAGACTATGCCCCACTGGTTTCAGTGAGAGAGATACTAAAATACCTTACTAGGGAATAAGCTCTATTGAGCTCAAGACAGCACTTTTACTGTCTGCTTGGCATAAAGCTGACTTAAAAATACACCTAAATTTGGCTGCATCTTGTCTATAAAAGAAAACAAAATTAAAGCAGTGTATTATTGACAGACTCCAGTATGTTCATTTCTGTATTTTGCAAAGCCCCATCAGATTCTAATTTCTACTGGAAAGAAATGAGGGTGTTGTTAATCAATTGTGTCCAGATGGTTTAGGTGCTTCTGATTTGCAATGGCTCTAATGAGGATAGAATTAAGTCAGCCGCTCTGTAAGGAGGCCTCTATTTTTGCCATAAGATTAGAGAGCAAGACGGCCCAAACAGTTTCTCCAATATTGCATCTTATCTTGAGACCTGATTGGCATGTTCAAAGCAATCCCACCTCCTCGAGACTCCCTCTTCTCCCCCACCCCCTTGAGGGCTATCACATGAACATCATTTTCTGGAGAGGATGCAGTCTAAGCAATGAGCCTTGGGGGAAAACAGGACCCAATAGAATAGATTACAATATTTTTATCATGTTAGAATCATTTGATTTCCCCCCCCTCCTCTTCCCCCCCTCCTCTTTCTTTTGCCAATGGTGCTCTTAACAGGGTTGCAAACTACCGATTGGGCACTCATTACACGGCACAGGAGAGTGGGTTGCCTTGTAAATATGCATTAAACTGCAGTGATGTTTGGCTGCATTTCATGCTGTGACTGAACTGAGGCAAAAACATGCTTCCTTGAAAGCTGTCACAGGGATGTTTAACTGCCATGTTGTTACTGCCTAAATACACACACACACACACACACAGAGAGAGAGAGAGAGAGAGAGAGAGAGAGAGAGAGAGAGAGAGAGAGATGTTAACATCAGACCACATGAAGAGCCTTGCTGGATCAGAGCATAGGCTCATCTAGTCCAGCATTCTGTTGTTACAGTGGCCAGCCAAATGCCTATGGTGGAGATGGGGAATCTCCAGCCCTCCAGATGTTGTTGGATGACAACTCCCATCAGCCCAACTAGCATGGCCATTGGTCAGGATTGAAGGGAGCTGCAGTCCAACAATATTTGCCATAGGTTTCCCAACCTAGGCCCAGAGCTTGGACAAGTTACTTTTTTGAACTACAACTCCCATCAGCCCCAGCCAGCATAGCCACTGGATTGGGCTGATGGGAGTTGTAGTTCAAAAAAGTAACTTTTCCAAGCTCTGCCTAGGCCTATGGAAAGCCTAGAAGTAGGACTTGAGAGCAACATCACTCTCCTCACTTGTGAATTCCAGCAACTGGGATTCAGAGGAATACTGCCTCGGAGAGTGGAGGTAATGCACAGCTGGTAACCGCTGATAGCCTTTATGACAGGCATGGGGAACCTTTGGCCCTCTAGATGTTGCTGAACTATAGCTCCCATCATCCCTAGCCATTGGCCATGCTTGCTGGAGATGATGGGAGCTGTAGTTCAGCAACAGCTGGAGAACCAAATGTTCCTCATGCCTGCTCTGTGAACTTGTCTAAACCCCTTTTAAAGCCATCCATGTTGCTGGACATCACTACTTTTTCTGGCAGTGAACTGCATAGTTTTCACTGTGTGCTGGGTCAAAAAGTACTTCTTTTGGACTGTCCTGAATTGCCCACTCTTCACTTTCATTGGATGACCCCATCAGGAACATAGGAAGCTGCCTTATACCATCTAGCTCAGTATTGTCTACACTGGCCAGCAGCAACTCTCCAGGGTTTCAGGCAGGAGTCTCTCCCAGCCCTACCTGAAGATGCCGTTGGGGATTGACCCTGGGGCCTTCTGCATGCAAGGTAGGTGGTCCACCTCTAAACTATGGCCTGTCCCCAATGAATTAATTACATTTATATTGTGCCTTGCATCCAAGGAGCTTAAGACTGCGTATTTATTTATTATTACATTTATATCCCACTTTTCCTCTAAGGAGCTCAAAATGGCACATGTGGTTCTCTCTCTCTCCATATCATCCTCACAACCACTCTGCGATGCTGAGAGTTGGTGACAGGCCCAAGGGTCATCCAGTGAGCTTCATGGCAGAGTGGGGATGGTCTTCCAGGTCCTCATCTGACCCTTTAACCACTACACCACACTGACTCCCACTGGGTTTTATTATTATGAGAGAAGAATAACTCCTCTCTGTCTACTGTCTCCACAGTATACATAATTTTATACACCTCTGTTATGTCCCTGCCACTTACTAAAATGTTTCAAACAGAATATAACCATTGAGCAAGGTTTTCTTAATGAAACAAAATATTGTTGTTATTAATTCACATAAATGCCTTTATTAGGTTATTTATGCCAGCCGTTGATTAGCTATGGATTAATAATCCATATTATCATTATTATTTATCATAATCATAATCACCAACACCATCATCCCCTCCCCCTTTTGGCTCTGTTACCAATCGCCACTGCCATGCAGTCCCCAAGGAATGCTCACAAGGGGGTGTGCCCCTTGGGCTGCAAAAAGTCCCTCACCTCTGTTGTAGGATGTGCCCCAGAATCCTTTGCAATGCCACAGGGTTTCATGGCAGGAGGATTTATGAGAGAAGTGTTCCTTAACAATAGATGGCTTCAAAGCCACAAGTCTAACTTTTAAAGTAGGGGCTACTACTATCTGTCTGAATGCTAAACTCCAAGCAACCTTTGTGCTATTTCCCTCTCTCCTCCCTTCCTCTCCTGCCCCCTCCCAGCCCTAGCAATGCTCCATAGTCCTTGTGTAGCTCCTGTGAATATTCAAATACTGTAATTGGAGATGATTTACATTGTTTTGAATTAACTAAAATTCCATTGTTAAGCACAAATGCTGCTTCAGTAAATCATCAAGCTCTTAATGGGTCCATGTGTTCAGGCTAGCAAGCCTGCTCAGATTTATCGTGCTCCCAGGGAGCTGACCAGTGTATTACTCTGCCTGCTGCTAGGTAATATGCATGACACATTTCTAGACACTAATTCATTTATTTAATAGAAGCCATATGCAAAAATGGGAGTTCAAAATGAGGCTGACAAAGAAGGTATAAAAGTTTTATTAATCCATAGCTAATCAAAGGCTGGAGGAAAGCATCTAATGGCGGCATTTACAGACCATAGTGAACGTGCATTTGTTGTTGTTTTCTAAAACAAGAAAGAAGGAAATCATACTAATGGGATGTATTCCATTTGGAACATTTATACTGTTAATTGCAGAAGCAGCCAGTTTACTGGAGGCAGTTGGCTGTGATGGACTTAAAAAGAGACATCTCCAAGCAAAGAGATTTGTTAAAAATATGTTTGTTAAAACCTTCTCTGTTACTATATCTATCAGGCACTGCAAAGCATGAGTCAGGGGACCTGTAGGGCAGCCACCAATTCTGTGCATGGGGCCAGACGTCTTGGATGGTAGTTAGTTACTGGACTCAATTTTGGGGCAAATCTGCATGCATAATATTGGAAGTGATCACTCCAATGCTGTGGGATGGAATGAAAGCAAATTTTGGTCAAGAGAACTCTGGCTCATGGTTTAAGTAGGCCTAAATGTCTGCTTTAAGGTCAGAAATGGTTAGTTACTGTAAACCGCCCAGAGAGCTTTGGCTATGGGGCGATATATAAATACAATAAATAAATAAATGTCTCTGGCTGGCTGGACCCCATGCTGGAACATGAGAACAATAGCCTTGGCAAAGCTTTAGTCAAGCTGAGATCATGTACCTTTCTGAAGAAGTTACAAGCCTTGTTAGCAGCTCTGAGTGACCTTCACGAGTCTCCCTATATACCCTGATAAAGCTTGGGATCATGTCACCCACTAAAGCAATGGAAAACTGTTTCTTCATATGTTTACTCTGACATCTGTCATTTGCCAATACATAACCAAGTTTAGTTGTAGGTTTTGCCAAGACGTCTGCTGTCATCTCTATACTTGGACAGTAGTTCATCTTGATTAATCCTTTTCCAGTCAGCTCGCTGTGTGATATTTAATTCCTTCGTGCTCAGTGTGTGGTGCGATCCTCTTAGTCTGAGAGAGTCTAATACAACTCTGGATGTCTTCCATAATCTAACTTGGCTTTTGTACACGTATTCCTAAATCTTTTAGTAGTTGGTTAAGCTATATTATTTCTTTGCATGCTTCTGTTACAGCTATGTATTCAGATTCTTTGGCAGAGGGTGTGATTATATCTTGTTTGCGGCTGGCCCAGGAGATAGCTCCATCTCCATATGTAAACAAGAAACCACTGGTAGATTTGGAGTCTGAACTGCCTCCAGCCCAGTCTGCACCAGTGTAACATACAGTGTATGGGATTACTATTAGCTGTCTATCTCACTTTAAAGTCCATTGTCCCTTTCAATTACCTAACCACTCTTTTGACAGCAATGCGGTCCTTTTGTTGGGGTGTGCTAGTTTTCCTATTTAAAATCCCTACAGTGGCTGCTATGACAGATCTGGTGTTGGCAGTCAAGTACAGAGGTTTCCCTATTGCTGTTCTGTAGTGGTTGTTATTTGGTAAAGGGTCACTTTGTTCATTGCTTTTAAGACAGTCTGTCATCATGGGTGTTGCTACAGGGTAGGCATCATGAAGTCCTAGAGTTTCTAACAGTTCAATAATCTTTAGTCTTTGTTTAGGAGGTAGGAGCCATCATTGAATGCCTAGGTAGTATGTAGCAATGCCTAATTCCTTTATTTCCACTTCTTTAAGTGATGCATAGTTTTGGTGTAGCCCTGATCTCATTGAGGCTGTGAGCACACTAGTTGCCTACAGGAAAGCATTTTTATTGGCCACACCTGGAGGGGGAATGGGTTGATCTGCCAATCAGTTGCGAAATCTCTTTGAAGTGAATTAAAACACACACACACTCAAGCTAATCCCACCTGGTTTTACAATAAAAAGGGGTGGGGTTTGACTAATATTGTGTGCCCCCATTTTCAGAAAAAGAGGTGGAGATGCACCAGAAAGGCAGAACCGTGAGTGTGTCTCTACTTCGAGTTGCTACAATCAGATAATCAACATAAGTCAGAATAAAAGTTAAATGTCCATCTTTGCTTCTGGTGTACCGGCATTGGACTACCTTACCTTGCTTGAAGCCTTGCTCCTTGAGCATTTTATCCAGTTTCTCGTCCAGACCCTTGCAGCTTGTTTGAGTCCATACAGGCTCTTTTTAAAGTTTATAAACAAGGTGTGCTTGCTTCGGGTTCATGAAGCCTGGAGATTGTTCTATATAAAACTCCTTTGTTATTTCTCCCTGCATAAATGCATTCTTCACATCAAGACTTGCATCTATTTGGAGGCTGCCACACTCAGTAGCATTCTTATAGTGCTGACTTTGGCAACAGGACCAAATGTTTCAACCAAACGTTTGCCATATTTCTGCAGGAATCCCTTGGCAACTAATCTTGCCTTGTAGCGTTCAACTTCTTCTGCGCCTTGCTTCGCTTTTGATGCCCATCTGCACCCTATGGCTTTCTTGCCTGGCAGAAGCTCTGTCAGGGTTCACGTCTTATTCTTGTACAGTGCATCCATCTCCTCCAGAGCAGCTTTTCTCCATTGAGTGGCCTCAGCTGCTGGCATCTGCTTAATCTTCTCCCAAGTTGATGGTTCTCTAGGTAGCGTCAACCTCACAGGGTAGGACAGGTGTGGAGGTGATGCACCTTTGTTGGTTTGTGATGAGCATCTGAGAGCCTGTTCTGAGATCTGGTCTGGTTCTGCAGCATCTTCCAGCCCAGCCACCTGAACATCCTCATCTGTACTGCTCTCAGACTCTGACTCATTTTCTGCCACCTGTGCTTCATCCTTCTGTTCAAGGTTTGGGTCAGGTTGTGCAGATATCTGTGCGGTCTCATATGTGGACACTGGCATATCTATGAGGAGTTGGACACAATGTCCTGCTTTTCTGAGAAATTTAGCACAGTCCCTCTTTTGCATTTAATATAATGCATTGTTGTATGTTATTTTCACCAATATACTCATTTTGTGCACATTTCCCCTAATATATGCATTTTTGTAAACATTGCTTGGTTGGAGAACCACATCGCAAAATTCAGAAAAGTGCAAATTTCAAAGGATGGCTGGGTTTCAGTTCTATTGTTTCGGAAAGTGTGAATCTGATAAATTTGGCTTTAAATGAAAACTGAATCGATTCTTCCTCCATCCCTAGATCTGAGATACTCTACTTTTCCCTAAATCAGTGTGGATGGGGCACAGAATACTCATGGCATTAGAGAGTTCTCTGTCCATGTGAAGATCAGAGCCTGGTGAGCTTTTGCAAACACCTTGCTAGACTTATTTCAGCAGAGCCCATGTCTGTCTTCACCAAGGGAACTTCATTTTTTGCTATTTCCCCATCACATCACTATTTAGGCCATGTGTGATAATTATGTTTTGGAAATATAGTGTATCCAACCTATACTTAGCTATTCACTCATTTTTCCCCATATAATCCCTTTTCATCTGTTCCATCAATACAGTAATTATGTGCACAAATTAATATTTCCTAGAGAACTAGAGAAGATGCAAAGATGTGTCACTGAACATTAAAGTCAGGATCATTCAGACCGTGGTATTCCTGATCTCTGTGTATGGATGTGAAAGTTGGACAGTGAAAAAGGTGGATAAGAGAAAAATCAACGCATTTGAAATGTGGTGCTGGAGGAGAGCTTTGCGGATACCATGGACTGCGAAAAAGACAAATAATTGGGTGTTAGAACAAATCAAACCAGAACTATCACTAGAAGCTAAAATGATGAAACTGAGGTTGTCATACTTCAGACATAATGAGGAGACATGATTCATTAGAAAAGATAATGATGCTGGGAAAACAGAAGGGAGTAGAAAAAGAGGAAGGCCAAACAAGAGATGGATTGATTCCATACAGGAAGCCACAGGCCTGAACTTACAACATCTGGTGGTTCACGACAGATGCTGTTGGAGATTGCTGATTCATAGGGTTGACATCAGTCATAGTCAACTTGAAGGCACATAACGACAGAGGACCAGGATGGAATTTTCTGCACCAGGCCTAGAGTCTTACCTTGTTGCTCTATCTTTTGCTTTCTCACAGGTGTCTGCCATGGCTGGCCTAAGATGTTTTGCTGCCTGGGGCAAAGGGCAAGGTGGTGCCCCCCATTCCACATACAGAAGCCAGCTGCACGGGCAGCTCAATCTTACTTCAACACTGGCAATGGGATAGCTTCCTCCACCTCACTTGAGGGCAGCAGGCTAGCTTAGGGGATGCAGGGCCAGCCACGTGGCAAACACCGCTCTGTCTGCTTCCCACCCCTCAACATCTGCTGCCTGAGTCACTGCCTCCCTCTGCCTCATGGTAGGGCCGGCCCTGAAACAACAGTTCTCATGTTCTGCCCTTTTCTCCAAGGCCGGGAGAGAGAAATCTCAAAGCTATTATATTTAAGAGAGTTTTCAAAGCTCATTTGTTTTCCATGGCTTTTAATTGAATGGTTTTATTGTATAGGCTGTTGCTTGGTGTTTTGTTGATGTTCATTGAATTTTACTGTTTGGAGCATATTTAAACTGGCTTTTTTATTGTGATCTGAACTGAATGTTCTAATGTTTGTCTTATCTTACTATATTATGTTTTTGTAAGTGTCAGGTTAGCTATGAACACTTCTGTGCAGGTGCATGCCTGTGCTGAAGCATTCATAGGTAGCATGATGTTTACAGGGTAGGAGGGCAGGGAGAGCCAAACCTTGGCTGCGATGGCATGGTGAGGAGGAGGAGGCAGCGATGACGATGAGTGGGGTAGGAGGGGGGCCTAGTGGGTGAGTGAGAGAGTGAGCAGCAGCAATGACATAAGGTAAGTGAGGATTGGGGGGAGGTTTGGAGACCCGTGGGGGGGGAAGGGGATGGTTTGGAGACCCGGAGAGGGGGTGGGGAGGTTTGGAGACATGTGGGGATGGGGGGGAGTTTGGAGGCCTGGGGAGGGGGAGGGGAAAGGTTTGGAGAACCTTGGAGAAGGAGGGGGAGGTTTGGAGAGCCATGGGGGGCAGGGGGAGGCTTGGATACCCTTGGAGGGGAAGGTTTGAAGACACTTGGAGGGGCGCAAGGGAAGGTTTGAAGACCCTTGGAGGGACAGAGGGAGAGCTTCGGCATCCAGTGTGCGTGGGGGGGTACTCTGGTGACACTTGTGTGGGGTTGGGTTGCTGAGAGGGTGGGGGATGGCTAGGGGTACCTGGCAGAGGTAGGAGGAGTGGTAGGGGCAGCATGGCAGAGGGGTGGAGGAGGCCTTGGGGGTGCTGTAGGGTGGGGTGTAGGCGGGGTTGGTAAGAAAAGCCAGCAGGGGTGACAGCCCCTAGTTTTTAATAAAAGTGCATATTTCTTATTAATCCAAGCTGCCTTGGAAGGCCTTAATCTTTAAAGGCATCTGAGAAATATCTGGATTTTTTTTAAAAAAAAGCACAGAAAGCTTAAAGTCTCAGGAAAAGGAGCAAAAATATCCAGCTATGTTTGCCAATTTAAATTCCCACCTTCCCTCCGCAGTTAAATGGATCTTGTGACCCTCCTTTGAGTCAGACCGTAGTCCATATAGATAATTGTTGTCTACGCTGTCTAACATCTGAAAGTTGAAATCTTTGCCAGGTCTGCTACCCCAGGCAGCCGAGTGAAAAAGAGGATAGGTGAAGAAAAGAGGGTTTGACTGTTGCGGCTTGCATGAGAAGCTAAGTGGAAATGGACTGCCTTCAAGTCGATTCCGACTTATGATGACCCTATGAATAGGGTTTTCATGGTAAGCAGTATTCAGAGGTGGTTTCCCATTGCCTTCCTCTGAGGCCAAGAGGCAGTGACTGGCCCAAGGTCACCCAGTGAGCTTCATGGCTGTGTGGGGATTCAAACCCTGGTCTCCCAGGTCGTAGTCCAACACTCTAACCACTATGCCACACTGGCTGCTGCATGAGAAGCTACACCTGATGAATTCCTCTCTACACAACTCTTAATGGTTTGGGACTGGAGACATGTCCCCTTTTTCACCTGCCTATCTGATTGTTTATTTATTTAGTTGGATTTCTAAACCGCCCTATAGCTAACAGCTCCCAGGGCGGTGTACAACAAGATAAAATCACAATATTTAAAATACAAGCAGGTGAGTATTGCGCCATACAATTATAAACATATTTAAAACAGAAATAAAATAAAAATAAAATAAAATTAAAATTAAAATAAGCTTAAAATGCCTGGGCGAAGAGGTGGGTTTTTACCTGGCACCGAAAAGATGACAGAGAAGGCGCCAGGCGTATCTCATCTGGGAGGGCATTCCATAATTCAGGGGCCGCCACCGAAAAGGCCCTAGATCTAGTTACTGTTCTCCGGGCCTCTCTATGAGTTGGGACCCGGAGAAGGGCCTTGGAAGTCGAGCGGAGTGAACGGGTAGGTACATAGCGAGAGAGGCGTTCCATCAGATATTGCGGTCCAGTGCCGTTAAGGGCTTTATAGGTAAGAACCAACACATTGAATCTGGCCCGGAAACATATTGGAAGCCAGTGCAGTTGGGCCAGAATAGGTGTTATATGGTCGAATTTCTTCATCCCAGTAAGAACTCTGGCCGCAGCATTCTGCACTAGCTGAAGTTTCCGAATCGTTTTCAAAGGTAACCCTATGTAGAGAGCATTACAGTAATCCAATCTAGAGGTTACTAGAGCGTGAATAACTGAGGCTAGGTTCTCCCTGTCCAGATAGGGTCGTAGTTGGGCTACCAGCCGAAGCTGGTAGAACGCATCTCGTGCCACCGAGGCTACCTGGGCCTCGAGTGACAGGAGCGGATCTAATAAGATCCCCAAACTATGGACCTGTTCCTTTAGGGGGAGTGTAACCCCATCTAGGGTAGGTCTGACATCATCCATCTGGGCAGAGGGCCCCCCCAACCAACAGCATCTCAGTCTTGTCAGGATTGAGTTTCAGTTTGTTAGCTCTCATCCAGTCCATTATCGCGGCCAGGCAGCGGTTCAGTACAGCAACAGCCTCACCTGAAGAAGATGAAAAAGAGAAATAGAGCTGCGTATCATCAGCATATTGCTGGAAACGCACTCCAAAACTCCTGATGACCTCACCCAGCGGCTTCATATAGATATTAAAAAGCATGGGGGACAGAACTGAGCCCTGCGGGACCCCATATTGGAGGACCCAGGGACTCGAGTAATGTTCCCCAAGCATCACCTTCTGGAGACGATTCTCAAGATAGGAGCACAGCCACTGCCAAGCAGTGCCTCCAACTCCCAAATCCATGAGTCGCCCCAGAAGGATACCATGGTTGATGGTATCAAAAGCCGCCGAGAGATCAAGGAGAACCAATAGAGTTACACTCCCTCCGTCTTTCTCCCGACAGAGGTCATCATACAGGGCGACCAAGGCTGTTTCTGTACCAAACCCCAGCCGAAAGCCGGATTGAAATGGATCCAGATAATCAGTTTCATCCAAGAGAGCCTGGAGTTGGTGAGCGACCACGCGCTCTAGAACCTTGTTCCAGTCCAGCCTTGCAGACACAGGGAAGTGAATTTGGGATTTTTTACCTACGGTGCAGGTACTTCCCCACTGAACTAGGAAGCAAGACTAATCCTAAAAAAAAAAAAAAAAAGTCAAACTACATAGTAGGGATGGAAGGATCTGTGCATTTCAGTTTCTCTCAGTTTCCCATTTTTCCAGTGTTAAATTCAGTTCTCCACATTTCCACACCACTTTGCAATTTTTTAAAAATGTCCTCATCAACATTTTAGTGTTGAAACATATTTCTCACAATATATACATTTTGGTAGGCCCTCTTGTCTATTATACACATTTTGCAAAGCAATTTCCCCTAGTATAATGCATTTTTGTATGTTATTTTCAGCAGTATATGTATTTTTATGCACACTACCCCCATGTGTGCATTTTTGTACACATTACTTGGCTAGAGAACTTGCAGAATTCAGAGTAATGTGAATTTCAAAGAGTGGCTGTGTTTCAACTTGGGTACTGATTGATATGCATGGGGGGTCGTAGACCCCTTATTTTTTTGGGAGCAGGGTTCCTATGTCTCCAGTGCCCTATGGACCAATCAGCATGAAAGAGAAACCTGTTAGCTGCTGAGAAGAGTCTTCTGGAAGCTATTGTTGTATTCTACTTGCTGAACCTCAAAAAGACATGCCTTCATCCTATATTCATCACTCAACAGAACTCCAAACAAAGTAAGAGACCGAAAACTCATTTTATTGTATAATCTTAGAAGGTAGTGTAATCTTAGAAGGGTGTGTAGCTGTGAGGGGTCATAGCTTGACTATGATAAAGGGACCCTGCACTTATGGATTTGCCACTACAATACTGCCAAGATAGAAGTTCCAGAGGTACAGACAGCAGTTACTGAGATTTGATTTTCTCTGGAAAGGAGGCCACCAGTGGTTTGTTGGCATTTTCTAATATTTGTGTTTATTTACAAATATACAGGTTGAACAGAGGTGGTGGTCCACAGCTTAAACATTCCAAACCAAAGCCCACTGTTCCTCTCCACTGTTACAAAGAGAAGTGATGTAGACTAGTGTAATGGCTAAAGAGGTTAAGGCTGCAATCCAAAGCATATCTACTCAGAAGTAAGCTCCATTGGGTTCAATGGAACTTACTCCCAGATAAGTGTGTATTGGGAGTAAATCCCATTGAACGTAATGGAGCTTATTTCTCAGTAGATATGTATTGGATTGCAGTTTCAGCTATGAATCTAGAAGTTCCCTATTCAACTCCCACCACTGGCATGAATTCACTAGGTAACCTTATGCCAGTCACTGCCTCTCAACCTCAGTCAATATGGGAGATAAAAATACTGACTTACCTTGCAGCAAGAGTAGGCAACATGGTACCCTCCAGATATTGTTGGACTACAACTCCCAGTTAAAATGGCAAATGGTCAAGGATGGTGGGAGCTGCAGTCCAACAACATCTGGAGGGTTCCATGGTGGCTACCACTACCTTACAGGGTTGTTGTAAAGATTGGTGCTAGATAATGCACGCACAGCACTTGGAACATTAGAAAGCCCTACTATACAAAGGTTGATCATCATCATATTTATATAATAATTATAGATCTATCGATGGCTATAGCTAAAGGGAACCCCATCTTCAGAGACTGTGTAGCTCTGATGGTTAGTTAGCAAGGGCAACTAGGGATAGGAGATTTGATTCAGTTTGCCTTGAAAGCTGAATAGGTCAAAGCTGCACTTTTTGAAACAATATGAGAGCCATCCTTCGGAATTCACACTCACCCAAATTTTGCAATGTAGTTCTCCAAACAAGTACTTTGTACAAAAATGCATTTATTAGGGGAAAGTATACATAAAAATGAATACATTGGCGAAAATCATACAAAATGCATTATATTAAGAGACATTGCTTGTAAAATGTGTACATTAGTCAAAACTGCAGACAAAAATGTGTTTGTTAGGAGAAATGCTGAAGAATTTTCATGAAGATTTTTTTTAAAAATCGTGAACTGCTGCAGAAACCTAGATAACATGATAAAAATGAGAAACTGAGAGAATTGAAACATCCATGCCTTGGGAGCAACCAACAGGGGTGACTTCCTGCAACTCACTCTAATTGGGAACTTCTCCGGGGGACATCTGGTTGACCACCACAGGGACACAGGACTAGACAGACCCTTGGGCTACCCTGGGACAGGCAGCACTGATGCTCACCTTTCCTAATAAAAAGAATGCCTGGCTTCTCTGGCTTCATATTTTCCATCTGCATCTCTGCCTAGGGATGAAGACAGACTTGCGCTTGCAGAGATGGAGAATCAGCCATTGATATACTTTCCGTTCCCAACAGGCCTTGGTGTGAATATCTGCTACCTCCTGTCAGATTCCATCTTAAGACTATGAGCAGATACAGATTCCATTAATTGTCAGCCAGTTTCTACCCCAACTCACATTTGCTTTCTTTACCATTTAGCCTGATGAAGAGTGAGAAGCAGCTCACTGAGGGTGTGTGTGTGGGGTGGAGCCTCTATGCCAGCTTCTCAGCAGTTGGGTTGATGTTGCTGACCGAGAGGGGCAGGGGCGAGGCAGTGGAGAGGTTGGTGCAGTGCAAATGCACCAGCAGGAGCAGCTGATTGGCTCCACCAGTGTGTTTGCACTGAGCTGACCTCCCCACCATCCTTCTCCTCCCGCTCTCCCTCCCAGTAAGCAGCAGTCATCCACCTGCCGGGAAGTCAGCCTGGCAGCTCTGCCCCACCCATGGAGCCACTTTAGGGAAGAGTTCTGGAAGATTCAAAACAGTGGAGACTGGTGGCTCCGTGTCAGTGGGGCAGTGAAGCCATTCTGGAGTGTAGTTCATACTAAAACCTGGAAAGGATTCACTGCCTCACTGACATCGGAGCCAACAATCTCCGCTGTTTCAAAAGCTTTGCTATTTTGGTTGACCTCATAATGGTGTTACACTAATATGGAATTTGGAATATATTCTTAATATTCCCAAGCAACTTTTAACTTAACCAGAAAGATTAAAAAGGAGCAGCTGTGTTCTTAGTTCATTAACATGCCCTCCCCAAACATTTATCACAGTGGGTCAACTCTTACTAAGAAAAAAATTACAGCAACACTCAATATTTTCCAATTTTGTTATTGTTGGTCGAAAGTAGCTATTTTGCTGAGAGCAGAATTTTTTCCAGATAAACACTTACATTGCGTGAATATTCGCTTTTAGAATATTTTGTAGAGCGGTATTCAACACACACATCCCAGCTGCTAGTTCTTCAGTGATACTGTGCTATTACGTCCCTCTCCCTGGATTAGTCGCAGGGGCAATTCCACCCAGCTAGAGATTATGCTGAGAACAGAATGATGCCACAGTGCTAGACAGAAAATTCAATTTAGCTACAAGATGCCTTCACTGATGGTAAGTGAGAGCAACCGGGAGTGAAGGGTGAAGGAAAGCAAGGGCAATGTAGATGAATAAGTGAACATTTAAGATAGAATGCAACAAAGCCCCCAAAAAGCTTAACATTGTCAAAAAAATGTTTGCCCACAAGCAAGCCATGTATAGTGTTGATTCAGTTTTAATAAATATTACTGTGTGTGGTATTGGAAAAACTTAGGCTATTGCTGCCTTGGATTTGTGCATGATTTCTACTGAACAGCAGCAGCAAATGTCTCAGAGATCATCAGCTCTGCCTTAAATCCCCAGTCATGTTAACCTACACCCCATAAACCAGCTGGACAAGCAGACAACGTGGAGAGCCTAGAGGTTAAGTACGAACGATTGACCCCAAGAAGTCCGTCTTCTACAGATCATTAAATATAGCGTTCTCTTCCGCTTCAGCTGGTTGCAGTGGAAAAGTGCCCTGGGAACATGATTCAGTGCTGAGACCTTTCTACCTACTGTTGTCTGACACAAAATCAATGCCTTTCCCTATATTCCTCATTTGCTTAGATTATTCCCAGATTTCCGTTGCCTTTGCTGCTGTGTGTATCCAGTCCATGCAAAAGCCCTAAATATTCACCCTGGAGACCCACCCAAATTCCAAACTCAGATTGGATGCATTTGCATATAGCAATTTTTTGTCATTGGCTGAGCAAAGGGAGGCCTTGCTTTAAGCAGCCTGTTTGGCACTCTCTCTTTCAATTATAAGCAATGTTGATTTGTCCCTAGTGAAGCTCAGTATGTAGAGTGAATGTGTATGTAGAAGGGGTTGGGTGGCCCTGACTCTAACCTTAACCACCATGTTTTCCAAAGACAGCACAAATAGCCCGCATGCTTTCTTTTTCTCTTTTCCACACAATTTGAGTAGGGCCATAGCTCAGTGGCAGAGCATCTGCTTTGCAGGCTACAGTCTGAAATCCTGGAGATAAGAACAGCTGCCAGTCAGTGTAGACAGTACTGAGCTAGATGGACTCATGATCTGACCTAGTACAAGGCAGCTTCCTGCGTTCCTGTATAGCAGGTAAGGGTCATGCTGAAAGCCAATTAGGTTTTCAGCAGTGTGTAAAAGAGAGCAGTAAAATGCGGTCATGAGATGAGCAGGACTATCTCAAGACTGGTGGTGACTCCTCCCCAATTCCATATACAGAAGCCAACAGGACTGGCAGTTGAATGGTGCTTCAGCACTGGCAATGAATAGTGTCTTTATACTCTCCAGGGTTTCAGACAGGAAGTCTCTCCCAGCCCTAGCTGGGGATTGAAACTGGGACCTTCGGCATTCAAAGCAGATATTCTGCCACTGAGCTATGGCCCTTCTCCAATGAGGGCGACAGTGCTCTCCCCACCTGTGATTCCTGGGAACTGGTCTTCAGAGACATAGTGCCTCCAACAGTAGAGGGAGAACACAGCCATCATGGCTAGCCGCCATGAGTTTGTCTAAACTCCTTTTTAAAGTTGTCCATGTGGGTGGCCATCACTATGTTTTGTGGGAGCAAACGCCGTAGTTTAACTGTGTGCTGCTCTGTGAAGAAGGATTTCTTTTTGTCGGTCCTGAATCTTCCAACATGCAGCTTCAGTGGATGACTCCTCAGCTGGGTTCTAGTATTGTGAGAAAGGGAGAAAAACATTTCTCTATCCACTGCCTCCGTCCCATGCATAATCTTACAGACCCCTATCATGCCCCCCTTACTTGCTTTTTTTCTAATCTAAAAAGCCCCAAATGTTGTAAGTTTTCCTCATAAGGGAGCTGCTCCAATACTACCCTCCTCTCCCAACATAGACCACCTGGGACTGTTACTCTGTAACGGTAGGACCAGTCCTGGAGATGAGACTGCTGGCAGCTAAGTTAATGGGAGTCTGAGCTAACCCTGCTGGAGGCTATGAATGGGGCAAGCTAAGGCCCTGGAGAGACAGGTCCATCTCCTGACATCAAGGGGGTGGGCCTATGGCACTTTGTATAAAAGCTGTTCAAAGGGTGGGCAGGCAGCTCCATCTGATGGCCTGCAAATTATGGCCCCAGTCCAGTGTTGGTTGAGCTCTTGGTACATCAAACTTTACAAAATAAATGTGGGACACATTAGGAAGGAAGGGGCTCCTGTTATTACTCTCTGGAGCTTTGAGATTGGGGGTTGTAGGTGGTGAAAGGCAATCACATGCTCTGAGTGAACTTGTGCAGTATATCTCATTGGAATAAGATCATGAAAGAGCGATCGTTTTTGCTCCTGGCAAAGACTATTATGCTAAAATGTGTTTGACACATACATACTGTAAATGAATTCCATTTCTGAGCACCGATTTCATGCTTTTCCTCTTCTATGGGTTGTGTGTGTTTATGCAACTTTGGGGGGATGTACCCATCTCTTCTTCCTACTCCCATTTCTTCCTCCTGATGGAGGTTTTGTGAGTCAAAATACCTTCTATGCAGGAAATTGCAGAGTGGTAGTTATTAGAAACTTGGATTTAATTCTCTTATGGTGCATTACATGCTTAAAGGTCACCATGGGTGCATCCATGGCTCTAAGCACGCAGCCTGCGCAGAGGGGGTAGTTTAAAAAGTAGAAATGCAGGTAAAAACCAAGTGTGCATTGACTGGCTGCGAAAGACTCTCTTCCCATTTGCCCATGTTGCATCTCCTGCTCATCAGCTTCATTGGCTGCAAAAACAGGAGGACAGAAAAGAGTTGCAGGGCCACTGCCAGCTCCTCCCTCCATCAGCCGTCACCTGGCAACAGCCATTCCATCAGGGATGCCTGGACCACTCCATTGTTGCCACTCTCCATTGTCACAGCAACTGTTGGCACTTAGTGCCTCTCTCTGTATCAATCTGCTCGTGTAAAGATCAGGAGGAGACTCCCTGGGGGAAGCTCATGGTGCAGTGATGTGGGACGGAGTCTTCTCCGTGGTAACACCATGAGGTGTTCAACTAACTTCTACTCACCCATTTAAATTAATGCCCATGACTCAATGAGGTCCATTAATTTCAATGGGTCTCCTCTCAGCTGACTATAACCCTTGGAAATAGAATTCCCTTCCACTTGAGGTATGATTGGTGCCCTCATTGCCTGCTTTTGGGCACTAGTTAAAAACATACCCTGTTCACTCAGGTCTTTGTGGGGGGACTAAATCTGATGCAATAGATGTAAATAGGCTAGTTGGTGTCTTCTTCTTCTTTCAAACAGAAAATGGAGGGGGATCAATCAGTTGTTGTCACCTGCAAGGTGTGCGCTATGTTCATCTTCTTGACGGAAACCATCCACGATTACACTTGCAGCAAGTGCAGATTGGTGGCGCTCCTAGAAGAAAAGGTCAGGGGGCTGCAGCAACACGACACCCTGCAACTTGTCAGAGAAGATGAGGACTTCCTCGATAGAACACAAGAGGAATTAAGGGAGCGACACAAAGTACAGGAAGAAAGCGACAAGGAAGAAGAGGACTGCAACAGCAACAAATCCCCATGGAGGACTGTCACTGTAAGGGCAAGGAAAAACAGGAGGGATTCAGAACTGCTGCAACTAACAAATCGCTTTCAGCGTCTCTCGGCAGACAGCACCTCTGGAGAGCCTCAACAAACGCACCTGCATCAAGAGCCACTGGCTGCAAAGGAAGACTCCACACCCCAGAAGAAGGAAGCTGATGCAACCACCGCTCGCAGCAAAAAGAGGAGGGTGCTGGTGGTTGGAGACTCGTTGCTCAGGGGGGTAGAGGCACTGGTATGCCAGCCAGACAAAATGAATCGGGAAGTCTGTTGTCTCCCTGGGGCACGCATCCAGGATGTCACTGACAACCTGCCGAGACTCATTGGGAACCAAGATAGGTATCCCTTTCTCCTCATCCATGTGGGCATGAATGACATGGCCAGAAACGCCTTGCAACAGATCACCTCAGACTATGAGGCTCTGGGTAGGAAGGTCAAGGATTTTGGTGCGCAGGTGGTCTTCTCGTCAATTCTTCCCGTGAAGGATAGAGGACTACAAAGGGAAAGGAAGATACTGCAGGTCAACGACTGGTTACGCAGATAGTGTTGACAGGAGAGGTTTGGATTCTGGGACCATGGTCTAAGCTTCTTGGAGGGGGGACTGTTGGTAAGAGATGGGCTGCACCTCATGAGGACTGGGAAGAATCTCTTTGGCAGAAGTATGGCAAAACTCATCAAGAGGGCTTTCAACTAAAGCCTCTGGGGGATGGAGATGATAACTTAAATACCGATCCAAAGACAGTGGGTTGTAAACACAAGGATTTGAAGGGTACAGGAGACACTGGGAGAGAGAAAGGGATGCACGGCAAAGCTCACGGTATATTAACGGAGGAATCCAATCAGGACAAAAGAGACTTCTGGTGTCTATATACCAACGCGAGGAGCTTGGGAAACAAGCAAGAGGAGCTTGAAGTCTTAGTGCATCAAGGCAAATATGACTTCATAGGGATAACAGAGACTTGGTGGGATGACTCCCATGATTGGAATATAGCCATTCAAGGATATAAACTCTACAGAAAGAATAGAAGCAACAGAAAAGGAGGGGGAGTAGCGTTATACGTCAAAGACAAATACACCTCTATGGAAATCCAGCAGAGCGAACAAAGTGGTCCGGTAGAGACCATTTGGGTAAAAATAAATGGAGAAACAAATAAAACCGACATGGTAGTAGGTGTCTACTACAGACCCCTGGCCAAGAAGAGGTGGTAGATGAGGCCTTTCTCAAACAAATCTCTGAAATCTCAAGGAGGCAAGAAGTAGTAGTGATGGGGGACTTCAACTACCCGGATATCTGCTGGGAGACAAACTCTGCAAAGCACAAAGCCTCCAACAAATTCCTGATGGGCCTTGCTGATAATTTCCTCTTTCAAAAAGTAGAAGAAGGAACAAGGGGATCGGCAATCCTGGACCTGATCTTAACTAACACGGACGAATTGGTCACGGGAATTAAAGCGGTCGGTACCCTGGGGGAAAGTGACCACGTAATGCTGGAATTTGTGATTCTGGGGAAAGCCAAAGAAGAATATAGTCAAATATGGACCTTGGATTTCAGGAAAGCCGATTTTAGCAAGCTCAGGGAAATGATGGGTAGGATCCCGTGGCTAGATAGACTAAAGAAAAAAGGAGCCCAAGAAGCGTGGGAGTTCATGAAAAACGTATTACAAAAAGTGCAATCGCAAACAATTCCAAAGAGGAAGAAAAATGGAAGACATCGGAAAAAGCCAGTGTGGCTACACGGAAGACTGGTGGAGGAGGTCAAAATAAAAAAGAGCATGTATAAAGAATGGAAGGAAGGATGCATCACCAAGGAAGAGTACCGACGAGCGGCTCGGGCTTGCAGGAATAGCGTAAGGAAAGCTAAAACCCAGAATGAGCTGAGGCTGGCGAGGGAAGCGAGGAACAACAAAAAGGGGTTTTTCAGATATGTTCGAAGCAAGAGAAAGACCAAGCAAACGGTGGGACTACTGCTCAATGAGGATGGCAAAATGTTGACAGATAACAAGGAAAAGGCAGAACTGCTCAACGCCTATTTTGCCTCCGTTTTCTCCCAAAAAGGGAACAGTGTGCAACCTTGCATCGGTAGCAATCTCAGTAAGGGGTCGGGATTGCAGTTCAAGATTGATAAGGAGATAGTCAGGAAATACCTAGTTCACCTAAATGAGTTCAAATCTCCAGGGCCTGATGAACTGCATCCCAGAGTATTGAAGGAACTTGCTGATGTACTCTCGGAACCTCTTGCCATCATCTTTGAGAAATCCTGGAGAACGGGAGAGGTGCCGGAGGATGGAGATGGGCAAACGTCGTCCTGCTCTTTAAAAAGGGTAAAAAAGAAGATCCAGGGAATTACAGGCCGGTCAGTCTGACTTCAATACCAGGAAAGATATTAGAACAGATAATAAAAGAGTCCATTGGCAACTATCTAGATGACAATGCTGTGATTAGTAGGAGCCAGCATGGGTTTGTCAAGAAAAAATCCTGTCAAACTAATCTCATCTCTTTTTTTGATCAGGTCACTAGCTTAGTAGATGGTGGAAATGCTGTAGATGTCATCTATCTAGATTTCAGCAAAGCGTTTGACAAAGTCCCCCACGACCTTTTGATTAGCAAACTGGTCAAATGCGGACTAGGTGGAAATACTGTCAGGTGGATTCACAACTGGTTGGAAAACCATACTCAAAGAGTGGTCATTGGTGGCTCTGCTTTGGACTGGAAGGAGGTCTCGAGTGGAGTGCCACAGGGTTCTGTCCTGGGGCCGATACTCTTCAACATTTTTATCAATGACTTAGATGATGGGGTGGAGGGAAGCCTTATGAAGTTTGCGGATGATACGAAACTGGGAGGGATAGCTAACACAATGGAAGACAGGAATAAAATCCAAAGGGACCTGGATAGACTAGAAAATTGGGCTGAAATTAATAAAATGAAATTCAATAAAGACAAATGCAAGATTCTGCATTTAGGCCACAAAAACAAAATGCACGGGTACAGGATGGGAAATACCCGGCTTAGCAGTAGTGTGTGTGAGAAGGACCTCGGAATTGTAGTGGATCGCAAGTTGAACATGACCCAGCAGTGTGATGCTGCGGCAAAAAAGGCAAACATGGTTTTGGGCTGCATAAACAGAGCTATAGTTTCCAGGTCGAGGGAAGTAATAGTCCCACTATATTCTGCATTAGTCAGGCCTCATCTGGAATACTGTGTTCAGTTCTGGGCGCCTCATTTTAAGAAAGATATAGACAAGTTGGAGCGGGTTCAGAAGAGGGCGACGAGGATGATAGCCGGTATGGAGAACAAGTCTTATGAGGAAAGGTTGAAGGAACTTGGCATGTTTAGTCTGGTGAAGAGAAGGCTGAGGGGTGACATGATTGCACTCTTTAAGTACCTGAAGGGCTGTCACATAGAGGAGGGTACAAATTTGTTCTCTGCTGCCCCAGAGGGTAGGACTACGTCTAATGGTTTTAAGTTGCAGGAGCGTAGATTCAGATTGGACATTAGAAGGAACTTCTTGACAGTAAGGGCAGTTCGGCAATGGAACCGACTGCCTAGGGAGGTGGTGGGATCCCCTTCGCCGGATGTCTTCAAGCAGAGGCTGGACAGCTATCTGCGGGAGATGCTCTAGCTGTGGATTTCCTGCTGTGACCAGGGGGTTGGACTTGATGGCCTACAAAGCCCCTTCCAACTCTATGATTCTATGATTCTATGATTCTTGGCGATCATGCGTTACCGAGTAAGATTGTCTTCCAAAATAAAGTCTTTAACAAAGGATCCGTCTGAATCTGTATCCACCGCCGATGTACCAGTTCATGACTAGGGGCTTCTGGATTTCACAGTCCTGCCCCTGTCGTCATTCGCCGATCGCCATGGGACTTTTGTTATGGAAGACACCTGTGTGTGAATTTGTTTTATGTGGGGAGATCGGCGCACCACGATCAACACACAACCTTGACAGACAAAGGCTTTGATCCAATGGCATGGGTACCACGACGATTGGAAGTCCTTTATCTGCTGCAGCCTTCATCCACCTTCATAGCCGTTGTAACATACACATTGTTATCCTCTGCCTGTTCTGCTGTTGAGGACTTTCTTGGATTTTTCTTTGTCTGGTTCCTCTCCCTTGACCTTACTGCCATGGGTGACCCTGCTGGGAGTACATGACTCCCGACGGCATCGCTCACAGGGCTCATTGGAACACACAAGCCCACTCACCACTGCAAGGTGACAATCCAGCGAGGGGGCTAGTTGGTGTGCTGCTGTCTTATTATATAGTTATGTCATATTTTTAATTCTCTTCTAATTGCTTTAAGTGATTTTATTCCCTTTGTTGTTTTATTTGGAACCTGACCTGGGATCGCAAGCTGATCAAGGGTGGGATAGAAATTAAAATACTCAAAACAGCCAATCAGCCTCTTTACAGCCTTTCTCCTCAGTCTGGTCCTAATCTTTTTTTTTTTCTAGAATGAAGACTTTTAGCCTCCCCTCATAAAACACAAGAAGAGCCCGGCTAGATCAGGTCAAAGACCCATCTAGTCCAGCATACTGTTCTCACAGTGACCAACCAGATGCCCGTTATGGGAAGCCCACAAGCAGGATTGGGTGCAACAGCATTTTCCCCACCTTTCCCCCAAAAACTGATGTTCAGAGACATCCCATCTTGTGGAGCTTCCCTTTAAGACCTTTTTCAGACAGCTGAGAATAATGGCAGTTGAAGGGTTTTAGCCCATTAAAAAGAGGTAGGTAGCAACAGTGAATTATGTCTAGGCCTAGGTACACTTGTTATGTTTGTTGTGCTTTGTATTTAGAATAAAGCTCTTATTACCTACCTCCTGCCTTGCCTCTTGGACACAACACAATTCTGATACAGGAGGTGGTGCACAGTCATGGTGTCTACTAGTACCCACTGATAGCTGTACCCTCCCCAACCTTACCTAACCCCTCCTGAAGCCGTCCAAGCTGGCCTCTCTCACAATATCTTGTGGTGGCCAATTCTACAGTTTGATTGTGTGCTATGTGAGGAAGTACTTTCGCTTGACATAAGGGAAGAGGGAAGACGCTTCAATCCCTGTATTTTCAAAGGTGGTCCAAGGGCAAGGTCTGCATCAGGAATGCAAATGCTGTGGCCCTCCAAATGTTGCTGGACTCCAGCTCCCATCAGCCCTGGCCAGCATGGCCAGTGGTCAGGGATGATGGGAGTTCTAGTCCAGCAACATCTGGAGGACCATAAGTTAGCCACCCCTACTCTACATTAGGGATGGGGGAGAAATTTGATTCAGTTCACATTTAAAGCCAAATCTATCAAACATGCACTATCCAAAACACTATGAAAGCTGAAACACAGCCTTCTTTCAAAATTCACACTTTTCCAAATTTTGCAATGCAGTTCTCCAATCCATGTTTACAAAACAAATTAGGGGGAAATGTGCATGAAAATGAACATATTAGGGGGGGAAATATATGTATATAAATGCATTATATTAGAAATTTCTTGCAAGAATGTGTACATTAGTCAAAACTGCATACAGAAATGTAGTAGGAAATATTCACACCAAAATTCTGAAGAATTTTCATCAGGATTTTTTAAAAAATTGCAAATTGCTATAGAAATAGAGAACTGAATTTAAGATTGGAAAAATGTGAAACTCTAATTGACAAGTCCTTTCATTCCCTAGGTCTACATGATGCAGATGAAGCCTAAATACATCTGAGTCTGGTCAGTTACTGAATTGTGAGACCCTCTCAGAAATGGGTGGTGGTAGTGGAAAACCACCTTGAGTTCAGTCATGGAAGAAAGGTGAGATATACATGAAATGATGAGTGATGAAGAAGACCATTACATGGTAAGTCAAAATTCACACACAGGTGGGACTAATTTAAAGTAAAAGCCTTTGTCACCTGTCCTGTGCTGTGTCCGTAACAACTCAATGAAAAACAGCAACTCTTCCTTTGGAACGTGCCAATATTTATTGTCTATCTTGCTTGCTCACATCCGTCAGCCGTGAAAAGTCACCACTGCTTTACAAGACGATCAGTTTTAAGTAATGCCATCCATCACAAAACAGAATGGAGTGAGCAACATTTCCTCAACTGCAATGAATTATATAAGGGTCAGCTCACTGGAGTCGCGGTTGGCAACACAGACATTGGCCTCAGGTAGGAAACCTATCTTTCCAGCTGTTCTTATCCATATGGGGTTCAATGAACTGCAGACGGTAGAGGCCTTTAGCTTATCAAGTGTGGCTGTTGGAGCTATTCCATCTAACTGGCATCGTAAAACAATGAGGGAGGAAGGTGAATGCAATTCATCTCCCACTCATCTGGTTGCCAACTGCTGACAGTGGAAGAAAATGGAGATGTAAGGGAAGTCGACAGATGCGATGAAGGAAGTGCAGGTGTCCCTGTATTTGAAAACAGGCAGAGCTTTGGACTGCATCACCTGGGATTCAGGGTCACATGGAAGCTCACACTAACCCAGTTTCTTGTGCTGGGAAAACATGAAGGTCACTGACATTTTGAAATAATAATAATAATAAAAATAAAAATAAATGTTTGTCTATATAAACCACAGGAGGACAATGGAAATGAAAGGAGTGGTTGTTAAGAGAGTTGACTACAGACACAACATTTCTTACAATGTACACACACACACATGGACACACACAGACATGTTCACTCAGTTGTACAACTGGAGAACACATCTTTTTTAGTCTGCAGTAAACAAGACTTTGAATTCAATCAGAATTATTGTTTTCTTAATGTTAGGGTTTGGTTGATCTTGAATTCAATAAGAATTGTTGCTTTCTAATTTTGGTGTTTAATTATTTCTCAGTTTGGGGGTTTAATTATTTCTCCTCAGGAAAAAACCCCACGTGCAAAACAATACTGGGACATTTGGGAGATGGCTTTGATAATGAATCTTATTTGTATCCTCTGAAACCTGCATAGCGCTTACTCTTGAGCCTCACCCAATTAACATTGTAGTCACTAACAGGCAAAAAGCCTTGCAGTTTAAAAACATACCTATAGCCAACCGATATTTCCCCCTCCTCCCCTCTTCCCTTCCTACCTTCTCTCCTCCTCCTCTCCTCCCCATCCTCTCTGGTCAGTTTCACCTATCCTAAGCATGATTGCAGGGGAGTAAATCCCAATGAACTCAATAAGCATGCAAATGATCTATCCATTCTCAGCAAACTTGCACAGGATCCCATTTCTTATCTCCCGGATTAAAAAGCAGAGAAATTCATGAATAGGCAAAAAACCTTGCAGTTTAGAAATGTAGCCATAGCCCAGAGATATTTCTATCAAACTTTGAAAAGCAGGGAAATTGGGCAGCTATAGTGAATGCACCGGGGAGCAGGAGACCTGACATCCTCTCTGAGATATTGGACTGCCCTACAAATTTGTCAAAATGCAAACACAATCTGGGTTGGTCTTTCATATCCAATCCACTTCCTGTGTAGCTTGGAAGAATTTGGTAACACGTGCCTCTGAGTGAGCGGTGGCAACACCTGCCATCTTCAAAGGTGGAGAGTTACATTTTTGTATGTTTGTTGGTGCTCATCTCACTTTGCTTCTTTCCTGTCTTACTACTGTTTCTACAGAGAGTCTAACCTAGTCCAGTATCTCAAAGAGGAGGTCAGGTCTCCAGCTCCTCTAGTGCATTTACTATAGCTGCCCAATTTCCCTGCTTTTTAAAGTTTGATAGAAATATATGTTGACTATACGTACGTTCTTAAAGCGCAAGGTTTTTTGTCTGTTAGTTAATTTCTTCGCTTTTTAATCTGGAAGGTAAGAAATGGGATCCTGTGCAAGTCTGCTGAGAATGGATTGATCATTTGCATGCTCAGTTCAGTGGGATTTACTCTCCTGCAATCATGCTTAGGATAGGTGAAACTGACCACAGCGGATGGGGAGGGTAGGAGAGGAGAGGAGAGGGATGGGAGCATGCACGAGGGGGAGGAGGGGGAAAGGTTTAATCATTTGCATGTTTATTGAGTTCAGTGGGATTTACTCCTGTGCAGTCATGCTTTGGATAGGTAAAACTGACCATGGGGAGGGAGGCCTGGAGTGGGCAGGGAAGGAGGAACAAGAGAGAGGAGGGGAGAAAGAAGGGAGGAGGAAAGGAGAGGAGAGGGGAAGGAGAGGAAAGGCAGGTCTGATCATTTGCATTCTTCTTAATTTCAGTGGGATTTACTCCCATGCAATCATGGAAGGGATAAGTAAAACTGACCATGGGGGAGGAGGGGGAGGGGGGAGTAGAGGGAAAGAGGAAGGGGGGAGAAGAGAGCAGAAGGAGGGTAGGGGTAAGGAGGGGATTAGAAGGGGAGGGGGAAGAGGTGAAGGAAGGGGGAGGGAAGGGGCAAAAGGGAGGTGATGGGAGGGAGGAGGAGGGGAGGGCAGGTCTGATCATTTGCATGCTTATTGAGTTCAGTGGGATTTACTCCCATGCAATCATGATTGAAAATGAAATGGAGTGCCTCCAGGTCGATCTCGACTTATGACGACCCTATGAATAGGGTTTTCATGGTAGGCTGTATTCAGAGGCGGTTTACCATTGCCTTCCTTTGAGGGTGAGAGGTAGTTACTGGCCCAAGGTCACCCAGTGAGCTTTGTGGCTGTGTGGGGATTCAAACCCTGGTCTCCAGGTCATAGTCCCAGGATAGGTAAAACTGCCCATGGGGGAGTAGGAGTAGGAGGGGAAGGAGGAGGGGAAGGGGGAAGGAGGGGATTGGAAGGGGATGGGGAGGGGAAGGGAGGGGTGAAGGAAGGGGAAGGGGCTGAGAGTTGCTAGGAGATGCCCTATTCCCCTCACAGAGCTTCAATCAGAGCTGCTGACTGTTAAACCACTCTGGCCACTGGAGCTCTGTTAGGGGAATAAGAGTCTCCTCTCAGCACCCTTCACTATCTACACTTCCCAGGATTCTCTGGGGGAAGCCATGACTGTCTCGCGTGAAATCAAAGTCTGGTATGGGTGTGGGCCCCTGAGTAGGCAAGCCCAGCAGCTGTGAGTCTGGCTTTTAGAACACTGACAGTTGGTTCTTACTGAGCATGTCCGATGTTATCATTCAGTTCAATGCTAAATTTCTTAAATTAATTAAAAATCAGACAGGTATTTTTAATCTTTGAAACTGCAGAAGATGAAGGTCAGAGTATGGGACAAGGTCAGTAATAGGATTACAGGCACTCCCTGAACATGGCTGATTTTAATTAATTTAATAAACTCTGACAGAAAAGTCCAAAAGGGGTCTGGTTTTTCCCTCTCTCTTTTTACACTTTGAACTCTGAATTCTTTCTGACTGTTTTGTGTATCACCATGAAAACGTAGAGAGTTGTTAAGCAAGTGTTTCTGATCTCAGGACTCTAAGTTTTGTAAGGTTTTGTTTTGAAATGAGCTTATGGGAAGGATCAGAATGGCATGGGGGTATTTTCAATTTAACATTGCAGAAAGCGAACAATCCATGCTGACTATAGTATACAGCCACTCTTGTGGCTGTATAATACCTGTCTACTCAGAAATAAGCCGTATTGCATTTAGCAGGATTTATTCCCAGGTAAGTGGTTTAGGATTGCACACTCAGTTTGCTAATTGTGAACCATTTTCTCTGAGTATAGATTCTTACAAATCCAAAATGGCACCATTCACATCCAAAAAGGAGGAATCTGCAGACTTGGGGGAACTCCAGGGTTTACAGAAGTACAAAACCTGTCAGAAAAAAACCTACGGGGACATCCCCACACACACACACAAAAAGAGCCCAGACTGAGTATACTTAGAGGCATGAAATTATTGACTTGAGGGATAGGGATGGAGTAGAATATTCTGAAAGAGGGAATAGCTGGAACACTGAAGAGAAGCAGTCCGCACTGCAACATTTTGTTGCAGGTCCCACTTGTCTTCTTCCACATTCCATCTTAAGACTGTGACTAAAGGTGGACTTTGTGACTTCAGCCTCAAGCAAGTCTTTTTCTCCTCTCCAGATTTGCTTTACATGTTGCAAAGGAAGAGTTCTGGACAATGCAAAAGCTTGTTTACTATTTTTTGACATTTTTGCTTGCTCCTAATAAAAATATTTCCTGACTGAATTTTTGGATTTTTTTTCTTTTACTTATGGACCAACCCAGCTCTCCTTGCTTTTTGTTCTCTTGAAATTTTAAAAAATATGTTTTGTGTTCCGCAGATTTGGTGCAAGTTTGGCTGCATCCTGGCACTCAGAATATGATTCTGTACAGAATGAAATGGACAAAGACATTCAGAGGCATCTGGAACATTACTGCAGAAGGAATCTACCACATTCTAAAGAGCTCTCTATACCAGACATTAAATTATGTAAATATATTAACAGACATTCAAAATATTGTAATAAAAGGCTTCCACACCCTTTCATCTCTCTCTCTCAGCCTTAGGGTTTAAAGTTTTCTCTTTTACTCTTTAAGGACACACAAGGTTATCCTCTAGATTAAAAAAATGCATCACTACTGCTATTTTAAGCCACTAATGATGTCAGGTGTACTTAGCAGGGTTTTTTTTTGGTTCGGTAGTTTCTTTTGCTTGAAGCACTGGGTATCAACAAAGGAATTCTGTTTGTTTCATGAAAAGGATCCATGCGCTTCTTGAATTTCCTTTACTGCATGGCTTTTCTAGGAAACAAAACTATTTTATTTTTAAATGTTGGAGGGGGGAGAAAAAAATAAAATTGGAGGTGTCTTGTCAAATCTTTGGCCTGCCCAAGACTTGAGTGAATCACTTCAATAAAATTATATTTTCACTGTGTACCCTTCCTTCACCATGTTCCTGGTAAACAGCGACTAAATCCCTACTAGGTTTGGCAATATGCTTTGTTCAAAGGTGACTTGGAAGCAGGGTTGCCAGGCTCAGGGCCTGAGACTGATCCTGTATCTTTAGGAGAAGAGAAAGTCAGCCAAGTGCAGGTGTTCTTGCAACGCTGTAATGGGAAAAACCACAAGGTGGAATTCTCCCATCCCCCTGCACACCTTTTAAAGATGCAGAAGAGCTCTTGGAGGCCAGGCCAGGTCTTCAGTAGGTGCTGAAGAGACAACAGAGACAGTGCCTGTTTAATATTTGTTTGTTTGTTTGTTTGTTATTTGATTTATATCCCGCCCTTCCTCCCAGCAAGAGCCCAGGGCGGCAAACAGAAGCACTAAAAACACTTTATTACTTTAACATAAAAACAGACCTTAAAATACGTTAAAACAAAACGTTAAAAACATTTTTTAAAAAGCTTTAAAAACAAACCCATTAAAAAATGTTAAAAACATTATTAAAAAAACATATTACCAAGCAATTCTAACACAGAAGCAGACTGGGATAGGTCTCAACTTAAAAGGCTTGTTGAAAGAGGAAAGTCTTCAAAAGGCACCGAAAAGATAGCAGAGATATTTAAAGGGAGAGAAATCCTAAGAGTAGGTGCCACAACACTAAAGGCCCACTTCTTGTGTTGTCTGAAGCAGACTTCCTGATGAGATGGTATCTGCAGGATGACCTCACCTACAGCATGCAGTGATCAACTGGGTACGTAAGGGGTGAGACTATCTTTCAGGTAACCTAGTCCCAAGCAGTATTGGACTTTATATACCAAACTCAGCACCTTGAACGAAATCCCCAGGCCATCTAACAAAGCTGAAGAGTGGGAGTTTCTGGACAGACAAAAGGAAATGCTTCTTCAGGTATCACATAGTTAAAACTAATAAATACCTTAACACAAAGTGTAGTGCTGGCCACCAACTTGGACGGCTTTAAAAAGAAGATTAGACAAACTCATGGAGGAGAAATCTATCGCGATGACGGTGTGCTCCCTCCAGCACCAAAGCAAGTGTGCCTCTGAACACAAGTTGCTGAGGATCAGGTGAAGGAGAGTGCCATTGTCCTCATGACCTGCTTGGTGTGAGCTCCCATGGGCAACTGCCTGGCCACGGTGAGAACAGAATGCTCGACTAGACAGACATTTGCTCTGACCCAGCAGGGCACTTCTGATGTTCTTATACTCCAGTTGAACAGATTCAAATTCTGTGCTTGAACTTAGGCAAACCAAAGAGTTATGCAAGTTCCAGAACCTCCGTATGCAGAAACAGTTTATCTCTGACTTAACTATTGGGATAGAAAAACTATTGGGGATGGTGATTTTGCTATCTTTCTTTGCTGGGAAGATTCTCTGGGGCCTCTATTATTTATTTATTTATTGTACTTATATACTGCCCCATAGCCGAAGCTCTCTGGGTGGTTTACAGTAACTAAAAACATTAAAACAAATATACAAATTTAAAAACACATCTTTTAAAAACAATTTAAAACACAATTTAAAAATTTAAAACAATTTAAGACACATGCTAAAATGCCTGGGAGAAGAGGAAAGTCTTGACCTGGCGCCAAAAAGATAACAGTGTTGGTGCTAGGCACACCTCGTCAGAGAAATCATTCCATAATTTGGGGGCCACCACTGAGAAGGCCCTCTCCCTTGTTGCCATCCTCTGGCTGGTCACTGTAGAAAAAAAGAAGTTAGAAGATAGACTTATGGTCTCGCCCAGACTGGAAATTGTTTTGGTTCAGTGCTGTCTTCACCACCAAGACCTGAAAGGTCTGTCATGATCTTTGTGTTGGAGTTTGGTATGTATTGCAGTGGAGTGCAGAAATAGTCTGGTAAGACTGTTGGTTGAAAGAATAAAGACACTTAAAGTTTATTAACTCCTGGGAAAGAAAATCATTCTACAGATATTCGGCACATGTGGCCATTGTAGAGTCATGAGGCTTGCACTCGGAGGGGCCATCACTAATTTACAAAGAAAAGGAAGAGAAGGCAGGATGTAAACAAGAAATCAGCAAAGGAAGAATAGGCTGTTTTTCTGTCTATCCCCCCCCCGCTCAGGTTACTTCTTCACCAGGAAGACCTGACATATCTGTCATGGCCTTGGAACCCACCCAACCATCCTCTGGCCTATTTTTAACCCCCCATTGTCCTAGGGTGGTGGTGTGGTGGTGTCCTTATCTTTGACTGCACAATGATACAATGCTCTTTACTGCCTGGGCCAGAAAATCAGTGCCCCTGTTCTGGGAAAAAGGGAAGGGCGGCTTGAGTAGAATCCACATGGCCTGACTTCCCCCAGTTTTATCCAAATCATCCTGCTGCAACCTCTAACAAGGTAACTAAGGTTGCAATCCTACACTTCTGCTCTGGAAATAGGTCCCACTGAAAACTATGGGCCTTAATTCTGAGTAGATGAGACTCTGATTGTGCTGTAAAGTAGCCATCACTGTAAGGAAGCCCTCCCCTCCCCTTGCAATTAAAGCACTGCAAAAAAATTACAAATTTTGAATAATCAAAATATTGAAGGGTCTGTCTTGGAGTTTTCATATGTGGATTTGATTTTTTTTTCTTGTTATGGTGTTGTATCACTACTACTTATGGGTTATATCCAATGTTAGTCCTACTCAGAGTAGACTCATTGAAAATAATGGATATGCCTCACAGGTCTATTAATATCAATAGGTCTTCTTGTTATGTGCCTTCAAGTCAATTACAACTTATGGTGACCCTATGAATCAGTGACCTCCAAGAGCATCTGTCATGAACCACCCTGTTCAGATCTTGTAAGTTCAGGTCTATGGCTTCCTTTATGGAATCAATCCATCTCTTGTTTGGCCTTCCTCTTTTTCTACTCCCTTCTGTTTTCCCCAGAAGAACTAAGTATTGTGGGGAAATGGGGCTTAGAAATAGGACAATGAAACTATTCCTATTTCACATAGATTTTTAAAATACCAAACATCAGGTTCTATCCTTGGAATCTCCAGGTTGGGCTGGGATAGACCCCCAACCTGATGAGATGCTGCCAGTTAGTGTAGACACTACTGAGCCAGATGGACCGATGGTCTGATGAAATAAAGTAGCTTCCTATGAGTTAGTTTATTTATACAAAGTGTGAATAGTGTCTCTATTAAAATGCATTTCCAGGACCACACACACACAACTGCTTCCTTTTCCTATGACTTTTTTTATAGTCCTGGGGAAGTGATTTATTTATTAATATTAATTTATCCTTATTTGCTCTCTGCTTTCACCCTCATTTTTTCTCAGTAATATAACAGTGTAGCCACATCATTTTCTTACTTGCTGACATCTGGTGAAGTTGGCAACACCATGCCATTCATAGCATGATCAACAGTGCAGATAAGACAAAACATAGTTAATTCCAGCTTTACTTGTAACTGTTTGGGTCAGAAGTTAAATCTGATAGGTTTGAAAATGACTGGATGTGTACTGAGCCCAGGTTCTCTCTCTAGTGAACTGTAATATTCTTGTAATTCTAATGGAGATTGATTACAAGTGAATTGGTAGTTTGTACACTTGTGCTTTCAGCGTTGACTAAGGATAAATTGACATCATCTTGGTGCATACTCAGAGTGCTGTAACTTGTAACCCTTCACTTGCTGAAGGAACTGTGAACTGTTTACACAGAAGTAAGTCACAGTGAATTCAATGGGACTTCTTTCTAAGTTACTGTATAGGAAGGATCACTCTACCGCAACACTTACAGCCATTTTCTCCTCCTGCATGGCCTGCACCACTGCTGATGCCTTCTGCTCCATCCCACAATAAAAAACACAACAAAAACTAAAAGAAAAACACGTTCCAGCAGATGTAAACAGAGGAACACATAAAAACAGGCAATCAAAGAACAGAATGTTATGATGCATGATGTTGGAATATGCACCATGACAGAATATGCACAGCATGTTCTACAATCATATCTTTAAATGTGCTTGTGCATAAATCAAATATAGTTTCAGTATCTCAGAAAAACAGTGAATGTTTGGCTGAGATTATACTGTGACTTTTGATAAATAATGAGATAGTTGCAATTTCTAACAGGGCAAGCTTGCCCTTAAGTAATTTAATTTTAATGTAACACAATTTATGTACTGATTAGTAAAACAAAAGACCTGTAAGTGGTTTACAGGAGACAGTCTAAAATATTCATTAAAATACAAATAAATAGCAAGCATTAAAAACAAGTTACATGAGAAAATGTTTAAAATATAAAATAAAGTCAGAAACTTTAAAATACACATATATTTTATAAAGCCCCATATCAAAATTATTTATTTATTTATTTATTTTATTAGATTTATATCCCATCCTTTCTCCCAGAAGGAGTCCATTACATGACTGGGTAAGCATACCAGAACAAAAACAATTTAACAGGTACTAATATTCTGTTTTAAGATGTGAGCAAAATGATCACTTTCATGTGCGTGCAAACGGGACAGGGCTGTGTATTTCAGATGGGGGGGATACAATGAGTCTCTGTGTCTCTTACCCACTTCTAGCCTTATCTACATAACCCCGCCTCTTTATTTGCATAGTAACCCCTTCCTGGGTTCTGCTTCTTGGTCACATTTAAAATGTGATAGATTGGAAGAATGGTACTGAAAAGGTCAAGGTGTCCCTGCACTTGTAGTGCGAGTCGTTTCCGACACTTAGGGTGATGTCTTGCGACGTTTACTAGGCAGTCCGTATATATGGGGTGGGTTTGCCAGTTCCTTCCCCGGCCTTTCTTTACCCCCCAGCGTATGCCGGGTACTCATTTTACTGACCACGGATGGATGGAAGGCTGAGTGGACCTCGACCCCTTTTACCGGAGATTCGACTTCCTCCTTCCGTTGGAATCGAACTCCGGCCGTGAGCAGAGCTTCAGCTGCGTTACCGCTGCTTACCACTCTGCGCCACGGAGAATCCTCTGGGAAAGGATGCAGCTCAGCAGAAGACCGCATCTGCTTTACATGCAGCAGATTCCATCCTGGCATCTCCAGGTACGTCTGGAATCGTCCTCTTCCTGAAACCCCAGGAGCTGCTGCCAGTCTGTATCTAGAGCTACATGAACCATTTTATACCGGGGGGGGGACTTTTCTCCTTTCACATATTCCCTTTCTTTCTCAAAATAGACACAAAACTGCTATTTCTTCAGATCAAGGTCTCCCTCCCCCTCCCATCCCCTCATCTTGGAACAGTTCATTCTTTCCATTCACTCATAAACAGTGCAATCCAATATATGTACTGAGAAGGAAGGTCCATTGGGTTCAATGGGACTTACTCCCAGGTGTGTTTTTGACTGCAGCCTTAGTTAGTAAACAAGTCCTTTTTTTTAATGATTAAATTTTTATGCCAGTCCCAGTGGAAATGTTGAATTATACCACCCACTTTGTATTGTAATTGATAATAAGAAGTGCTGGAGGAACTCTGCCTTCCTGTTTAAAAAACAAACAAACTGTGAAATATATCTAATGCAGCAGGAAAAGGAATGACTGTGTAACAACTGTTATGTACACAGAGTTGGTTTTTGTTCCCCCACAAAAATCAATGTACACAAAAGCATGTACGGCAAAAGATGCTCGTCAAGCCAAAGGTAGCAAGTCTGCCAGTCTCCTCAAGCTATTTCTGATGATGAACAGGTGTTTAATCATCACCTGTTTATTTGTTTACCATTTCCCCACATAATTGGGTCAAAAATGATTCACAACTAGGGTTGCTAGATCTCCAGTTTTTGCCCAGAAACTCTGGATTTTTCGGGTCCTCTCTGGGTCTCTGGGTGAGTCACCTTAATCTCCAGACTCTTAGCTTTCATTTTTTTAAAAAGTAAGTTTCTAGGTGGTATGGTTCACGAGATATACACCAAAACATCAGCTGCACCCCCCTGCAACTACTGTTAAATGAGCTCCTAGCTAGCTGCTCTAACCCCACCCTTTCAGATTTGTAGCCAATAAGTGAAGTCAGGGTTGTGATTTGTTGACCTCCAGACAGTACCTAGACCCCATTGCAAGGCCAGAAAATTGTTGTTCCTTCCCAGTATGAAGCCTTAATCCAATACTTACTTTTCTAGGAGTAAAGATGCAATGCTAATCCCACATACCCAGAGTAAACCCCATTGTATTCAATAGGACTTACTTTTGAGTAGACATGGTTGGGATTGTGCTGTAAATGAATGGGATTTATGAGTGAACATAACAAAGAACTGTGTTCGTATTATAAATCTTTCTCTAATCCTCTAATCCTATATAAATATTTTTACAGCTTGTGCAAATAATAAATACCTTTGACAGTCATGCTTATATAAATATTTCTTCATACTGTTAAGTATCTGATTTCACACTATGGTTGTACATAATTTCCTCTACATTTTAAGTGTGCACTTCTTCCTTGGTCATGGTTCCCTTCTGTTGTTTTCATCCTGAGGGGCAGATTAGCCTGAGAGATGGTGAGTAGCCCATGGTCACCCAGTAAACTTTAAAGCTCATTTCCATTTCAAAAAATTAATTAAAATGATTTACATGCAGGCAAGGTTTATGAAGTAGATCCACACAATACATTTAAATCACAACCAACTTGCATTTAGTAAGTGTGTTTAGAACTGCAGCCTTCAGGGCCATCCATCTTTACTCCTGAGCACTCTCATCTAACTTCGCTACAACACTGGGCTGCTTTCTTTCTGCAATGGCCTTCTGATGACTGGTCTGGCCTGAAGACACTCAAACCCTTCTTGCCAGAATCAAGTTGGCTAGATTAAATGTTCCCTACCCAGGCTCCATCTTTTAGCTAAGATTTCTATCTTAATTTCCAATAAGAGAAATGTTGAATTGTATGCTCCAAGCAAGTGTGGTAGATACTTAATGTATCATACTTAATGACATCACTGGGGCCCGCCCCTGTGATATCAGTAGGGCCCACCCCTGAAATTTCAGGTTTTGAGATGCTTCTGACCTGGCAACCCTATTCAACAACATATTGAATAAATAGTAAGTATTTTGTTGTTGTTCTTACGTACCTTCAAGTCGATTACATCTTATGGTGACCCTACGAATCAGCGACCTCCAAGAGCATCTGTCGTGAACCACCCTGTTCAGATCTTGTAAGTTCAGGTCTGGGGCTTCCTTTATGGAATCAATCCATCTCTTGTTTGGCCTTCCTCTTTTTCTACTCCCTTCTGTTTTCCCCAGCATTGTTGTCTTTTCTAGTGAATCAGGTCTTCTCGTCATGTGTCCAAAGTATGATAACCTCAGTTTCATCATTTAAGCTTCTAGCTTCTTCTGCTTTAATTTGTTCTAACACCCAATTATTTGTCTTTTTCAGGGTCCATGGTATCCGCAAATCTCTCTTCCAACATCACATTTCAAATGAGTTGAATTTTCTCTTATCCACTTTTTTCGCTGTCCAACTTTCACATTCATACATAGAGATTGGGAATACCATGGTCTGGATGATCCTGATTTAGTGTTCAGTGATACATCTTTGCATTTGAGGACCTTTTCTAGTTCTGTCATAACTGCCCTCCCAGTCCTAGTCTTGGCTATTGTCTCCATTTTGGTTAGTGACTGTGCCAAGGTATTGATAATCCTTGACAAGTTCAATGTCCTCATTGTCAACTTCAAAGTTACATAAATCTTCTGTTGTCATTACTTTAGTCTTCTTGATGTTCAGCTGTAGTCCTGCTTTTGTGCTTTCCTCTTTCACTTTCAACAGCACTCATTTCAAATCATTACTGGTTTCTGCAAGTAGTATGGCATTGTATGCATATCTTAAATTACTGATATTTCTCCCTCCAATTTTCACACGTCCTTCATCTTCATCCAATCCCACTTTCTGTATGATATGTTCTACATATAGATTAAACAAATAGGGTGATAAAATACACCCTTTCTGGTTCCTCCATATTCTGTCCTTACAGCAGCCTCTTGTCCAGAGTATAGGTTGCGCATCAGGACAATCAGATGCTGTGGCACCCCCATTTCTTTTAAAGCATTCCATAGTTTTTCATGATCTACACAATCAAAGGCTTTGCTGTAATCTATAAAGCACAGGGTGATTCTCTTCTGAAATTACTTGGTCTGTGCCATTATTCAATGTATGTTTGCCATATGATCTCTTGTACCTCTTCCCTTTCTAAATCCATACTATAATAGATTTTGGTCCCTTTCTCTTCAAATAGCAAGTTCTGTACCACCAGGGGTCTTTTCACTCTGAGGGCCACATTCCCTCATGGGCAGCCTCCCAGGGGCCATATGCCAGTGGTGGGCAAGACCAGAGGCAAAAGTGGGCAAAGTATGTGACTTGGTACAGGAGGCTGCATCCCAGCCACACAGAAGTCAACCATTTCTAGACATCCTTTTCCTCTCCATCCTTTGTCCTGGAAAGCAAGAGGCATGTCCACAATTCAAGGACACATTTCAGCTGGGTAAAACCACTCAAGAGGGCATGGAGCAGCCTTGGTGGCCGGGAGAGGAATGTGGCATGGAGAAATGTGGGCTGGAGAGGAAGCACACAGATAAATATTGCCCCAATGAACTCCAATACTTGGCTTCTTTGGATTTCAGGCACAGTGTGTGGCAAGAGGCTTGGGAGAAAGACTTATATATATAAGATGAAGAGAGAACTGTGTAATCTGTGGACTGAAACATGCCAAAATGGAATTTATTACAAGCTTGGCTAAATTGAAAATTGGGGACAATAGCCAAAATTGCTATAGGAGATGTGGCGAGGGGGTAATCTACTTTGGGATATGATATATATTAGACATATACTTGGAATTATTTTTTGTTTGCTAATATCCAGACCCTCCTGTAACATGCACACCTTAACACGGTGAGGGTGTTTGAGAGTGTCAAAGAAGCTGAGAGCAAAGCCATCAGGAGTCTAGACCAAGAGGCTACACTCCTAGCAGGGTCAAAGCTGAGACACCAGACTGAGATGCATCCAAACTCGGGAAGGCAATGGTAAACCACCTATGAATACCTCTTACCATGAAAACCCTATGAATAGACTAACCAAAATGCAACATGAGATAGCGCTTGGAAGATAAGACTCCCAGGTCAGATGGCACTCAGTGAACTACTGGGGAAGAACAACAGACAAGTACGAGCAGAAAGAAATCTGTCTAACTGCAAAAGTTTTTTCTCAAGCCAGCATGACCTTGGGAAGATTGTCAGCACTCCCTCTGAATTCGCCTTATCACTTGGGCCTGGCTATATATTTGCTAATTAGCTAGGTCTGGGTTGAATTGGTTAGGTCAGGGAGAATTCCGCCTCAGTCATCAGAGAAGGGGGTGGTGACTGGCAACTCGAACCTCACTAGACATGGAGTTGCCAGAGGGTTCTAGAAGTGTCTCACCCAGGAGTTCCCCAGCCCCTTTCCCAACATTTGCAACCCACTCTCCATCCTCCCAGTCTTGCCAAAGGTTCTCCTTGGGGCCCATGACATGTGCTATGTCAATGTAATATTTTTAAAAACAATTGCATGAAGAGATGTCATATAGCTTCTCTGCAAACAAATCAGAATGAATGCTCAATAAACAGCTGACATTGTATAACCTCCACAGAATTTTTGTGCAAACAAGTCAGGATGAATGCTGAATTAACAGGTTGCCTGGAAAGGATCTTTATCCCTGGAATTGCAAAAACGTACAAGAAGGACATTGTGACTGTCATTTCGCCCTGGAGATCCCACCCTCTGGATTCCAAAGAAAAGACGGCTCCTGTTTCTTTCTTTCTTTCTTTAAAAAAAGCTCTCTGCTCCCTCTCATCTGTGCTAGCAAGCATCTGCCCAGTTCCAAATGCCCCACACTCATATTTTAAATTCCCATAACCCTACAGCATCATCTTTGAAGTGCTGTAGCCTTGGGATAGATGATCCTGCAGCTCCTTTGGAGTGCATGTAACAGAAAGGGGGGGGAGGAGAAGAGCAATTTGACGATTAAGTACATGTCATGACAGGAATGCATTATTTATTTATTACATTTCTATATTGTCTTTCCTGCAAGGAGCTCAAGTTGGTGTACATGGTTCATCCCCCTCCCCATTTTATTCTCAAAACAGTCCTGTGAGGTAGATTAGACAGTAATTGGTCCAAGGTCACCCAATGAACTTGGGGATTTGAACCCTGACCTCCCAGGTCCTCGTCCAGCTCTCTCGCCACTACACCACGCTGGCTGTCATTGTAGTGCATATCTGACAGCTTCTGAAAATCCTAAAAAGAAGCGGGTGGAAATATTATCCCATTGGTCTGCAAGTAGTTGCTGGGTCTCATCTCTCATGATGCAAAGGAACCATCTCAGAAAGAAAAGCTCCATTTACTCACTGGCTAGCCAGCTCTTTGGTTTCATATTTTCCTGACATGGCTATCAAGGCTTCTGGGAGCAGCTTGGCTGTTTCCTGGACTAATAGGCAGTCTCTGACCTTGCCGACAGGGCTTCTTCTTCTTGTCCCTTCCTCTCCCAGTCTGCCAGCTTCTCTGTCCACTGCCCTTTCCTTCTCCAGGTGGACATCAGCTTAGACCTCAGCCAGCCATGGACTCTGTCTCTGAACGTGTGTCAGACCCTCATGGCCAATGCTGCCTCCTCTGACTTGTAGCAGTTCTTCAGGGTCTCAGGCAAAAGTCCTTCACATCTCCTGCTGCCTGACTGGAGATTGGAACCTGTGGCATGCAAAGCAGGGGCTCTGCCATTGAGCTATGGATCCTCCCACTGACTCTCCAGGGATACTGTTCCACCAGTCAATACCTGTTGGGTCCCAATTCCTTCTGGGTTCTTTCTTCAGCTCCCTGTGTGCCTTGGATGTCCTTCAACACTCCAGGCATCAGACGGGAGTTATAGTTCAAAACATCTGAAGGGTGCCGGGCGCCAAGGCTGCTTTAATTACCCTGATCCCCTTGTGCTGCCTTTCACATGAAAACTACGACAAATTTGTTTGATCCCTTTTATAGAGAATGCTTGTCTCTCTTGTGCCTGTGTGTGTAGAACTTGAAAGAATTTACCAACAGAGGTGGCTGCTGTTTTATTTGCTCACAATTAATCATGTTCCACTGTAAACAGAGTGTCTGTTTTAGTTCTGCCAACAATTATCCACTTGTCAACTTCTCCCTCAAGTACCTCTAGCATCTGGCAACTGTAAATATTTTTTATTTTATTTATTTGTTTAAAGAGAACTCCATCAAAATGATCATTTTGTGTCAGTCAAAAGACATCCGTGTGGCAGGTTGCCATCCATTTTCAAAACTTTCTGCAGACGAGCTTCAGAAATAATGACTTGACTCTAGGAGGATCAGAATGCTCAACATGGGATGGGGCTCCCGACGTAATATGTCTTGATTTAACATTGTCTCCCCTATTTGTACATATGGATACTTTAAGTGGTCACAGGAGTTCCCGATCAGAGTGGAACGGCAGTGACAAGGAATTGGGGGAGGTGGTAGGAAGCTGCCTTATGCTGGTTCAGACAATTAGTGCATCTAGCTCAGTATTGTCTACACTGACTGGCAGCAGCTCTGCAGGGTTTCAGGCAAGGTTCTGTCCCAGCCAGTGTGGTCTAGTGGTTAAGGTGTTGGACTATGACCTGGGAGACCAGGGTTCGAATCCCCACACAGCCATGAAGCTCACTGGGTGACTTTGGCCAGTCACTGCCTCTCAGCCTCAGAGGAAGGCGAGGGTAAGCCCCCTCTGAATCCGCTTACCATGAAAACCCTATTCATAGGGTCAACGTAAGTCAGAATCAACTTGAAGGCAGTCCATCTGTCCCAGCCCTACCTGGGGGTACTGGGAATTGAACTTGGGACCTTCTGCAGACGCTCTGCACTGAACCGCAGCCCTTCTCATGTGCCTTTCCCCAATCTAAAACACTTCCCCCAAAAGGTACTGTCATCTCTGCAATAGCCGCAGCAGGAGTGAGTACAGCGGACTGTTTTGCTGCCTCCATATTCATTTGATTTTGGACCGCAATTGAAGCAACACCCACCTTCCCTTGGAGCTGTCTCAGGTCCTGCAGAATTCCCCTCCCCCACCTCGAATCTGCACCTAGAATATATCTTACTGCTTGATGATTCCTGTTCAACACCAATCATCCCATTATTTATTTAGTTACTTTATTTTACGAGACATAATAGCCCAGCCTTCATCATAGCAGACCTCACAAGTTACAAAATACATAAAATCAGCTTTAAAAAAAAACGCCCAGATGTTGTAAACTGCCCAGATAGCTTCGGCTATGGGGCGGTATACAAATGCAATCAATCAATCAATCAATCAATAAAAAATTACATATTAGGTTACCAATAAGAGCCAGAAAGACACCATACTAAACCTACAAAACAGTAGACCAGGTTACTCTTTCTTAGTCAGTAAGATGATGGGGAACCTCTGGCCCTCCAGATGTTGCTGCACTCCCATCATCCCTGATGGTTGGCTATAGTGGCTGAGGCTGAGAAGAGTTGGAATCCAACAACACCGGGAGGACTACAGGTTTCCCCATCTCTGAAACTTTATATAAATGCCTGGGAAAAGTGATGAGTCTTTGCATGATATTGAAAAGACAGGTGTGTTAAATACAAGCATACTTCCCGAAGGGAGGAGGAGGAGGTTCCACAGTCTTCAGCCCTGGCTCAGCACCCTGCAGAATCATGCCTCACTGGTGTATGACAGCCTCGGGTCAGGCTGTTATGAGAATCTGCGTAGGGTCCAGGCCCCATATTGGGTTTTTGGCTCACCTCTTCAAATGCACAGTATTGTAATTTGCAAAGACAGAGTTAGCCAAAGTTTCATCTGTTAAACAAAGAGCCAAACTGTAAAGTTTTTGCCCCCAGGCATCACACTTGCTAGACCTGGACACTTCCTTTGGATCTGCAAACATCTTTTGGCACAGACCCTCTTCGTCATGTCTGCATTTTCAGCTGAAGGGTGTTTTTTTTAGCATTCTACAGACAGATGAGAATGTTCAGCAGGAAGCAGCGTTATACCTTACCAGGTCAAAGAGTGAACACTTGTCCACTTAGCCACATCTTTCTCCTTCCTTACTGACCATGGCTCTGTAAGGTCTCAGGCAAAGCTTCTTTCCCCATCACCTCCTGCTTTATCCGTTCAAATGGAGCTGTGTGGAATTCAGCACGGGACATTCTGCACTCAACGCAAGGGCTCTCTCATAACACTAGAACTCAGGACAACGAATGAAGCTGCATGCTGGAGAATTCAGGACAAAATAAAGTACCTCTTTCACATAGTGCATAGCCAATAAACTGAGGCTGAATCCAGACAAGATTGAGATACTGCTAGTGGGTGGATCTTCTGACCGGATGGTGGATGTCCAACCTGTCCAGGATGGGGTTGCACTCCCCCTGAAGGAGCAGGTTTGTAGCTTGGGAGTTCTCCTAGAACCATCTCTGTCACTTGAGGCTCAGGTAGCCTCGGTGGCACGGAGTGCCTTCTACCAACTTTGGTTGGTGGCCAGCTACACCCATATCTGGACAGGGATAACCTGGCTTCAGTTGTCCATGCTCTGGTAACCTCCAAGTTAGATTACTGCAATGCGCTCTACGTGGGGCTGCCTTTAAAGACGGTTCGGAAACTGCAACTTGTGCAAAATGCAGCAGCCAGATTGGTAACAGGGACCAGACAGTTTGAACATATAAAACTAATTCTGGCCCACTTCCTTTGGCTGCTTGTATGTTTCCGAGCTCGATTCAAGGTGTTGGTTTTAACCTATAAAGTGTTACACGGATTGGGACCACAATACCTGATGGAATGCCTCTCCTGACATGAACCCACCCATACACTATGCTCAACATCAAAGGCCGTCCTCCAGGTACCTACTCTGAGGGAAGCTGGGAGACTGGCAACAAGGGAGAGGGCCTTTTCAGTGGTGGCCCCCAAATTATGGAATGATCTTTCTGATAAGGTGCACCTGGCACCAACACTGTTATCTTTTTGGTGCCAGGTCAAGACTTTCCTCTTCTCCCAGGCATTTTAACAGCATTTGAATAGGATGTGTTTTTAACTTGCTTATCAGTTTTTATGGGTTTTAATTTGGTATGGTTTTATTTGTAAGCTGCCCTGAGTTCCAGTTTGGAAAAAGTGCGGGGTAAAAATAAAGTTTCATTCATTCATTCATTCATATGGTTTAAATTTGTATACTTGTTTTTAATGTTCTTAATTGTTGTAAACCGCCCAGAGAGCTTTGGCTAAGGGGTGGTATATAAATGCAATAAAATAAATAAATAAATAGTTAAACTGTGGAATTTGCTCCCACAAGAGACAGTGATGGCTATGAACTTGGATGGCTTTAAAAGAGGGTTGGACACGTTAATGAAGGCTGTCAATGGCTACTAACCATGTTGGCTATGCTCTACCTCCATAGTCAGAGGCAGTATGCTTCTGAATGCCAGTTGCTGGAAACCACAGGAAAGGAGAGTCCTCTTTGCATTCAGATCCTGCTTGTGAGCTTGCCATATGCATCTGATCCAGCAGGCTCTTCTTATGTTCTACTACTACTACTACTACTACTACTACTACTACTACTACTACTACTAATAATAATAATAATAATAATAATAATAATAATTTTATATCCCACACTTCCTCCCAGTAGAAGCCCAGGGCAGCAAACAAAAACACTAAAAGCACTCTAAAACATCATAAAGATTTTAAAATATATTAAAACAAACATATTTAAAAACATGTTAAAACAAAACTTCTTTAAAAATATATATTTTTAAAAAGCTTTAAAAACATCTTCAAAAGCAATTCTAACACAGATGCAGACTGGGATAATGTCTCTACTTAAAAGGCTTGTTGAAAAAGGAAGGTCTTTAGTAGGCGCCAAAAAGATAACAGAGATGGTGCCTGTCTAATATTTAAGGGGAGGGAATTCCAAAGGGTAGCTGCCGCTACCCTAACGGTCCGCTTCCTATGTTGTGCAGAATGGACTTGCTGATAAGATGGTATCCAGGTCCAGGCTATCTATCAGACCATATCTCCCTATACAAGCCTGCCCGGGCCTTGAGATCTTCAGGAGAGGCCCTTCTCTCAGTCCCAACACCCTCGCAAGTGCGATTGGTAGGGACGCGAGATAGGGCCTTCTTGGTGGCTGCTCCTAGGTTCTGGAACTCCCTTCCTAGGGAGGCACGAATGGCCCCCTCCTTGCCGTCTTTCCGTCAGCAAGTAAAGACTTTTTTATTCCGACAGGCTTTTGGGATAGAAGGTGTTTAGGATTGGGCTTTACAAGGCTTGTTTTATTGTTTTATATTATTATCTGTATTATTTTAAATTGTTTTTAGATTTTTAAGTGCCTTTTACAGTTTTAAGGTTGTGCATAGTTTAATTGTATTTTAATTGTATGTTTTTCTATGTTTTTAACTACATGTAGTTTTATTTGTAAGCCTCCCTGAGTTCCAGTTTGGAAAAAGGGTGGGGTAAAAATAAAGTTTCAATTCAATTCAATATCTGCAGGAGGCCCTCACCTGCAGAGCGCAGTGATCAACTGAGTATATAGGGGTAAGACAATCTTTCAGGTATCCTGGTCCCAAGCTGTATAGGGCTTTTAACACCAAAACTAGAACCTTGAACTTAGCCCAGTGGCTAATGGGCAGCCAGTGCAATTCTTTCAGCAGCGGGGTGACATGTTGGCGATACCCTGCCCCAGTGAGCAGTATCACTGCTGCATTTTACCAGAGCTTGGAAAAGTTACTTATTTAAACTACAATTCCCATCAGCCCCAGCCAGCATGGCCACTGAATTGGGCTGATGGGAGTTGTAGTTCAAAAAAAGTAACTTTTCCAAGCTCTGCATTTTGCACCAGCTGCAGCTATTGCACCAACCTGAAGGACAGCCCCACATAAAGCACATGCAGGCTTTCCTTTCTTGGAAGTTTTTACAGACAATCTGGATGATCAGCAACTAGAGATACTTTAGATAAAGGAGGACTGGATGTTGAATCTCCAAAGACTTCTCATTGGGTGCCTTAGAATAAAAGTTCTGTTATTAGACATATCTTTTGGCTGCATCAAAAAAGCAATCACAGCATTCACCACTAGGTGGCTGCAAGTCTACTAAAGCGACAAGGGCACAATTCACTACCAGATATAACTGAAAATCTACCAGGCACTCCTAGCAAACTACCCAGCGCTCTCTCAAGATGATTTATTGCCTGAGGGACAACATCTAAATACCACACCCTATAAAAATTTGCAACTCCATATTGAGCCTAACATCCTAACACTGTAACACTGCATTGCTTGGCACTGTACTTAATCAATGAACTCTGCTAAACATTGTTAAGAAACTCAATAGAATGCACCTTTCCTTGTCAGACTGTTGGCTAAAATCCTGGTTAATTCTTATGTGTTGTGTTGTGATTCCTGGTACTGTTTTGAGTCATATGAATTTGCTTGCACTGAGACTTTCTTTTATGTTCGTAGGACTCAGCAGAAAGTAAATTTGTGCCACGTGCAAATTATTTTTACTTGTAGTAGGGCAGGGGATCCCTACCAATAAAAATGACCATGCTTTTGGTTTTTGAAATACTTTGCTTTTTAAAATCTGCTTAGAATTGTTCCTAGCCAATTTAGAGTAGGATCCCGACTAGATCTTTTCTTCCAACAGGTCTTACTCTTGGAGAATACAAATGTAAATATACTGCCTTCAAGCTGATTCCGATTTATGGCGACCCTATGAAGAGGGTTTTCATGAGGCTGAGAGGCAGCGACTGGCCCAAGGTCACCCAGTGAGCTTCATGGCTATGTGGGGATTCGAACCCTGGTCTCCCAGGTTGTAGTCCAACACCTTAACCACTGCACCACAGAGTTTCTGAAATCCTCTCATTTCAAAGTTGAGCTGCCGTTTACCTGGATCCTTGTCTCAGCTTCTTTTCATGGGTCTTCTAGGCTTAAATCGTGACTCGCACTTGACTCTGCCTCCCGGTTGTCATTCCTATGAATTTACCCCAAGAGCTGTAGCTCACTGGTGGAGCATCTGCTTTGCATGCAGAAGGTCCTTCATTCAACCTCCAGCATCTGCCAGTAGGGCTGAGAGAGACCCCTGCCTGAAATCCTGGAGAGCCACTTCCAGACACCGTTGACAAGACTGAGCTCGATGGACCAGTCGTTCGACTCAGCCTAAGGCAGCTTCCACGGTGTGCCACAGTCTTCCATGCCTGTCCCCAATATTGCCAGTATGTATTTATTGTCTTCCATCCCCTCGCTGGATCTTCACCTTGTAGTGGTGAGTGGGCTTGCATGTTCCAATGAGCCCTGTGAGCGATGCTGTCGGGAGTCATGTACTCCCAGCAGGGTCACCCATGGCGGTAAGGTCAAGGGAGAGGAACCAGACAAAGAATGAGCCAAGAAAGTCCTCAACGCAGAACAAGCGGAGGATAACAATGTGTATGTTACAACGGCTGTGAAGGTGGATGAAGGCTGCAGCAAATAAAGGACTTCCAATTGTCGTGGTACCCATGCCATTGGATGAAAGCCTTTTTCTGTCAAGATTGTGTGTTGTTCGTGGTGCGCCGATCTCCCCACATAAAACAAATGCATGCACAGGCGTCTTCCATAACAAAAGTCCCATGGCAATCAGCGAATGACGACAGGGGCAGGACTGTGAAATCCAGAAGCCCCTAGTCATGAACTGGTACATTGGGGGTGGATACAGATTCAGATGGATCCTTTGTTAAAGACTTTATTTTGGAAGACAATCTTACTCGGTCACGTGTGATTGCCAAGAAGAAGATTTTCTTCCATTTATATCCTGCCTTTCTTGTGCCATGGCATCGAAGGTGGCGTACCTGGCAGTCACCCACTCAAGCCCTGACCAGACCCAGACCCAGTGCTGGCTGGTATCTGTTGTGACTGGCAGGGCCAAAGGCAGGGAAGCCAGCAGTAGGTGGAGCCAGAGGCAATGGCAGGGATTTTAGTCCCCACCATCTTCTCGGCTGAGTTCTGCAAGGCAAAACTGAGACTAAGGAGGAGGAAGGAGACAGCCAGGGGCCCCCTCTGGTCTGACTGAAAGCAGCAGTGTAGTGGCCAGTTCAGAAGTGCAGGGTCCCTTCATGTTACTCACAGCCATGTCCCCCCTTTTTTGCTGCTGGGTTAAGAATGAGATCCTTTTTAAACCTTCTCCCATGAGCCAATCAGCATGAAAGGGGAGTGTGTTAGCTGCTGAGAAGAGTCTTCTCAGTGGCTGATTTCCCTCCTTTCACTCTGATTGGCTCCAATAAGCATGAAAGAACAAGGAAGTGTGTTAGAAGACTCTTCTCGGTGACTAAAGCACTTCCCTTTCATGCTGATTGTCTCATGGGATGCTGGAGGCATAAGGACCCTGCTGAGACCCTGCTCCAAACAAAGTAAGGGGTCTAAGACCCCCGAGACCCTGTACAACTACACCCCTGGTTGAAAATAAGAAGACAGGAGGGCTTGGAGGAATCAAGACTGCAGTGGGTGGGGCAGTGCCCCATTTCCCTAATGGACTGGCCTCCACTGCCCAGATCCACTAAGTTTCAGCAAGAGGTAGCCTCATATGCCTTCAGATCATTCCCTGGGCATTCACATCTTCAGCATGTTGTTGGCTACCTAAGGCCCAGCACCAATACCCTGAGTAAAATGTAGCATGCAGCCCCCATGGCCAGCATCAAGGGCATGGCTAGTTGTTGTACCAACAAACAGTAGAGACCAGTTATATTCCCTTTTTTCCTGACAAAAACTAATCAATCTTGAGATGTATAATTGATTTTAATGAAATGGATGCTCCTCCCTCCCTTTGATCTTTGCATTAATGATTGCCTTGAGACAATGGCAAAATCTGGGCACCCAACACATCTTTCACAAGCTTTGCCATCCCTGACGGCTCCCCCTGTTTGAATGACGGGTCATGACCAAAAGGACCACAGCTCACTCTCATCCCAACTACCCAAAGAAACACTCCGAGTGACATTTTCCTGTTGTTGACGCTGCCCCTTCCTTTAACCTTGTAGTTTATGCACAATTAATTGAGATATCTTTTACACTTGATGTGTTGTAAAATTAATGTCTAATTTATGTAATTAGTCAATTAACTCTAATTCCAGCATATGGCTCCAAATGCCCAGAAGGCTCTCTCTCTCTCTGTCTCTGTCTCTGTCTCTCTCTCTCTCTCTCTCTCTCTCCCTCCTCCTTTTCCCCACCCCTTCCCTGGAACTTATTTTGATGTCACCAAATGCAGCTAATTAAATGTACATGCGTATTAATTTTAAATACATATTAACTGCTCCTTTTTGTGAAGGTGGATTTAATATTTGTCTTTTTAACCTTTTGTTTGTTAGTGGGAGGACCAATTCTAGGCTGGATGTCAAAATAAATGTGCCCTTTTACTGTGGGCTTCTTGTAATGTTCCTCCATATCGATGGGATCACACGCTTACTGAATTTGAATGCTATGAATATTTAATATTAAACATTTCTAAGGGAATTTTTGTTTGCTTTTTCCTATGGACATTTCCTGTGATGTTGCTGGGTTCCATCAGCCCCAACCGAGCATGGCCAACGGTCAGAGATGATGGGAGCTGTAGTCTAGCAACAACTGGAGAGCCTGCCCTTGAACTGGTTCAGCCTTCGCCAGCCAGCATGGCCCTGGTTGGTAAGACTGATAATATGGTGGTGGTGATGATGATGAGAGTTGTGATGCAACAACATTTGGAGGGTCACAAGTTCCTCACTGCTGTCCTAGATAGAGGAAGGGCGGTATACTATAATAGAATGAGAAAAGGCTGTGGAAATGAATTGCCAATGGCTTGAGAAGGTAGTGGGGAACTGGGACCTTAATGGGGGGTTGAGAGTTGGGAGAAGGCCCTGCACAAAAAGAAGAAGAGGAGGAGGAGGAGAAGGCTGGATTGATAAGTCTGAAATGAGGTGGAAAACTGAAAGAGAGAATGTGCAGAGAGGAATGGTACTTGTGGCCAAGAGCTTCAGAGGCAAGAGCCAGAAGTTCACATATTGATTTGAAACACAGATGCCCCAGTGAAAGATTTTCACTGTTGGCCTCCAACGCCCATTAACATCCTTTCTCTTATTCATCTGGTCATCATCTCAACATCCTTATGGTCTTCAAATGAATAATGCTGTTGTGTCCGGCAACTGCTTGCCAAATATAACATTTCTTCCCTTGTCTCTGATTCTCCTCTGGTTTGTGGGTTAAAATTCATATCACCATCCAGCCATCACAGAATGGCTGGACTATATATCTGGATTTTGTGTGGCCAAAAAAATAATAATGGTAGGGCTCTGCTCCACCTGGCTCTAATGCCCAGTCTTCCCTGTACTCATGGGTGCCACAGTGGGAGTCTCAGAACTAGGAGTTAGACTTGCTCTGGAGTGCTTAAGAAAGAGTATTGATGAATGAAGGTGCTCTGCGAGTAGATTCGTGTGAAGTACTGTATGCTCCGTTCCTGGCTAAGCATGGCAAATTACCTTCTACAGGCCAACCAAATAAGACAGAAATGCATTTCTGAAGGCAATCCCAGCATGAGTGCTGTGGCATCATAAAACTTGTATCTCTTCTTTCTGGACAAATTAATGAGCAATTTAATTAATAAAAATCAGAGGGTAGTGTAAGTGCAATGATAATGAAGTTAAATGAGCGCGCAGTAAAATATTCCCTAATCCAGTGCATTGCCAAATGCCCCTTTAATTCCGCTTAGCACTAAAAGGGTTTTGAGCATCGTAATGAGATTCTACTGTCTGCTAATTAATTGACACTCTCCTGAATATTCATATGTGCTAGTGCCAATACGCTCCTAATTGCACCATGGAATGGATCTCCAAGGAAAGGGAAATCGCCATCGACTTAATTAAAATAATATATGCCAGAACTAGCATGTCAAAGCTGTGAGATGTTTGCCATCAAGCAATGGAAGATTTGTTTAAAAACAGGGGCGGGAAAGCCCATAACTCAAAAGGAGGATTGAAAGGCATGTATGGAAGAAGTGCCTGGACTGGAATACTTTCCACAACCAGAGAGCATCTTGAGTTCAATTATAAAGACTGAAAAAACCTCCAACACTGATTCATACCACTGCAGGCTCGATTCCTAAGACATGCTGAGAACTCCAGAAATTGACTGTGCTAAGTTTGGAGGAAATTTGGTCAGGGATGCCCTCTACAGAAATATTTGGGGAAAATTGCTTTTTCAGAGCTGAGAGGGAGGGAAACAGACTGGATAGGAAAGGGTGACAACTAGTAAAGTAAAAATGAGTCCAGAATGACAAGTGCAGACATCAGAATAAAATTAATTGGATAAAATAGTAATGATCAGGTGACTTTTTTAAAAAGACCAGAAAATACCATGCATGGTTCGTGGCAAGAGATGCACAATTCTGTGACTATCCAAATTCTCCAGAGCTGCATTCTGCACCCCAAACAAATTGCACAAATTTATACAATTTCTCTTATTCTCTTGTTCTCTTCCTAAATTATTCAACTATTTTGACTAGTTTGCGTAATTTATTTTGGTTTTGCTCTTCCATATAGGGAGGGGCAAGGAACAATAAAAAATGTTGAAACCCCATTGTTGTCCACTGGGAATCTCGTTTCAGGCACCTTTAAAGCTTCTGAGATCTTAGCAGCTATTGCTCATGTTCTATTTAGCATATCTTTGTAATGCTGAGGGCAAGAAACTTGTTTTATTTTCTTTTTTAAGCAAGGCCAGTGCCAGGTATGACTGGGTCCTTGGGCACCAACCTGCCCTGGGCCCTCAGCACCGTAGCCCAACATCCCCCCTGATACAGGCAGTGGGGGGCTAAGACACCCGCCTGAGGCATTCCACCTACCGCTTGGTTCATGTGAATGGAGTTCACGCATAGCATTCATGCCTACTACCACCGAAGATGGCGGTGGGGGCATCAGCCCTTTGGGGAACCCGCTGCTACCATCTTGGGAGATGACAGGCATGTGTACACAGTGTACACATCATTCACACTTACGGGAGAGGTAGGTGGGGCGTCTGTGTGGGCTTATTGAAGTCTACACTGTCTATATTAGGGGGGTACCTGGGAGCTCTCTCTCTGTGATCTACGGCAGGGTTGAGTTGCAGGACCTGACGCTGCCACAGATCATGTAACAGGAGAGCCGCCCTCCCATCCTAAGGAGAGGCCCTTCAGGGGCCCTCAGCCAGGGCCCAACCTGGCTGCCCTCTGGCCCCAAGCCTGTTTTAAGTAGTCAAACCTGAAGATTCTCATGCAACTGAATTCTGAATGGAATAATGTCATACTTTTTCTGTGTTCCCTAGATATCATGGCATGTTGTGCATGGTCTTGAATAAAATTAAACCACACAATTGAACCAGCTTTCCCCAACCTGGTGCCCTCCAGATGTTTTGGACTATGACTCTCATCAGCTTCAGCCAAAATAACTGTGCTTACTACAGCTGATAGGCTATGTCATGGGGTGGATGGGAGGGTTGGGGGAGTTTCCTGGAGGTGGGGGTGGGGACATTTTAGAAGTTGCCTCTCTCTCTCTCTCTCTCTCTCTCTCGTGTGTGTGTGTTTGTGTGTTTGGGAGCCCCTGGTTTGTGTGTGTGAGTCCGTGCTTAGGGAGAGGGTTGGTGCACAAAACGCGCAAGGGCAAAGCCTGAAGAAGGGATGCCTGGCCCCAGGGTCATTATCTCATTATCATTATTGAAAGATTGAGCACACATTGAGAAAGGGGGTCTAATAATGACTCTTTTGCCCTTTTTTTACCCACTATATGTGTGTAATGGGTGCACTGGAAACAGGGAAGGGGGAGCTGTGGCCCTCTAGAGGTTGCTGGACTACAGCTCCCATCATCACCCCTGACCATTGGTCATGCTGGCTGGAGTTAGCAGGGGTTGGAGTACAGCAACATCTGGAGGGCACCAGGTCCCCCACCCCAGCTTTAAAGGGTGTTAAGAGGCAGCAGCATGACATAACCTTGATCATGTCGTTCACCTGGGTTCATCCCCCTCAACTGAACAGGTGTGATCTTCTGTATACAACCTGCAGTGCTGCTCAGAGGACCTCAGGTACAGGGGCATGGGATGGTTGATTTAAGAGGCTTGAGACTCTTCTTTGTGGACACTAAGAAAACCAAGAAAGTGGGATTCTTGTGAAAACACACATGCGCACACACAAACCCCACCACAGGTTAGGAATGAAGAAGAGTTTATTTGAAGACACACAAATGCATATTTATTATACACATATCTGCATTAACAATGTAAATTACACCACCAGCACTCTGTGCTTGTTTATTCATTAGTTCTTTAGAAAACCTACATTGCCTCCAGATAGCTTGGATGATAATGTGAAATACACAAGCCACATATCCCGCCCACTCAGCTGAGATCCATGCTTCATCTGTTAGGAGGAGGAGGTGTCATTCACAAAGCCAAAGGAACACAGTGATAAAGCAGGGATTCCAATGGTGACTCTACCACAGGGGATGGAGGGCCTGTGCCCTCCAGATGTCGGTGAACTCCAACTCCCATCATCACGGACATTGGGCATGTGGGCTGATGGGCCTGAGGGGAACTGAAGTCCAACAACAACTGGAGGGTCACAGATTCCCCATTCCTGCTCTCCCACAAGGTGGCTCTCTCAGGTGCTGGGTGATAGGTACCATTAAGAACAACAAACTGATCTGAACACATCAGGCACCATCTACCGTGAAGTTCTCCTGCTCAGTCTTGAACCTAGTATGTTGAGACCATAGCTTAGCGGTAGAGCATTCGCATCAAATGCAGAAAAAAGGCAGGTTCAGTGCCCAACATCTCCAATGATAACAAACATGCCTAGTGGAGTTGCAAAATATATGTTTAGATGTCTGTCTGGAGAGCTTATTCAGATATTATTTTCCTGGGTGAGATGGATCAATTGTTTGTCTTGGGATAAGGCAGCTTTGTACTTTCAGAACACCAGCAATGTTGCAGAAGATTTGGGAACATAGCCCTATGGTGGCATGTAACATGCACAAAGGATCCTGGGAAAGCTTTTTCAATTCCAGTGCCATCATTTAGGGCAGTCAACCTGTTTTGGCAGAACCAACTCTACCATTGGGCAGTATGAAGCAGCTGACTCAGGCACCACATGGAGAGAAGTGGGGAGCACAACTGTGTGTGCCATCTGGCCTGCCCTAAGGTAGCCCGCTGCCCTCAGATGCAGGGGAGGATAACTGGCCCATCTCCAGCATTGAGGTAAGTTATAGCTGCCAGTCCAATAGGCTTCTGTGCATGGAGCTAAGGAGGGTGCCATCTTGTCATTCACCTCAGACTGCAAAATGTCATGGGTCCTGAGTCTTGGGCTGGTCCTAATCCCTAAGACTTTGTTTTGTCTGCCACTTAATATCTTGCTTCATCTAAAGAGCCACCCTCCTATTACACACTTCCTGGAAATCAGCTCATTCAACTTTAAATTAAATGTGTTTACTAGTATGGGGTGATGAGCTACATCATACTAGGCATGTATTGAATTTTAATTCCCTGGAATTCAGGAGGATTTCTCCAAGGCTGTCACCCAGTTAAAGAAATCTTATACTATGAATCAGTCAATCAAATCAGTCTAAATTTGCACACCGCTGAAACAATAGTTTTGAGGGGGGGAGCATTTTCATCATTTGGCTTCAGATGGCCCATGTGTATGTCCCATCAGGTACAATGAAGGCTGACCCTGCCATGCCGCTGGGTGAGTTAAATGGTGAGTGGTTATATAGAGGATTGCAGCCTGGATGGTACAAACAATACTTTTTAAAGCAGGGATGGGGAACCTGTAGTTGTTGAACTATAGCGCCCATCATCCCTGACCATTGGAGATGCTGGCTGGGACTGCTGGGAACTGAAGTTCAGCGACCTGTTTTAAAGTGTGAGGAGGCACTCTTGGGCTCCCACTTTGAGCAGCAAAATGCCTTGAGCCAGCCCTGGACACCACCTTAGAAAAGGAATCCTCTCCTGTGTGAGAGCACCCCCTATCTACAGTTTTGTGGGTACTTTTTAAAAATAAAAAGTTAACAATTGTCTCTTAAAATTCATGTTACACAATTTAATCCAGGATGCATTGTTAAGTCTATCACAAAGGGTGGCATTCAATGCTAGTCCTAGTCAGAATAGACCCAATGAAGTTAATAGACATGACTAATTTAGGTTCATTAATTTCAGTGGGTCTACTCTGAGTTGGACTTAATTGAATACAGCCCTTTGACTCCATTGATTTCAAAGTCTACTCTGAGTACAACTTTGATACAATCCAAAAGGTTGTTTTAGTTTTATTTTAAATCTTTAGATTAATCTGTTAATCAAATAAAGTTATAGCCTTTATTTTCTCCCACATTCAGTGTATTTTAAAGTTATGAGAAACCAGCTGATTTAAAATGAAAGAATGCAGTGGGAAAGGGTTGTAGTTCAGGAACATACCAAAAATAGAATAAAATAGAGTAAAATACTGCTTCAATGCTGCATCGATTCCACCCTGCTCATATTTTTTTTTAACAGCAGCTCTACTAGAATCAGAGGACGCTGGTGGGGCTGTTTTCCTCCTCTTGCACAGATCCTATTCATTGCTTTAGGGGAGTTTGCAGCTGGATTTCTGCCCAGTGTGTGTGTGTGAGAGAGAGAATTTCTTGGCAAAATGCAGAGGAATCGCTTTCTGTCTATAGAGATGCAAAGTGACCTATTTATTTTTAAGTGCTGGAAATTAAGGGGCGACTTTGGCGGGGAAGGAAGGCTGGCTGCAAAACAGGAGGACTTGCTGGGGGGTGAGCGATCACTTTTCCGGCTTTAAAATGTCAGCTCTGTAGGTGGCAACGCGGTGGAGGGGGGGCGCGGGGGGGTAGAGAGGGGGAAAAGCTGAAGACACCAAGAAGTTCAAAACAATCAAAGCTTTGAACGCTGACTTTTATCACGCCTAAATATGCCAAATTTACCATTTATGCTCAGTTTGGTGTTTTTTTGCGGGGGGATTAAGATGTGGTTAATCTTGTTTTATGAGCGCCTCTGGTGACTACTGGGACTCTCAAAAAGGATATACAATTAAAATAAACAAACACAATTAAATAAAATTAATTTTATTTTTGCTCCTGATGTCTCTTCCCTCATACGCGCACACACACACAACCCCCCCCCGGTGGGGGGCGAACCTGTTCTTTATTGAATTTAAAGAAAATGTTCTCAGGCTAATACCGCCCTCCCCCCGACACACACAAAGGCGGGTGGGAAACGGTCCCTTTCTGCGGCTTTTTCTGGGGTTGGGTGTCACTGCTTTGAGAATGTCGCGATCTAAATTTGCGAGCCTGGTTCACAGTAATTACACATTTATTCCTAAAGCATGCATTGTGGAGGCTAATTGCTGAATCAACAAGCAGTCTGATCTGATCTATTCCTTTATATATGCCCACTAGAGATTTATTGTTCAGCCAGGAGGCAAGAAAGTTGAATGCGGTAACCCTTTCCCCTCTTACCTACGAGTAAACCCACTGAACTTAGAGGGACTGGCTTCTGAGTAAACGTGCAAAGAGTCATAAAGTGGGCCGTTACAGGCCTGGGTGCCCACTTACTTCCTTGGCCATCACTCCTGTTGAACACGATGGGACTTACTTCCGAGTAAACCTCTGTAGGCTCGTCCAGCCCCTAGGTTCGCAGTCATTTTGCTAAGGGGCCCAGATTCAGGTCAGATTCTCCTCGGCCAATAGTAGAAGGTATGGGAGACATTTTAAGGCATAAGCAGACACATAGGCACACATAAAAGTATGCGAGACGGGTGTTGGAACGGGAGCAGAAAACACGTTTATGTATATGCGTGTGTATCTGGCGATAGATGTCTTAAGGAGACCGAAAGCGTTTCCTCCACCCATCCATTCAACGCCACACAAACCTTTTTTTTCTGGGTGGTACCCCACCGAAGTCGCTTCAGTTTTGACAATGCTGTTTAGCTATCATTTGCTATTTTGAATGAATGGGCGCAATCCTCCTTTTTACAACATTTGTTTCCTATTATGGAGAGGTGCAGCAGTTGAGGGCACACATGTGACCGTGCCTGTTTGATTCTCTTTCTCCTTCCCCCTGACCCGGCCTTTGTCCGCCTTCACCCTGGGAATGTCACGCCTCACTACTCCACTTGGAGACGCTCGGGAAAGCGCCTTTGTTCGCGCCTTTTGAGACATACACGAAATTGTTCTCTTTTCCCCCTGCTGTAAAAGATACTTCAGATCGGGGAGCCGGTTCACAAGTGCAGTGCAGTTGGGCTTAGGCTCAACCTTTGTTTGCCTTGAACAAATGACCAAACACTGCCCACATTATATCGTCGATCTGCTGCTGCCTTAACGCCGGAGTTGGAAGCTGGGAGGAAAGGGCGCCTTAATCCCTCCTCGGGGGCTGATATTTCCTACCAAGAGGGGGAGGGGTGGGTTTGGGAAACGCTACATTTATTGCAAAAGCAGGGGTCACGCCCACACCCAGACATTCCGCACAGGCCATCCGCTGTGTCCCTAAAGAAAACGGCAGACGAAATCCAGAGGGTTCTTCAAGGGCCGGTTTCATGTTCCAAACTGTCCATGCCAAGGTTGGCCAAGGAGAGAAATCCCACCCCAAAACGCCAGGAAAGCGGTGAGGCGTTGGGGGGCAAAGAGAAGAGAAAGGCCCTCGTTTTCACACTGGGATTCCAGGGCCCCATACAGAGATGCCGCTTGAGCCCTGGGGAAGGTGACGACGTGCCCGAGATGGATGGAGCGCGCCTTGGCAACAGCTTGGAACGTTCTAAGGTCTCCTTGGCGACAGCGGAAGGTCTTGGTTACCGGGTACCATTTCCATCTATCCCCCGCGGGGCAAGCGCAGATAAAGAGGGGCCTTGGATTTAGAAGGCAGTTTTATTAAAAATGGAAACTACTGTCCACTGACGTCGGCTCTCAGTGCTGCCCCGCCCCATTTACGCCTGCGGTCCCAGGCACCCTTCCTTAAGTGGAAGACCGCCTTCTAAATACGCATTACTAAAGGAGTCGGCCCATTTGAACGAAAGCCGGGCTGACTTGACTTAGGATCGCACTGCGCCTCTCCCGGATTCCTTGGGATAGGATCCCACTGTCCTAGAGGAACAGGAGGTTTACGTCCTACACACCTCAGCCCACCCACATATCATTTTCTGTCCCCCAAATCGCGGTAAATCCAGGCAAATTCCCCTCAGGGCATCCATTCACCCGCGTTATTTTTACAGTTGGTGAATTTTTGGAAGCAGTTTCCTGCAGGACTTGGATTGGGACCCAGGGCCAACGAGCAGTGGTCAGCCTCCAGCGCCAAGATATGACTTGCAGTAGTGTAGTGGCAAATTCGGAAGTGCAGGGTCCCTTCATGTTAGTCACAGCTGTGCCTCCTCCCCGTTTTTGATGTGGGGTTGAGAATGAGATCCTTGTTAATGTCTTCTCCCATAACAACAGACATCCCGCTAGGAGACAAAAAGCATGAAAGAGGAGAGTGTTAGCTACTGAGAAGAGTCTTCTCAGTGGCTGACTCACTTCCTTTCACTCTGATTGGCTCTAGGGACAAAAGACAAGGAACCATGTTAGAAGACTCCTCTCAGTGGCTAACACACTCCTCTTTCATGCTGATTGGTTCACAGGGTGCTGGAGACATTGGGACCCTGCTCTCAAAAAAGTAAGGGGTCTAAGACCACCTGAGATCCCAGATGACTACACCCCTAATGACTTTGCACCAAAGAGTGATAAGTAAAAAGTAGCTATCCCCCTCCACCTCACCACAACACACAGGAGGGGCAACTTGTGCTATAAGGAGCACCTCGTGGCAGAAGCCGTCCTTCCGAGTTTGAGATTAGCCGCGCTCACCCCCAGTCCCCTAAACCAAGCCACATTGCTAGTTTATCTGGAATAGCCTGAAGGCCAGGGATCTCCTTGTGCTTTACGTTTTTTACACACACACACACACACACACACACACACACACACACACACACACACACACACAATGTACGTGTGTGTGTGTGTTTATATATACATACACACATACATATACATACATACGTACATATATGACACACGCACACTTAAGAGCAAAGAAATATCTGATCGTGTCCGTTTCATAAAAAATCATAACGGCAGCCTTATGGTCGAGGAAGACAGAGTGACTGTGTGTACGTTTGTCCCTCGTAAAGACCATTTATAGTATTAAATGACAATTTGCGGGTGTCCCTTTGGCAGTACTTGAGAGAGCCCTGAGGGGGTGAAGAGTGAAACTGGGAGACCCCAAGCAGTGGACAGAGCACGGCCCTTTATGCTGGGGGGCAGGACGGGGGAAGTGTTGGAAGTGGAGCAAGAGCAACTCCTGTTTTGTTCTTTTGTTTGTGCTCCAGAAGGGAGATAGAGCTAGGGTCCTCCAGACGGATAGGCTTGTTTACTTTACCTGTGATGCTCTGACTGACTTCTGTTACATCTTTAGGGAAGCTTACCTGACCCTCCTCCTTCCTCCCTTTCTACTTCCTTCTTCTGACTTTTCGGGAGAGAGGAGAAATCGTTTTGTCTCTGCTCTCTCTCCAACCATGGGGCTGACTCCCACAACTGGGCGTTATGCCTCCAACTTAGTTAGTTAGTTAAAACTAGGTTTGCCTTTCTATGTACTATGTATTTCGACAAATAAAGTAGCTTTTCTTATTTTACTAAGTCTCCAGTCTCAGTGACCCTGATGCAGGGTAAAAGCCTGCTTTCTTAGGCAAACGCACACACACGCTGGCACACTCGCATTTCAACATCCGCTGTTACTCTGCTGCTGTGGTGCTGCTTTAAACTAAATTAAGCAACACAAACACACACAGCCAACAGGGAGGACATTGGCGAGAGTCTCCTCTTGATCTCCGATTGTTTGTTTGGGAACATCTCAGTCCAAACACGGAGCCGGCGCGGCCTCGGCTCCTGGTAATGGGTACCTTTGCTTTAGCGCGCCTCCCTCTGCGCTAGATCGTGGCCATTCTCGGCTAGCGCTTGGTTGTCTTGCTTTGGAGCTGGTTCACACGTGCGTGCTCCAGGATTACCTCGTCGACTGCTGACCTCAGGTGACATCTGCCATCGCTTTCCGGGAGAGCCGGTTCCCACGTTCAGCTGGTAGTCCACAACTCAGCCGCACAGGCAGCCAAGCCAGCAGAAATCAAGCCGTTTGTAAACCAAGCCTTTGGACAGGCTTCGCACCGACTTTTGGAGCCCGGTGTCTTCTGTTATCTTCCCTGACCCGAACCTGAAATAATCAAATCTGTTTAACTGATGCTGATGCCAGAGACAGCCACAAGGCTTGAACTTTGAATACTCCCAAAGAAACGTAGTTCGGTGCTGCGGGGCAAAACCGTCTTCCCTTTTGGGATCAAAGAAGGTCGGAGAGAAAGCGAGAGGCCCTTTTGGCTTATTTTCTTACAGGTAAATCATCGTCGCTTTGCGGCAGCACTGCCAGAAGAGCTTGGAGCTACTTCTCTGCTTGTGGTAGGCCTAACAGGGCGGGGGATGGCGGCGGGATGTTCAACTCCCCAACTTCCACCCAACCTGCCCCCTCTGTAAAGCAAAGTTTGGAGGTAAAGCTTCCACTATCGCTCTTCAAGTATCCTCCTTTGAAGATCGACAGCGCAAGTCTATGCATGCCTACTCAGAAGTAAATCCCGTTAAATTCAGCGAGACTTAATGAGAAGACATGATTCACTAGAAAAGACAACAATGCTGGGGAAAACAGAAGGGAGTAGTGTGATGCTTCCTTCCCTGGCTCTCCCTGTCAGGTTCCTACCTGCTCGTGGTTACTGCCTGTCTCTAGGCACCACCAGGGACTCCACCAGTCCGGACCGCTCTCTCTTATGATTTCTCTCCCCGCTCTAGCACAGATCTCAACAGATCCCCCTGCTAGGCAACCACCAGTAACGTCCCAATACTAGTATTCCCAGAGACTCTGAATACTGGTATTGTTATTCTCTTCACCGCTGCCACCATTTGTTACAGTTCCCCTTCAGCCTTGGTCATTACCTTACCCTCCCTTCTGGTCTGTGAAACCCCAGCCAAGGATCAGGCCTTTGGTAAACCAAATTAAGTATTTATTACAGATAACAAAGCTAACAAGATTAACAAGATTTCTTCTTTAGGCACATAAGCATATGGTTTTACTCAATACTAATCCGAACTCCACCTCCCTCCTTCTTCACTCTCTCCTGACAAACAACTCTCTCAAACCCCACCAAGCAATCCACTCTTTCTCTTCTCCCCCCTATTCCACAATTTACCACCTCACATTCACCCAGATTTACCTGTCATCCTTTCATTTATACTGTCAGCCATTTTAAACATTCAGCCAATCATCAAGCATTCTATTGCCCATTCACTCCCCCTCCTCTTTCACTACTTACCATGTATACTCTAAACAACCAGCACTTACCATATATACACTAATATATAGGAACATCACACCCCCCCCCTTAAACAACGGCAGAGTATTATTCCTGTTCCAGGATTTATACGTCGCATTAACAAATAAAAGTCTCTATGGGGAAAATGTCTTTCTTTGTTCCTCTGTCTGGTCACGTCACTGCAGTCCCAGCCACTTGCCTGGAAAGTCCATCGGCCAGTACATTGTCCTTGCCTTTGATGAACTGGAAGTCCACTTGATAGTCCTGTAGGGCCCAGGACCACCTCTGCAGCATAGTGTTATGGTTTTTCATAGTCTGCAACCATAACAAGGCCCGATGATCCGTAGTCACTGTGAATCTTCGTCCCCACACGTATGGGCGCAACTTGTTCAGTCCCCACACGACCGCTAGGCACTCCTTCTGGACCGACGAATAGTTTTTCTCCCTCGGCGTCAGCTTGCGACTCAGGTACGCCACTGGATGTCTGGTGCCTTCTCTCTCCTGCAGCAAGACGACTCCCAGCGCCAGGTCCGATGCATCTGTAGCCACGATGAATGGTTTCTCATAGTCTGGTGCTATTAATATGGGTCCTTGGCACAAGGCTTGCTTCAGTAGATCAAAAGCCTTCTGACATTCATCCGTCCATACCACACGCTCAGAACACTTCTTCTTTGTTAATTCATGCAAGGGGGTTGCTATTTCCCCAAAATTTCTCACAAACTTCCTATAAAATCCAGCCACACCCAGAAATGCCCTTACTTGTTTTTCGGTTAAGGGGATCGGCCACGCTTGTATTGCCTCCACCTTGCTCCATAAGGGGGTGATTTTCCCACTCCCCACATTATGTCCTAAATAGATTACTTCCTTTAGTCCAAACTGGCATTTCTTAGCTTTTATTGTGAGGCCTGCTTTTCTTAAGGCCTCTAATACTGTTGTCAGGTGTTGGACATGCTCAGGCACCGACTTGCTAAAAATGGCCACGTCATCGATATAGGCCACTGCAAAATCTGACATGCCTCGCAACACAGTATTGATTAGCCTCTGAAATGAACTTGGTGAGTTCCTTAGTCCCATGGGTAAGGTCACAAACTCATATAACCCATCTGGTGTACTGAAGGCAGTTTTGGCTCTGGATTGCTCGTCTAGTTCCATTTGCCAAAATCCTTTACAGAGATCTAGTGTAGAGATAATGGTTGCTGCCCCCAATAACTCTAACATTGCGTCTACCCTAGGCATAGGATACGCATCTGGGACAGTAATTTTATTGATTAGCCGATAATCAATGCAAAACCTTGTCGTTCCATCTTTTTTCGGAACCAGGACAATACTTGAGGCCCAGGGACTGATGGATTCCCTGATCACTCCTAATTCCAGCATCTCTTCCACCTCCTTTTTGATCTCATTCAAAACTTTCCCATTCACACGGTACGGAACAGATCTGATTGGGGCATGATTTCCAGTATCAATGGAATGTATAACTATACTGGTTCGGCCAGGTTTGTTGCTAAAGAGATTCCTATAGGTTTTCAAAACTCTCAGAATCTCTTCTTTTACTTCCTCCTTCACCTCCTCTGAGCATTCCACTTGATCTACCCCTCCTTTGTCTTTGCTTTCCTGTACCAAATCTGGAAGTTCAGGCCCACTTCCCTCAGGGAATAAGGTAACTTGCAACACCTTTGCATCCCTGGTATGGTAAGGCTTTAACATATTTACATGAACCACTTTGCTTTTGTTTAATTGGTCTGTGGTGATTACATATGTCACTGTGTCAAGCCTTTCTTTGATGGTATATGGTCCTTCCCAGTTAGCCTGTAATTTGTCATGTTTCCTGGGTATGAACGCCATAACCATATCTCCCACATCATACACACGTTCTCTGGCTGTTCTGTCATACCAGTAACTTTGCTTCTGCTGAGCTTGACTGAGATTCTCTTTCACCACTTCCATCATTTGTTTCACTGGTTCACATTCATCCTTTGTCTCAGCGGGCATCCACAGTCTATATAAAATCCCATTCTCACACACAACTTGATTCCTCAGTTTGTCAGTGAAAGAGATCTGTTGGGTCAGTGCTTGTTCCTTTATCTGCTTCAGACTTATATCTTTATGCAGCTCTTCCCTGAATTGATCTGCTTCTTCCCCAGAGACCACTTGATACAGTTTGTCTTCTTCAGCAGGCCTGCTAGTGGTTGCTATGGTGACCTGAGGCTGGTTAACAGATTCCACCCTGTTTGTTTCAGCCCCCCTTAATATGGCTTCTTTTTCTCTGCCAATTTGCTGTCTGGTCACTACATATATTTTCCCCTGTGCCCCCATAACATCTCTTCCCAGTATTACTGGTTCTTGTTGCTGGGCATTAATACCAACTTTATATTGGCCCTTTCGGCCTCTCCATTCCATTTTCACTAGGGCCACAGGCAAACTCTCTGGTTGACCCCTCAATCCTTGGATAGTCACTGTTTCCTGAGGTAATATTTCTTCAGATTTTATTAAATCTGGCCTCAGTAACGTCTGAGCGGCACCAGTGTCAAGCAATGCCCAATAATTTGTCCCTTGTACACTCACTTCCTCTCTCAGACTTGAATCAAGGTCTGTTACTTCTGTCCAGTTTATCTGGCAAAACTGAACCTTTTTCACTGCTTCTAAAGCCTTGGGCTCTGTTTTCACTGCCCTTGTCTGAGCAGGATTACTAATGGGGTTGACAACCTCACATTGAAAACGTAGGTGCCCCGGTCTACCACATTTGTAGCATAATTTCTCCTCACTTTTAGGGTACACAGATCCACTCTGGGGTGTCCTGTGCCCTTCAGATTTTACTGGAGGACTCACTCGCTGTGGTACCACATCCCTTCTGCCAGCACTATATGGTCTGGGTTTAAACTCTCTTGATGTTTTCCCCACCCAGCCAGTTCTATTGGAGGCAAAGTGATCCGCCATCTCTGCGGCCTCCTGCACAGATGTAGGGGAACGGTCTTTGACCAGGAGCCTTATTTCTGGTGGTAACTGATGGTATAATTGATCCAGTATCATGAGGCTTTTCACCTCTTCCACTGACTGAGCTTTGGCACTACTCATCCACTTTCCAAATATATCCATCAACTTTGCTCCCAGTTCCACAAAAGACCTCCCTGTCTGTATCTGGCAGTTTCTGAAAAGCTTTCTAAAATAATCAGGCCCCAGTCTGAATCTTTTAAACACTGCTTCTTTGAATTCAGCATAGGTGACGGGCTTGTCTGAGGGGAAATATTGGTATACCTCAGCCAATTCCCCTTTAATCAGATTTGATAAATACTGCATGTATTTATCTTCAGGTAGCCCCCACAACTGAGCTGCTTTTTCAAAGGTGCTGAGGTAAATTTGAGGATCTTGACCAGGCTCATAGACAGCAAAGTCCTTTGGAGTAATTTTTATTTTTGCTCCATCTCTGTCTTTCCTTGTCTCCTCAGAGTGAAATTTCTCTCTATCAAATTTTAACTTTTCTACTTGTAATTCAGCATCCAATGCTCGTTGCTTCTCCCTCTCCTCAAACCCCAATCTCATTCTCTCAGCTTCCAACTCCCTCTGCTTGTCTTTTTCCTCAGCCTCCATCCTCAATCTCTCAGCTTCCATCTTCAGTCTCTCAGCTTCCAACTCCCTCTGCTTGTCTTTTTCCTCAGCCTCCCTCTTCAATCTCAGCTTCCAACTCCCTCTGCTTGTCTTTTTCCTCAGCCTCCCATCTTAACTTCTCTCTCAAGTACTCTATATAAGCGGGATTGCTTAAATATCCTTCTGGGGTCTCTTCCCTGACAGGTTGTTTTTGCTGGGCAGTTGCAAATCCTATAAGTGCTACCCTCAATTCATCTACCCCTTTACCCTCGTGAGGTAAATTGAATGTTATGCACTTCTCCACCAGCTCCTCTCTTTTCATTTTTATGTATTCAGCCATGGTCACTCACTCTTTGCCACACACTCTTTGTCAGTCACTCTCACAAGAAATCTTGTTTTGTTATTTCTGTTTGCCACACCACTGTATCTGGATTCTCTGTTGTTCGTATCTGGATTCTCTGTTGTTCGTATCCCACCGCTACTGACACCACATGTGATGCTTCCTTCCCTGGCTCTCCCTGTCAGGTTCCTACCTGCTCGTGGTTACTGCCTGTCTCTAGGCACCACCAGGGACTCCACCAGTCCGGACCGCACTCTCTTATGGTTTACCTATCCGCTCTAGCACAGATCTCAACAGATCCCCCTGCTAGGCAACCACCAGTAACGTCCCAATACTAGTATTCCCAGAGACTCTGAATACTGGTATTGTTATTCTCTTCACCGCTGCCACCATTTGTTACAGTTCCCCTTCAGCCTTGGTCATTACCTTACCCTCCCTTCTGGTCTGTGAAACCCCAGCCAAGGATCAGGCCTTTGGTAAACCAAATTAAGTATTTATTACAGATAACAAAGCTAACAAGATTAACAAGATTTCTTCTTAAGGCACATAAGCATATGGTTTTACTCAATACTAATCCGAACTCCACCTCCCTCCTGGTAAACAACTCTCTAAACCCTACCAAGCAATCCACTCTTTCTCTTCTCCCCCCTATTCCACAATTTACCACCTCACATTCACCCAGATTTACCTGTCATCCTTTCATTTATACTGTCAGCCATTTTAAACATTCAGCCAATCATCAAGCATTCTATTGCCCATTCACTCCCCCTCCTCTTTCACTACTTACCATGTATACTCTAAACAACCAGCACTTACCATATATACACTAATATATAGGAACATCACAAGTAGAAAAAGAGGAAGGCCAAACAAGAGATGGATTGATTCCATAAAGCAAGCCACAGACCTGAACTTACAAAATCTGAACAGGATGGTTCGTGACAGATGCTCTTGATGGTCGCTGATTCATAGGGTCGCCAAAAGTCGTAATCGACTTGAAGGCACATGACAAGTATGTATGACATTGCAGCCTAAATCTTAACGCATACTTACCTGGGACCTACCTGGGAGTACCCAAGCACAGGATTGCGGTGAAGGACTGCAGCCCTCAGCACAGAGTAAGCCCCACTGAAGTTTGAAGGCAGGGCGGGATATCAAGGTAATAAATAAATGATAATAAACAAGTCAGTGGGAACTAATTATCCTGGTCTCTTTCGCACACAGTTGGGTTCAGGCCGCGTTCCTAAGTACATTGACTAGGTAAGGATAAGCCCCACTGAGACCTACTTCTGAGTAAGCTTGCTTAACATTGCCTTGCCAGTCTCTAACTGCCTCATTTCCTCACACTGTAAGATCTTCGACTTCTTAAAAACAGAACTTGGTTCCATTGCCAACGTTACTGAAGTGACAGAGAAGGAAGGTGAGAGAGTGTATTGACGTAATGCATTAAAGTTTCCCCCTCCCAAGAATTTTCAGGAAGACTCCACTGAAAGGCATTTTTGCTTGGACTAATTAAGTTTGAAATAGGTCTAAGGCTGCAATCATATGCACACTTGCTCGGAAGCAAGCCCCATGGAACTTGCATGCATAGGATCTGGCTGCACGGCTGTCCTTTTCTGTCCACTTGTGAGGAGTTCCAGGAGTTTGTGACTGGGGAAAAAGTCCAGGGGTCCTCTCTCTCCAGGATTACAGGCACTGAATAAGACGGACCTTGTTTCCTAGCAGACAGGCTTAGGATCGGGCTGCACAGTGGTATTTTTCTTCAAAAGTAATCGCGAAGGTCGCGGTGGTGTGGCAAAATCAACACGTGTGTGCTTTGTGTCGTGTTTTCTTGACCTCATTTTAAGCACACCTGTCCAGAGGTTCTCTTAAGCAACAAGGCTCCTTTGGTCCATTTGCAGCTTGGGTGCCTTGGAAGGTTCCTTTAGTGGGCCCCCGTTATTTCTTCCAGGCATAAAGACTTTTGACCCACTCCTCCCACATCCCACTTGGTTGTGATACGATGCGTTCTTACTGGAAAGGTATTACGCGGGGACTTCCTCCCCGGCACACCTTTCCTCATGTGCAAACAGAACTCCTGCCGCTCCTCTTGAGTCCAGTGGGGCCGCCTACTCTCTAAGAAAACGCGTGCCTCGGATGACAGCCACGACTAGCTCTTTAGTTTTTTATTTGCAAACATCGATTGGAGGGGACGGGGGTTGTTTTTTTAAACCAAGCAGAGTTTTTAATTGACCGCTGACAGGCGGGGAGAGGCTGTTTTAGCGGTGAATAGGCAAAGGGAACAGAATCCTTTCCAAGAGATGGGGGGGGGCGAGAGAGAGAGGGTGGTCTAAGTAGCTCCAGCCACCACAGCGGTAGATTTGGCGAAAGAATGCCTGATGGGACAAAGCTCAACCTCCCCCCGCCTCGATGCTTTCAAAGTCCCCGGTTCCCAGAGGGAGCCCGATCGCTTGGGCAAACGCCACAATGGCAGAGGGCAGCCCGGCCCGGGCCCGGCCCGCGTGAGCATTCAAAGCCACCCGAACCGCAGCAGCCCTGCAAGTTAAATTCTGTCAACTTCAGTCTGTCGAAGACAACGGGGCAGGAGCCCGAGCACTGTCCGGGGGGGGGGGACGTCCTCGCCCTCTCGTTTCCCCGCAGTCACTAATTCCACTTTTTCTTCCCAAAGGGAGAGCCGGAGAATTGTTCCTGGCCATCAAGGAGACCTTCAGAAGCTGCTGCATCTCGCCCGCCCCCTCCGCCCCCTCTTCCCACTGTTTGGTACATATGAACAAGTTGGTATGAGGGTCCCCCCCCTTTCTTAAGTAAAGCTGTTGGGCTTCTGCTTTGTTTAATTTTGTTTGTTTGGGTTTGTGGTACGTGTGTGTGTATAATCCGGGCAAATGTTGGGGGCATCCCACCCCGAGCAACGCACCTGCCTGGAAACAAACCACCCAAAGCAATCGTATGGTGGCGCTCCCTTTCAGCCTCGCCCCCCCCCTCGCCACTGAAGCGAATTGTGGATTTATGGAGGGGAAATTAGCATACATTATTACCAAATCTGGAAAACGTGTGTGGTCTAACTTGTGGGAAAGGGGGCTTAAAGCAAACTCTCCATGCATGAAGAAAGGTGGTCCGCGGAGCGACTTGAATGCCCCCCTGCGCCCGATGGATTTCCATTGGATATAATTGACTTAGGTGGATTTTTATACACTTTTCCCAACACTACCCCCGAGATCCTCATTTGAATAAAATCCCCCCGCGCGCAAGTCTATTTGTTTTAATTTCCTACAAGAATAGGTGTTGATCCTCTTTTGGCAAGTGATTGCTTCTAGACATCCCCAAACCCAAAATAACATTTGAAGCACATATTTATGTTTAAAACTGAGAGGATGGATAGAGGGAAAGGATTTTCACAATGGAGGAGGGGGCAGAGACAATCAGGAAAATCCTCCCTCCCAGCTCAATTGATAGGATTTTATTTGCTGTTTCGAGCGTGATTCACAGCCGTGAACGCCGATCCTATATATATTTCCGCGTAAATAAATTTCCCCTCAGTGCAATGGCAATGCGCTTTGGATAGTCGCCTCTGTAACTTACTTAAAAAAACCACCCCTTCTTAAAATCAATGCGATTTACTTTTGACTAAGGACTCATGGATACTTGGAAGTCGTAGTGATTTTAATGGAAAACCCGTTCCTGACAAAAGTGCTCAGGATCGCGAAAAGCACCATGCATATTTTCTAGAAAGTAATTCCCAGTGATTTCACTGGGATTTATTCCCACATAAAGTACGCATTTGGCTGCACTTTGCTTTCGAGTAAATAGAATGAGGATCAGGTTTTGCAGACAAGGCGTTCTGGAAACAGCTTTAGGGATCGCAATGGTTTGTTTTTATTTACGACTATTGGCCCGACGCAGAATATGTGGCTTTATTGCAGCGATTAATATGTTACTATCCTCTTACGTGTCAATAAAGCTTGGCAGTCAGTCTGCTTAAGTGATTTGTGGATCGCAGTTTCTTAAGCTGGAGTGATCGATAGTGAACGACGAGTCACAGAAGTAATGGGGGCTTCTCCAGCAGGAGGCGAGAAGCGCGATCCTAGACATTTTTTACTTGAAAGTAAGCTTTTCTGTGTATATTGGGACTTGCTGCTATGTTGGTGTGCATAGCCTTAATATCGCCTTAATAGCTCTTGTGTGCATCAACGTATTGACGTTCATAGGTCTCTCCCAACCCCCAAAAGAGGAGTCCAGACCCTGGGTGCAAGGAAAACACTCCCGCTCCCGCCACCCCACATCTTCGCCGTTCAGACGCCTGATTTTCCAAAATCTTGAATCGTGCTGGGACTCCCTTCCTCAACTAGTGAAATTTCCTAGGAACAAAATTCTGATCTCTTCGAGAAAAGAGAGCGGAAGCGCGCGTTTGGGGGTGGGAGGCTGTAAATTGTGAAACAAAAGACTCCTTTGAGCTTGGGCTAGTTTTTCTTCCGTGTGTTTATGTGGAATGCGCAAGCCAAGAATCACCCGGCTGGATGAGGCCAAGGATGTTCTGCAGAGCACAAGGAGGACAGGAGGGTGATGGCCATCCGCTCTTTTCCTGTCCTCGCTATTCACCAGTATCCTGCCTTTGCCTATGGAGGTTCTTTTCGTCCCCCATGGAGAGCACCCATCTTTCCTGGAACCAAAAAGGAGCGCTGCAAGAGCGATGCCACTGTGCCCCTTCCTCGGCACATGAAAATGATTCTCACCGCCGCTGGTGGCCAGTGAACTGAACTCTTGTGGTGGGGAGCTGAGTGCAGCGCCAAGCACGTTTACGCGAAAGTCAGTCCTGCTGTATTGAGTGGAGCGCACTGTGTCCAATGGTGTGTACCCAGGATTGCAGCCTTAATCATGACAATGATTTATCTTAGGAGAACCGGAGCAATAACGACCTGGCACTTAACAGCGAGGTACCTGTCCCAAGATGGTTTTGAGGGACCACCGGGTCCCCCTTGCTGGAGTGAGATAATTATTGTGCGCATAATCGCTGCTTCGCCCCTAGAGAGGGGATGTTAACTAATGCTCTTGTCCCGTCTGGAGAAAGGAGGGGTCATGATTACACAGACACGGAGACAGAGACACACACGCGCGCCTGCTGTCCCACCCCATCCCGGCTGGAAGAATCTATAGGAAAGCTCTCCTTCAAGATGCAGATTAAGAATCCGAAGCTACAGGATTGCGCAAAAAAACTGCAGCGCAGCCTCCTTGCCTTGCCTTTCTCGCCTCCCCCCCTTTATTTTTCCTGAATTAAGAAGGTGACATTATTCTTCTCTTCAAGTACTTCTGTTAATATTGAGAAACGTGCGTTTGCATCTCAAGCGGCGCGCTCCGGCTCCGCCGCCATTTCAATATTAATGAAATTGTTTAATCTCCTAAATTCGTCGTGTTTAAGTTACGTTTTGGTGAGTTATTGACCAGCAACGAAAATGTGGTTAATGGGGGGGGGTGCGTGTGCGCGCGTGAAAAGAAAAGGAACAGTTCACAATAAACGACTTTTTTTTTTAAACCCCGCAGCTAAAATAATAAAAAAAAGCAGTCTGGAGAATTCAGCAGGAGCTTAAGGAAGTAGGTTTCAGTTCCGTGATGCTTACTCCCACGTAAACTATGTCAAGGATTGAGCCTTGGCGTGCAAAACAGAGGCGAAGAAGCAGAGAAACAGCACAGCCTCGTTCACCCCGCTCGATCCAGCTCTTCCTTCGAGAATAGCGAGCGCTGACCTGCTTTGTCACCCACGGCAAAGTTTCTCAGTTAGGCCTCATCTGTTGATCCCTGAAGTTCACACCTGCTCTGCTCGTGGGAGAAAAGGCTGCACGATGAAGGCAACCCCCACCCCCTTCCAATAATCTTTCCTGCTATCTTGTCGATATTTGCGGGGATTGCCATTGAACTGTCACGTGGCAAGGCGTTCCATCGGGTCATTGTGAGCTGTGGGAAGAGCTGCAACTCCTTTAGCTTGTCTTAAACCTCTGTTGCCTCCCACGTGAATATACATATTTGACATTTGCACCGCCAAGACGAGCAAAGGATTGTTCGGGTTGATTATATTTAAAGCTGCTGGCTCTCTTCTGACCATTTAATCAGCTTCATGCCCGTCGCCCCCCCCGTCAGTTGTCTGTATGTGCATATTTCCCTTGAGTTAAAGAGCCTTTGTTTATCATCCTAAATCCCCTAATTCTAAAGGCCAGCGGAAGGCACTACTGGCCTACCTTACAGACTTGTCGTGAGGATAAAAGGAGACTACACATACCAAGAGTACAAAATAAATATGTTTTTCATTTAAGGCACGGGGGGATTCTGGGTTTTTCTTCTCCATAGTGGAGATAATCGCACAACTCCCACCATTTCAACCGTCCTTTTCTTACTTTGGTTTCCTTTTTATACGGTTTGGACTCTGCACATTCTCTTCCAGAACTTTGGCACGGAAGGCAGGCGGGCATTTAGGTCCTGTCTTCCGAAGCAGGCGACCACCTTGCCCCCGACGTGCGGGCACAAAGGCGTCGTTGGGGGTCCCTCGGGACTCTGCCGATCGCGCCCTGCCTCGGTCTTTCCCGGCGTGGCGCAGGCGCCTTTTCCGGGGCTGGAGTTCAGGTCTTCCTTTCCTTTTCCTTTTGGAGAGAATCTGCTACCATCGCCCGCGAAGGGCGCTTTCCGAGTGCTGTTGAAGCCAAGCCACCGCCGTGACCTGCTTACCTGTACCTCCGCCACGTCCTCCTAGCAACAGACACGTAAGAGGTGTGGAAACGACTTACACGGGAGGACAGAGGCGGGCACCTCCTGAAGAGTGGAAGGTCTTGACTGCGATTTCAGCTCTTTGATGTTCTGGGGACTGCCATTGAGACGCTGGAACGCTTAGGAGAGATCCTCACAAGTCCGTTAAGAGGAGGCGGACGCGTAAATTGCCGTTTCACACGTTACTCCGCTACAAACCCAGGTTTGCCACGAAGCATTCAACGGGGAGCCGCGGCCAACCCCCAGCTGTCAGAGGAATGCACGTGTACGATACTCGCGTGTAAACGCATTACTATCTAGGTGTACACAATACAAAAAAGGAAGGCGTAGAAGAAACCCTAATCACGTTTTGGAGAAGTTTCGCTAAAATCAAGAGCACTTACTTCCCTCCAGGGTGCCCCACTGAATGTAATGAATTTATGTTCGCGCCAAGGATCGGCCGAAATCTAGATACTTGAAGCTTAACTTGCTAATGGATCGCACGGATTTTATTCCAGTAAAATATAATCCCAGTTCCAATCAAGCCAATGCAGCTGAGGTGAATTCTGCATAGTAAGATTTATAGCATATTTACCTGCCCTCAATGATGAGACTTACTTCTGAGTAGACATATCTAGGATTGCGCTGTTAAATCGTTTCCTGTTCTCCACACTCTAAACCTACCGGAGTGTCTCCCTTACATGGAAACAGGAAATGTCTGTGCGGGACGGATGGCAGACCAATTCAGCGGATACGTTTTCTTGGGGCCGACAGAATATGCACGCAGGCAACCGCATAACTCGCGATCCGGCCGCTTCTCAAGTTCTCTTCACTTCAGTGAAATGGTTATACCTAGCCCGAAATCTCTTCCATGGCAGCCAACGGTATTTAAAAAGAGCTTTTATTTGACTGGATCGGGCCCGTGTAATATGCGACTGTACCTGACATCTCCTGAACTTTTTAGCAGACCCCACAGTTAATTTGGAGAAAGAAAAATCAGAGTCAGTCGGGCTCACATATGTCCCTCGCCCGCCGCCGCCCATTCCTTCTTAGAGGGCACATCGGAAGAAGGATGCAACAGGCAGGCAGGCCACCGGCGCGGTGGTTGCAAGGGGTAGGCAAGACCAGAGAGGTATTAACGGCGCTTTCTGACCAGTGATGAAAACGGAGGGTTTCTTAGCGAGGAAGCCTCCAAAGTCAAAATCAGAGGAACATTTCCACAACCCCCGACTAAAATAAAATAAAATAAAACACGGGCACGATCCAAGCACCGATCCCCCCGATTTCGGAGCCGTGCCTGTGCTTCTTCCCTCTCTCCTCGGTGGCAAGAGACGGGGAACTTCAGAGAGTTGAACCTGTGGCTGGGCCGCCTCCCAAACAAACAAATAAATCCGCGTTTAAATAAATAACTTCTCCCAGCCCGGTCGTGATTTATGCTCTCGCAGAAAGACCGGCGCCGAGGGGTGGAAAGGAACGGCTTTTCAAAAACCAACAGAGCCAGGCCGCCAACTCGGCACAACAGCCGCGTCGCCCCGTCCCTTCAAAGGGGTCCTCAGACGCGCCAAGACAAGGGCTGGCTCGGATTTGGCCGGCAGAAAGCCTTTCCCGCTGGGGGGGGGGGCGGGAGGGGGAGCCCTCGCGGGGAGGGGGAGGGGGCGCGGGACGGGGCCCAGCCTGAAGTTCGCCAACAGGACACCCCAGTGAACAATGCAGAACAAACAGCAGAGGCCAGCCAGCCATTGCCACGTTAAACATCCCCCCGGCTCCCGTCCGCCCCCGGCCTCTCCGTCGCTCCATTTGTCAGCGTGAATAGCAGGCGAAGCGCCCGCCAAGTCCTGCGAGACTTTAGCGCGCATTCCTCCGCATGCACACAACCCGGGCGCCCCCTCGCCTCTCCTCGACCTCGCTCTCACGCCCACACGCCCACACGCCCGGCCTGGGCTCTCTTCTCACCCCTTTCCATTCCGGCGGCTGCGCTTTGGCTTCCGATGGAACGCCTTCCCATTGGGCCGATGTGCCCGTGTAAATAGGTGTCAATGGAACCAGATTGTGCCTTTCTGCCAGCCCTCTTGCGCCTTTCTCGCCCCCCTCGCGGCCCCTCCCCCTCTACCCCACCCCTCCCCTCCCCTCCCCAGGCGATTGTCATATGATAGCGAAGAAGTGGCACGCTAATGAAGCGCCTCGCCAGGGCTCTTTTCTGCTCCAGTCGCCGCATGCAACTAGCAGATGAGCGCCAGGCAAGACATGGAGGCGGCGGCGGCGGCGGCGGCGACTTAGCTGGGGCTGCGAAGCCGCGGAGAGCAGCGCCCGGCTCTCGGAGGTGGCCCAGCCGGACAAGTCCCGCACCAGACGGCCTGCAGCGAGCAGGGGATCCCCGACCTCGCCGCTGCCCCAAGGTCTGAACGCCCCGCGCCTCCGCCGGGACTTGAAAACCGTCGGCCGCCGAGGGAACCGGCGAGCTGGTGGCGCGAGAGAAGAACCGTATCCGGGCGCCTGCCGGGACCCCGTCCCGGATGAGGACTCTGGGCGGGAGGCAGCCTTAAGGTGAGCGGGGAATGGTGGCGGGGGCCAGCAAGGCTCCTCGGCGCGGCGGGTCGGAGACCCCCGCGCGGGTTGCTGTCCTGTCGCGCCCCTTTCCCTCGACGGCAGCGGGAGGGAGACAAGCTTTGCTTAGCTGTGGGCAGGATGGGGGGTGTGGGTGAGTGAGAGAGAGATTCCTGGAAGAGGCGATGCTTGCGGAGGGGGGAGGCGGACAGGAAGAAGTTTTTAGTACTTGCAAACCATCGGTATGATGGTCGGTGGAGGGGGAGAAACTGGCGAGAAAGTAAGTCCCTTTGAACACCGCTGAGTTTACTTGCGAGTAATGGGGTTTTAGGAGGATCGGTTTGTAAAGGTGTCCCCTGGGAAAATGCCACAAAACCGGCCGTTTTTGAGATTTTATGTATGCTGGAGGAAAGGAGTGGATTTGAACCCCGCTGTCGCTCAGGGCTTTCCTGTTTGAGAGGTGGCGCTCTTTGGTCTGCCGCGATAGCTTCTGGAGGGGGAAGTGAATCCCCAGTTTTCCTGGGGCTACCTTCAGATGATGATGAATATTATTATTATTATTATTATTATTATTATTATTATTATTATTATTATTATTATTATAATTGACATTCCGCCCTTCCTCTCAGCAGACCCTGCCCATTCCCCCAGCCTTTGGCCAACCAGACAAATCCCCCCAGGCACACACCTGTCAACAGCCCCCCCCCACCTCCGAATCCCCAAACCGTTTTGGGGGAAAGCGGAGCTTTTTGCTCTTGATCTCCAGGCCCCGCAAAGAGCCCCCCTCCCGCGCGCGCCCGCCCCGTCCTGCGCACGTGCGTACGTATGTGTTTGCCTAATGGAAACTCTCTCGTCGCCCCCGGCCGCAGATCTCCTCGAGCCGCCCCGGCCCCGCCATGCCTCGGCCCGGCCGCAACACCTACAGCGACCAGAAGCCGCCCTACTCGTACATCTCGCTGACGGCCATGGCCATCCAGAGCTCGCCGGAAAAGATGCTGCCGCTGAGCGAGATCTACAAGTTCATCATGGACCGCTTCCCCTACTACCGGGAAAACACGCAGCGCTGGCAGAACTCGCTGCGCCACAACCTCTCCTTCAACGACTGCTTCATCAAGATCCCGCGGCGACCGGACCAGCCGGGCAAGGGCAGCTTCTGGGCGCTGCACCCCAGCTGCGGGGACATGTTCGAGAACGGCAGCTTCCTGCGGCGCCGCAAGCGCTTCAAAGTGCTCAAGGCTGACCCACTGGCTCCCTCCAAGCCCTCGGAGGCGGCCCAGTACCTCCAGCAGCAGGCCAAGCTGCGCCTCGGCGCCCTGGGCGGCGGCGGCGGCGCCCACCTGCCCCAGATGCCCGCCTACAGCCTGGGCATCTCTCAGCCCTCCGGCTTCAAGCACCCCTTCGCCATCGAGAACATCATCGCCCGGGAGTACAAGATGCCCGGCGGGCTGGCCTTCTCCGCCATGCAGCCCGTGCCGGCTGCCTACCCGCTCCCCAACCAGCTGACGACGGTGGCGGGCGCGGGCTGGCCCCCCATGTACGGCGCCGGCATGCTCGAGACGGCCACCCCCATCTCCATGGCCAGCGCCGGCGACTACAGCGCCGCCTACGCCGTGCCCCTCAAGCCGCTGTGCCACGGCGGGCCGACGCTGCCGGCCATTCCGGTGCCCATCAAGGCCACGCCGGCGGCGGCCATCCCGGCCCTGCCCGCCCTGCCCGGCCCCATCCCCACCCTCCTCTCCAGCTCGCCGCCCTCGCTCAGCCCGACCTCCTCGCAAACCGCCGCCAGCCAAAGCAGCCCCGCCACCCCCAGCGAGACCCTCACCAGCCCGCCCGCCGCCCTCCACGCCGTGGTCGCCGTCCACTGACAGCCGGCGGGCGGGCAGCGCAGGGCAGCGGCAGGAAGGAAAGACCCCGACGCCAGGAGGCTCTCTGGCCTGTCTGCTGCCGAAACCGCCCCCATTCCTTCCCGAACCTTGCCGGGCCGCTCCTGCTATTTATTTCTCTGACCGGACTTGGCTTGGCGAATAGCGGCGGATGCTGCGGGTTCAAATGCCCGCCCCCCCAACAAAAAGGACTTCCCGCCTCCCCCCCCCCCGCGCAGCGGCACTGAGCGGCCAAAGGCACTTTGTGCATCTCGCCACCCCTTGCAGGCCCTCGCTAAGTCCGTCGTTTCTGCCTCAGCCCCAGCCCGGCCAGGATTTCTCTTGTTCAAGACATTAGATCACAAGCCACCACTTTTGCCAGGGGGCTGCAGGTGATCCCCCACTCCTCCCCCCCCACTTTCCTCGCCCCCTTCTCCACTCCTTCCGTAGCCGGCTTCACTTGGGAGACTCTCCCAAAAGGGCCGGTTTCAAACGGTGGCTGGTTTTGTGTAGTTCTCTGTGCGGGGTGGCAGGAAAGAAGTCGTACACTAAAAAGGTCGCTGCCCCCCCCCCGCAAAGAGAGAGAAACGTGGGCTGTCTTTTCCCCTAAGTCGTCCACACGAAACGTCCAAGTCCTTAGCTCTTGCTTTGTTTCCTTTCTATTTTGAACTCCCCCCCTCTCTCTCCTCCCCTTTCACGGCAGAATTTGTGTTCAAGCAAAAGGCGGGGGGGGGGTCATGGCAGGACCGGAGGATGCCCGATCGAACCAAAGACTTCAAAGTCCTATTGAGCTGAACGGGACCTTGACAGTGCAATCCTATGCGCGTTTTCTCGGACGCCTGTGTTCAGTGAGACTTACTCCCGGGGAAGTCTGCAGCTTTGGTCATGAGTCTGGCGAGTAAACACCTTCAACTCAGTGGGATTTATTTCCGACTAAGCGGGCTGCTCTACCTTTTGCACTGAAAAAAAAATCAATTGTTGCTACTTCGATTGCGATCCGAAGCGCACCTGCCGGGGATCTTGCCGCCGCTGAACACGGCGAGAAATACTTCCAAGGAAACTCTCATAGGCTTGCTGAACCTTTAAATGTTTAACTTTGGCTGGATCAGGTCCGCTGCGTTTACAAAGCGATTTAAACGCCAGCGGGGCCCGCCCGGTTTGTCAGGACTCTTCTAAAGTGAAAGTTTCCTGGGTTGGGCGGGAGAGTCATTTCAGAAGCTTTTGATTATTTTGAGGATCTTTTGTAAACGTCGTTTGTTCGGTTTTTTTTAATGAGGGTGATCAGGCCCGTTACTGCACGGGGCTCAAACTTCAGCCTGTTTTAAATGCGATTAGCTGTGGCTCCAAAAAGGCGGAGAAACCCAGCGGGGCAAAGATCGTCCTGCTGCTCCTTCTTTTCGGTGGGGGGGGGAACGGACTGGGGGGGGAGGAACTGTACATGTTTGTGAATAGGAATGATTACCAACTGTGTAAGATGCACTTTTGTTCGATGTAACCCTTTCCTAGCTGTAGGTAGTTTGCTGGAATCCGTCAGTTTTTGAATCACTTGAGTTCAAGGAAAAGCAAAACTAGATGTTAAAAGTTCATCCGAAGCTGTTAAGAAACGAAGGGCCCGATCCCGCAGGAAGATCCCTGGAATGACTTAGGAATCCGCAAGAGCAGCGGAATGACGGGCGTGCTCTTACGCATCCGTGATTTATGTCAATGGGACTTTGGCAAGAAAACGTCCCGCTGGATCGGGCCCTGTGCTTTGAAAGAAAGAAAGAAAGAAAGAAAGAAAGAAAGAAAGAAAGAAAGAAAGAAAACCCTGTACAGAATGAGCATGATATTTAAAATATTAATGTTCTTGTTTCTCTCCCAGCATGCCTGTTTTCGAACAAATGTTTGGGGTTTTTTATTTTTAAAAGTGTCTACGTTAAATTATGAAACCAGCCGTCCAAATAATATTTTCTCATTAAAACATGTAAAGCCGGAATGGATCTCTCTATAAGTCTCTTTTTCAGGAGAACGAACCGGAACAAAAAGTCCATGAGGTGATGTAACGCAGAGTTGCTTAGTTTCCATATGGAGAGGACCTGAATAAATGGAGGGGGAGGGGGGGAGGGAGCCTCTCCTGGGAGAACAAGAACACAGCCTTAAGAACAATCGTGTACAAACGTGTGTAGATGCATATGTATGTGTGCCCGTCTCTCTCTCTCTCTCCAGATATAGATCTGTAGCCTTCAAATTTCTATTTAAATATGTGGGTTCCACACAGATTAAACGGCAATTAATGGGAAAGCGACACAGGCGACTTTTTCTTAATCCTTAATTCATTTATTCCCAAGGTATTATTGATACAAAGCACAAATGAAAAGATACATTCGGAGGAAGCATCACGAGTTTGATTCTTGATTCTCATTCACACGTCACGCTATGTAAAGAACTTTGAATGTGTTCACTCAAGAGGGTTTAACAAAACATTATCAGGCTGGGACACAATTCAGACAAAGATGTTCAGTTAAGGCTCGATCCTAAGAAGGAAAACTCACCAAGCCCAATGGGACTTCACTTCTGAACAAGCAGAACTGCACTACACGTCTCATCGAAGCAGTTTAGTCATGAGCAGATCCCATTTTATGGGGTTCAATGGGAATTAGTCATGTCTAATTTTGGCTGGATTGTGCCCAGTTCGGCTGCAGTTCTGTCCCATCAAAATCCACAGGGTTTTTTTTCCTTCGGAGGGAATCAGGACCGCCTCCAGTGGGCTCCATCCAGTTCCGCTATGTAACAGGTCACCAGAACCGCCCGGGATGGGAGGCCACACATTCCATCCGCATCAAAAGAACGCGCCTTTGTGCCCGCATTTTCCACAGCTAGAGCATCTCTCTTGCCAGCAGGTGTATGGGTATGTATCCCTATATTTTCAATCCTCTACGTGTGAAATTCATGTGGAACCCAATCCTATGAATGTTTACTCGGATGTTAGTCCTGCTTTTGATTTGCACTCAGGGTAGTATGCACAGGGTAGCTGTCATGAATTCCCACCTAGATGGGAACTTATGCAGTGACTGGCCCAAGGTCACCCAGAGAGCTTCATGGCTGTGTGGGAATACGAACCAATTGGCAGAACTTTTAGCAATGGACTTTCACACTTTCCCTTAAAAACTCTATAACTGTGAAGCCAGTTCGTTTAAATGGTGTAACTTGAAAAATCCCGGCTCTGTCCAGATCATTCAGAGCAGCTTTGGCGCAGTCTCAACAATCTCATCCAAGCCAGTTTCAGAGTAAGTAGACGGTGGATCGCACCGCGGCGGCTCGGAAATGCTGAAAAAGAGACAGAGCACTCCAATGTGAGGCCGGCAGGTAAGAATCGTTTGAAAGCATTTTCATTTGTAAGTGTGATTTTTGTTTTCCTCTTCTGGATCTCAGCTCTGGGGCGTTTGAGGCTCAGTGTAAGTGGCAGTCCCCCCCAAAAAAACACCGCCCGGTGCTTTCCGGGGAGGGGAGAAAGGGGACCGCGAGAACGCGGAGCTTCCATGCCGAGGAGAAGGGATCCATTCGCCAAAGGGACCTCGCCAAACAAGGGATCTTCCACCAACAGGAGGGAAAGGGTCTTGCTGTTGCTGTTTGTTTGGGCTGATAAAAATGCCCCGTGCTTGTATCGCCATGGTCAGCGGAGGGAAAAGCTTTCACGACACATCATCGGATCAACGGGCAAAAGACCACCCTTCCCCCCTTCACTCCACCAAGTTTTCCCGACCAAGAGACGCCCCAGAGTTTGGTAGGATGAGACCCGCCACCACCACCGCTTCCCTTTTCCTGTTATTTCTTGATTAAGGCATAGCCTCAGTCGGGAAGAAAGCGAGGCGAGGGAACCGAGCAGGCAGCCCGGCAAGAGCTTCGGCTACGGGGCGGTATACAACTGCAATAAATAGATAAAGAAGAGGAAATCGCGGCTGTTTTTAACGCTATAGGCCACTCGAATCCAAGACGCGTCTACTCGGAAGTAAGTCCCACTTAGTTGAAGAGGGACAAAATCAGAGACAAACCTCTAGAGAGCTGCAATCCCACACTCTGTCTCTTGGGAGTAATCCCCCCTTTCAGCCCGGTGAGGGCCTTACTTCCGTGTAAATAGGCAAAGCAAGCAAATTGATGGGGTATGTAAGTGTGTCTGGGATAGCGCCTAACTGAGCAGCGGCCGGTCTGCTGTTTCTCCACACACCCTCCCCAAATTCAGGCTGCGATTTTAAACCAGCGACTATTTAAAATTCATGGGTAAGCCAGGCTTGGAAAAGCTGCAGAGTTGCCCTGCACTGCCTAACTGAGAGTCAGCGAGGCTGGGTCTGCCCAAGGACAGAGTAGCCTTGCACAAGAGAAGTAACTCAACTGCTCGAGAGGAAGAAATGACCCCTGCCGCCGCCCCTGTAAGAAACGATTTGGTCAATTTCATCTCTAAATCGGACGGAGGGTGCGACAGGTTTTAGGAAATCTTCTGCTCCTTGTTTTGGTGAGCGTAAAAAGAGGAAGGAAGCCAGGATCCTCTGCCCTCCCCGCCCCCCAAACAGTTTTTGTCTGCTTAAAACACCAATCAAACAGAATCCTCCGATGTGCCAGAAAGTCACCATCCAAAGGCGAATGGTGGGGTAATAAGATCAACATCACCCCCACTAAGAGCAGCACGCCTAAAATTCCCGTCCGCATTATTTTCAACATGGAATGGGAATTTGGGAATAAGAGAGGGTCGGGTGTACGCCAAAGGCGCGTTTCGCAGCTAGCTGTAGAGCCGGATGGGATGGGATGGGACCCCTCCACGCCTTAGCTGAAGCCAGGCCCCCGCAGGCGGCAGCGGGGAGTTCCCTTCCGCAAGCCCGACAGAAACGAATGGAGGATGCGCAAGAGCATGCCGTTCTTGCGGATCCCCGTTCCGGCCGCCTTCGGCAGTATGCCTTCCTTTCAAAAGAGCTTACGAAGGAGAACTTCTCCAGGAACTTCTTCATCATCTTCTTCTAGATGCTTTCCTTTTGTTTTGGAAAAGAAGAAAGAAATTAAAACAAAATAACTTCCGCGGTCCCACCTTCTGGAAAAGAATCGACAGAAACTCAAAAGTCGCAGGAATTCGCCAATCCATTTTCCTTACGCAAGTGAGTTCTCCTTTCGAGGAAGTCCGCACGCTCATATCCTTTTTATTTCAAGCTAGGTTGGTTAAGAGATCCAGCCCGCTTGTATTTGTGAAAAGGAGGGGAAAAAGACGAGGAGGCTTTTAATAAAGGGGTTGCATTTTTTTTAAAGATCTCGCTCAATTTCGAAGGAAGAGTTTATTATATGTGTGTGTATTATATATATATATATATATATATATATATATATATATATATATATATATAACCAAGAAGAAGTATAGGGGGTATGGGTGGGAGGTGGTGGGCCGTGAGAAGGCATGCCAGTCTGTGAAGCCTTGAAGGGGCTGTATTTGTTTCTTTTAAACTAACAACAAATTATCTAATTAATATGTTTCAATTACAGCCTGTAAAAGGGGGTTTTCGGACCGCCCGCCGTGGGCTGACAATCCCCTCCGAGTCCCACTCTAGGAACTGACAATAACTTCACAGCTGTTTCTTTTGTGTCCCCACTTTTCTAGACTTGGGGAGGGGGAAGGAAAAAGAGAGACGCGCCCCCTCCCGCGGAGGGAGAAATAAATAAATAAATAAAACCCGTCTCCTCTGCAAGATCACTTGAAGCCAGCGCTCACGCAGTGGTGGGATACTTCCTTGTGCCAGATTGGGAGGGTGTTTGGAGGGGGGACGAGGAGGGGTGCGAAAGAAAGAAAAAGGAGCAGGAAGAAAAGGCACAAAACTTTTTCCCCCTTGGCTCTCTCTCCTCAGCTCGGGGCTTGGGGGGGGGGAACCCTCCGAAGTGTGAAAGGGCCCCATTGAAAAGCATTAAACAAATATATTAGAATTCTGTCACTTTCTCCAATTGACTAGATCAAAACGCGGGTCCCAGGGCACTTCATTGACTTGAATAGAAAAATGCAGAGAATGGTAAAGCTAGGCCGGGCCACCGATGTAGATTTAGGCCCCCTCTGCCCCCCTTTCCTCCTCCTCCTCCTCCCCCCTGGGACAAAAAGCCTGCATTTTCACAAACACATTTCTGACTCAGAGACTAGGAAACCACTCCTGAAACTGCTTTGGAATTTAAATGCATTTTCTTTCATTCCCCCTTTCTCTTTTCCTTTTCTTTTAAGAAGTGGGTGAAAGTAGGGGGAGGGGGTCTGTTTGCACTCTAGTGTAAGTTGCTTTGGCATCCTGTTTGGGAGGCGAAGAGGGGGGTTGGGAAGGCAGGGCGTTGAGTGAAGGGGCGGGGGGGGGGAGATACCTTAATTAAAAATAAAAGAAGGAAAAATATAAGAGAGGGGGCGAAAAAAAAACGGAATTCTGGTCTAGGTACCACCGGCGTTTCCTGATCACTATTCAAGGGCAAACCCAGGCGCATGTTCTAGGAAGTCAGGACTAGGACTTACTTACGAGTAATACGAGTATTGAGAAATTAGATTTGACAAAAAGCCATAAAAGAGGGTGGGAAGTTAACCCTTCACAGTGCAATCTCATCACGTGCGAACTCAGAATTGGACCCCATTAAGTTCAATGGGACTTACTCCCGTGTAAATGTGTATAAGTCTGGGTAGGCATGTGTAGGATTGCACTGTGCAAGCCCACGCAGGCCTACTCAGAAATAAGGACCACTGAGTTCAGGTAGACTTACTGTCACGTAAATATGTACAGGATCGCAGCCAGCATCTCCGGTCCTGCTTCCTCTAAAGATCCCCGAGAGTTACTCCCAGAGTGTAGCTCCACAGATTTTAGTAGAGCTTCTCCAGAAGTAGTTGGTGATGTGAGGGTTGCAGAGAAATTGCCTTTTGCAGATCAGCTAAGGTGCAGATTGTTGGTGGAGGAATCCACCAGGCAGAAGATGGCTATCTTGGAGTTTGTTTTTTAAAATCTGAGTTTGACACCTGTTAATATGTCCCTTTTACTGCTGAGAAAGAATGAGAACAACAACAACAATAAATGGGGAGGGTGAATTAAGACGAAAAATCCTTGGTGGAAATTGCTCCTTGCAAACTGATTTGCTGTTCAGTCTTTTTCACTGCAAAGCTGTCCTTTTTAACAAAACCCATCAAAATGACTCACACAGCTCTGACTCCGGAAATAGCTTAAAAGGAAAACAGTTGTAATTCTTTGCATTGTTTAGTCTGCAAAACTAACAGGGATTCTCTTTAATTATTTGTTTTAAATATTTTTAGCCCATCTTTCATCACAAGCTATCCCAGGGAGGGGTACAGTAACTCAATTTAAAAATAATATCCATCGACACAACAATAATCATCACTCTTGCATCTGCCCACTAGATAGGAGTTTAGCTCAGAATTTCACAGGTTCACTTTGTCTGGAAGGCATGTAGCTCTGTACATATGGAGATATGGATGTATATATATATATATATATATATATGTATTATGTAAATGTACTGCCTTCAAGTCGATTCTGAGTTATGGCAACCCTATGAAGAGGGTTTTCATGAGGCTGAGAGGCAGTGACTGGCCCAAGGTCACCCAGTGAGCTTCATGGCTATGTGGGGATTTGAACTCTAAGGCCTTATGGTGACGGGCATCTACATGGCACTTTAGAAATTATCAGGGCAGGCAGATCCCTGGACGAGAGGGTTACAATTTAAAAACTGTCAGAAGGGAGGAAACAGAGGAAGTGGAGGGAAATGGAGAGAAGAGGTGACAGAGGAAGAATAGGCAATTGTGTCAGTTACATATACGTAAGCTTTGCAGCTTAGACCACTAGGAAGGAAGACTCAATATGTTCAATGGAGCAGCGATATGTCTGCTGTTCTCTCACACATTCAAAAGTGGGGCAGTGGAAGTTACAGACAACTGAGAAGAACTGTGATTTTCTGCCTGGGAAAAAGGGCTGCTAGTTTGAGAAAGGGACCCTCCAAAATCCACCATATGGGAATGTGTCATTAGGTGCAGGCCGGTAGCACTTCAGAGGTGTTTTTTTTTAACCTCTGAGTAAACATGTTTGGAATTGCATAGTAAAGCTGCAACCCTACAAACCTATGCACATTTATCCGGCAATGAACCCAGTGAACCCAGTGGGATTTCTGAGAATCAGAATCAGGACTGCACATCAGCTCAAGTGCCCTTTAAAGACATTTAAATCCATTGCAGTTCTGATGTGTTGAAGATATAGATATAGATATAAATGTAGATCTGGAGATATAGATATTAAGGCTCCTTTCTTTTTATCCATGAGCAGCAGGTGCATTAAGTTGTGCATTAGCTTACAACTTCTCAAATATCTCCAAAATACATCTTTACTGATGTTTTGATATGCAAATAATTTAAATTTAATTGCTGAATCTATTAATCAGCTAAAAGACAGATAATTCCTCAACTCTTTTTTCTTTTGTAATGGTTTGTCATAGGCACTCCAAAATAAACCACCATTATACTCACTTTCTTCAAATCTTAATAATAAGTGCTGCTAATCTTAATGGGCAATTCATAATACAAACTTCTTCATAACATCTGTTGAAAGGGAGGGCAAGTGTTGTCAACATCTTTTTCTGGTAGAGCTGCCAGGCAGAAATTCAACACATAAAAAAGGAGATGCTGTGAGGTTTTAAAAAGTCCCAGTTGTTGATGACAGTTCCATCAGAAGAAAGAAGGCAATTTTGTTGTGATTGTCACAATGGTATTGAAATCATGTCACATTTATGACAGCGCATTCAGTCATGAACATATAGAAAGTCCCTTTATTCAAACCATTGCTGAGCTAGGGGCTTTTTGACTGTTTACTGTTGACATTTTCTTTAGATTATGACACAGCTGGAAAACTTGGATGGTCAACTTAAACAGGAAATAAAACACAGATAGTAACTATGAAATGTAAATGTTAGCTTTTAAAGGCAGTTGTGGTTACCTGCTCTTAATTGAAGTGGATGTGAGTATCCAGATTCCTATAGGCAAGTGGAACATTCCTTACTGTCCTTACTATCAGATGACTTAGTAGGGTACTACAGTGGAATCATGGAATTTTTGACTTTTTATTAATATATATATTTCTTCAATTTGCAACTCCGCACGGGCCATCATTCATCATTAAGCCTCCAGGACAAGAGGTGAGCAAAAATTTCAGAAACAAATCTGAGGAATGCTAGTCTGGTGTAGTCTGTTTAATGTGTATATATATATATAAATTAGAGGTAATGTAAGTTGAGTGGTTAATGTGCATAACAACCGGCCATTGTGCACAGTCACCGGGCCTCATGGAGAATACACACATAATTTGCCCATGAAGAGGGAATTGTACACATTTCCCAGTTGCTGTTATGTGCTTTCAAGTGAATTACGACTTATGGCCACCCTATGAATCAGCGACATCCAATAGCATCTGTCATGAACCACCCTGTTCAGATCTTGTAAGTTCAGGTCTGGGGCTTCCTTTATGGAATCAATCCATCTCTTGTTTGGCCTTCCTCTTTTTCTACTCCCTTCTGTTTTCCCCAGTATTGTTGTCTTTTCTAGTGAATCATGTCTTCTCATTATGTGCCCATAGTATGATAACCTCAGTTTCATCATTTTAGCTTCTAGTGATAGTTCTGGTTTAATTAATGTACATAATCTCCATCAGGCCTTGGTGAATGTGCGTATCCCAACTGCATTTTGTTCATTCTCTGGCAATTGTGGTTCTAAAGCATGTGGGGACTCTACACAAATACCCCACAGCAGACATTTGCCCTGAACACGTGTGAAGCCACAAGGAGCTGCAGGATGATGGGAGCGAAGGCAAAAGAAACAGCCCTACAGCCTTTTGGTATGCCTATTGCCACAGCATGGAAGTATCAACTGAATAGGACTCATTTTGATCCCCATTCTACATGACACCCTCCTGTATCTCTTATTTTGTCAATCCTGCACTTCGTTTGGGCTTCAGGTCCTGGCTCCAAGAGAAGGAATTTTTTTTGAAGCCTAAGAGTGGCCCGAAGGGGGGGAGGTGGTGGGGAGAGGTGAGGAAGGCCAGATGCAGAATGGATGGGGAAAGCCCTCTGGCCATATTTGGCCAGCTGGCCAGTGGATCACCCCGCCCCTGCTGTATGGGAATGCCCAAAAGGCCCTCAAGCATTTGCAAAGTTAAAACACACCTTCCTCTAATAGCTTTAAGAAATAAAAACATTTAATTCAGTGCCATTTCTTTTTAATAAAATACCAAGCCCTTTTTATTTAAGTAGTAAGAAGACTGTTTTGCATTAATTAGAGTAGCTCCTTGGAGAGACATTACAACCAAGAATAATATTCCACCACAGGAGAACTCTGAGCATTCCACTGCCCTACTTCGAAAATTGCTCCAGACAAGATGCACAAAACACCCAACATCCTGGGTTTATTTGTCAATATTGACTTAGATATGCTTTCTCCTCCTTCCTCTTCACAGTTAAAAACACACACCACACAATTACATTTATATAATGTTTACACATTTTTGTTTCAGTCTTATCCCTCACTGTGGAAAAGTATTGATTAAAAGGGGTTGATCTGAGGTCTGGGGTCTTTCCCCAGCCTTGTTTACCTCTGCATAAGATGCCAGGAGGGTTAAAAATGAGGGTCCTAGTTAGCAATGCTGTTTCCACTGCAAGCCCAACAGACTGAGCTGTGCGCTTCAAGGGAGCCATCTAGGATGCAGTACCTGCCTGCTTGAGCATTCTGTCAGCTGACCCCCAAAGAGCCAATCCTAGCCCACCAGGCCCTATAAAACCCTGGACCTCAGAGCTTACACTTGGTTCTGAGCTGCTTGTCTCTGGTGTGCGGACAGTGCCTGCCCCTGTTGGAATATATGAGGTTCAACTCCAACTTGTGGGTTGAGGCTGCATGGGGTTAAAAAGGGTAGCTAGAGAGGAGACCTCTTGGTTGCTAGGCTGTACCTGTCCTTTGATCTCCTGCTGTCTCTCCCTTCCTGCTAGACTGATATGCAAAGGATGTTGATCCCAGTTCCTTCCCTCCTTCCCAGTCTTCTTCTTTCTCTCGAGAGGGGAGCAGACATCTTTCCTTTGTCTCTCCCTCTCATCCAGCATGTGTGCAAGTACTGGGCTCAGTGCTCGTTGCTCCAACTTAGCTAGTTAGCTAGATATAGGACTCTTTCCTATCAAGCATGTACTTCCAGAATAAAGTAGTTGTTTCTTAATTTAAAGCTTAAAGTCTCTATCTGACTAATTTGCAGGGAAGGTAGAATCTTAGCAAAGATTCAAACACACACACATAAGCTCGCTCAAAACTCTCCGTTCTGCTACGCAACTCTGCAGGGTCCTACAGGACATTGGGCCGAGCATCCTATAGTCCCTATCTTTGATTTCTCAACTAGAACTTGACTCCCACCAGCATTGGACCATGGAACTGCTTCTGGTCCAGGTGGATCAACAGCTAGCTCTCTTCCCGCTTCCCTTCGAACCATCCCAGAACCCAACTACCTGGAGCTTGACTTTTGCTGAGAGTTTGATGTTCAAAGAGGAAGATGACCACTTTCATTTAAAATATCATTTGGACTCATTCACACCTAATTTGGAAATAGCTCACTGGCAAAGCCTACCTGAGAAGTTCCTCTGGCTGATGGAAGTATTTTCATTGGAGGAAAGGAACCTCTGGATTCAAAAGAATTGTAAAAGAGCTGAAGTCACACAACTTGCAATGCATATCCAGTAAAGGGTTGAAGCTAAGGAATATTCAGGAGAAGTTGTTAATTTGGTGGCTCCATGTTGTAACCTCCACAAGCAGAGTGCTTCTGTCTATCTCTATCTCTCTCTGTGCTGGGAAGTGACAGATCTTGTGACTGCTACTATGTGTGTTGAGACTTTGAATAGGCACTTCACTGATCCGTGCATCAACATTTTTCAGAACACGGTGATGGTGACACATACCAGGACATTTGCAAGACTAGGCACACCACACGCCTAAAAGATAGATGTGAATTGGCTCAATTTTACTGAAAGAAATATGTACATACAAAAAATGTTAACATTCTCACCCAGGTGATCCAAACTCAGTGCTAAAAAAGCAGAATTCTGCCAGTGGTATAAAATTAATGCAGATGGAGCATGTTTGCATAATCTCCTTTACTCTCTATTAGTTATTCTGTAATTTGATGTAACCTGTGCCCTGAGTGATGTGAGGGTGAGTCTAAAGATAGGGGTATGTGTGCAGAGCACTCCACTGTCATGGTCAGACCACCATCTGGTTGGTGGCTGCAACTCCCCCTGCAAGGGGAGGTGAGACTGATGGGTTCCTAAATCCTGTGGGGTACTTTCCAGCAGAGTAAGCTCGTCATCCTGTCAAAGCCCAGGTCTTGCTATGAGATGGGCAGTTGACATTGTTATGGAAATTTGTATATATATGCAGGGTGTTGCAGCAGTCTGAGCCACTTTGTGTATTTACCGTGGAAGCAGGCTTTTACCCGGCATTTAGATCACTTAAGACTTAGTAAAATAAGAAAAGCTACTTTATTTATAGAAATACATAGTAGATAGAAAGGCATACCTAGTTCTAAGTAACTAAGGAGGCGCAACGCCCAGACTTGGGTATTGGCCTCATGGCTCAGGAGAGAGAGCAAAGACAAAGTTGTCTCCTCTCTCCTTGAAGAAAAAGACAAAGAAAGGAGGGGCAGGTCAGCTTCCCTGAGCATATCAGTTTATAGCGGAAGGAAGTTAGGTAGAGAACAGCACAGGTAAAGGTAGGCAAGCCTAGCCAGCTGGAGGACCCTCACTCTATCTTCCCTTTGGAATCCCCCCCAAAAAGAACCCAAACAGGAGTTACTCTTCCCCCACTTCCAACACCCCTTCTCAACAAGTGTTTGATTCAGCCCACGAGGTTCATCTTGTCTCACAGCTTGCAATGTCTGACTTTGCCCAACGCCTTCGTAACAGCATCTGCAGTCATGTCTTCTGTTGGACAATACTCCGTCTTGAGTAGTCCTCTGCGGTAGGTAGGTGCTTCATGTCTATGTGCTTGGTATGTGAACTCACCCCTTCTGCCTCCAAGAGTCTGTTGCATCCTTGATTGCTTCCCAGTCCCTTTTGGTTGGCGAGCTGGTTTTTCAGCACAGGTATCCCACTGCTACCACCACATCGGGCTTGGTAACAGTACTGATATACAGACATTTTCTGATGGCTTGTCTTGTATCTCTCAGTATTTCCTTTAGCATTTGGCTTTTTCTTGCATTTCCTCTTGTAGCCTGCAGCTTTCCTTTCTTGAGGTACTGGGCTGTGATCCTTAGTCAGGTAAATGGGGATGGCCACCCTGCTTCCCACACAAGGCTGACACATCCACCACCCTTCCAGGTTGCGTGCAGGGTCTCCCACTAGAGGTTCACACTCTGGTAGTGGCCTAAGGATTGTGTAACACCGATTAACCTTGTTTCAGCATGTGGTTTGAGATGGGTCATCAGCCACAAGATGGATCATCAGCTGCCCAATGTTTGGGTCCCTGCCCTATGCCTTGCCAAACTCAGGCCCAGTAGGTGGCCAGGTTGGGCATGGATCCAAGGGCCTCTGTAACTCAGAAGCACCCATGTCTAAGTCTATAGGCTGGGGCTGAGACGGAGGAGCCCTGCAATCCACATCAGCATTGGGTCATGTTGGACGATTTGTGGCCTGGGGTAAGGGGTTGATGTGTACCACAAATCATGCCCCATGACCCGACACTGGTGCGGATCACTGAGCAGGAGCTCCACCCTCCCAGAAAACATCCTCCGTCGATGTAGCTGGCGCAGGCTTAAATAGACTGGCCACCCTGCCTCCCGCATTGCCACATCAGCACCTGTGCATGCAGCACGCTAGCTTGCTGATGCAATGATGCAGGAAGTGGGGCGTCCAAGCCTGTCTAAGCCCACACCGGCTGCATGGGGGGGGGGTTGTTGCCTGATGGCCCACTCATGTCTGATGCCTATCTGGTCAAACTCTGTTTCCTGTAACTGATATTACATGTTTGCTCAGAGTTTTGAGGATAAAATCACTTCCATCTGCCAGGATATGAACTCCATTGTTGATGCTGATGATCCAGGTGAGGTGTCTGGAGTACTTTCTGGTCTGATGTCATTGATGAATTTCTGTTTCTGTGGCCTCAGGAAGTGGACAAGGTACTTGGTCAGGTTTGTGCAACGACTTGTGTCTTGGACCCTTGCCCTTCATGGCTAATAAAATCTGGCAGGGAGGTGACAGCTGGATAGGCAGGGAAATAGTTAATGCTTTTCTCCAAGAAGGAGTGGTCCCAGGCTGCCTGAGGAGACAGTAGTAAGACCACTCCTGATGAAGTCTTCCCTGGACCCACAAAATCCTAATAATTTTAGACCAGTGGCATATACCCCCTTTCAGAGCAAGGTTTTTGAAAGGCTGGCTGCCAACCAGATCCAGGGATCCTTGGAAGAGACAGATTTTCTGGATCCATTTCATTTGAGATTCATGCCTGAGTTTGGTATGGAAACTGCATTGGTTGCCCTGTACGATGACCTGTCTGGGGAAGAGACAGGGGAGTGTGACTCTGTTGATTCTCCTTGATCTTTCAGTGGCTTTCAATATCATCATCTATAGTATCCTTCTGGAGACACTGTCTGAGTTGGGTGTTGGGGGCACCACATTGCGATGGTTCTGTTCCTAATTGGATGGCCAGCTCCAGAAGGTGGTTTGTGGTGAGTGTGATGAGCCACCAGGGCTGGCCAGTCCTGTCTTGGCTCCTTAAGCAGGCCCCAATCCACACCAGCAGGCAACGGCCAGGCAATGAGGAGACCTCATTTGGACACTGCCTGGAGTCTCCACCTGTTAGACCCTCTCCTTCAGGTGCCTGATGGGGAGAAGGAGCCAAGCTGTTGTGTCTTGGGCAGGAGGGAGTCAGGGAAGATAGAAAAGGCCTCAGAGAGAGGCAAGAGGAGAAAGCCTATTGGAGAGACAGGGAAGAGGTTGTGCAAGCTGGAACTCCACTGAGGGTGGAGCGAGGTAGTCCTTACATCCCCTCATCAGGCTGTTCCCTGAAGACCTATTGGACATTGCCAGAGCAGGGATACTAGCAGCCTAGGTATACCTGACCCCCTTACACCCTGGGGAGGTAGAGGATTTTATTTTGACCTTCTTACCAGGTGGGACCCATGGAAGATATGAAGCAGGGCTCCTGTGACATGCCTCTTCCCCAGAGGTATGGGACAGGGTGCATTGCTTGGGTCCATGGGTTTTCATAGAATGATAGAGTTGGAAGGGGCCTATAAGGCCATCAGGTCTAACCCCCTGTTCAATGCAGAAATCCAAATTAAAACATACCTCACAGGTGCCTGTCCAGCTGCCTAGTCTTGAATGCCTCCACTGTTGGAGAGCCTACCATCTCCCTAGGTAATTAGTTCCATTGTTGTATTGCTCAAATAGTTAGGAGGCTTTTCCTGATGTTCAGTTGAAATCTGGCTTCCTGTAACATGAGCCCATTATTCCCTGTACTGCACTCTGGGACGATCGAGAAGAGATCCTGGGCCTCCTCTGTGTGGCAACCTTTCAAGTACTTGAAGAATGCTATCATATCTGCCCTCAGTTTCCTCTTCTCAAGGCTAAACATGCCCAGTTCTTTCAGTCTCTCCTCATAGGGCTTTGTTTCCAGTCCCCTGATCATTGTTGTAGCCCTCCTGTCAACCTGTTCCAGTTTGTCTGCATCCTTCTTAAAGTGTGGTGTCAAGAACTGTACTCAATATAAGGCCTAACCAGTGCCAAATAAGAGGGGAACCAATACTTTACGTGATTTGGAAACTATACTACTGTTAATGCATCCTAAAATAGTATTTGCCTTTTTTGCAGCCACATCACACTGTTGGCTCATTTTCAGCTTGTGATCCACAACAATCCTAAGATCCTTCTTGCATGTAGTATTGCTGAGCCAAGTATCCCCCATCTTACAACTGTGCATTTGGTTTCTTTTTCCTAGGTGTAGAACCTTGCACTTATCTCTGTTAAATTTCATTCTGTTGTTTTCAGCCCAATGCTCTAGCCCATCAAGATAATTTAAGAACCATTGATAAGCACTCTTTGAGTACGATTCCGCAGCCAACCGTGGAAAAAGAAACCAAATGCACAGTTGTAAGATGGAGGATACTTGGCTCAGCAATACTACATGTGAGAAGGATCTTGGGATTGTTGTTGGTCATAAGCTGAATATTAGCTAGCGCGATGTAGCTACAAAAAAAGCAAATGCTATTTTAGGCTTCATTAACAGAAGTATCATTTCCGAATTGAGTTCCCCTCTTTTCAGCAATGGTCAGGCCTTATATTGAGTACTGCATCCAGTTCTGAACACTACACTTTAAGAAGGATGCAGACAAACTGGAACAGGTTCAGAGGAGGGCAACAAGGATGATCAGAGGACTGGAAACAAAGCCCTATGAGGAGAGACTGAAAGAACTGGGCATGTTTAGCCTGGAGAAGAGAAGACTGAGGGGAGATATGATAGCACTCTTCAAGTACATGAAAGGTTGTCACACAGAGAAGGGCCGGGATCTCTTCTCAATCGTCCCAGAGTGCAGGATGCATAATCATGGGCTCACATTATAGGAAGCCAGATTTCAAACGAACATCAGAAAAACTGTTAGACCAGTACAACAATGGAACCAATGACTTAGGGAGGTGATAGGATCTCCAACACTAGAAGCATTGAAGAGGCAGCTGGACAGGCACCTGTCAGGTATGCTTTAATCTGGATTCCTGCATTCAGCAGAGGATTGGACTCAATGGCCTTCCATCTGTACAATTCCAACTCTATAATTCTATGGTTCTATGAATACCAGATGCCAGAGAGGATGCTCAGGCGCTACCATGTCTGTTGGAAGTGGGGCAAGAGCAACTCCTGTTTGGGTTCTTTTGTTTGGATTCCAAAGGGAAGATATAGTTAGGGTCCTCCAGCTGGCTAGGCTTGCCTACCTTTACCTGTGCTCTTCTCTGCCTAACTTCCGTTGTAAACTGATACGCTCAGGGAAGCTGACTTGCCCCTCCTTCCTTTGTCTTTTTCTTCAGCTGTCCAAAGAGAGACATCTCTGTCTTTGCTCTCCCTCCTGAGCCATGAGGGCAATACCTACGTCTGGGCATTGCGCCTCCAACTTAGTTAGTTAGAACTAGGTATGCCTTATCTATCTACTATGTATTTCTAAAAATAAAGTAGCTTTTCTTATTTTACTGAGTCTTGTGATCTAAATGCTGGGTAAAAGCCTGCTTCTAAGGTAAATACACACACTGGCACACACACAGCTCAGACCACTGAGATCTCTGCATATACAAATTTCCATAGCAATATAATCAGTAGCAGGGGTGGAGAACCTGTCACTCTTCAGATGCACTCTGAGCAGTGGTGCAGTGGTAAATCTTGAAGTGCAGGTGCTCTCCGTGACATAATACATCCTCTCCTAAGACCGTGCAACAAAAATGAACTTTTGTTCAATGCAGACATTACGGCTGCAATACCAAGCCAGCTCTTTGCTCGGTCTCCTCCTTCCACTTCCCTTAACGCCCAGCCTGATGAAGAGTTCTAGTGGACTCAAAAGTTTGCTCACTATTTTGTGACATTTTGGTTGGTTATAATAAAGGGATTCTGGAATTTTTCAGAATAAAAAATGGCAGCTGAATTCTTGACATGCGTGCTAATGTAGCCTTCGTCTTCCTCTGCTTAGCTTATCATATATGTGTGTGTACTCAAGTGGGGGTGTCTGTCTGAAACAAGCTTAAGCAGAGCTTGGAAGATTTTTTAAAGGAATAAATTACTGTTACAGGGCCCCAAAAAGGAATAAATAACCATTACAATTACAATTGTTCTGAAAGGAATTACTGTTACTCAAGTAATCACTACAATTACATTGCTACTTTAAAAAAAATAGAATGCCTACAATATGCTGGCCTTGGCTGCTGCACACCTGAGTAGCCTAAGACAACATTAAAAATAAACACACACAGACAGAGGGCAGTAGAATCATCTTTTTATCCATAAGTGATGGTCTCTCCGCTGGTAAGGGAGGTGGGGAGGGAGGCAGAGGCCACAGTTCAGAGCTTCACATATAAAACTAAGTGCAACTCTCCCCTCATCCAGCAAGCACAGTCTGTCTCACTTAACCACCTTCCAGACCCTGCCCTACCACCAATGAAGGCACACCAGCCCAAGCAAACATTTTCCCCCAGGGTACAAAAACGTTAAAACACTGCAAATACAGCAAAGTAGCCAGGGAGGGCAGTAGAGGCTACTTCACGCACCAAGTGCAAACACAATATTCTCTCTCTCTCTCTCTCTTTCTCTCTCTCTCTCTCTCTCACTCACTCACTCACTCACACACACACATCATAGTCTCTCCCCTCCACAGTTCTTTATCTCCATTCTGCTGCTGCCTCCTTCTCCTCCTTCATCCACATCTTGCCCTCCGGCTCCTTTCTCCCTCCACCCCATTCTGCTCCACTGCCGTCAATTTTTTAAATATTTGTTTTCTCTACTCCACCCCCATCTTGCTCTCCACCTCCTCCCTCGTCACCTCCTAAACACCCACAGAGCACTAGCGACACTGCGCAGAAGCCCAGTTTGAGGCACATGCTTTTCATCCATGAATCAGAGCAGCAGAAGACTTCCCCTGCCCCCCCAGTAATGCCCCAAAGTAAAGCTGGAAACATTACAATTACAGCTCAAAAGTAATAAAATTACTCCTATTACAATAAAAATGTAAAGAAATTGCCCACTCATTCCTCAAAAAAGTAATGTTACAAGCAATCAATTTTTCCTAATGAATTACTTCCAAGCTCTGAACTTAAGTAGCACCTTGCCAATCCTGTCATTGCCACTGCTGTGAAATGGGGCAGTGCTTCATCCCTCCTCCATTCTTCTAACCCATCCTTCCCTGGGAGGGATTTTTCCCCTCTCAATCAGTCAAAGTGCAGCACAAAGGAACTGATTTCCATTGCTTTTCAGAACAGAATCTGTTGTGATCTGTTGCACCAAAACCACAAAAAAAACCCTTACTTATTTGAGAGGTTGAACACTATCAAACTCAATGGGGCTTACTTCTGAGTACATCTGCATAGGACTACTTAGAAGCCTATTTTGGCATTCAATGGTAAATAAAATAATGAATAATAAAATAATAGGATTCAGAACTCTGGCTATCTGAGGCAGGTAGCCATGGTGAAAATTAAAGCAAGAAGGTCTTTTTTCTGGATTAGTTAATCTACAATTATTTTGACTCTAGCTCTGCCCATCATGGGCATGTAGCCCCGACAGATTATCCCCAAGGGAATGTGGCCCTTGACAGAAAAAAATTGTTCTAGGGTAAGTGTTGGTAAGGCAGCTGATAAAAAGATTTAAAAAGTGTTGTAGTCAATGTTGTGCTAAAGCAGAGTCACTTAGCAGTGTACTAGTTCTGCTAGTGCACTGGCTTGTGCCAGCAGGATATCCTTGTGCAAGAGAAGGTGCAGAAAGCCTAACAAGTTACACGACCAAAAAAGGAAGTGTCCCTGTAGTCCTGCTAGTTCCTGTAGCATGATCTGATGTGCAACCAGCTTCAACTTGCACACTGGATTTTGTGGCTGGACAACCTTTAAGCTCATTCTTAAACAAGTGCAACAGCCCGTGAGCTGACTGTCAAAGAACATTGAATGTGGCCCATAACAATTGAACAAATAGCATATAATGAAACAGCAGCATCATCAGATAAATTCATCTACAGGTGCAGCAATAAAACCAACAAAAAGTTTGTAACAATGATAAAAGAGTATTTTGGATCTATTTGGGGACATGGGGCCAAGGAGAGCTCGTGAGAAAAGGCATAAACAGTCATTCCTTTGTTCCAACATTTATATCCCATTTTCCTATGCAAATTACACAAAACCTCATCGTCAATAAATAGACACATCAATAAACAGACTCATCAGCACACAAGGATAAATGACGAAAAGCAAACTGAGCAGCAGTAAACCTTAAAAGCAACAATCAGAGACAGCCTCATGCTGGGCAGTTATGGGGCCAGGTGAAAAGTCTTTAGGGAGGCTATTCCAAATTGTGGGTGCCACCACTAAAGAGACTACCTTTTGTGTCCATCTGCTACACATACAACAGCAAGGGGACTTGGATAAAGCCATCAGAAGCAGGTTACAGTGCTTGGCCGGCAGGATTCATATGGGTGAGAGCAGCATCTTTGATTCATTCAAAGACAGGAGTCTGTGGCCTTCCAGATACTGTTGGGGTTTTGCCAGTCCCAGCCAGCCTGGCTAATGGTCAGGGATGATGGGAGTTATAGTGCAATGACATTTGGAGGGCCAAGGGTTCCCTATCCTTTCCCCAGTACCAGGCCGCTTAGAGCTTTAAAGATAAGAAAAGCACAGTATTCCTGGGTTTAATATTGTTTCCAGCTTCATAGCTTGGTCAACTTCCTTGAGTTTTATAAGTTTCATTACAGATGCGTAGGGGCTTTTTTTTTTCATTAACTGGATCTAGATTTATTCCTGCATTTATTTTTTTATGACAGGACAGGGAGGAGATCTCTGTGTACAGTGGATTTTTAAAAAGCCCACTATGTAAATTGGAGAAAATAAATAATTAGGTAGCTGATTTAATTATCCACAACAAAAGAAAGCTGACAGTCACTTTGAACAAATAAGTCATTTTATGAATGAACTAAATTCCGGTAACGGAACATGTCACGCCAGCCATCTACTTAACGAACACTTACTTTGATGACTCTACCAAGCTTTTATTATCCATTACCTATATTATAATCCTGGAAACATAAAGTAATTGGCCCGTTACATAATACCAACATTGAGAATGGCAGGCAGATGGGGAATCCATTTTGAGTTGGAGGTCAGATGTGCAGCAACGCAACACAGCTCGACCAGAGAACGAAACACGGTTAAGATTATGATGCAAGGCGTTTTTGCTCTCAGATCTCTTCTTTAAACATTGAAAAGAGTTCTGTCTTACTTTTCAGTCCAAAAAACAATTTCCAAAGCAGGTGACAACAATAACTTAAAACCATGAATTAAATCAAGAACAAATATGCAGCAATACAAACAGCAAATAGAAATTTATTTATTTATTTGTTATATTTATATCCCACCTTTCCTCCGAGCTGCTCAAGGTGGCATACAGAGTTCTCCAGGAAGATCAACATTAAAGACACTATCTGTTAAAAGCTGGGGAGAATAAGGTTGCCTTCACTGGGTTCCAAAATGTAAACAAGATAGGTGCTGGGTAAATCTCTCTCTCTCTCTCTCTCTCTCTCTCTCTCTCTCTCTCTCTCTCTGTGTGTGTGTGTGTGTGTGTGTGTGTGTGCTACTATCAATAAAGTCCTTTCCCTAGTTGGTTGCTTACTGATCAACCTAACTAGTAGTGTAGTTTATTTGGTCTATAGCATAAACATCAGATACAGCATAGGGCTATCAATACAACCACAAGAGAGCAAAAACTCCATATTCATACACACAGATTGTGCCTTTTCAGTTAAGAGTGTAATAACATTCTCAATCAAAAATAGTTTTAAAAAGCAGACAATGTTGACTCAGAACTCATCTTCCCTTTAAGCTTGCACTATACATTTAAGCAGTACTGTATACAACTTCAAATGGTCAAGGCTTCCCCCAAAGAATCCTGGGAACTGTAGTTTGTTAAGGGTGCTGAGAGGTGCTGGAAGACCCCCATTCCCCTCTCAGAACTACCATTCTCAGAGTTCCCTGGGAAGAGGGATTGACTATTAAAAATCTTTTGGGAGGACGCTGGTCTGGACATGCAGGGTCAATCCCAGCTTCCACTGTCAAAGGCAATATATTTCTGAATACCAGTTGCTGGAAAATCCTGGAGGCAAGAGTGCTCTTGTGCTCAGGTCCTGCTTACAGACTTCCCACTGGGGCATCTGGTTGGAAACTGTGAAAACTGGATGCTGGACTAGATGGCCCACTGGCCTGATCCAGCAAGGCTCTTATGTTCTTAGGGTTCAGTCCTGGATCAGGACTCCAAGAAACAAGGACAATATGAGGTAGGACTTTTACCACCAAGATTCCATACAACTTGCTTCACCAAAAGTTAATTCTCAACAGCCCTTTTGAATATCTTCATGCTGCCATGATTTACACCTTAACGTGGTGAGGGGGTTTGAGAGTGTCGAAGAAGCTGAGAGCAAAGCCGTCAGGAGTCTAGACCAGCCTTTCCCAACTAGAGGGCCACCAGATGTTGTTGGACCACAACTCCCATCAGCCTCAGCCAGCATTGCCAATGGTCAGGAAAGATGGGAATTGTGGTCCAACAACATCTGGTGGCCCACTAGCTGGGAAAGGCTGGTCTAGACCAAGAGGCTAGACTCCTAGCAGGGAACCCAAGATGGAATGGTTAAAGTTGAGACACCAGACTAAGATGCATCCAGACTCAGACAAAGGCAATGGTAAACCACCTCTGAATACCTCTTACCACGAAAATACTATGAACAGAGTATCCAAAATGCAACACAAGATAGTGTTGGAAGATGAGACCCCCAGGTCAGAAGACACTCACCGAGCTACTGGGGAAGAACAAAGGACAAGTACGAGTAGCGCTGTGACTAATGACGCAGCTGGGTCAAAGCTGAAAGGAAGCCCAGAGACTGTCGCGCTCAGATGCGAAAGGAGAGTCTGGAGCTGTATGACGCACACAATAGGAACATTGAATGTGAGAAGCATGAACCAGGAAAAGTTAGAAATTGTCAAGCAAAAAATGGAACGTATCAACATTACAATACTTGGTGTGAGCGAACTAAAATGGACGGGAATGGGACATTTCCAATCAGGCAACTACAAAATATTTTATGTAGGAAATGAGAAATTAAGAAGAAATGGGGTTGCTTTAATAGTGAGAAGTGATGTAGCAAAAGCAACTAGGAGCTATAACGCAAGGTCTGAGTGAGTGATATCAATGAGATTAAACGGGAAACCTATTAACATAACCATCATCCAAGTCTATGCTCCAACAGCAAATGCAGAAGAAGAAGAATTGGAGACATTTTAAGCAGACGTACAGGAGGAAATTGATCACACACCAAAACAAGATGTACCGATAATCATGGGGGACTGGAATGCAATAGCAGGGAACAGAGAAGAATTAGGAATTGTGGGGAAATAGGGCTTAGGAGACAGAAATGAAGCAGGAGAAAGACTTATTGAATTCTGTGAAGCCAATAATTTGTTTTTTGAGCAACCGAAAAGAAGACTGTACACGTGGACATCACCAGATGGTCAATATAGGAATCAAATTGATTATATAATTGGCAACAGAATATGAGAAGTTCCATACTTTCTGTGAAAACAAGACCAGGAGCAGACTGCGGTATAGATCATGAACTGGTCGTATCAAAAATCAGAGTAAAGCTAAAGAAGAACAACAAAGCAATCATAACGCCAAAATACAATTTAAATAACATCCCAGAAGAATATAAAGATCAAATAAGGAGCAGATTTGAGGCTTTAAACTTAGTTGACAGAGAACCAGAAGAACTATGGAGTGAAGTCAGATACATTATCAGGGAAGAATACAAAAAGATAACACCTCTAGTTAAAAAGAGAGAAAGACCTCAATGGATGACTGAAGAAACTCTTGAAATGGTTAAAGAGAGAAGGAAAGCAAAAGCAAAAGGAGATAGAAACACGGTCAGAACCCTAAATGCAACAATACAGCGACTAGTACGTAGGGACAAAGAGAACTATTACAATAGTTATTGTATGGAAGTAGAAGAGGACAACAAAAAGGGAAGAACAAGAGCCCTATTCCAAAAGATTAGAGAAATGAAAGGGAAATTTAAACCACGACTAGGGATGTTGAATAATCAACAGGGGAACACACTGACTGACCGAGATGAAATAAAAGGAAGATGGAAGCAATACACTGAAGAACTGTATAAAATAGATGCAAGGATGACAGATTCATTTATGAAGGAGCATTATGATGAAGAACCAGAAATTTTAGAATGTGACATGGAAGCTACTCTTAAAATACTTGGAAGGAACAAATCACCAGGAATAGTTGGCATACCAATAGTATTGCTACAGGTTACTGAGACTGCATCTGTCCAAAGTTTGACCAAAAATTGTCAACAAATATTTATTTATTCTATTTCTATGCCACCTTTTGGCCAAAAGGCCCTCAAGGCGGCTCACAAAAGAAAAAAATAAACACAAACACAAAACACACATCAGGAAAAAAAATACAGTTCACAAAATTTTAAATAAAATATTAACATTATTAAGAAAACAAGGTTCTCTAGAGGCCTGGAGATAATCTGTCCTTAAAATGTAGTACCACCACTTCAGGAATTTTAGTCCTCAAACATTGAGCAGCTGTTGCAAAGGATTTGCTCACCAACATCATCGGATTCTTCCCATGATAGAGAAGACCAAGGCCAGGATGTTAAGGGGCCAGATGGGGCAGAAGCATGAGAGGATGGCAAGTGGCAAGTAGTCCCCGCGAGCAGCCCAGCTTGTGCAGGTTGGAGGTAGTGGCCATGGAGGAGATGCGCCCCAAGCTAAGTCTCGATGGCAAGAGCGACGTGTCCTCCAGCTTCTGTTTTGTTCATCAGAAGTTTCTCCTAATGTTCAGCTGAAATCTGCTTCATTGCCATTTCCATCAATTCATTCTTCTCCTGCCATCTGGAGCAACAGAGACCAAGCCTGCCCCATCTTCAGCATGATGGCCTTGTTCATTTCAACCATTCATTATGTCCTGCTGTGCTTCTGGCTGCAAGCAACAGGGTGGGAGTTTGTAGCACTATCCCTGCCCTGATACCTTTAACAGCAGCTTGATCCACAACAAATATGGAAAAGAAAACAATGGCCCACAGACTGGAAGCGTTCAATATACATCCCAAGTAATTATTGAACCATCGCCTTAATATCTCATGCAGGTATAGTAATGCTCAAGATTCTACAATAAAGGGCTTTCTGGAGAAAACTAGCATTCTTCCAAGCTACACAGCAAGTGGATTGGACTGTGAAAGACCAACCCAAATTGTTTTTGCATTTTGACAAATTTGTAGGGCAGTATAATATCTCAGAGAGGTCAGGTCTCCTGCTCCCCTGGTGCATTCACTATAGCTGCCCAATTTCCCTGCTATTTAAAGTTTGATAGAAATATCTGTTGGCTATAGGTACATTATCAGCCAACCCAATTCCAGTGAATATAATTGGCAGACAGAAAGCACACATGATTTGGTCTATCTTCATAGTCTGCAGCTTGGGAACAACAATTGCAGCCACGCTGCCCAGTATGTGAATTCTCTTTTACCACTATTGGGCAAGAAACAAACAACAAGGTGCTTCATCAGTGGGTTTAAGAAGGCTGAGCAGAGCACATGGAACCACTGTTGTTGCTTCTATGGATGAAAGGGAGTGAGGATAAAGATAAATGAAATGCAAATAGGAAAAAAAAGACAGTGATGATTTCTTAAATGCAATACCATACCAACCACAGCGAGATTCCTATGAGTAAGGCAGAAAACTAAGCATCCTACAACTAGTCAGGATTCCTAACCAAAATCCAAAACTATAAAAATCCTGGCAACCACTCAGACAAGGTCACAGAAATCCCCATGCAGCACAACCTGACCCAGGGGCTGCAGTTAGTGCAGAATGCTGTGACATGATTGCTGACAGGAGTGAGACCCTATCAGCTCATAATACCTCTGCTCTGAAATGTGTACTGGTTGTCGATTTGCTGCTAGGCCAAGTTCAAGGTGTGCTTTCCATGTTCCAGGTGCCACACAGTACTTGTTCTGCTCTTGTAAGAAATCAGTCCTTTAGTGTGGCACCACCTACACTTTGGAACTCCCTGCCTATTGACATTAACAGGTGCCTTCTATGTACTCTTTTTGGCACCTTCTAAAAATATTTTTGTTTACGCAAGCTTACCCAGGCATGTAGAAGCTATTATTTTTTTAATCTATTTTTAACTCATTGTTGGTTTTATTATTTTGAATGTTTTAATAACTGTCTTTAACTGCTTTTACCAATAATTTTATTGTTTTAATTCCTACTATAAACCACTTTGAGGTTTTTTACAATAAAGCAGTATATAAATGCAAATAAAATAAATAAATGAATTTTGGAGTTACTGTGGCCCATGGGTCTCTTTTCTCTTTTGTACCGTTTGGTACCATCTAGCTCCATACTGATGACATGGACTAGCATTGGCTCTCCAGGATTCCAGGCAATAGTCTCTTCCAGAGATTGAATTTTGGACCTTTGGATGCAAAGCAAGTGCCCTACCACTGAGCTACAGTCCTTTTTAAAATGTGTCTTTTAAAATTGTTCTTTTCAGTTCATTAATGAATGCACAGCATACTAGGGCAGATCCACACCATGCATTTAAAGCACATTCAACATACATTTGAAGGACATGAATCCCACCACAGAATCATGGGAACTGTAGTTTGTTAAGGGTGGTGGGAACTATAACTGTGAGGGGGAAAATTCACTTCCCAGGATTCTTTAGGGGAAGTCATGTGCTTTAAATGCGAGTTGGATGTGCTTTAAATGTATTATGTGGATCTCCATTACTTCATAAACTTTGCCTACGTATACGTCATTTTAATTAAATGTTAAAATAGAAATAAGCTCTAAAGTTTGTTGGAAATATTCCATATACACACACACTGGAGATGTAAAAATACATACACCCCATATAATAGTTTATTGTCAAAACCAGTTGGTCAATGCAGAATATTTTTTAAAAAATCAGTATTAGTTCCCTACATAATAAAAGTAGTGACAGTAAGTAAGTAAGCCTAATTGGAGGTTAGGCTGAGAGATGCTGCGTAGCCGCCCATGGTCACCAAGTAAACGTTAGAGCTTATTTCTATTTTAAACCGTCAAATATATGTTGAATGTGCTTTAAATGAAGTGAAGTGAAGGGTCAAATCTGTAAAGAAATTTGGATGTTAAAAAGTAGAGGCAGGGCATTCCAGGCAGGGGGTTGCCAACCCTACTTGGATATGGATATCTTTGCAGAGGATTACCAACAACACAATCCAAACCATATCTACTGAGAAGTAAGTCCTGTTGAGTTCTATGGGGGCTTAGTCCCTTAGTATGTGTGTTTAGAATTGCAGCCTTCAGGGGCATCCATCTTTAGTCCCGAATGCTCCCATCTAACATCTCCACAACACTAGGCTCCTTTCTTCCTTCAATGACCTTCTGGTGACTGGCCTGGCCTGAAGGTACTTAAACCCTTCTTGCCGAAAGCAAGTAGGCTAGATTAAATGTTCCCTACCCAGACACCATCTTTTAGCCAAGATTTCTATCTTAATTTCCAATCAGAGAAATGTTTTTGTATGAATTGTATACTCCAAGCAACTGTGGTTGATGCTGAATGTATCATGCTTAATGACGTCACTCGGGCCCGCCCCATGATGTCACTCAGACCCTCCCCATGATGTCACTTGGACCTGCCCTGTGACATCATTTGGACCCACCCCATGACATCACTCACACACACCCCATGACATCACTTGGGCCTGCCCCCAAAATCTCAGGGTTTGGGATGCTTCTGACCTGGCAACCCTACCCATAACCAATCATAATTCAGACTGGGAACATGTATAGTGTTGCTTCTTTACTGGGCAGCCAGTTCTCAGAACCACCCAGGCAGTCATCTTGTTGCAGTCAGAGCTGCTTGCAGAGCTGCTATGGCATCTTGGTTGCTTATTGTTGGGAGCTTTAATCAGAGAGAGAGAAAGAATGTAGACTGTGGACTGTTATTTGCCACAAGCAAAGGGTGATGGTATTTTGAAGTGCGACGCAACCCATGTTCACTCAGAAGTATGTCCTGTCAAATTCAGTGGGGCTTAGCCATAAGTTGGGATCAACTTGAAGGCAGTCCATTTCCATTAATTCTATTCCTAGAGAAAGCCAGTGTGGTGTAGTGGTTAAAGTGTTGCACTACAACCTGGGAGACCAGGGTTTGAATCCCCACATAGCCATGAAGCTCACTGGGTGACCTTGGGCCAGTAACTGCCTCTCAGCCTCATGAAAACCCTCTTCATAGGGTCACCATAAGTCAGAATCAACATGAAGGCAGTACATTTACATTTAGGTTAGTGAGGCTAGGATCACAACCTTAATCGTGAAGAGCCAGTGGACTGGAATCAGGACTGGATTTTCAAGAGAGTGAACCTCTGTTGAGGCTGAAATTCTTTCCATCCTTTCCTTTTCTCTTGCCCGCTTTGTTTGCACATCCTCAGGTGTCTTTTTTAACAGTATTGCTTGCCTCTTCCTGGAAGAATATAAATATAAGTTTAATTCTTAAAAAGAATTGTGCAAGGACTAACTGGGGTTAGTCAGGACTAACTGGAGTAATGAAAATATTGCATTTTGTACATGCTCAGTGGCTCTCTTAGGGCATTAAATTCCCCCTTTGTTTCAAGGAGCTCTGGGCAGTTCATTCCAATAGTTTTGCAGCAACATCAACCCTTTGAAGTAGCCTAGGAGGAAAAATAAGGACTGGCCCAAGGTCAGCTTATCAGCCTCATGGCTGAACAAAGACTGGAACGCAGCCCCTCTCTATCAGAATGACCCTCAAAGCGTAACTTACCACGTTAGCATGTTGGCCGTCCCACAAGAAATTCACAACAGCCCTGTCAGGTAGATCTGAGACCCAATGACTTGGCCAAGGTTGAAAAACTCATGCTGGAAGAATGTAAGATTAACAGTGCAACCCTATATGTGTCTGCTGTGAAGTAATCTCAGTGAGTTCAGTGGAACCTACTCCGACCTATGTAAGTGGGTATGGGGTTTGGATCTCCTCCTTTTCTTGTGTTTCTTGTATTAAAATTCAGGAACAGGGTAAATGACAGCCCAGGGATTTGTTTCCAACACCCGAAGTGAGCTCACGATCCTGGCTCACAGAAGCCCTATTGCTTTCATGCGTTCTTGGATTCCTGCACTGAGAAGGGGTGGATTCAGTGGCCTTATAGGCCGCTTCCCACTCTACTTGCAGACCCAGGAGAGAAAACCCATCCAAAAACATCTCAGCATCTACAGAGAGAGGAAGTCCACCAACAAAAAAAAAACACCTACATAGGAGGGACGCTGCCAGATGACGCTAATTATCCAGCTGCTGCTACTGCGTCTGCCGAGCTGACCCAACCAGTGGGCCTCTATGAAAGACTGATTGCCCTGTAGACCCGGGCCTGGCTTGTCATCTACATGGGGAACAAGGGCAGGGTTGATAATTGATGATTTTATTTATTTATTTATTTATTATTAATTAGATTTTTATACCGCCCCATAGCCGAAGCTCTCTGGGCGGTGCACAACATATAAACATCCAATACAATTAAAACATTATTAAACAACTAAAAATGAAATGAAATACCAAAAACTAAAACATAATTAAACACATAAACAATACAAAACTTCGTACTAAAATATAAACTGTTAAAAAAGTATTAAACTGGTTAATATATGAAGATGTTAAAATGTTGTATATTAAATATAAAATATGAAACTGTTAGAATGTTAAGATGTTAAAATGTTAAAATGTTAAAATGCCCGGGAGAAGAGGAAGGTTTTTACCTGACGCCGAAAGGATAGTAACGTTGGCGCCAGGCAACGAATTCGCCAGGGAGCGAATTCCATAGTTCGGGGGCCACCACTGAGAAGGCCCTTTTTCTCGTTGTTACCTTCCGGGCTTCTCTCTGAGTCGGCACCTGGAGGAGGGCCTTAGATGTTGATCGCAGTGTACGGGTAGGTTCATATCGGGAGATGCGTTCCAACAGATATTGTGGTCCCAGGCTGTGTAAGGCTTTATAGGTTAAAACCAGCACCTTGAATCGAGCCCAGAAGCATATAGGCAGCCAGTGCAAGCGGGCCAGAATCGGTGTTATATGATCGGACCTCCGAGTCCCTGTCAACATTCTGGCCTCTGCATTTTGCACGAGCTGCAGCTTCCAAACCGTCTTCAAAGGCAGCCCCACGTAGAGTGCATTGCAGTAGTCTAATCTAGAGGTTACCAGTGCATGGACAACTGAAGCAAGGTTGGCCCTGTCCAGATAGGGGCGTAGTTGGGCCACCAACCGAAGTTGATAGAAAGCACTCCGTGCCACCGAGGCTACCTGTGCCTCTAATGACAAGGATGGTTCTAAAAGAACTCCCAAACTACGGACCTGCTCCTTCAGAGGGAGTGCAACCCCATCCAGAACAGGTTGAACATCCACCATCTGGTCAGGAGAACCACCTACTAACAGCATCTCAGTCTTGTCTGGATTGAGCCTCAATTTGTTCACTCTCATCCAGTCCATTATTGCCGCCAGGCATCGGTTCAGCACCTTGACGGCCTCACCTGAAAAAGATGAGCAGGAGAAGTAGAGCTGCGTGTCATCAGCATACTGGTGGCAACGCACTCCAAAACTCCTGATGACGGCACCCAGTGGCTTCATATAGATGTTAAAAAGCATGGGGGATAGTACTGACCCCTGTGGAACTCCATATTGGAGGGCCCAGGGTGCCGAGCAAAACTCCCCAAGCACTACCTTCTGGAGACGACCCGCCAAGTAGGAGCAGAACCACTGCCAAGCAGTACCTCCAACTCACAGATCAGCGAGTCTCCCCAGAAGGATACCATGGTCGATGGTATCAAAAGCCGCTGAGAGGTCAAGGAGAATCAATAGAGTTACACTCCCCCTGTCTTTGTCCCGACAAAGGTCATCATACAGGGTGACCAAGGCCATCTCCGTGCCAAAACCAGGCCTGAAGCCCGATTGAAATGGATCTAGATAATCGGTCTCATCCAAGAGCATCTGGAGCTGGTCTGCAACCACTCTTTCTAGGACCTTGCCTAAGAATGGAACATTTGCTACCTGCCTGTAATTATTAAGATTTTCTGGGTCCAGGGAAGATTTTTCAGAAGTGGTCTCACCATCGCCGCCTTCAGGCAGCCAGGGACCACTCCCAAATTAATTGTTGGTAGGGGTGGGTTTTTAGTAGGGTTGTGGGATTTTAAGGTATTCTGAGTGGTTTTAAGGGCGGGTTCTGGGTGGTTTTGAGGGTGGGCGGCCTGCCTAAGTTGCGGACTCTAGTGTTAGGGGCATGTGCATATCAGGGGGGAATGATGGGGGGAGAGGAGGAGGCCAAGATATAATGAGGCTGGACGGCAGATGCTGGTGGGGTGCTAGTGGCAGGCCACGTCAGGTAAGAGGAATGAGGGAGAGATGCGTAATATCCGTCCCTTGTTCCAGGCCTGCCCAACACCAGAAGATAGCTGGGGGATGCGGGACTCCATGTTCTGACCTTCAGCTGCTGCTGTGCAGATCTGTTGCCCAAAAAACATCCCTCATGCATGATATGATATTGGCAGAGCTTGGAAAAGTTACTTTTTTGAACTACAACTCCCATCAGCCCAATCCAGTGGCCAAGCTGGCTGGAGCTGATGGGAGTTGTAGTTCAAAAAAGTAACTTTTCCAAACTCTGGATATTGGATGAGGGCGCGGACCTGGCATGTACTAAGGAAACCTGGCTGGATGAAGCCGCGGCTCCCATCCTCGAGGCCATGTGTCCAGCTGGGTTCCTATATGCGCAGCAGCCGAGGGCTGGAAGACGGGGAGGTAGAGTGGCGGTCATCTATCAGGGGTCCCTGGTTCTCACCAGACCTCGTCTCCATGAGACCAAGGTTGTTGATTGCATGTACTGGAGGCTGGGCCCAAAGGACGTCTTAGGGATTCTGCTCGTGTACTGTCCACCCACTGCACGATGGACTCCCTGGCTGAGGTGCTAGAGGTGGTCTTGGATGTGCGGGCACAATCCCCAAATTTGCTGGTGCTGGGGGATTTCAATGTACATGCTGAGGCCACCTCACAGGGGCACCTTGGGATTTCATGGAAACCATGGCTTCCTGGGAGCTGCACCTTACTTCCATGGGGCCCACCCATGTAGCTGGTCATGCACTTTGTGAGACCTTTATTGAAAAAACCCTCCCTGGACCCCTTAAACATGGATAACTACAGGCCAGTGTCCAATATTCCATTCTTGGGTAAGCGTGTGGTGGCCTCCCAGCTCCAGAGATTCCTGGATGAAACAGAGTATCTAGATCCATTTCAATCTGGTTTCAGGCCTGGGTATGGGACGGAGACGGCTTTGGTCGCCTTGGTGGACGACCTACGCAGAGAACTGGACAGGGGGAGTGTGTCCCTGTTGGTTCTGCTGGACCTCTTAGCGGCTTTCGATACCATTGACCATGGTATCCTCCTGGACCACCTAGCTGGGATGGGACTTGGGAGCACTGTTTTGCAGTGGCTCCGGTCATTCCTGGAGGGGCGAACCCAGAAAGTGGTATTGGGGAACTCCTGTTCGACTCCTTGGCCATTGGCCTGTGGAGTCCCTCAGGGTTCAGTCTTGTCCCCTATGTTATTTAACATCTACATGAAACCGCTGGGAGAGGTTGTTCGGGCGTTTGGAGTTTGGTGCCACCAGTATGCTGATGACACCCAACTCTATTTCTCCTTTCCACCTTCTTCCAAGGAAGCTGTCTTGGTTTTAAACCGGTGTCTGACATCAGTGGTGGATTGGATGAACAAATTGAGGCTTAATCCAGACAAGACAGAGGTGCTCCTGGTCAGTCATAAGGCAGATCAGGGAATAGGGATTCAGCCTGTGCTGGATGGGGTTATACTCCCCCTGAAGACACAGGTTCGCAGTTTGGGTGTCCTCCTGGACTCAGCTTTAAATTTGGATTCCCAGGTTTCTGCAGTGGCCAGGAGGGCTTTTGCACATTTGAGATTAGTGCGCCAACTGCACCCGTTCTTTGACCCGTCCGATCTGGCCACGGTGACACATGCCTTAATCATATCCCGTTTAGATTACTGTAACGCGCTCTATGTGGGGCTGCCTCTGAAGGCTGCTTGGAAACTTCAGCTGGTACAACGTGCTGCAGCCAGAATGTTAGGGACCATACAACTCCCCTGCTAAAAAAGCTCCACTGGCTGCCAGTTTGTTTCCGGACACAATTCAAAGTGCTGGTGCTGACCTATAAAGCCCTACACGGCTTGGGTCCAGGCTATTTGTCAGACCGCATCGCCCTCTATGTGCCTGCCCGAGCCCTGAGATCCTCAGGAGAGGCCCTTCTTTCAATACCTTCATCCGCACAAGTACAACTAGTGAGGATACGAGAGAGGGCCTTCTCGGTGGCTGCCCCTAGGCTTTGGAATTCCCTCCCTAAGGAGATAAGAATGGCCTCTTCCCTGCAGTCCTTTCGTCGACAGGTAAAAACTTCCTTATTTCAGCAAGCCTTTGATTCCGAAGGCGGCTAAGGATAGGCCCCAAAGGAGGTTACATTGTTCTTGCTTGTTTATTTTTTAATTATTCTGATTTTATGAGTATAGTTTTTAATTATCAGAAACAGTTTAATGCTATTTTAAATCAGAGTTCATTTTTTAATTATATCTGTCTATATTTATTTATTTATGTATTATATGCTTTTAACTTTGGTAGGTTTTAATTGTATCTGTTTTTTATCTGGAAGCCGCCGTGAGTTCCAATTTGGAAAAACGGCGGGGTGTAAATAAAGTTAATAATAATAATAATAATAATAATATTTGCCTCGGGAGAGGAGGGGAGTGATCTGAAAATGCGAGCTACATCTTTTACCCCCTTGTCATGGTCAGATCACTACTTGGTGAGAGTAGACCTTTCGATGCCACACACCCTCCCCCAGGTGTTTGATGGATCCTGATGGATTCCTGAATGCACTTGGGGATTTTATGGAGCCTGCAGACAGGCACTCAGTCGAATCCCTGGCAGAGGAGTGGAATGAGGTGATCACCAGGGCATTAGACCAGGTGGCTCCGAAACGCCCTCTCCCCCTGAATAAGACTCAGACGGCACCGTGGTATACTCCAAGGCTGCGAACTCTGAGGAGGGAGGTGAGACGGCTAGAACGCCGGTGGTGGAAAACTCGGTCTGATGACGACCGGACACGGGTCAGAGCAGCTGCAGCAGCCTACCATGTGGCAGTAAGGGCAGCAAAAAAGGATTTCTTTGCTGCCTCTATTGTGTCCGCTGAGTGCTGTCCCAGGAGGCTGTTCCAAGTGGTCCGAAGCCTGGTTGGTCCAGTTGCTTTGGAACTGATGGGACATTCTAAGACCTCCTGTGATGAGTTTGCAAAGCACTTTGCGGATAAAATCAATCATCTAAAGAGTTCGATTCCGCACGCCATGGATGCAGTGAGTGAGCCAGAGACGGCCAGTGGTTCTCCGGTGACATGGAATCAGTTCCAGCTTCTTCCTTCTGATGAAGTGGACAAGGTGCTTTCAACCTTAAGGCCAACCACTTGCTTACTCGATCCTTGCCTATCATGGCTCATTATGAGCTGCAAGAACAGACTGGGCGAGGGGATCAAGGCGGCGGTAAATGTGTCCTTGGAAGAGGGCGTGATGCCATCAGCTCTCAAGGAGGCAGTAATAAAACCAATTTTAAAGAAGCCCTCCTTGGATCCCCAAGATCTGAACAACTTTCACCCAATCTCAAACTTACCATTCTTGGGCAAGGCGGTCGAGTGGGTGGTGGCGAAGCAGTTGCAAGCGCACTTAGAGGAAGCAGATTATCTGGATCCATTTCAGTCGGGCTTCAGGCCTGGACATGGGACTGAAACAGCCTTGGTCGCCTTGGTGGATGATATGAGGAGAGCGTTGGATAGGGGTGAAGGCACCTTCCTCGTCCTCCTGGATCTCTCAGCGGCTTTTGATACCGTTGACCACGGTATCCTGTTGGACCGCCTGGAGAAATTAGGCATTGTGGGGTGCCGCAGGGCTCCATCCTCTCCCCGATGCTATTTAACATCTATATAAAGCTGCTGGGGGCTATCATCAGGAGATTTGGGCTGCAGTGTCACCAATACGCGGATGACACACAGCTCCATCTCTCATTTAAATCTTCACCAAGGTTGGCTGTAGAAACCCTGTCCAAGTGCCTGGAGTCGGTGAGTGGCTGGATGGGAAGGAATAAGCTGAAACTGAACACTGACAAAACCGAGGTACTGCTTGTGGGAGACAAGGGAAGGTTAGGGGATTTGGACCTGGTGCTCAATGGGGTACAACTGCCCCTGAAAGACCAGGTCCGCAGCCTGGGGGTCATTCTTGACTCCCAACTGTCCATGGAAGTTCAGGTTTCGGCTGTAAGCCGGGCAGCACTGTATCAACTCCATCTGATACAGAGGCTGCGCCCCTACCTTCCCAATCATCTGCTCCCATCGGTGGTACATGCCCTGGTCTCCTCTCGCCTAGACTACTGTAATGCGCTCTACGTAGGGCTACCCATGAAAACGATCCGGAAGCTGCAACTGGTACAGAATGCGGCGGTGCACCTGATCAAAGGCAGCCGCCGGCGAGATCACATCACTCTAGTGCTGAAGGAATTGCACTGGTTACCAGTTGCTTGCTGGGCCCAATTCAAGGTGTTGGTTTTGACCTTTAAATCCCTACACGGTTTCGGCCCAGTCTATCTGAAGGAGTGCCTCCAGCATCATCAGCCATGCCGTCCAACAAGATCAGCCTCAAAAGACCTACTCTCTATCCCATCAGTCAAAATAGCCAAATTGGTGAGGATAAGAGAGAGGGCTTTTTCAATTGTGGCCCCCACCCTGTGGAACTCCCTCCCAAATGATCTCCGCCATGCCCCCTTCTTAATGAGTTTCCACCGGGCCATGAAGACCTGGCTCTTCAGGCAGGCTTTTGGGGTGGGCTAGATTTTATTAGTCTTGTTTCCGGATTTTTAATGCTTATTGTATTTGTATGTTTATTTTGTACGTTGCCCAGAGTGGCTGGATAGCCAGCCAGATGGGCGACTAAGAAATCCAATAAATAAATAAATAAATACTTACTAGTCTATTTTTCATCTCAGTAACCTAATTTAAAAGGGGTGGAGCAGTGGAGATTGGCCCATTATGGTGAGTGGGGCACTGCCCAGAGCTTGGAAAAGTGACTTTTTAAAACTACAACTCCCACCAGCCCCAGCCAGCATGACCACTGGATTGGGCTGATGGGAGTTGTAGTTCAAAAATAACTTTTCCAAGCTCTGCCCACTGCCCCATCAACCTCAATCTGACCTCACCCCCCGCCTGCCTTTTTGCTTACAGCCAGTCCAGGGGGGGCTGTGCCTGCCAGCTTCTTCCCCCTTTGTCTCAGCATTGCCCTTGTAGAAGTCAGCAGGGAGGAGAATGGGGGCAAAACCAGAACAAGTTGTCTCTGCCTCCACCTACTCTTGACGTCCCTGCCTTCCGCCCTACCAGTCCCAATGGGCATCAGCCACCATCATGTTCAACCAGTCTCATATGGAAGCATGCCATGTACACAGGTGCCCTCATGAACCATTTCCACAGAAAACCTCCACTGTGGCTGTTAATGCCTCTGGTTGCTTTACATGTCACACCTGTTAGTGCTTCTCAACTAAGGCAAGATGTCCTGGCCGGTGTGGAAGGACCAAAGGGCTTTCAACATGCTTGTTGTTTGCCAAAAAAGGCAGGTTGCAATGCAGCTGCCACCGGGAGGGAAAATTGCAAACCAGATGGTGTAGAATCAAAAGCATATGTTACACTAGAGTACAGCCTGCAGGCAGCGTGTGTAAGACAAGCCCCGGAGCAATCAGGCAACGTACATTAAGGAACAAGCTGACATCACACAGGGATCAAAGCAACTGCGAATCAAAATGGACAGTATGAAATAGTTCACCAGGCCAAGGAGGAAGAGCCTGTGCCTGGAGATTGCCAGATCAAACCTGTGGTTTGTAAACATGAAACTTTTCTGTAAGTTTTAAATGGAAAGAAATGCCAGTAAATTATTTTCTAAACAGATGGTCAGTTCTTCCATGGCAGTCAATCAGATCCTTTATTGCAGGGGTCCCCAGCCTTTTTTGGGCCTGGGGACACATTTGAAAATCTAAGAAACTGATACACGTATCACAAAATACCCATTTCACAGAAGAAAAACAGGCAATGCTCAGAACCCTCCGCCCCCAAAATGGGGGGGATCTGCGCACCCCCCCAAACAAAACACAAAGACAAAAGAAACAGGCAATCCCCTCCCCCAAACAAGCAACCCCCAACAAAGCCTCATTTTTTAAAAAACTGGGAAGGATAGGGGCCTTGGTGCGCACCAAGGGGGGGTTCTCTGAGAGTGCCACAGTGCCTGTGGGCACGACATTGGGGACCCCAGCATTATGGCCCAAATCATGGGTTTCAGAGCATCAGAAAGCAGCAAATGTGAACAGTCCTCTCCTTAGTAACCACATTGTGACTCATATATAATTGGCAAGTTAAACCAAAAAGGAAAGAAACCCAACCTAAACAAACCTAGAAGAATTCAATTGGGCTAGATGATCTATCTATTCAAACATTACATATAATATTATTCTGTTTAAAATGGTTGTTAGTCATAATGTAAAACTACCATATATTATCAATGCAATTCCTTGTGTTAGGTACTTCTAACAAGTATAAGTTTAATATACATAAAATGGCTAGCATACATAAAACCATGTATAAAACCATCATATATGACAATAAAATGTCATTGTGCTGAACGTATCTTAAACGCGTTTCAACCTATACAGGTCTTCTTCAGTGGAAACTAAATTTTTATCACTTAAATGTTGTTGTGCTTCTTTAGCATTCCTAGATCCTGTAAACAATAAGTGCGACCTACACCTTTTCTTACATATCTTGTGCAGTCAATTGAGACTGAAGAATAGATATTAAGGATCCATAGTAATGCAGGACGAGATAACAAGCAATTTCATGGAATTAGAAGAAAAAATTAAACAGAATAATATTATATGTAATGTTTGAATAGATAGATCATCTAGCCCAATTGAATTCATATATAATTGGTGCAATGTCAAACACAAAACGTGCTGGGGATGGCTGCTTGTTCACTTTAGAACCGGGGTTCCCAGACTGGTCTGTGGACCACCAGCGGTCCACCAACTTCATTCAGGCGGTCTGCAGCGTGTCTGCATTAAATAGTCATACTGATTTTTTAATTATATTTTGAATGCTTCTTTTATTTCCTATATTGTATTTTATTGTGTTACAGGTTAAATTATTTGCAATGCAAATTGTAAAACAAGAAAATACAACATATAAGAGATAAAAGAAACAATTAAAACCAATTAAAAATCATACAGCCTCTAGCACTTCATATTACAATTGCTACAACAGGCAGAAAAATCATGAAGTGGTCCGCCAAGACCCTCAGGGATTTTTTACGTTGTCCACTGGGGAAAAAAGTTGGGGAACTACTGCTTTAAAAGCCTTTAAAAACAGCATTTGATGGATTTATAGAGAAGAGACTTATCAATGGCTATTCATAGGAACAAATGAAGAGCACAGCTGTGTTCGATCCAAGCCCCGCCTTGCCTAGTATCCTGTTTCCATATGGGCCAACCAGATGTTTTTGGGAAGCCCACACTGAAACTCCATGCCTGTGAACCTGCAGGTTTCATGTCGGCATCGTAACTAGTAGCCATTGATTAGGCTTATCCTCCAGTGAATTTGTGTAATCCCCCTTTAAAGCTGTCTAAGCCGGTAGCCACCACTACATCTTGTGGCAGCAAGTTCCATGCATTCATTTTGTGTGCCATATAAAGGCAATTCTCAGAGTGGCTTAACAGCCAATCTCTCTTCCCAGGGAACTCTGGGAATTTGTGAAGGGAAGAGGGGATTCTTAACAACTCTTGGCACACTTAACAAATGACCATTCCCAGGATTCTTTAGGAGAAGCCATGACTGTTTAAAGTGGTATGATACTGCTTTAGATGTGTAGTGCAGATGCTGGTGTAAACCAAATGACACCCTCCAGGCAAAGAAGGAAGCAACAGCAAGCTTGGGGAGATCTCAAAGTTTACACAAATGCTGCGTTACAGCCAACTAAGTTTTACTCAGAGTAGACTCAATGAAAATAATAGACCCAAGCTAGGCATGCCTACTAATTTCAATGGGTCTACTCTGAGTAGGACTTGGATACAACCTTTATTTATACATACATACATACATATATATATATATTCTTTCTTCTTCTGAAAGGTTGTCGTGAGTTGGAGTTGTTGTGTGGTTGTTGATGACTCTGTTTATTGATAAGAGAAAGGTTTCTAGGACTGGATTCCTGTTAACACACACACACACACACACGAACGTAATTGTGATTAACCAAACAGAGGTTTTTATTATATTAACAAAACGTTTCAGCTTCCGCCTTCATCAGCTGCTAACATACAAATGCTGTTAGCAAGGTGGCAGTTATAGAGCTTTGAGGATGGAATGGTCAGAGGGGCTTTATTTGCAGAAACTAAGTAGTGGTGGTACTGCCCTCCAGGTTCAGGCCATGTGGTGCCAATGTGTCCAGAGAGTAAATCCTAAAGTTCTCCCTTTTGGTCAATGCTGCTGGATCTGCTGGCATCTCTATCGCTGTAATGGAAAAGTCCAACAGGCTGTGACCCTCGATGTTAAAATGCTTTGCATCTGGTTGCTCCACTTTTTTGGTCAAAATTGCCGACTTGTGGTTCCTGAAGCGCGTGCGTAGGTCAGTTGTGGTCTTTCCTACGTATTGGATATGACATCCTGGTCTTTTGCACTCGATGATGTAAACTATATTGCAGGACCTGCAGGTGATGTTCTGTTTGATGTAATATGTCCTGCCTGTCCTAGTGCTTGTAAAAGTGGCTGTCTCCCTGAGGTACACACAGGTGATACAGCGTTTGGAGTGACAAGGATGAGGCCCTGGGTTGGTGATAGGTGGCTTAAGCACAGCTCTCACCAACAGTCTGCGCAAATTAGGAGGTTGGCGAAATGCTATAACAGGAGGCCTGCTGATGGCTCTGGTAAGATGTTCAGAGTTTGCCAGCAATGGGTAGCTCTCCTTGATTGCTCGGTGATAGTTAGGAGATGCTCAATGGAAATCTACCACAAATTTTATTTATTTATTTATTTTTAAAACTTATATACCGCCCGACTAGCAATAGCTCTCTGGGCGGTGAACATAGATACAATAAAATACAATATAATACAAAAACATCAGTCTAAAATCAAATTTCACAATCTAAAAACAGCAAAGGCTAAAATCAAATTACAAACATTACAATCATTAACAAGAAATTAAAATGCCTCGGAGTAGAGAAAGGTTTTAACCTGGCACCGAAAGGATGATAGTGTCGGCGCCAGGCGAACCTCCTCGGGGAGACTATTCCATAGTTCGGGGGCCACCACTGAGAAGGCCCTTGATCTTGTCACTGCCCTCCGGGCCTCCCTATGAGTCGGGACCCAGAGGAGGGCCTTCATAGCAGACCGTAGTGTACGAGCCGGTTCATAGCGGGAGAGGCGTTCTGACAGATATTGAGGTCCCGCGCCATATAAGGCTTTATAGGTTAATACCAACACTTTGAATTTGGCCCGGAAGCGTATTGGAAGCCAGTGCAAGCAGGCCAAAACAGGTGTTATATGGTCAGACCGCTTCGTTCTTGTTAGCAGTCTGGCCGCCGCATTTTGCACCAGCTGTAGCTTCCGAACCGTCTTCAGAGGTAGCCCTACGTAGAGCGCATTACAGTAATCCAAACGTGAGGTTACCAGAGCATGTACTACTGATGTAAGATCCTCCTTACTCAGGTAGGGACGTAGCTGGGCTACCAATCGAAGTTGGTAGAACGCATTCCGTGCCACCGAGGCTACATGAGCCTCAAGTGACAGGGAAGAGTCTAGAACGACTCCCAGACTACGAACCTGTTCCTTTAGGGGGAGTGTAACCCCATCCAGGACAGGATATGTATCCACCATCTGATTGGAAAAACCATCCACCAACAGCATCTCAGTCTTATCAGGATTGAGTCTCAGTTTGTTAGTTCTCATCCAGTCCATTGTTGCATCCAGGCAACATTTCAGCACATTGACCGCCTCACCTGAGGAAGATGAAAAGGAGAAGTAGAGCTGCGTGTCATCAGCGTACTGGTGACAACGCACTCCAAAACTCCTGATGACCGCACCCAACGGCTTCATATAGATGTTAAAAAGCATGGGAGACAAAACCGTACCCTGCGGGACCCCACATTGGAGTGCCCACGGTGTCGAGCAATGGTCCCCAAGCACTATCTTCTGGAGGCGGCCCGCCAAGTAGGAGCGGAACCACTGCCACGCAGTGCCTCCAACTCCCAACTCCGCAAGCCTCTCCAGAAGGATACCATGGTCGATGGTATCAAAAGCCGCTGAGAGATCAAGGAGAATCAACAGAGTTACACTCCCTCTGTCTCTCTCCCGACATAGATCATCAAACAGGGCGACCAAGGCCGTCTCAGTGCTGAAACCGGGCCTGAAACCCGATTGAAATGGATCTAGATAATCGGTTTCATCCAATAGCGCCTGGAGCTGGTCAGCAACCACTCGTTCCAAGATCTTGCCGAGATATGGAACATTTGCCACTGGTCTGTAGCTGCTGAAATCCTCTTGGTCCAGGGAAGGCTTTTTCAGGAGTGGTCTCACTGCTGCCTCCTTCAGACAGCCAGGGACCACTCCCTCTAGCAAGGAGGCATTTATCAAATGGAATCCGTTCTTCACTGCTCTTTGACACCTCAGTATGATGGAGAAGGTTTTCTCTGGACAGAATGGAGGCTCGGTGGATGTTGCAATTCATAGTATGTGGAGAATATCCCCTTCGAAGAAGGTGTTCTTTAAGTTCACTGATCCTTCTCTGGTATTTATCTTCAGTGTTGCAAATAAGTTTGATTCTCAGAGCTAAGCTATACACAATGTTCTTCTTTATATGCCTAGGATGGCAGGATTTCCAGTTTAAATAGGTGTGGGCATCAGTGGGTTTGCTGTAGAGATCAGTGGCTATTTTGTTGTTTTCAATGGCAAGAAGGACATCCAGAAAAGGAATGTGCAGATTGTCATTTGTACTATTAAATGTAAACTTAATAGAGGGATGGATATAAGCCATAAGGGTATGTGTATAGCAGAGTGTATGTATAGTGAACAACACCAGCAAGATATGCAGCTTTATGGAACTCATAATAACTAAAAGAATCAACATCAAAGATGAGGGACCAGTATCTTAGGAACTCTATGCTGCACTTTATGGAACCTCTGAAGAGAGACAGAATAATTAAACAAAATGCTGACCTTTGTTTTATTTTATTTCTCTGTACTTACCTTTGTTGCAATTCCATGGATTTCTCTCATGTGCTTGTTACTGATGATTTTACCAAATTACCAAATTAATGTTTTTATACCAAATTAATGTTTTTTTAAAAAACAAAAACAAAAAAAAGGTAAGGATTGGGATGCCCCAAGACAGTCCAATGGGGACTGAGCATGCTCAGTGGCTATTAAATGCTTTGTGCCTGTTGGGGAGAGGGCAGAAAAGCAGGGGAGGGAGAATGGAATGGAGTGGCTGAACTTCATACTGCAATATTTTGCTGCAGGTCCCACTTGTCAATACATAATTATCAGTATAATTGCTAGCTGATACTCCAACAAGAGAAATAAGAACATTTAAAACCAGCTATTCTTGATTGTGTTTGATCTGTGCAATAGTCTCAATTCAGAAACCAGTTGTCCCGTTCGAACCCCACTGAAATCAATGAGACCCATGAAACAGCATGGCTATGTAATTCTTTGCTTTTCTGCAGTCTGTCACATATACACACCATTTCCCCTACTGCATGTGTTTTAGCAGAGCTATCACTTTTTGTCTCTCATTTCTTTAGGGTATGTCCTGAGCACAAACATTTTTCACTTTTTCCACTCTTCATGATGGAGAGTAGCTCTGTATATTTATATATATGTACTACTTAAAAGAATTAAAACAGGTTGAACGTGTGATCTCTGCAGACAAAGATGAAGGTTAACAGAGGTGAAGGATGAAATATAGACCACCCAGTGCAAAACCACTGTGTTGCAGTTTAATTAAAAGAATTCATTAAAGTAGTGCCCGATCTACAGTAATTAGTATGCATAATTTATGCTTTTCCTAATATACACGGGCAAGAGTCTGAATAATAAACTCAAGCTAACCTTAAGTGGGAGAGATGGAATGGTCAGGTGTTTATTTTGGTCTGCTCAAGAACGAAGGTTATAGGAGTGAAATGAGTGGAATTTAGTTATACTTAATCCTTTGATTTTTTTTTTGTCCCTAAAAGAACTGCTGGCTGAAATGGAGTCAAGTTCCCTCCCCCACTCCATGTAAATACAAATAAAGGAGGGATATGAAAAGACTTTTTGCAGTAATCAAATCAGAGTTTGATCTATTTGACTGAGAAGGTCTTTGGAGGAGCCATGTGACAGGAGTTCCAAGAATTTCAGTCAGTCAGGAGAGGAGGATCAACCTGTGTTTGGAACAGTCACATTGTGGCAAATTCATGATGAATGGAAGCTGAATTGTATAGGCCAGGGGTAGGCAAAGTTGTGCCCTCCAGATGTTGCTAGAATCCAACTCTCATCATTCTTGACCATTGGCCTCAATGGGGCTAATGGAAGCTGAAGTCTGGAGGGCACCAGGCTGGCAATCTCTGTATAGGTGCTTTTGCTTCCATTTTTCATTCATTGTAAAACAAATGCCACACCCCAGTTAATTGCTGGTTAAATGCAGATAACGAATAAATTAACAACGTTCTGAAAAGAGAAGTCTTGCCTGACCAAACTTTCAAGACGTTTAAGAGTGCCCACAAATATGAAAATGCCTTCCACCAAGGCTGCAATCCTAAGATTATGTGTTTGAACGGAAGGTTGAACCACCTTATCCTATACCCTTCTTAGCTTGAGACAGCAAAATGGAAACAAAGGCAGAGGGATGGTCTTGGCTTCCTACACTGGTTTCCTGCTTTATTTTTAAAATATATTTTATGTTTTCTCTTCCCATTGGAAACAACAAGAAAGATTTAGTCACAGTCAGAAATGAGTCTAAAGCCCCCCCATTTGGGGGCATGTCAGGGGACCAGGATACCTGTGGATCCTTCATGTCCAAGCTGCTTCCTGGCTCCCAGAACACACTCACCACACACCCTTTTGGCGTGAAGATATTGAAGAGCACCAACATAGGATGGGCCAGGCCATTGGAGGAGTCAGTGGCAGCACAGATTGAGCCTCTGCTATAGGATCTCCCTCTCCAATATCTCTCCTATCGTATGGTTCCTCCCAACATCTATCCTATGGTTCCTCCCAAGGATTATAGGATTGCACCCTAAATATTACACACATGGACTTTCAGAAAGTTCCTGGGAAAACTCCTGAGAAATTCATCCAGTCATGTGATAAAAGGACAAGGCTTTTATGGATTGGTAAATTGTCAAAGAACCAGAGCCAGAGGGCAGGAAAAAATTGGGAGGTCTCATAATGGAGCTGCATTGGGAGTTTGGGACCAGAACTGTTTGAGTTATTCATCTCTGATCTGGAGTCAGAAGTGAACCTTGAGGAAAGCAAGTCTGCAGGTGACACAAAACATTCAGGAGGGCAAAATCCCATGGGGAGCGTGAAGACCTTCAAAGGGGTCTCTCTAAATTGGGTGAGAAGCAGTTCAAGACAATGCAAAATTATGCACAGAAGGATGGATTTAAAAAATCCTGCCATCACGTAGACCAGGGGTAGCCATCATGGTGCCCTCCAGATGGTTGCTAGACTCCAACTCTTATCAGCCTCAGCCAGCATGGCCAATTGTTGGGGACTATGAGAGCTGAAGTCCAACAATATCTGGAGGGCACAATGTTGGAGCCCTCTGACATAGATGATGACACAGTGGAAATTGCTATCACTATCCAGTAGAGAGATTTTGGAGCAGCAGTAGAACTTTCCCTGAAAAGTCCATTCCTAATGGAGCATGTTCTATCCAATATTGCTGCAGCTAAATACTTCTTGGGAAATCCTTGCAGAAGGAAGTGTATGGGCCTGAAAACCCACATTGTTATTTTGTTCATATCACCTCTAATCAGACATATTTTCTGCATCTATTTTGTTCAGCATTTAGAAATATATGCCAGAATCCTCTAAGCCAAAACAGAACTGGAGTGCTTGGTCTTAAAGGGCAATACTGATATAGTGGGCATGAGAGAAACCTGGTGGAATGGAGAGAACCAGTAGGACACAGTTATCTCTGGATATAAACTTTATAGGTAGGCAGGGAATCATAGAATCATAGAGTTGGAAGGGGCCTAAAAGCCATTGTGTCCAACCCCCACTCAGTGCAAGAATCCAATTTAAAGCATACCAACAGGTATCCGCAAAGCTCTCCTCCAACACCACATTTCGAATGAGTTGATTTTTCTCTTATCTGCTTTTTTCACTGTCCAACTTTCACATCCATACATAGAGATCAGGAATACCATGATCCTGACTTTAGTGTTCAGTGATACATCTTTGCATTTGATGACCTTTTCTAGTTCTCTCATAGCTGGCCTCCCCATTCCTAACCCTCTTCTGATTTGACTATTGTCTCCATTTTGGTTAATGACTGTGCCAAGGTATTGATAATCCTTGACAAATTCAATGTCCTCATTGTCAAATTTAAAGTTACATAACTGTTGTCATTACTTTATTCTTTTTGACATTCAGCTGCAGTCCTGCTTTTGTGCTTTCCTCTTTAACTTTCATCAGCATTCGTTTCAAATCATTACTGGTTTCTGCTAAGAGTATGGTATTGTCTGCATATCTTAAATTATTGATATTTCTCCCTCCAATTTTCACACCTCCTTCATCTTGGTCCAATCCCGCTTTTTGTATGATATGTTCTGCGTATAGATTAAACAAATAGGGTGATATAATACACCCATCTCACACCCTTTCCGATTGGGAACCAATAGGTTTCTCCATATTCTGTCCTTATAGTACCCTTTGGCCAGAGTATAGGTTGCAAACCAAGACAATCAGATGCTGTGGTACCCCCATTTCTTTTAAAGCATTCCATGATCCACACAGTCAAAGGCTTTGCTGTAATCTAAAAAGCACAGGGTGATTTTCTTCTGAAATTCCTTGGTCTGTTCCATTATCCAACGTATCTTTGTGATATGATCTCTGGTGCCTCTTCCCTTTCTAAATCCAGCTTGGACAACTGGCATTTCTCGCACCATATATGGTAAGAGCCTTTGTTGTAGAATCTTGAGCATTACTTTACTTGCATGGGATATTAAGGCAATGGTTCGATAATTACTGCATTCCCTGGGATCCCCTTTTCTTTGGAATTGGGATATATGTTGAACGCTTCCAGTCGGTGGGCCATTGTTTAGTTTTCCATATTTCTTGACATATTTTTGTCAAAATTTGGACAGATTGGACAGTATTATCTTTTTGCATTCTTCCCTGATAATGTATCTGACTTCATTCCATAGTTGATCTAGTTCTCTATCAACTAAGTTTAAAGCCTCAAATCTGTTCCTTATTTGATCTTTATATTCTTCTGGGATGTTATTTAAATTGTATTTTGGCATTATGATTGCTTTGTTGTTCTTCTTTAGTTTTACTCTGATTTTCGATACAACCAGTTCATGATCTGTACCGCCTGGTCTTGTTTTCGCAGGAAGTATGGAACGTCTCCATCTTCTGCTATCAATTATATAATCAATTTGATTCCTATATTGACCATTTGGTGATGTCCACATGTACAGTCTTCTTTTCAGTTGTTCAAAAAATGTGTTTGCAAGAAACAAATTATTGGCTTTACAGAATTCAATAAGTCTTTCTCCTGTTTCATTTCTGTCTCCTAAGCCCCATTTCCCCACAATTCCTAGTTCTTCTCTGTTCCCTACTTTCACATTCCAGTCCCCCATGATTATCAGCACATCTTGTTTGGGTGTGTGATCAATTTCCTCCTGTACTTCTGCATAAAATCTCTCCAATTCCTCTTCTTCTGCATTTGCCATTGGAGCTTAGACTTGGATGATGGTTATGTTAATAGGTTTCCCATTTAATCTCATTGATATCACTCGCTCAGACCTTGCATTGTAGCTCCTAATTGCTTTTGCTACATCACTTCTCACTATTAAAGCAACCCCGTTTCTTCTTAATTTCTCATTTCCTACATAAAATATTTTGTAGTTGTCTGATTGAAAATGTCCCATTCCCGTCCATTTTAATTCACTCACACCAAGTATTGTAATATTGATACATTCCATTTCTTGCTTGACAATTTCTAACTTTTCCTGGTTCATGCTTCTCACATTCCATGTTCCTATTGTATGCGTCATACAGCTCCAGACTCTCCTTTCGCATCTGAGCGTGACAGTCTCTGGGCTTCCTTTCAGCTTTGACCCAGCTGTGTCATTAGTCACAGCGCTACTCGTACTTGTCCTTTGTTCTTCCCCAGTAGCTCGTTGAGCGCCTTCTGACCTGGGGGGTCTCATCTTCCAGCACTATCTCGTGTTGCTGCAAAATGTCTGGTACTCCAAACTCTGAGATTATCAAGATTGTTTTAAACAAAAGAAAAAAGACCACAGGACTGCTAACATTAAATACCTCAAAAATAGAATAGTCTGAAAATATCTAAGTCAAAAGATAAACTCATTCAAGAGATAAGTGTGAAACAATTCAAACAAATATAACTGGCATTGCAGGGCTGGCTCCAAAAACATGAAAGAATTAGGCTGCCAAAACAAATTAGATCTAGACCAGTGAAGGGGAGGAGATAAAAAAGAAAACATAAGTTTAGGAACCTTTAAAAAGATGCACGCCACTAACACACACATACACACACACACACAATTATTAAGGGGGAAAGATAAAGCAGATGGGCTTAAGAGCAGATTTATTGCTAAAGTACAGGGGCTCCGCTAATGCATTGGGTTCTGCTCAGAGGGAGAACTAACAGCAGACTGAGCCATGCAGAGAAAGTAAGAATCAGTCTCAGCCAGCCACATGAACCGCGATTGGACAGCAAAGGACCCTCCCTCCTCTCCCAACCATTTCTCTGTGCTGATTTGCAAGAAGAGCTGTCAATTAAAGGAAGAGACTCAGCATTTTCCTTACATGGTGTGATCCCACCCAAGAGCAAAATGATTGGAAGGCAAGCCCCTCTCCCCACCAAGGCTTTTTCTGCTGATTTGCAGGAAGAGCTTTTAAAATGTGTTTTCCCCCTCCTGTTGTTCATGTCTCAGCATGGGGTGTGTGTGTGTGGAATGTAATGCAGCCCGACAACCAGCAAAATATTCAGAGATGTCAACACGTGAGTGCAACTTTTTAAAAAAAACAAACAAACCCAAATAGGCTTCTTTTTAAAAACAAATATCTGGAAATGCTTTATCTGCCCTGTATGAGGCTGTGAGAGACTGATCCCAATTTGTGACATCAAAAAAAAGGTCCCAGAGAGGCCCAATTCAGTTCTTTTTCATGATTTGTCCAAATGTGGAGCACAACCCTAGCTAAAGTGGTATAAGGAGATTGCAGAGAAGCTGAATGAATTCTTTGCATCTATCTTCTCATTGTAAGATATAGGGCAGATCTCTTTGCTTGAACTAATTTTTTCAGGAAGGGAGTCTGAGGAACTGAGGCAAATAGCAATGTTGAGAGCTGAAGTTCCAGGCTTAATATACAAAATAAAAATTGACATATCACTAGGTCTAGATGACATCTACGAGTTATCAAAAAACTCAAATGTGACATTGCTGATCTTCTAACAAACACATGTAAGTTGTCCTTAAGATCCGCCTCCATACCTGAGGATTGGAAAGCAGCCATGGTAAAACACCAATTTTTAAAAAGGGATCTGGGGGGATCCTAGAAATTACAGGAAATTACCTTAACATCTGTTCCAGGAAAATGGGTGGAAAACATTGTTAAAGATAAAATAACAACATGCAAGAACAAGCCTTGCTGAAGCAGAACCAGCATGGCTTCTGCAAGGGTAAGTCCTATCTCATTACAGTTATTTGAGAGTGTAACAAGCATATAGATAGAGGTGAGCCAGTTGACATAGTGTACTTGGGCTTTCAAAAAGCTTTCGACAAGATACCTCACCAAAGACTCCTGAGTAAGCTTAGCAGTCATGGAATAAACGGAGAAATCCTCTTGTGAATCAAGAAGTGGCTAGGAAACAGGAAGCAGAGAGTAGAAATAAATGGACAGTTCTCCCAATGGAGGGATGTAGAAAGTAGAATCCCCCAAAGATCAGTATTGGAACCTGTGCTTTTTAACTTGTTCATAATCATAGATAATAGAATACTCGAGTTGGAAGGGGCCTATTAGGCCATCAAGTGCAACCCCCTGCACAATGCAGGAATGTAAGTTAATCAGTCTAGAGTTAGGGGTAGGCAATGAGGTGGCCAAGCTTGCTGAAGATACTAAATTGTTCAGACAACTTACTAAAATACAATTTAACAAAATACTAAATTTGTTAAAACAAAAAAGTGATTGCAAAGAGCTCCAAAAGGACCTCTGCAAACTGAGTGAATGGGTGGTAAAATGGCAAATGCAATTCAATGTGAACAAATGTAAAGTGATGCATGTTGGGACAAAAAAGTCTTAATTTTGCATATACTCATGGGGTCTGAACTAGTGGCGATTGAGCAAGAACAGGACTTTTGGGTCATCTCAGATATCTCAATGAATATGTCGACCAAGTGTGCTGCAGCTGTGAAAAAAGTCAACTCCACGCTAGGGATCATTAGGAAAGGAATTGAAAATAAAACTGCCGATATCATAATGCCATTATCCAAATCTATGTTGTGATCACATTTGGAATTTTGTGTAACATTCTGGTCACCTGACCTCAAAAAAGATATTGTAGAGTTGAAAAAGGTTCAGCAAAGGGCAACCAAAATGATCAAAGTGATGGAAATCCCGATGAGGAAAGGTTGCAGCATTTGGGACTTTTTAGTTTAGAAAAAGGCGAGTAAGAGGTGACATGAAAGAAGTGTATAAAATTATGCACAGCATGCACAAAGGGGATAGAGAAAAGGTTTTCTCCTTCTCTCATAACACTAGAACTCACAGACATCCAATGAAGCTAAACGTTGGAAGATGCAAAAGAAAAGACAAAAGAAAGTACTTCTTGACACAGCGCATATACGATGAAATTCAGTCCCACAGGAGGCAGTGGTGGCCACCAACTTGGATGGCTTTAGAAGAGGGTTAGACTAGTTCATGGAGGAAAAGGCTAGCAACGGCTAGCACCCATGATGGCTAAGCTCTCCCTCCACAGTTTGAGGCACGGAGAGTGCTCTTGCATTGAGTCCTGCTTGCGAGTTTCCCACAGGCATCTGGCTGGCCACTGTGAGGAGACGAGACTGCACTAGATAGGCCTTATTTTCTTCTGTTCTTAATTTAGGGTTAATTTGAGAAACTACAGAACAAATATTGATCTATTATAACTGACTCTATTACTCACTTTCTAAGTAAACCACTGGTTCTAATTTGCTTACACTTTTTGCAATGGCATCATCCTAGGAAGAAAATTAGATTTTTACATATCGGAGCAAATCACAAACCCAAAATGTCAACTTCATGTAACAGGCAATTACTTGTGATGTTTATTTGGGGGCAGAATGTGTACATTATATTTACTTAGAACACCACATGGGTCCCTCCTAAATAAATAGGGACTGTAATTCTTGCCAAAAAACCCTCACAGTTCAAGAGCTCTACTCATCAATTTTCTGCCGCATTAATGAGAAAAGGCGCGGAGAGAGTCATTCATACTGTCTTTATGATAAGACTAACCTACAGGGCAAATCAAGATTGAGGACAAAGGGAAGACAAATGGATGGGAAGCTGCCTTTGCTCTAATTTAATCCATCACTTGACTCTTTTTGTTTACCATCTTGAAGTTTGAATGCTGCACTTTATGTGAATGTAGGAACAAGAGGTCCTGCAAGCCAGGCATTTATACAAAGAACAGAGGATGCATTTCAAGCCAGGTTTTGGTGCAATCAGACAACAGGGTTAAAAGAAAGCTATGATCAAAATAGCTTTGCAAGTTGGTTTCTTAAATGACTTAAGCCCTGTATCAGTTTAGAGCAGAAAAGATCTATTGCTATCATACTCTGTTTATGCACGTCCTCAAGACATCTGGTTGGTGCTTTGAGAGGCAAGATGCTGGTCTAGATCAACCGCTCCTAACCTAGAGCATACTAGATGTTTTGGACTACAACTCCCATCAGTCCCAAACAGCATGGCTGGTGGTCAGGGATTATGGGAATTGTAGACCTAAACACCTGGAGGCCCCCAGGTTGAGGAATTCTGATCTAGATGGACCATCAGACCGGTCCAGCAGGGCTCCTCTTACATTCTAAAAACCAAAAATGATTCTTCTTTGGCTCTGTATCTAGTCCTAGTGGGGATGATCCCACAGGAGAGCTGAGGAGAAGTAGGTCCAGCAAGAGTTGAGTTGATGGCAAGAATAGTCAATACACAGACTAGTTTACTATCAGGAACCATGAACCAAATAAAAGGGTGATTTGACCCAGGACCTTTAGTACCCTGAATAGACTCCAAAGAACGAGTTTGTAGATCGCAAGAAGTCCTGACTGTCTTTTCCAGACTTCGCCCCTTTCTTGAGGCAGAGAGAGCCTTAAGTGGGAAATCTGCAACCTATCACTACAAAGCTTCTCTGTTAGTTTCTGCCTAGTGCATGGCTTGCACTGTAAGCTGGTACTGGAGAGCATCAGGCCACTGGTTGAGAGGTCTACAATCTCTTGTGGGAGTCTGGCTTGAGGGACTCCTCGTTGAGTTCAGGCTAGGATGGTCTGCCTTTCTGTGTGAACCAACTTAATTCATACCTCCTGGATGAAAACTTGGATTCAGTATTCTTTACTTTCACACTTCTCCTGATTTTGTGATACAGTTCGTGGCTCCAAAAACATCTCAAAATGTGTTTTTTTTTTCAAAATCCATATTTTAGGATAAAAGAAACTTAGAAATGTGTACATTGAGATAAAGTTTGGAATGTTTATCATATTGGACTCTGGTTTATATATTTCAACCAAGTCATATAAATTAATGTGTTTTAATATTTATAGTTTATTTTATAAGAATTTATAATGTTATACTGTCCATATTATCAAAGTGATTTTTTTCTTTGGATTATGTTTTGAAATGAACTAGTTTTAGACTGTTATTGTAATAATGTATTGATTTGCATTTTTTTGCTGTCATGTTGGACACACTTATGTGGAATGAAGACAAGCCCTCTTTAAAAAGAAAAACATTCCAAGTTTACAACTTAAGGAAGTACCTCATGGTACATGGTACCTATTCAGGGCTCATCTACATGACAGCATTTCTTTGTAGCAAATACACTGCTTTTACCTTCGTTATTGATTTGCACTGTCCGCAGCTCCCGCACAATGTTAGCTGCAAATCGGTTTTTCCCATTCACGCAAGTAGGCATTCCTCTGGGAAGGATTAATATTGCTGTTTCTTTGTGGCTGTGCCCTCTAATTATACATTTCTACACCCTGTGAAATACACATCTTTGTCTGAGGAGTGTTATGCTTTGCGCACAAGTTAGGGGAAAAAGAAAATAAAGGCACCATTTGCAGCAACATAAAAAAGGCCACCAGAATGGAGGAGAGCAGCTAGAAATTGCTTGTCAGCCCACATGAAAAGAAAGGACGAGATAGTGAGTGTGGAGAGGGGAATGATTGACACACCCACCTAAAAACATCAGAGCAAAGCTTTTGCAAGCACTAGAGAAACGGAGTGGAGACTTTTTCCCTCCACTTTTCATATTATCAGTGAGTTGGGTTAGTACAGATTTAAAGGGGGAAAAGGTGTGGTAGCTTCTGTTTGCCAATAATGTCATGTGGACCATGCAAAGTTAAAGGAGATGTGAGTAGCACCAAACACACACTAAACCATCATATAAAGCCCTCAGTCTTACCATCGGCAATAAAGTGGAATGGTGCAGACAACCAGAGCTGCTCCACTATTCAATAATTCGTGGTAAAAAGCAGTGCGTGATACAACTCCTTTTAATGACTTTTTCTTCATCTACATCTGACAGTGTGGTCTAGTAGTTGGACTACAACCTGGGGGACCAGCATTCGAATCCCCACACAGCCATGAAGCTCACTGGGTGACCTTGGGCCAGTCACTGCCTCTCAGCCTCAGAGGGAGGCAATGGTAAACCCCCTCTGAATACCGCCTACCATGAAAATCCTATTCATAGGGTCGCCATAATTCGGGATCGACTTGAAGGCAGTTCTTTATATATTATACACCTGCTTACAGCCTCAGTGGTCTACTGAGGCTGACTTTGCCCATAGCAGTTTCATGCATAAATATGAAGCACTAGACTTATGAAGGGTGAAGGCAAACAAAAGAGACCTCACTAGCCACAGTGGGACTTTGTTTTTCAGTTGTCTTCACAGTTTGAATGACAGATGCATATGTTAGGGACAAGGCAAGTTGAGTGGTTAACGTGTATAACAACCAACCATTGTGCACATTCACCAGGCCTCATGGAGAATGTGCACATAATCTGTCCATGAAGAGGGAAGTGTGCATGTTTCCCAGTCAACAGACATAATCTCCAATCTTCTGGGGAATGTGCATAGTATCTCAACTGCATTTTGTGCATCCTCTGGGCAACATGTACATTTGCTGGTCAGTATGCACAGTCTCTAAGAAACATGCCTTTTTTCTGTCTCTAGATTAAATATGTGCAATCTGCACCCCACCCCATCCTCAGGCTGCTTCTGGCTCACTGTCTAAACTTATGTGGCCTGCTACATACCCTCTCACTGATCAAGGGGTGGGCCTCTAGATTAAGATTAGCTCCCCCCCCCCTGCAGTCCAGCCACTTTTCCCCTCTAGCTTCCTTTTTGGCTGTTCCCAAGTCAGATAACAGCACAGGGAGGATGGCAGTGAGAGAAGCATTGTAAACCTTTCATACCCCATCCACAATCCTGATGAGAAGACCCACCCCTCAATTAAGCAGATTCACACCATACATTTAAAGCACATCCAACACACTTTTAAATCACATGGCTTCTCTGAAAGAATCATGGGATTTGTAGTTTGTTCAGGGCACTGGGAAGTTGTAGCTCTGAGAATGGGGCAATCACAGTTCCCAGGATTCTTTGGGGGAAGTCATGTGCTTGAAATGTGTGTTGGGTGTCATTCAGATATATGGCGTGGATCATAATCATAGCATCAAACTTCATTTGGGCTGCAGGGAGGAAAGAGTTAACCAGTGGAGGAAGGGTTATCCAGAAGTCGTGGAGCCTTGAAAAGACCATAGTAATGAGAGCAAGAGTGAGCAACCTTTTTCCCATCAGGAGCTGTATTCCCTTGGAGGCGATCAGTGGGTGGGGCCAGAAATGACAGAGGGTGGGACCAGAGGAACTTCACACTCTTTCTCTCCCATCCCTCTGCCCTGTAACCCCACTTCAGCTGCTTAATTTATACATGCTGAAAGAAACTCTAACCCTAAGGGGTTCTTCTGATCTCTTGCACCCAAGAAGTATACATGGATGGGTGGGAGGGGATAAGGGTGTCAGTTTCAAGAATGACTCATGGAAATAATTTCCAGCCTTGTGTTTGGGGGATGACGATGGCCAAACATGATATAATTCAAATTTCTTGCTTCTCTTTAGAATTTGAGAAGAAATCCTTGGATCTTTGTTAAAAAGCCACTACAAGAACCACCACCTTAGGTTTCCACTGAAATTGCTGAGAGGAAGGAGTGAAGCAAATGCCTTCAGCAGTCCTGGGCAAATGATTTGCTAATTACATTATTTTGCAAAGGCTCTGCTGCCCCTTCGTCCTCTGACTGAAGCTTCAGGTCTTGCCTATGAAGTGGGTGTTGGTTTTAAACAAAATCCTCATTGAACTGGTTTCTCTTCTCTACGAGGCTTCACTTAGGATATCAAGTCCTACTTGTTGCTCAAATAGAAGTTTCCCCTCTTTAAGTCACCCCTGTTGTAGAAACGCAAAATGCCTTTTTCCCTCCCCTTCCCCCAGTCAACCCCCGTGCCTGTCGCCATCTTCATAACCAACTGAATTAAGTTTAAAATTGAACCAGTGTGCATTGTTTTTCCCTCATCCATTCGGCAAAGGCCTCTGTACGTTGTGGTGCATTTTTCTGTTGACACGAGAGGTTCCTTAGCAACCCTGTGAAAGGCCCTATATGCATTGATTGCACACAATTGTCTTTATGGGGTGGAAGTGTTAGGTGGATAAACCCCCATGGGTGACTAGACGGTCATTCCTCTCATGTTGATAATCTGTTTACATCAAAATATTGTTTACTCAGGCTCTCTGATCTCAGGGAATTTGCATCCTGCTGAAAGGATACAGTTAACTCCCAACACTCAAACACGCAAGTTACAGCTTTAGGTACTCTCTTGAAGGTAGATAGATTAAGATCCGGCTACTGCGTTTTTCTCTTGCTCGTTCTTAACTTAACTCTCCTTGATAAAGCATTAAAATGCCTTTGACAGTTAACCACAGATGATAATACAGTCTTGATTCCATGGTCTCCATCAGAATGGAGAAGTTACAAGACCCTCATTGCTCCATGAAGATAATAGGGTCGTCATCCCCCCCCCCCCGTTTGCTGTCGTAGCATTTTCAGGACTTCTGTCTTTGTTTGCAATGTTGCCATTAATTACTTATGGAAAAAGAACGCAGGGAAAAGCATTCATACTTAACAGCAGTTTGTAAGGAAACTAATTAAAATATTGAAGAAAAGCTAAATTTGTATGGATTTCAACAGGGAATGGTTGTTAAAAAAATTTCAACAGCAGTAAAATATTGTCCACATTTTCTGTCTGGCATTTCTCTTTCTTACAAAATAGTATATTCTTCCTTACATTTAATATACTTCACATTTTTTAAAATTCTCATGCAAATGCAAATTGCTAGAGATTTTTAAACTGTATAAAAAACATTTTTTTTCTTTTGCTTTCCATTTCTAACCCCAATCCTTTATTAAACAAAGGATTCAACAAACACGTGCCCAAAAAAGTAAAGAAGAAATTCTGCAATCGGTTAAGTTAAACAATATTTTACACATAAAAGGAAGCATTCCCAACTCACTGGGAAATTTAAAGTCATGCATTTCTTTTGAACATTGCTCATTTTGAACAAATAGAAAGTTTGTGAACACCTTTTGCAATGCATATAGCTCCACTGATTTTCAATGGGGCGACTCATGTGAGTAAGATAATGACCCCTGTTGCATCACAGCCTTCAAGGACACTTTAAAAATGGGCTTTGTGCCACAGCACCACTACATCAGCAGGCTGACATCAAGCATGTTTGGATTGCAAAATGAGGATGAGGTCACGCACTGTGTAAACGTTTCATTACGCTGCGTTTTCTTCCAAAGTCACTTTGAATCAGCCTTTCCAAAGCATGAAGTATTAAATGACTTGCATTTTATATTAAGGCTGTCATTGAAACCAAGTCCTATCTGGTCAGAATGAATGGGTCCCATTGGATCAAATGAATGGGGTTAGGGATGGAAATCAATGGTGTTACACCAGGGATTAATTTGACCCATTTATTTCAATGGGCACTCCAAAGAGAGAAGTTATTAGAATTTGACCATTGGCAAACCTCACATTGTTTCTTGTTTCAAAATTGAGTCAAATGCCCTCATGTCAACAAACAAAGATATCTGGTTGGAAGAGGGGGCCCAGGGGTGGCTGGGGGGGGGCAGGGAGATGTACCAGTACTTAGATTATGGAGACGCTTTGCAGAGAAGCCAAGTGGATGTCTGCAGCGTCTTTGGCTTGATACTGATTCAAACATCCTGGAAATATAAATGAGCTTTCATGGTAGCTTAACTATAAAACAGATGGATCATTTTTAACTAAATTGCCTGCAAGCACTCTCTCTCAAAATATGAGTGCTAACCATGCATGAGGTAACTGTTTCTGAATTCAGAAGCTAAAAACAAACCATCACATCTCCAAGTAGTTTCCTCTTATAAGTTGGATTTTTGGTTTGTAATAAATAAAAGTCAGCTTGTGAACTGATGGTTTTCTCTAAGGTAAGTTACAAATGGGAATGTAAAACAGAGCTTAGAAAGTGCCCCATAAGCTTCACTGTCAAATAGTCTGTTGCTTAAAATTATGCTGCAGATAAGCAAAAAACAATAGACAAATGGGACAGAGGGTGTGGGAGACCATCTTTTATTTCCTTCATGAGAAAATCTCAGGCACTTTGCTGCAACAAAATTTCTCTTGATTGTTTTTCCCTTGTAGAACAGGAATATTAGCAGCCTGATGTATCCTGAAATCAATTGAATTTGAATCTAAGCCTCATAGATTCAAAAATTTAATTGATTTGCAGGAAACACATTTCCAAAAACATCACCAGGGATCTCCAGGGAGAGAAGTGAACTTGGCTTCCAAATGCCAGGAGTAACCGCAAAGAAACTCCAGAGAGCTCTTTTCTTCCAATCCCTCTTTTCTTCCAAAGGCAAATTTGTAGCTCTTTTAATTGAAGAGAAGCCAAACCTAGGGATGATTCTTCCCCCATCCACCCCTTGAAAGTTTCAACACTTGAGCCAAACATTTCCTAGGTTTTCTTTATAAATGAATAATTAGTAAATTGGACTTCTATTTCCCTAAGGCATTATTTTCTTTTCATAAAAAAGGCGATGCAATTAAAAGTTAAACATATTCCAAAAAGCCCTTTTTATTTTATTTTTTAAAAAGTCTTCATTTAGGTGAAGTTTTATTCTGAGAATAACTTTCTCAGTGCATCTGTATTTGGAAGGATTTAAACACCTGTGCCTTATGTTCGGAGTGCAGTTGTGGACTCAGGCTACCCACCTTACCTCCCTGCTCTCAGCTGATAAGTTCTTATTGTGGCTCACTATTTCATTCGTTCTGACAAAACTTCCCAGCCTCCTGGGTCTAATGATGTTGACATATTAAAATGGGAGGGGGAGAACTAGTGCAGGCTGATCCCCTTCTTTTTGCTAAATGTTATCTGCTTAGACTAATATTGCAATTGCCACCCACTGACATAATTTGTTTCACAGTCACTGGCTGGCTGCATGAATCAAATGTTGACATTCTAATTTCATGCACACATGGGTGTTTGGCTGGGCAGTCCTCTGCATCTGAACCACTCGTGTCGTACCTGGCGTAAATCAGGGAGACAAGGCTCTCTTCTCTCCCCCCCCTAAAAAAAAACCCCCAGCCTACAGGAGAAGTTGATGCTACAGGGACAAACTAGGATCTCTAGAAAAGTTACACATAGCCTGCTTTTTCCTGCACCTTTCCTCACCTCTGGGAGATCATTTTCTATACTAAGAGGGCTTATTCTCTAACTTTGGATCCTTATGTGGCCAAAACAGCACCTTCCATTACACAGCAGGTCTGTTTTCCAAAAGGGGATGTCTATATATTTTACTAAATGAAAAATATAATGTTAGGTAATATCTGCCTTAATGAGTGCAATACTGGAAAGAGAGATGGTGTTTGGGACATAATTGTATTTTCCAGAGCCTCCTTCATGCATGTAGTCGAAGTGATGATTGGGGTGCACACGACTGGCCCCACAGCAAGCTAGTCCTATCCTCATAAATGTGCATGTTGAGCATGGATGTCAGAAGTCGAGATGGCCCAGCTGCATAGGGCTGGTGGGGGAGCTCCATTCGCTGTCATCACATGGGTCCCCTTCTTGCATACAGATCAGGGGGCTCTTGAAATGTACAATTGTGTCCTGAGCATGCACACCCACTTTCATGTGTGCTTCATGTAACATGTGATGTGTGCTAAATGCTCACCACTATCTGGGGAGAAATTCAGAAGAGGAGAATTTTGAAAGTATCCCCAGCACCACTTGTCAAGCATAAATCCCCATGTTCAGGGAAGAGATTGCATTTCAAACAAACATGCCATAATCACAAGCACAGAACGCTGAGCAGGTAAGTTAAAACCAAAGGCCTCACTTTGCTCAGTCAAGCACATGGACACACCAAGAGGCAGAAATGTGTGAGCACAAGGTTATTTATTTTACTATTTATTTATTAAATTTATATCCCCCTCTTCTTCCTAGAAGGAGCCAAGGGCAGCGAACAACAACTGGTAAAATACTAAAAACATCTTTAAAAACAAACATCATTAAAAATGTTTACCCAGCCTTCCCCAACTTGGTGCCCTCCACATGTTGCAGGAATACAGTTTCCACCATCCCTCACCACTGTTCATGCTGTCTGGGGCTGATGGGTGTTGGAATCTAAAATATCTGGAGGGCACCAGGATAAGGAAGGCTGGGTGAGAGTGTGTCTTGAATTAGCTTTTCTGACACCCCAGGGAAGGTTAGAAGCATACAAGCACATGAGCACATGCAGACACTGTGCTGGGCCATCAAAGGCGCAAAGAGTTCTCCATCTGTCCAGCCTCCCTCCCCAACCCAGCCTGGGACCCCTTTAAGGAGGAACTGCTCCTTCGGATTTATTCCTCCACTCCCTGACATCTTTGTGGGGAAGGGCTGCCCTTTGCCTGTTTGGCAGGAACATGAATGTATTTGGCTTTTAGTCTTTTTTGAAATGTTAAGATTTTGTTATCTTAATTTTTTGTTAAATTGTAATTTTTTAAAATTTAACTTCTTTACCTAAGCTTTTTTGGCAGAAAGGCAGCATAGAAATAATAGCAATAGCAAAGAGGAGCAGCTGGTCTTTCTATTTCTCTCCAAAAATTGCAAGACTAAAAGATTAGCATATGTGTACATTTGGCTGTACATTTTCTGAGTGGCAACATATTTTATCAACATTTTATGAAGCAAACCCAAGCAGGATTTTGCCTTTTCTCCTTAGTGTTTTTTGTTGTTACTGCTATCTTAATTGCCATCTGGTTAGATAAAGATGAAGAGGGCTGGAAGGAAGATACCCCCCTTGTGTGGTTTGCTGTTGCTGTTGCTTGGAATAATGAGAACCTGGCAAAGGGGGATGTATGAGCGGGAAGGCTAGTAGGCATCAGCTGATAAGGTGCCGCCAAAGTCCCCGAAGCTGGTAGGTGGGTCACCACATCAAAACCACAATAATTAAGAGTACACACATTCCATGTGCCACACACACACATTTCCAATATTCCGAGTTTCAAAACTAGCAAGGTAGATGTAAGCGGAAAGATTTCCCCCGGTAGAGAGATGAAAACCAGGAAGAGAGAGAGGACAGAGAGAGGCCTTTGTCTTTTTATTTTAAACCTCCCTTCCCCAAATTGTTTCAACTTGCTGAGTTGGCACGAGCTGATGGATGAGAGACATCATTCAAGAATTCTGCCTCCAGTGGGATGAGGGCGGGGATGGAAAGATCTGTCTCTTTCAGTTCTCTCCGTTCCTCATTTTTCCAATGTTAAATTCAGTTCTCAACATTTCTGCAGCAATCAGCGATTTTTAAAAAAATCCTCATGAAAATTCTCCACCATTTTAGTGCGAATTTCTACAAATAAACACATTTTTGGAGGCAGTTTTGACAAAGGTACACATTTTTGCAAGCCATTTCTCATCATTTCATGCCTTTTTGCATGTTATTTTCACTAATGTGTTCATTTTTATGCACACTTTCCCCTAATACATGCATTTTTGTAAATGTTGTTTAGTTGGCGAACTGCATCCCAAAATTCTGATAAATGTGAATTTCGAAGGATGGCTGTGTTTCAGATATTGTTTCAGAAAGTGCAAATCTGATAACTTCTGCTTGAAATGCAAACTGAATCGAAATTCTCACCCATCCCTAGTTGAGGGGGGCTGTTTGTTTGCTGTGGGTGATGTGAGTGTGTGTGTCAGAGAGACAAGGGAGTAGGCAGCAGGAGTCAGACAGGAGCAAACGAAAGCCAAGGAGAAGATCAAACATGTTTTAACTCTCTCTCCCCCCCCCGCCCAATTTTCTTTTCCCCATTAAAAAAAAATCCATTAGGTCAACCGTGTGCTACATGGCTTAGGAAATGTGATGAATTGGCTTGACCCGCTTAAATCAACAGGGGCTTTGGGGGGCTCAGGAGTACATTTGCAGAGCTTAGTGGGGAAATCTTTCATAGTATTTCCTCAGAAGACCTATTGCAGTGCCAAGCAGCTAAAATATGAGAGGGGGGATTTGATGGTGGAGCAGAGGAAGAGAGGGAGGCAAAGGAATGAGGAGGAAGAATGAGGAGAGGTCATTTCAGAATGAGGAGATTGGCAGGGCTCTATACAATTTGTACTGGGGGTGGGATTCTGCACTCAGTCCAGCCAGGCTCTGCACTGAGAAAAGGTGGATTCGTTGCATAAATTATGTAAAGTTGAGCTCATTTGCATACTTGCTTCTGTCCTGCCATGATTAGTTCTGCAATACTATTTCTGGCTGATGGCTTTGGGTGTGTGTGTGCCAAATATTCTTGTGGAGGAGTTGAAATTATCCAAATTATTCTCAGCAAATTCTCTTTTGAAAAATTTCAGCTCACATAGGCTGCAGTTCTATACTCCCTTGGGAGTAAGCCCCAATGAACTCAGTGGGACACAGTTAATGTTGAATGAATATTGCACGGATGGGGGACTAACAGCCGTCCAGAACTAATAGGGTTACAACTCCCATCATCCCTGACCATTGGTCATGCTGGCTGAGGCTGATGGGAGTTGTAGGCACCCAACTTCTGGGGGTGATGCAGGCACCTCCAATATTGGCATTTAGGCACCTGCTTAAAACTTACCTGTTCACCAAGGAGTTCCCTGAGAGATCAACTATGTTGATGTACTAATCTGACCGATTGATTTTTGATGTACTTTGTTTTGTTTTATCTATCTATTTTTATTGCTGATCTTATTATGTTCATTGCCATTTTTTAAAAAAAATGTTGGCAGTATAGGGTGGGGTGTGCTTTGAGGTTGGTCATGATCTAGCCCACACACAACTCTCCCAAGTATCCGTTTTGCAAAGCACGTGTTCTACTGCTCAGCTGTCACCTCCAGTGAGGTGAGAGAAAGGATGGTGAGGCATCCAAACGAATATCACAGCCACTTGCTCATTCCTTCAGTCTCTGGACACTCTCCGCAAGAAATCCCCAAGTCAGAAACTGTGAGACTCCTTGGCTCAGTTGATGTAGTAGATGGGATGGCTTGTATACAGTCAGCTGAAGCTTTTGGTATGGTTCCTACGCAGGCAGGGGTGTAGTTGTCCAGGGTTCTGGGAGGTCTTAGACCCTTTACTTTTTTGGGAGCAGGGTCCCAGCAGGGTCCTTATGTCTGCAGCATCCGATGAGACAATCAACATGAAAGGGAAATGTCTTAGCCGCTGAGAAGAATCTTCTAACATGCTTCCTTGATCTTTCCTGCTGATTGGAGCCAGCCATTGAGAAGACTCTTCTCAGCAGCTAACCCTCTGTTGTTGTGGGAGAAGGCATTAACAAAGATCTCATTCTCAACCCAGCAGCAAAAAAGGGTGGAGGTCGCTGTGACTAACATGAAGGGAATCTGCACTTCTGAATTTGCCACTATACTGCTATATGCAGGCAGAGCCAGCTCCACTTGGAATATCTGGCTGTGCACCTAACACAGTTTCCCTCCCTTCCCCTATGCCAGCAGGTCTTTTCTGATGTAGGGCAGGGTGCAACCCAGCAACAAGGAGCCAAGACACTGGGTCTTTTGGGGGGAGGGGTTCAAATGAGAAACAGCTTTTGATTACAAGTTTCAAAGATCTGCAGTGGGCTAAGCCACTAGGACTTAAATTGCCTTCCACTAATGCAGATTCCTGGGATTAACCTGAAGCACTGGAATATTCTTATGCCTCATATCTTTCAGGACAGCTTCTTTGGCTCAGGGCTCTAGAGAATCGTTGTTGTTACCATTACTAATTTCATTTATATGTCACTTTCCACCCCAAAAGCCAGTGTGATGTAGTGGTTAGAATGTTGGACTAGGACCAGGGAGACCAGAGTTCAAATCCCCACTCAACCATGGAGTTGACCTTGGGCCAATCCCTGTCTCTCAGCCTATCCTACCTCACAAGGTTGTTGTGAGGATAAAACTGGGAATCATGTTTGTAAGCCACCTTGAGCTCCTTAGAGAAACGGCAGGATAGAAATGTAATAAATAAAGTCTCCAAATGACTTACATATCCATAAAATACACTTGGTTGTATTCAACTAACTCTACTCAGAGCAGATCCATGGAAATTAATGAACCTATGTTAGTCATGTCTATTAACTTCAGTGGGTCTACTATGAGTAGGACTAGCATGAAATACCACCTATAATGCTTACAAGGGAAGTCTATCTCCCCTCCTCCTTACCCTTCCCAGTCACCACTTTATTGTGCCAAGGGATTTCCATCCATGTTGCCAACCCTCCAGCCTCACATCACTGAGTGGGGGACTTAGGCAGGCCTCAAATGGCGCTCCTGTCACACCCTGGAGTCTCACAGCCTTGGGGGCGGGGGAGGTCTGAGGATGTCACAAAGTGATGGTAGTCACCAACTGTTTTCTTTTTCTCTCCCGCTCCCAAGCTGCACCGAACCTGCTGAAACTGTTGGGCACTATGCTACTTTCCCAATGCTCTCATCCTTGTCAGTGTGATGTACCCCACCGCCATCAAAAGACACCCTTCAGGCACTGGAACAATCTGGACTTTTAAGGGATGAATTCCTGTGCAGCCCCAAATTTGACAACACAAAAATCTTCCCACATTGTGGGAAGGTGGTCACTGGACTAAATATTACTGGGGATAGGAGGCAGAGCCTAGCCTTAAAGAGCCAACCCCCCCCCCCAGCCTAGGGATGGAAGGGTCTCTCCATTTTGGTTCACCCAGTTTCTCATTTTTCCAGTCTTAAATTTTATTTTTATTTATTTATTATCTGGTTTATATCCCACCCTTCTTCCCAGCAAGAGCCCAGGGTGGCAAACAGAAATTCATTTCTTCACATTTCTACAGCAATTTGCAGTTTTAAAAACCTCATGAAAATTCTTCAGCCTTTGAGTACAAATTTCTTGTAAGGAACATGCTTTTGTATGCAGTTTTGACTAATGTACAGATTTTTGCAAGGAATTTCTCCTAAAACAATACAATTTTGTATATTCTTTCCACTAAAGTATTCGTTTTATGCACTTTCCCCCAATATGTGCATTTTTGTAAACATTCTTCGGTTGGAGAGCTGCACTGAAAATTTGGGTAAGTGCAAATTTCAAAGGATGGTTGTGTTTCAGTTCTCATATTGTTATGGACAGTGCAAATTTGATAGATTTGGCTTCAAATGAGAACTGAATTTCTCCCCCAGCTCCTCCCAGCCTCATAACATGGCTCTGCAGCCAGCCCATATTTTGCATCTCCAAATTATGGGCTTGGTGCAAAGGTGTCTCTGCCCACTCATCCTGTGCAGGACCAAGAAAGGAAAGAGTTTCCGGTGTCTTTACTGAAGTGTTACAATCTTTCAGCTTTCAGGACAGGCACACAGCAAGCTTATGTTCCAGAGTGCTGAAGGGCCTTTTAAAAAATAAAATAAATATTCTTCTCTGTAAAGAAGCCAATTTGCAGTTATGGTTGCACTTAAAATGTTTTATTTGCATACATTCAGAGCCCTTACCTTCATTAACATTTAACAGTAAAGGCACAAAACAAGGTAAATAAAATATTATCTAGTTCTGCAAAGGTCATCTCAGATGGAAACATCAGCAAAAAGCTAACCAGGAATGGGTTTTTAACCCAGCAAACCAGTACAAGGAAGCAAGCAATGGGAAGGGAGGGACTAACAAACACCCCACGGAAGTGGCACCTGAGGCCAAGCTGCCAGGCTTTAAAATATTTTTCTGTGCTATTTTGATCTGACACGCAATAAGTAACTTTATTTCCATATGGTTTGCAGAGTATAAATCATTTTTAGCACCAACGTTTCTCTCATATATTAATAAAGGGTCCCTCTCATTTTGTCTGCCTGCTACTCATTTGTCTTTTTTGAAAGATTCCCTCACGTAGTCAAAGCAGTCTTAAGATGCAATCCTACAACACTTACCGGAGAGGAAGCCTTATTTAACTCAGTGGGACTTACTTCTGAGTGGACATGCATAGGAATGCACTCTTAAATGTTTATTAAAATCATCTAGGACAATAAATGTTTACTTGCATTTAGGGATGGAAATTTCACTTTGAGTTTCTCATTTTCCCAATCTTAAATTCAGTTTGCCAGATTTCTGCATCAGTTTGCATTTTTAAAAAACCATGTTCTCATGAAAATCCATCAGCGCTTTAGTGCACATTTCTGTTTAATATGTATATATTGCCTAATATACAAATCTCTGCAAGAATCGTCCCTAATATATGCATTTTTAGGCACACTTGCCCCTAATATATACATTTTTGCACACATTTTGTTGTTGTTGGGCACTGCTATGTTTTGGTACATTTCGTCTTTTGGGAAGTGTGAATGAGGCAGATCCATCTGAAGATGTGAACCAAACTGAATTTCTCCCTCTTCCCTGCTGGGAAATCCAGAGATTGGCTAAATGTACAACTGGCCAACATGCAATATACTTTCGTTGTGTTTGTGTATGTTGCTGTTACCATGTTTATAACTGTCCATTCAAATTCAATAAAAATAATGCTTTAATTAATGCTCCTGTTTCAAAGCGGCACCCTCAGCCAGATAGGGACTAAATAAATGCAGAAACTGATTTGCACACACGGATCACAAACTGAATAGGGAGTCACAGGGCCGGCCCTATCATTAGGCAGAGTAAGGTAGCTGCATCAGGTGGCAGGTACTAGGGTGGGGCAGATAGCAATGGTGAGCTGTTGGAGAATAAAACTGTACGCTAAACTAGCCTAGAGAAGGATGCGGACTCTTTCCCAGGGTTGAAGTGAGATTCATTTACCAGTCCGGTTGGTTTCAGTACTTGGAATGGAGGGTGCCGTCTTGTCCTTCACCTCAGGCTAAAAAAAGTCTTGCACCAGCTCCGATGGCCTGTGATTCCCTTGTTCATCCAGGTGGAGGGCATGGAGGTCTTACCAGGGCATGTTCTGAAGGCTCATGTAAATTCTGTGGAAGCGAATCAGCTCCGGGTCACACAGTGACCCACTAGAAACATTTTTCTCAGCAGCTCCTCTGAGAAAAGTGCTTTGTTATTATTACACGCAGGCCCTGCCATTCTCTACATCACAAGAAGACCCACAAATAATTAAAAAATAACAAAAATCAAGATGCCAAAACCAGCTTAAAGCCCCCAATGCAGCCTCCTCATATTCAAACACACTGAGTTGACAGATCCCCACATTTAATTTAATTTAATTTAATTTAAAGTCTACATTGCCACCTCACCCCAATAGCCTCCACCAGCCTCTTCATCATTTTTATAAGCTGCCTTGTAAGGAATTATCTTAAAAGGAAGGATTTAAATAGATATTTATTTATTAAATTTAAATCCCACCCCACCTCCCAGCAGGAGCCTAGGGTGGCAAACAAAAGCATTAAAAATATCTTTAAAACATTTTTAACAATAAATCTTTAAAACATCTTTTAAAAAAAAGCCTAAAAACAATTCCAACACAGATGCAGACTGGGATAAGGTCTCTACTTAAAAGGCTTGATGAACAAGGAAAGTCTTCAATAGGTGCCAAAAAGACAACAGATGGTAGAAACACACTCATTGTTCTGTCAGTTCCAGTGTGTCTCCACCTTTCTCTTCTGAAAAAAGGGGCACACTGCCCCTAGTGGGAACAGTTTGAGTGTGTTTTTTAAAATTCAGCTTCAAAGAGATTTCTCAACTGATTGTCAGATCAACCCGTTCTCCCTTCAGGTGTGGTTAATGGAAACACTTTGATCTGGCGACTAGTGTGTTAACAGCCAGAGATGGTGCCTGTCTGACTTTCAAGAGGAGTGAATTCCAAAGGGCAGGTACCACAATAAAGGTCCGTTTCCTATATTGTGCAGAATGGACCTCCTGATAAGATGGTATCTCCAGGAGGCCCTCACATGCAGAGCGCAGTGATCGACTGGGCATATAAGAGGTAAGATGATCTTTTAGGTATCCTGGTCCTAAGCTGCAGAGGACTTTGTACCAGAACCTTGAACTTGGCCCAGTAGCTAATGGGCAGCTACTGCAATTCTTTCAGCAGTGAGGTAGTATGTTGGCGATATCCTGCCCCAGTAAGCAGTCACACTGCTGCATTTTTACCAGCTGCAACTTCCAGATCCACCTCAAGGGTGGCCCCACACAGAGTGCATAACAGCTATGCAGCCTGGGGGTTACCAGCGCATGGACAACAGTGGCCAGGCTGTCTCAGTCCAGAAACAGCTTCAGCTGTGTTACCAGCCAAGGCTGGTAAAAGGCACTCCTAGCAAATGAGGCGACTGCAGCAGCAGCAGCAGCAACAACAGCTGCTCCCAGAAGGAAACTGGAAGCCAGCAGAGTTCTTTTAACATTGGAACAATGTGTTTCCTATGTCTGGCTCCAGACTACCACATTCTGGAGCAGTTGTAGCTTCTTCTGAACAGTCCTGAACTGTCAAGCAATTTAAAATAAACTGCCGCCCTGGGCTCCTGCCGGGAGGAAGGGCGGGATATAAATCAAATAACAAACAAACAAAATAAAATAAACCAAAATCTCAAAACCACACACTCCATGTTCCACACACATTTTATACTTCCAGTTGAACTCAGAGAAGCTCTGCAAATATTTCTGTCAATCTACTGCTTTCTGGCCAATCAGCTTCTTGTTCTCTGGCCTATTAGCTCTGTGCACCGCTCAGCCAATCCTAACCCAAAAGTGTAGCTGTGGCAAAGAGGTCCCTCCCCTTGGTCTGCTTTCTTGTTAGCCCTCCTAGGGAGGCTCCTGTTCCGTCTGACACAGCCGCTACAGCAAATTAGGGAGGAGTCTAGGCCGCTTAAAGGATAGCCCCGTTTGGTAATCTTAGCCTATATGAGGATCATCCATAGGTTCTGAGCGTGCTCAGAGCTGTGATTAAAACACTAGACATAGTGTGAGTCTCAGTCTTGTCTTTCTATAATAAATATGAGACTTTTATTTTATTTGCATTTATTTTGGGGAACGGATTAGGAAATAACTGAGAGGAGAAATGTCAGCCTGCCTCTGTATGCGTGTGCTGTGCTCCAACAGCTTGTTTGCTTGGGGGACTGCAGTGGGGGTTTTAAATTACTATTTGTTAACACAGAGACAGAGCGATGGTGGACATGTGAGTCTCTGTCTATACTAAAGAATTGTCTATTTTTTTACTTCTTAAGCTACTGTATTTGCATTTATTTGGGGGGATAGGCTGGGGAATACTGTAGGAGGATTGGGAGAAACGGTGGACTTTGGTCTGTGTCTCTGGATGGACTGTTGGGAGAGGGGTAGCTGGTGAAGGGGAAGTTCTCCAGTTTTCCTGCATGCTCACCCTCCATGTGCTTGGCAGTTGCCCTCTTTTTCTGCAAGTGTGTTTACTCCCAAGGGCTTTTGGAAAGTTGGGAGCAGGAGGTTGCAGTAATTCTCCCGTCTCCTAATGTCCCACCCACCTTTCTATTCTCTAAGCCCATGAGGCAGCTGGCAGAAAGTTGGTAGGAGGTGGTGGATCATTGCTCCAATCCAGCTTTTGCTTCCTTGGTGAAATTGCAATCTGAACCCCACTTAGGCTGTTGTTGGCACCCTAGTAGCTTCAAAAGCAGCCAGAATGTTTTCTTCTAGCTGCGTTTTGAAGCAACACTGCCCTCTGCTGGCCACCCCTCCATTCCCCACTGCTGCCTTCAGACCTTTCAGGACCACCCACAGCAAAGTATTGGGCTGATCAGTGCCTCTTCCTGAGCCTGCAGCAAAGTGTTTCCATTGGCTACACCTGGAAGACAAAGAGGTCGATCTACCAATCCACTGCAAGACCTCCCTTCAAGTTGAATTGAAGAAAAAATGCGCCGGAGCTGATCCCATGAGGTTTACAGGCTAAAAAGGAGCAGAGTTTGACTTGCATCAGATGCCCCCATTTTGGGAAAAGAGAGGTAGAGTTGCACTGGAACTGGCACATGGAAGTAAGCCCCAGTGAATTCAATAGGACTTGGTTCTAAGTAGACATGGTTGGGACTTCACTGTAAGGTGGTGACTTGCTGAATTAAAAAGTCTTCTGCAAGCTTTTTGCTCACAAAGGCTTTTGGAAAGTTAGAAGGAGGTTGCAGTAAGTACATCTCCTGAAGCCCTGCCTGGATTCCTCTTTCTGTATGTTTGTTTGCTCACAGGGGCTTTTGGAAAATTGGAGGGCATTATGGTTATAAATCTATGCTCTCCCATGTCCCATTACCTTTCTCTTCTACAAACTTGTTTACCGATAAAGGTTTTCTTTGGAGGAGGGGGCATGTTGTGGCTGCTTTCCTCCCCTGTAAATTTGTTTGCCCAGGAGAGCCATTGAAAAATTGGGAGGAGGTGGTGCTGCATCATTGTTCCAGTCCAGTTTTTGTTCCCCTTGCTAAAACTGAAATCCTAATCTCCTTTCCTTGTTAGTAAATCCCTGTGGACTTACTTCTAAGTAGACATGGTTAGGGTTACACTGTAAGCCATTGACTTGCCTAACTAAAAAACGTTCTTTTCAGATTTCTGTCTGCATTGATAAAATTTGCACTGCAGTTCTATACATCAAAAATAAGCCTGAGAGTTGGTAACTGGCCCAAGGGAGTAAATGAGCAAAACCAATGAGTTAAGTGAGTTTAAAATGTTAAACTGCACATGCTCAGAGTATATTTTGCTTACACCATAATAAATCTGTATCATCAGGGGTCCGTTGACATCAACTCCAGAAAATGAAGTTTTAGACCCTTCGGAGGCCCACTGTGAATTGTTGTAAGGCACTTTGAGGGTAAAGTTGCTTGCCTCGGTAGCAGTCTTGATGCCCCATCCACATCTACTGTAGTCCCCACTGAGGTGTCCAGTTCAATGTCTGCTGCAACTTCTTGGAAATGGTTTCAATCGATGTGGCCTGATGACATGGACAAAGTGCTTCCGACGATGCAGCCAGCAACGTGTTCTCTCAACCCTTGCCCTTCTTGGCTTATTAAAGCTTGCTGAGGGGGTGTGACTGAGTGGATCTAGGGTGTGGTCAACACGTTCAGGGCCGGCTCCAGGAATGCCGGGGCCCTTGGGCATCAGCTTGCCCTGGGCCCTGGCATGTGTGTGTGTGCGTGCGTGCGCATGCACACACACGCACGCACCCCCCACATCCCCCACCTACCTGTCTGCTGTCTTTTACCATTGCCCTTAACGAAGATGGCGGCCACGGTTTCCCTAAGGGAATGATGCCTCCACCAACATCTTTGTTGATGGCACGCGTGCGTGCTACACGTGCGCATCTCTGCCATCAACTAAGATGGTGGCAGGGGCTTCAGTACCTTAGGGAAACCACGGCCGCCATCTTCGTTAAGGGCAATGGTAAAAGACAGCAGACAGGTAGGTGGGGGGTTGCGGAAGGGGAGGGGTGGCTGAGAGGACCCCTGTACCTCCAGGGGCCGTCGGGCCAGTGCCCCACCTGGCCGCCCTTTAGATCCAGCCCTGAACACGTTGTTGCTGGAGGGAGTGGTTCCAACCACCCTGAAAGAGGCGGTGATCCGATCACTCTTAAAAGACACCCATCCGGAACCAACTGGTTTGCAACAGCTACTGCTCGGTCAGAAATATCCCCTTCTTACGAAAGTTGATTGAGAGGGTTGCAGCACAGCAATTGCAAGTACTCTTGGATGAAACAGATTATCTTGACCCATTCCAGTCTGGGTTCAGGCCCGATTATGGGACTGAATCGGCCTTGGTTGCCCTGATGGATGACCTTTATTGGGAGAAGAACGGGGGCAGTGCAACCATGTTATTCTTACTTGATCTCTCGGTGGCTTTTGATACCATTAACCATGGTATCCTTTTGGGCCTACTTGGTGAGATGGGTATTGGAGGAACTGTTTTACAGTGGTTCCGATCCTATCTCTAAGGTCATTTTCAGATAATTGCATTGGGTGTTTGTCTTTCGGCCCCCTGGCAGTTATGCTGTGGGGTGCCGCAAGGTACCATCTTGTCCCCCATGCTGTTTAACATCTATATGAAGCCCTTGGGAGCGGTCATCAGGAAATTTGGGTTGAGGTGTCAGCAGTACACTCACAATACCCAGCTATATTTCTCTGTAACATCTGAATCAGGAGAGGTTGTGCAAGTCCTGGATCACTGCCTGGACTCGGTGGTGGGCTGGATGAAGGCCAATAAACTGACTCTGAATCGTAGCAAGATGGAGATGCTGTGGGTTGGTGGTTCCCGAGTTTGGATAATTGGTCAGTTGCCTGCTTTGGATGGGGTTGTACTCCCTCGGAAAGAGCAGGTTCATAGTCTGGGGGTGCTCCTGGATCCATCTTTGTTGCTAGAGGTCCAGGTGACCTCGGTGGCTAGGAGTGCCTTCTACCAGCTTCTGCTTGTAAGACAGCTGCAGCCATTTCTGAATGGGGATAGCCTGACCACTGTTGTCCATGCACTGGTAACCTCCAGGCTAGATTACTGTAATGCACTCTATGTGGGGCTACCCTTGAGGTTGGTCCAGAAGCTGCAGCTGGTGCAAAATGAGATGGCAAGACTGTTCACTGGGGCAGGGTATTGCCAACATGTCATCCCGCTGCTGAAAGAATTGCACTGGCTACCTATTAGCTGCCGGGCTAAGTTCAAGATTCTAATTTTGTTGTACAAATCCCTATACAGCTTGGGACCAGGATACCTGGAAGACCATCTTACCCTTATATACCCAGTCGATCACTGTGCTCTGCAGGTGAGGGCCTCCTACAGATATCATCTCATCAGGAGGTTGTTTCGCACGACATAGGAAGCGGACCTTTAGTGTAGTGGCACCTACCCTGTGGAATTCCCTTCCCTTAAATCTTAGACAGGCACCATCTCTGTTATCTTTTCTGTGCCTACTGAAGATGTTCCTCTGTCAACAAGCCTTTTAAGTAGAGACCTTATCTCAATCTGCGTCTGTGTTGTAATTGCTTTTTAATGTATTTTAAGATGTTTTTAAAGTTTTAAAAATGTTTTTAAAATGTTTTGTTTTAATATGTGTTAATGGTTGTTTTGTTTTAATATATTTTAAAGTCTGTTTTTTATGATGTTTTAAAGTGTTTTTAATGCTTTTTTTTTTTTTTTGCTGCCTTGGGCTCCTACTGGGAGGAAGGGCAGGATATAAATCTAATTAATAAATTAATAAATTAATTTGTTAGTCTTGAAGATAGCACCTTATTTCATCTGTCCCTTTATATGAGAAGGGAGCCCTGTTGTAGAAAATGCACCAAAACTTGTTTTTTAGGTTGGGTTTTTTCATGATTCCAAATCTGCAGTGGATAAGCAGGCTGGAAATGTTTTTTTTTAATTATTTTGATCATTCCTTATTTAACAGTATTATATTTATATCCACTCCACCTTTCTTCCAAGGAGCTCAAGGTAGTATTCATATTTCTCCTTTTCTCTGTGTTACCCTCACAACAATCCTATGAGGTAGGTTAGCTTGAGAGACATTGACTAGCCCTAGGTCACACAGTGAGTTTCATAGTTCATTGGTGATTTTAACCCTGGCCTCCCAGGTTCTAGTTCACTTAATTTCCCTGCATTCTATTACACATTCTGGAAAGATGTAGAAATGGATAGGTTGGTGGAGAGACCAGATTTGGATCTAGTGTTTCATTACAGAGAAGAAGGATAGAGAGAGAACCAGAACAGGTAGAGGCAACCATGGTAGCAGGGACCTCTTTTGAACCAAAGTAAGACATTTTTCATCTACGTTAGATGGTAACTATTTGTAAAACAGCAATGCTTAAGCGTCTACAGTATCTTTGCAAGGAAGGATGGCGAAGGAAACTAGAATAACTTGGCCATGACCCCATGACCTCACACTGGCCACACCCCTAGAGCCTCTCAGCAGCCCTGTCAGGACTGGGAGGCACCAGCCCCATTGCCAAACTCCAAACTCACATCAGTGTCTCAGGACTTGGCATTGGCCAGGTTGTCTTAAACACGGTCTCTCTTTCCCACCATGAACACATGATACCGTTGTGTACCCAGTGAGACAAAGAGTCCATCTAGCACAGTATTAGTTTGAGTGGCCATGGACCTTCAGGGTCTCAGGCAGAGAGAAGGGTCCTTCTCATCAACTGCTTCCTGAGCCTTTTAAACTGGAAAAGCCGAGGGTTGAACCGGGGACCTTCCGTATGCAAAGCAGGTGCTCTGTTATGGTGGGAACCTCTGGCCCTCCAGATGTTGCTGAAGTACAACTCCCATCAGCCCCTGCAAGCATGGCCAATGGCCAGGGGTGATAGGTGTTGTAGTTCAGGAACATCTGGAGGGCCAAAGTGCCCCCACCTGTCTTGTGGGCATAATCCAGGGGTGGGAACCCCATCTGGCCCTCTGAGCCTCTCTATCTGGCCCTCAGGATGATCTTCAAGCAGGGTCCCCTTCACAGGCCAGCGTCTCTCCCCAGGCCACCCCTTAGTGATTCTGCTGTGCATCGTCCTTGAGTGATTTTTACCCGGCCAATGGCCCATCTAGTTCAGCACCCTCTTTCCACAGTGGCCAGCCAGATGCCCCAATGGGAAGCCCACAAGCAGGACGCGAGTGCAAAGGCACTCTCCCCTCCTGCAGTTTCCAGCAACTGGTATTCAGAAGCTGACTATGGAGGCACAGCATAGCCATCATGGCTAGTAGCCATAGATATCCTGGTCCTCCATCAATTTGTCTCACCCTCTTTTCAAGCCATCTAGGTTGGTGGCCATCACTGCCTTCTGCAAGGGCGAATTCCGTCGTTTAACTACATGCTGCACAAAGAGGTCCTTTGTTTTGTCTGTCCTGAATCTTCCAACATTCAGCTTCATTGGATGTCCACGAGAATGTGTCCTTGAACTGTGATAATGGCTGTTGCTTGCTTGTTTGCTCGTATGTGTGTTTGTTGAACTGTTGTGCAGATCAGAATATAACAAATGCATTGTAAATATGTCTTCTATATACCAGCATTCCTTCTGTATACTCCCATCTTTTCCTTGGTACTTTCTCAAAGCTCTGCTGCCTGAACTTGAGGCAGAAAGTCCCTTCGCCTTATTTGCAGCCTTGCATTGACACAGAGACTATGTAAACACAGTTCCAACTGACCTTCGAGACCTACAAGATTGTGAGGTACCCAATTCAGCCATAAATATTTGCAGATGCATCATCACTTCTCTGGGGGTGTTAATGTGACCCTTGGCAGTGTCCCACCCCCCACACTTTAACATCATGAATATTCTCTCTGGAGTTCAGGTGTTCTGTGAGTTAATTTCTACATTCTTATTTGTTTCTTCAAAGGAATAGAAAGTTCAAAGACTAAATGTGGAGTCAAGTCTGACTTCAGGTTTCACATTTACCGCCATTCCTATTTTACATCAGTCCTGCAGTTTCATTAGTGTTAACATTTATCATCATGTAAGAAAAACAGGATGGTATTTGAAAAGAAAATATGGACAAGACACTAATAATGTAGGAGCTGACCCCAGTGTTACCTACTCAAGACCTGAAGCAACGAGGAAGATCAAACAGAGAGCAGTAAATTTCCCCCCAAAAAATGTTCACCCTCTCATTACTGTGCAGCAAACTTGAAGCAAAATAACATCAGACTAGAAAGCTGAAGCACTTTGCTGAGACAAACATGTTAGCTAAGAGGTTGCTATAGCTTCCTGGGCCAAAAGCAAATGCAAAATGCATTTTCCCCTCCATATAACAATTTCTAGAGGGGTAGCCCTTGTGTTAGCCTTCTGCAGCAAAGACTGCAAAGAGTCCTATGGCACCTTAAAAACTGTCAAATGTATTATGGCAAAAGCTTTTGTGGATTACAGTCTATCAGATGCATGAAGTGTTATCCTCAGTTTCAAATATGGTTGCATATACATTGTTGGGAGGGGGGATAGTAAACTGTGAAGTCCGAGGGAAATGAGATGCATCTGATGAAGTGGACTATAGTCCACAAAAGCTTTTGCCATAATGCATTTGTTAGTCTTTAAGGTAGCACAAGACTCTTGGTTGTTTTTTCTTTCTCCAGAATTCCTTCCTGCTGTTTTTAATGTTCTCAGCCTGTTGTAAATTGAGATCTCATTGAACTGATCATATGTTCAGCATTTTCTCTGTGCATGCACAATCTCAGAAATGGTTGGGTGTGGAACCTAATGTTTAAACGTTACTTCCCCAGTCAAAAAGTCACACTAAATGCCAAAGAAAACATTATCCTTGCCCAGCCTGGTCTCCTCCAAATGTTTTGGACAGCAACTCCCATCATCCCTGAACATAGCCCAGGCTGGCTGGGGCTGATGGAATCTACCAACATTTGAAGGGCACCAGGTTGGGGAAGGCTGGCTTAGACCCTTCTCACTGACATGCTGGGTTTCTATACACAGTGAATATTTTTTATGGCGGGAGCACCCAAACGTTTGATTGTCCCCACCTACAATCTGAAGCAATATGCACCAGCAATGCATATATCCTGGAAGTATGGGGTGGGAGTTATTGGCCTTCTGCATTACCTCTTTAAAAAAAGCAAAAGAGGAACATATCACGGGAACAGTGAATGCTCTGTATCTGTATTAACCAGCACACAAGGTTTTAGTCCTTTAACGGCATTCTGTATTGATTCATACTGTTAATTGTGCACCCATGTCTGGAACCCTGGAGGACCACTGCTCATCAGTGTAAACAATCTCAAATAGGGATGGAAAAGAACTCTGATTTGGTTCACATTTAGAGGTGAACCTACCTAATTTGCCCTTTCCGAAACAGTGCAAACTGCAAGTGTAGCCATCCTTCCCAAATTTGCACTTCTTTGAATTTTAGAATGCAGTTTTCCAGCCAAGTCATGTGTACAAAAATGCATATACTAAGGACAAATGTGCATAAAACACACATTTTTTTAAAAAAAATAGTCAAAATGTATTATATTAGGGAAAATTACTTTGCAAAAATGTGTATATTAGGCACAGTTACATACAAACATGTGTATATTAGGAGAAATCTGCACTAAGCTACTGATGAATTTTCATGAGGACTTTTCTGACATGTGGACAACTGAACTTAACATTGGAAAAATGAGCAACTGAAATAGGCAATTCTCCCATCCCTCATACTGAACTAGATGAGCCAACAGTGGGACTCAGAATGAGGCAGCTTCCTCTGTTCCTAGAACTCTCTTTTAAAATTGCACTCTCAGTAAAGGAATTGCAAGCATTCATAATAAATAAAAGGATATGTCTGTACCAGAATACATCAAACTATTGCAACATTCTATAAAGGACACCCACTTTCTTTTCAACCTATCCAGACTCTGTCATTTCCCCTTCACTCATATGTAAGGGTGATGGAGGGAGGAGATTTTTGGATATTCCCATACTTTGACTAAAACCCCGCTTGCTGGCTTCTGCCTTAAAGGAAATTCATGCATTTGCTGTGATCTATTTTCAGAGCAGCCCAACTCCTAGTGCTGCAACTCTTTTGACTACTTTCAGCAGCGCGGTGTGTCCACGGGATACAAGATCCTTTCGCTTCCTTGTATGCTTGTGATCTGATCTGTCAAATGCAAAGATCAGCAGCATATCAGGGAAGCAGAGGTTTTGAGCCAAACCTTCACTTTCCTCTCTCTGTTTTTCCACTGTGCCTCTGAGTGCATTTCACCTCTTCGTCTCTCCCCCTCTCTCTCCAGTATATCATAGATCTGGCTAGAACAACCCAATTGGTAAGTCTCAGTCACCCCTCTTCTAGTCAAGGTCCAGATCAGAAGAAGTGACAGATACTTTAAAAAACAATCTATAAGCAAATTACATGATCAGCATTTTTTTGTGGGTTATTGGGAGAAATCTATAGATAAGCTGTCATGGACCATACCAATACTTTGCAACAATTTGTACAAAGACATGTAGTTGTGTTCTTTTATTTAACCACGTTACCATATATCCCAGTCAATTAGTAGTAGGGAATCTACAGCCGTCCAGATGCTTTTGTTGGTGCCAGCCAGCATGGCAAATGGTCAGGGATGATGGGAGTTGTAGTCCAGCAACATCTGGAGGGCAACAGTACCCCCCGCTGTAAAACCCACCATTTGTTTCAGCTGGTAGAGATGACAGATAAAATGATGACAATGCACGAGTGAAATAAGCAAATGAGCTGCAGCTCTCTGGCACATGTTGATAATTGCAAAAAAGCCTTCGTGGTATTTTTTTTCCCCAAACAAATTTTAAAAAAAGATAACCAATTTAGCCAGTGAACAAGTTGCTAAGAACAAGGCTTTGCATACACCATCATTCTACAAGATTGCCAGTAAGGGTTTGGGGTATAAAAAATGTTAAAAATAAGCCTCCTACAGATTTCCCCTTCCATATCAAAGCGGAGGGGACAGCAAGTTTCTTGATCTTGTGACTGCAGATATTTTTGATTTACTGACTAAATTTATACTTTGCTTTTCATCCAAGATCAAAGCTAACAAATAAAATGCACACAAATGTAGTTATAACAGGGGTACACAGCAGTATATAAGACAGACTCTGCTGATCACTGGCAGTTCATAGAATCATAGAGCTGGAGGGAGGCATGTGTTATGTAAATTTGTATAAATGAGCAGAGATCCTCAACGGTCTGAGCTGTGTGTGTGCCAGTGTGTGCTTTTACCTAAGTAGCAGGCTTTTACCCTGCATTAGGATCACTGAGACATAAGACTTAGTAAAATAAGAAAAGCTACTTTATTTATAGAAATACATAGTAGATAAGAAAGGTATACATAGTTCTAACTAACTAAATTGGAGGCACAATGCCCAGATGTGGGTATTGCCCTCATGGCTCAGGAGGGAGAGCAAAGACAGAGATGTCTCCTCTCTCTTGGACAGTTGAAGAAGACAAGGAGAAAGGGCGGAAGGAGGAGGGGCAGGTCAGCTTCCCTGAGCATATCAGTTTACAAGGAAGGAAGTTAGTCAGAGCATAGCACAGGTAAAGGTAGGCAAGCCTAGCCATCTGGAGGACCCTAACTCTCTCCCTTCTGGAACACAAACGAAAGAACCCAAATAGGAGTTGCTCTTGCCCCACTTCCAACACCCCTTCTCAATGAGTGTTTGGTTCAGCCCACAAGGTTCATCTTGTCTCACAGCTTGCAGTGTCTGACTTTGCCCAATGCCTTCGTAACAGCATCTGCAGTCATGTCTTCCATTGGACAATGCTCCATCTTAAGTAGTCCTCTGCGGTAAGTATCTCCAGTGAAATGGTGCTTCACATCTATGTGCTTCATTCATGAACTTACCTCTTCTGATTCCATGAGTCTGATGCATCCTTGGTTGTCCTCATGCATCACAACAGACCCAGGTGTAAAGATGCCTAAATCTTTGAACAGTTCAAGCAGCCACATCAACTGTCTGCTTGCTTCAGAAACTGACACATACTCTGCTTCTGTGGAAGAGAGTGCTACAGTCTCTTGTTTCTTACATGCCCAGCTGACCACTGAATTTCCATAGTAGAAGATGTTTCCACTGGTAGATTTTCGATCTATATTGTCTTCAGCCCAATCAGCATCTGCATATCCCACTAGTTTGGGATCTCAGGTAGCTGCTAGCTTTAGTTTCATGGTTGCAGTGCCCTTTAGATATCTTGCCACTCTCTTGATTGCTTCCCAGTCTTTCTTGGTTGGCGAGCTGGTTTTTCTGCACAGGTATCCCACTGCTACCGCCACGTCTGGCTTGGTAACAGTGCTGGTATACAGAAGTTTTCCGTTGGTCTTTCCATGGTTGTTTGTTCTGGTTTGGTTTCAGGTATCCTACTTCCATTGGAGTAGGTGCTGGATGTGTATCCTTCAGTCCTAGACTCTCGAGAAGGTCTTGGATCTTTTGTTTTTGATTCAGCCAGAAGGATCCATCATCTTCTCTTTCAATTTGTATTCCGTGGTAGTGAGTGACATCACCTAGGCACTTCATTTCAACCTCCTTGTTGAGATGATTCACTAGGTGTTGCTTGTCCAGTGGGTCTTAATAAGCCAACAGTAGATCATCGACATAAATCAGTAAGTCCATCTGTTTTTTCTAAATCTGCTGTACAGGCATGCAGAGCTTGGAAAAGTTACTTTTTTGAACTACAACTCCCATCAGCCCAGCCAGCATGGCCACTGGATTGGGCGAATGGGAGTTGTAGTTCAAAAAAGTAACTTTTCCAAGCTCTGTAGGCATGTCTCTGCCCTCCCTTACACAAAGGCTTCTTTCAAGAACATTTTGCTCAGTTTCTCATTCCAGGCTCTGGCAGCCTGTTTCGATCCATAGATGGAGTTTTGAAGTTTACACACTAGGGTTTCTTTTCCTGGAACTTCAAATCCTGGTGGTTGTTGCATGTAGATTTCCTCTTCTATTTCTCCATGCAAGAATGCTGCTTTTATATCCATGTGCTCTATCTGCATTTTTTTCTTAGCAGTAACACTCAGAAGAGTCCTGATAGTCGTGTATTTGACTACAGGAGCAAAAGTTTCAAACTATTCCAGTCCATATTTTTGAGAGTATCCTTTGGCTACTGGTCCTCAATGGGGTACAGTTTGTTCCTGTCTCTCTTTATAGTCCTGATCTTTCAAATATGACATAATCCTATCAGTATTCTGATCAGTCTGTTCTAGTATGCAAGCCATCACTCGATGACTTTCATTGAGAGAGGTCAGGAGTAGTGCCTTTTGCATATCTTCTTCTAACTCCCTCCCACTTTGCAATTCTCAGAGCAGACTTGTTAATCTCTCCAGATGTTTATTCAGACTGTCTGTCTCAATTTCCCTCAGAGTGAACAACTTCTTGTAAAGGAACATTACATGATTTTTAGATTTGCTGTCATATATTTCTTCCAACTTTTCCTGCATATCCTTCACTTTCTTACATCCCATGCAAACTTTTAGTGCCTCATCTAATAATGCAGTGATAAGAAGGGACTTCACTTTTGCATGCTTATGCTTCCAGGATACTGTTGCTTCTTTATCCACTGCTGAGGGCTCAGGATCAGTCAGGATTTCATACAGCTTCTCCCCTTCCAGAAGTGCAGTGATTCGAAGACTCCAAACCGCATAATTGCCCTTGTCCAGTCTCGGGATGCTCGTCTTAAGTGTTGATTCTCCAGCCATGGTTTCCTATCTTTGTTTTGCTTTTCTTTCTCTAAACTAGTCTTCTTTTTCAATCTCTTTGTAAATCACACAAAGTATTTCGCCTTTTTAGATTTTAGGCACAACTTGCAATTCAACTTAGCTTACTGGGCCGCCATAACCCTTTGTTATGTAAATTTGTATAAATGAGCTTTTACCCTGCATTAGGTAAACACACACACTGGCACACACGTATCTCAGACCATTGACGATCTCTACTCATATATAGCTGACTCCTATGCTCGATGCAGGAAATCTATAGCTTTCCAACATAACAACTGTCCAGCCTCTGCTTGAAGACCTCCAACCATGGACAGCCCACCAACCCTCTGGAGCAGTGCTGTGAAACTTTTGGCTCATAGGCCTAATTAGACCTGGCAGGTGTCCTAATTTGCCCTGGAAAGCAGTTTTCTCCAACCATACACCTATCCCACACCTGAAATCATGTACCTGACATCAGGTGTTGAGCAGGTGAAGATGTGGTTGCAACAAGGAAAGGCAACAGGAGCAACCCCAGCTTTTTGCCAACATAGAGGGTGTCCACGGCAAAACAGTACTTCAGCTTGGTCACAGGGATGAAGCTATTGATGTTCAGAGCCACCAGTCTCCACTGTGTTACATAACTGTATGACTGTACAGCTCAACCATTTGTGTACACAGGTACACAGACTGTATTACCATGTGTGCACACCCTTGATGTCATTGACCGCCAGGGACCAGAAGCCTCTGCCAATCATCAGAGGAGCTCCTTCTTGACCTTTGCCCAGCCACTGAATCAACCTACAACTGTGGAGGAAAGAGACTTGAACTGGACTAATGAAACTCCCTACTTGTTCTCTGCTGCTGACCCAGAGGGCGCAACAAGATCTAGTGGGGTCATGTTACAGAAAGGAAGATTTTGGTTGAAGGTTAAGAGAAACTTCTTGACAGTAAGCACCATTTATCTAGAGCAGAGGTGGAGAACAGGATATGGTCAGTGGGCTGGATTATGAGTTCCCCCACCCCCAATGGGCCACTTTGACAGATGCACAAGGCTGCCAAACCCTGTCAGTCTCCAAGTGGCACCATGATGTCCAGTGACTAGAGATGGGTGAGAATTTCTATTCAGTTTGCATTTCAAGCAGAATTTATCAGATTCGCACTTTCCAAAACAATATCAGAACTGAAACACAGCCATCCTTCAAAATTTGCATTTACTAGAATTTTGGGATGCAGTTTGCCAACTAAACAATATTTACAAAAATGCATATATTAGGGGAAAGTGTGCATAAAAATGAATATATGAGTGAAAATAACATGCGAAAAGGCATGAAATGATGAGAAATGGCTTGCAAAAATGTGTACCTTTGTCAAAACTGCCTCCAAAAATGTGTTTATTTGGAGAAATTCACACTAAAATGTGACTCAATAGCAGAATGAATAATGCAAAATGGATTTTATTTTATTTTTTAAAATGATTTTTGTATGTATGTAAAGCTCAAGGTGGCTTTTATAAAATATTGTAAAGCAACATCAGGTAACAAAAAGAGAAAGATAAAATAGTGGGCTAAAAAAAGCAAGAGAATGCAGGCAAATCTGGATAATTTATACAAGTCTCAAAAACAGCTTGTTCCCAATCAAGAAATGAAAACTTGGTGCAGATTTTATTGTTGAATGCAAAAATGTGCAGGCTGAAGAGTCTCAAAGCTCATAAGTCTACCTGATTCTGTCAGTCAGAAGTCTGGGTCTGGGTCAAAGTATTTGCTACCTCAGAGGAGAGTGTTGGGATAATCCCATGCTGAAGGATTTCAAAACATTACAGGGTCCCTCTCTCCCCAGCTTTTGTCAAGCAAGGTAATTTATGGCCTCCTTCTGGAATCTCGCCTGTTAAGAAAACCATAAACTCACACTTCGTCTCGACTTCAAAGCATACACGATCGGCAAAGGTGGCAGAAGGCGGCAGGCTGATGAAATCTGAAAGGCTCCAGATCAACAGATAAGGGAAGCAGTTAATGATGCAGCTGCTGTTTGAGCTTTAACTGCAAAAGCTCACCTCGCCACTGAGACTTGCTGACGTGGCAACAGAATTACTAGCTGTAAAAGCTATTTCAAGAATGTATCAAAATGCAGTCAGGAATGGGGAACCTGTGGCCCTCTAGATGTGGTTGGACTTCCATCATCTGTTGGCCATGCTGGAAGTTGGGGGTCTAAAAACATCTGGAGGTATTCTACAACTTTCCCATTCCTGATTTTGTAGATGGATGGACAGGCAGACAGAGCTGGAAAAAATTCAGAGAAGGGCAACTGAAATGATCAAGGAGATAAAGCAACTGCTACATGAAGAAAGGTTGCAACATTTGGGGCTTCTTAGTTTGGAGAAAAGGTAAAAAGTAAAAAAAAAGGCAAGAAATTATATGATAGAAGTGTATAGAGAAGTTTTTCTCCTTCATAATATTAGAACTTAAGAACGTAAGAAGACGCCTGCTGGATCAGGCCAGTGGTCCATCTAGTCCAGCAGTTCTCACAGTGGCCAACCAGATGCTCATGATGGGAAGCCCACAAGCAGGACCTAAGCGCAAAAGCACTCCCCCCCTGTGGTTTCCAACTATGTAGCTAGTAGCCATTCATAGCCTTATCCTACATGCATCTCTCTAATCCCCTTTTAAAGGCATCTAACCTGGTTGCCATCACTGCCTCCTGTGCAAGCAAATCCTACGGTTTAACGATGTGTCTCTGTGTGAAGAAGAACTTAGGGACAGCCAATGAAGCTGAATGCTGGAAGATTCAGGACAAACAAACGAAAGGACTTCTTCATACAGCAATTAGCTAAACTGTCGGATTTGCTCCCACAGAAAGTAGTGATGGCCACCAAGTTGGATGACTTCAAGTGACTTTAGAAAAACCATGGAGGATAAGGAGGAAAAACCATGGCTGCATTCTTCCTCTAATGTCAGTGGCCTCTGAGTAGCACTTGCTGAGAATCACAGGTTGAGAGGGTGCTGTCGTTCAAAGGTTATGCTTGCAGGCTTCCCACAATCATCTGGTTGGCCACTGTGACAGCAGAGTGCTGGACTAGATGGGCCCTGGTCCTGGTCCAGCAGGACTCTTTTTATGTTCTTATCAATCTTGCATTTAACAACTTGTCAGGGAGCCAGAGGTGACAAGGGATTTCATGCTGGCAGTGGCTGGTGGAGGAGACATGGATCTCACCATACCTGCTCCTCCACTCTGTTTGGTGTCCTTTCATATTGACTACAGAGGAAGAGAAGAAAGCTGCCTGATACCAAGACCAGCCATTTGTCCATCCAACTTGGTGTTGTCAACACTATTGTCAATGCTGGACGGGGGGGGGGCAAGCAGTGGTGAGGGTTTGGAGACCTGTGCACCCCTAAACTATTATGTTGCCCTCAGGTGCAAGAGAGGACGCTGGTTGAAGTAAGGTTCTAGTCGCAGTCTGTTTGGTTTCTCTATGTGGAATGGACAGGGGGCCATTTATCCTTTGCCTCAGGAAGCAAAATATCTTGGGCTGGCCCTCAGCTGATGCTTGGAAGATGATCTAAGTGGGGTGCCTATCCAAGAACCAGAGGCCAGTGTGGTCTGCACCGCAGTACTGCAAAGGATCCTCAGACACATTTCTCAGAGAAGTAACTCGGGATGGGCCAATGTCTTTGGTCAGAGGGCTGAGCTGAAGAATTGCGGAGTCCTTCCCATTCTTCATTATTCTTACACCAATGGACATCAGTCCAGGGAAATGTATTATACAGCTTCATTTCTTCCTGTTTGCCAGCCTGGCATGGTGATTTTCACATTTCTAAGACTGCCAGTCTGACTGAAGCTGAAGGAGAGGAATGTTCTACTGGCCCCGGGATAATGGAGGGGTCCTGAGTGCTGCCAGTCTCCCTCATTAGCCACCCAGACTGCAAGCATTAGATCAGCAACAGTTGACAAGGAGCAGCAACTCAGAGACTCATTCTGTCTGTCATGTTTAACTAGCCCTCCATCTCCGTTGGATTAATTAGCTAATGTTTTCACAGTCCTGGGAAGACGGAAAGAAGAGTTGGCTGTGAAAGCAGCCACAACTGGAAGTGCCTGGAAGGAAACTGAATGCCAGTCAGTCAGAGCTTGCATCAGGGCTGGCACCAGGGCCAGTGTTCATGGGCACCTGCCATTGCCCACATCCCAGCAGGGGCCCACTGCTAAACTCCAGGATCCCGTGCCCCTGCTGCCCTTCTGCCTGGCTGTCACTGCCTGTTCACCTGCCCTCCGTGTGGGTATGAGCCATGACAAGGACAAGGAGATAGGGCACCAGGCTCTACCAGGGATGCTTGAGGAATCCAATTTGTGCAAGTTCCAAAGCATTCTGAACCGACTGGATTTTGCACTTCCCTGAATTTTGCGGTGCAGTTCAAAGAAAGTATCAAAAAGCGTTTAAGATGCATATTTTGAGAAAAAGTGTATTTTGAGAGAAGATGCGTTTAAATGTGGCTTTGAATGTAATTTTCATGTGGATTGTTTTTTTAAAAAAAATTGCTGTTTTAATGCAGTACTGATTCAGGACTTCTGAATGGGCACATACATATGAATATGACGCAGAGCTTGTACTCACTTTGCACTCTCCTCATTGGCAGTGCTGTGGATTTGACCACTACTCAAAGTCCCCATTCCACTCCCCGAAAAAAGGAAAGAGGAGCTTTGGTTACCACAACCAAAGACTCATGGTCCCACCTTTCAAGGTGTAGTCTTGTATCTGTGGCAGAGGAACAGGATGCCCTTTGACATTTCACAGATGAAGATAGGGACATCCTTCTTAACAACCCAATTTTAATATCAAGGGCTGCCCCTTAAGTCCTCCCCACTCCATTACTATAGAACATGGAAGGCTTTACTGTGCTTGCTAAAGACTACATTGCTCTAACTCAGGGATTTCCAAACTGTGATGTGCGAGCTTCATTCAGGTTGTCTGTGGCATGTCTTTGCATTTGTGGTTGAAGATGGGAGATGAAGCATCCATCGCATTAAATATTAATCTTGGCTTTTATTTTTATTGCTAATTTTACTTCTTAGATTGCATGTCGTTGCATTACAATTTGAGTTCTATGGAACAAAATGCAAAACATAAAAAAAGCAGCAATAATATGCAATTAAAAAACATACAGCACCTAGTAGAGTGCATTGCAATTGCTACAACATTACCAATCATTACTTGGTCTGCCAAGACCGTTGGCAGTTTTCAAGTGGTCTGCGGGGAGCCACTGCTCTGAACCGACATCCACTGCCGACTGAAAAGCTAAAGACTAAAGCCCAGAGCAGATTCACTGACATGCTGGCATCAGACCCACCAACCTCCACTGCCTCTGCTCAAGAACTACCATCCCCGATGGGTTTGCCTCTGCCTTCCCTTGGGTGGTCTGGTCTACAAACAAGTAGATGGCAGTGTTGGTTTGAGGCTGATTCAGTTCACAGACTCAGCCACTCAGCCAACTTCTGTATTGTGCATTCTACCCAATGTTAATGCAGGGAGAATGCATGTTTAATTAATTTAATTTAATTATTTATATCCCACCTTTCCTCCAAAGAGCTCAAGGTGGTGTACAAACATGGTGTTCCCTCTCCCAGTTTTATTCTCACAACAGCCCTGTGAGATAGGTTAGGGTAAGAGACAGTGACTGGCCCCAGGTCACCCAGTAAGCTCCATGGCCAAGTGGGGATTTGAACTCTGGTCGCCCCTGTCCCAGTCCAACACTAATGCCCTAACCCAAATGGGTGGGGCCAACTGCATAGGCCTTCCCCACTACGGTAGGGGCCCACTTTTTGATGCCCCGCTTTTTGGCGTTCTGCTAATATGGTGGCTAAAATTAGAGTAAGGCCCCACTCATACGGCACTTGTTCCGCTTTTATAGCGTTTTTCAGGCATCAGACGCCATTTTATTGACGGAGTTCTGCTTTTCGGCGGGCTTTGCTTTTAGGTGGAGGTCTGGAACGTATCCTGCCATATGAGTGGGGCCCTACCGTACTTCAGCACTCAACTGGTTCCACCCATATGGCATTTCAGGAGAAGTGGTTCCTGCACCACCAGGCAATTGTGCGACAGGTACCATAGGCACCTGAAACCAACAGGACGAAGCTGGCTTCTCTTCAAGGACTCTGTCCGGTCAGTTGTAGTCCAAGTACGGCAAAAATTCACAGGCCCAAGAGCGAGGAGAATCTGTTGTTCAGGGCTGGCTCTACGATTAGGCAGAATGAGGTGGCCACCTCAGGGAGCAGATACTGAGGGGTGCAAAATGTGTGCACCACATGACCTCTCTTATACTCAGTGGCAGAGCCTCTGCCTTGCATGCAGGAGGTCCCAGGTTCAATCCCCAGCATCTCCAGGTAGGCCTGGGAGAGACTGTCTGGAGCAGCCTTTGCCAACCAGCGTGCCTCCAGATGTTGTTGGACCACAACTCCCATCAGCCTCAGCCAGCATTGCCAAGGGTCAGGAAAGATGGGAATTGTGGTCCAACAACACCTGGAGGCACACTGGTTGGGAAAGGCTGCTCTGGAGAGCCACTGCCAGCCATTGACCAATGGTCTGACTCAGTATAAGGCAGCCTCCAAAGCATTCTCCTCAGCCTGTTTCCCTCAGGCATACGAAAGGACTCATTGACACTGTTGCAAAATCTGCCAGTCTGGTTGGCTTTTGTACATGGAAATAATGGTTGGGAGAGGTGAAGGTGCCATCTTGTCCTTGGTCCAGCCCTGCTATTGTTACCACCACATCCTTAAGCTCACAGCTGAGTTTGAAGTTGTGGCTTTCCAAAGCTAATCTGCAAAAGCGCCCACGTTCTAACGTGCCCAACAAAAGGCAAAGCACAGGTGTAGCATAGGGAATCCACCCGCCCTTTTGCCCGTAGGAAAGGCAAAAGCAGCTGTGAAAGGATGATGAGCCACAGTAAAACAGCCAACCATAAATGCTTTTTGCATCACAAATGGCTGCCGGCTTCAATGGCTGCCCCCTTCTACTACCTGGGCTGTAAATGACATACAATTGGAGAGGAAATTGCTGTGATGATTGGCGGGGGGAGGAAAGAAGAGCTTTAATCTTTCCCATTGGCCAAAGCACAGCTGTAGGCATCCCACCACCATTTTGCCTCCAAATAGCCAAATGCTAAGAGGCACCTCCAACGCATCTCATTTGGGCATAATTGTTCTTAGGGCCCCAGAAGACGACAGCCTCTTGATGATGCAACAAGCAACCAAGTCACCTGCAAATTACAAGCTGCTTTGGTTGTTACATAGCCTTGTTGATTTATCCTCTTGCGTGAGAACAATATTCATTAAACTATTTACACCTCAGAGATAAAGCCAAGTGCTGCAGTTGAAGTGATCATCCCCTAATATGCAATATAACTTGGCAGCTAGAAGAATTTGGGGGGGGGTTGGGGGGGTTTTCTGCAAAGTTAACAGGGAATTTTTCACTATATATAGGTCTGCCTTAGTAAGGTTGAAGCTAAACAGCATCTGTTCCAGTTTATTGACTAAGGTTGCAATCCAATGCATGTCTGCTCAGAAGTAAACTCCATTGGTTACTCCCAGGTAAGTGTGTATTGGATTTCAGCCTGTGTTCTTTGATTCAATTGATGGTTTACCTCATCTTGAGGGCTTGGGACATATAACAAGGCATTCATATCTAAACTCCCAGTGACATTGATTAAATTCCATCCTCTTGATTTCATGGAGAGAGCCCTCCTTATCCCTCCTTATATACATTTGCACAGTTGGGGGCTTATTCGTTCATTCATTCATTCATTCCTATATTATTTGCCTCTGGAATTTGAGTGCCACTCTAAAACATAAAGTTCTCTGGACGGGTTCCAATAGATAAGTGCAAAACCATTTAAACACAAAAGAAAATATAAATTATACAAAAACAAGTATGTAAATATAGCAAAAAAATTACAAATCACTGCTCACACTTCCTGAACTCTTCCAGCTCAGAGCTAGGGCTGGGCAGGAAATTCTATTCAGGTCACATTTCAAGCAGACTATATCAGAATCTATCAAATCCACAGTTATCCAAAACAATATATGACCCAAAACACAGCCAGCCTTCAAAATTCGCACTTATCCAAATTGTGCAATGAAGTTCGCCAACCAAACAATGCTTACAAAAATGCATATGTTAGCAGAAAGTGTGAGTATATGAATTAAAATAATGTACAAAAATGCAATATATGACAAGTAATTGCTTGCAAAAATATGTACATTAGTCAAAACTGCCTACAAAAATGTGTTTATTAGGAAAATTTTGCACTAAAATGCTGGAGAATTTTCATGAGGATTTTTTTTTAAAAAAAAACAGCACATATTGCTGCAGAAACGTGGAGAACTTAATTTAAGATCAGAAGAATGAGAAACTGAGAGAACCAAAATTGACAGATCTTTCCATCCCTACTCAGAGCAGACCCATTGAAATGAATGTCACGTTCACTAACTTCAATGGGTCCACTCTGAGCACCAAATACCACCCATTATGCTGAATGTGGTGAAGGTCAAGCATGCCCCCAATCCTACGTTAGCCACCCGTGCATTAGGACAACATTTGAGCAAGGTGGCAGACAAAGTCAATGACTCCATTTTCCACAAAATAGTTTCTGCAAAATTCATATATGATTAACTTTTTTGAATCCAGAAACAATTCATTCTAAAACAAACAATCAAATGAACATTTATTTGGTTTTATTTATTCATCACACTATATCCTAGCTTTCCTCCAAGGAGCTCAATGTGGCGTATACTGCCCCTCCCACATTTTATTCTCACAACAACCCTGAGAGATATGTTAGGTTGAGAGACACCGACTAGCACCAGGTTACACAGTGAACTTCCTGGGATTTGAACCCAGATGTCTCAGATCCTCTTCCAACACTCTAACCACTATACCACTGGTGGGAGGCTCCTGGTTCCCCGGGGAAGGTGCCAGTGAGGATCCAGATTCTGGCCCTACAGGCCTGGTGGTCTAGGAGGTTCCTTTGGGGGTTCCTGTCCAACAGCCATAGGTACAATTGTCTCCGTATCTTCAGCAGTCAAGTCTGAGTCCTGAACCTGACCCAGCTCCCCATCAGGTGCCCCTGTGACCTCCAATTCGGAGTCCGGATCACCGCAAGGTTCAGGGGTCATGACAGGCTGCCTGGTGCTTTAACAAGGCACCAGAAGTGGCCCAGTACAGTAGTGTCAGCAACTGTGGGCCCTGGCAGCTGCCTCAGGATGCTTCCCAATGCCACCAGGCTGCTCGCCAAATAAATAAATAAATAAATAAATAAATGCATAGGCCTCAAAAAGCACCAGTTTTGTAACAGTACTGAACAAACAGGCAAATGTTAGCAGCCTTTGCCAACCTGGTACTCTCCATACATTTTGGACTACAACTCCCATCAGCTGTGCTGGCTGGGACTGATGGGAGTTGTAGTCCAACATGTCTGGAGGGCACCAAGTTGGCAAAGGCTGCGTTAGATGATTCTGCAGCCTACTGTGACACCTCTGATGAAAGAACTGCACTGGCTGCCAATTTGCCACCAGGACAAAGCTGAGGTTCTGTTGTTGACTTATAAAGCCCTGAACTTCTTGAGACCTGGTTATCTGAAGGAACTCTTTCCCCATTATGGACCGGCCTGGCTATTCATCTTGGGACAGAGCTCACCAAACTATATCCATCAGCCACAGGGCCCTGGGATCCTACTGGGAGGAAAGGCGGGATATAAATTTAATAAACAAAGAAACTAAACAGGGGGGAGGTTTTTACTGTTGCAGCACCTAATTTGCACAACTGCTTCCCCCCTGAAATCAGACAGATACCAGCTCTGCTGAAATGTTGGCACCTCCTGAAAGTGTGTTTATTCACCCAGGCTTTGGGGGCTACTGATAATAATTAGTCTGCTTGTGTTTTACTTCTTATCTTAAGTTGTGCTTTACTGTTGTAAAGCACTGTGGGATTTGTATGCAAGGTGATATAAACATATTTTAAATAAACATATATATGAGTAATGTGTGTAAACCAGTTGTGTTTCTTCTTCGTTTGCTTCTTCTCTAAAATGCTGTCCCTCCCAGCACCACCCTGGTCTTGCATATTGCTACTTTCCAGTCTCTCCCACCTCCCAGCATCTCAGAGGAACCCACCATGGCTGTTCACACCCATAAAACGAATGAGTGAGTAAGCCTGAAAATGGTTCACCCATGTGAAAACCAGAGGATGGGATAATTTATTGTTTGTCATTTTCTAGAAGTCCAGGCTGATGATATCACTATAACTGAATGTCATTAGGCTTCCGTCTCACGAAGTGATGCCCATCCTGATGTCTCCATTGTCAAGGTTGTTTGGGAAGAGAGATGTCAAACTGTAGACAGAGGACAGGATTAAAGCAGCTGCAGACTAACTCAATCTTTCAAAAGCAACATGGCACTAGGGATACCAGCCATAAGGTGTTTTACTGGCATTAGATCTTTGGTTGAATGAAACGATTACATTTGAATCTACCTTTTCTCCAAGGATCTCAAGTTGGTAGACCTTTTTTCCTCACAACAACTTTGTGAGGTAGGATAGACTGACAAATAGAAACTGGCCCAAGGTCCCCTGGAAAGCTGTGCGGATAAATAACGATTTGAACCTAGATCTGACCAGTCTAAGCACAGCACTCTGACAGCTATACCCCACTGGCTGCATTGGTGCATTTAGAGCCTAGCAGTGGTGGTGATGGTGATGGTGTGTGTAGGTGTGTGCGCGTGTGAGTGTGAGAGAGATTTCTATTTCGAGGGCCATTGCTCATGTAGCCAAAACACACAGCATCGAAGCATCAACAGACTCAGAGAAATCTCAGGGTTTGCAGGAGTCCCAAACATCTTAGGAAAATAAAAACCTAAGAGGACAGGAACTCAAAAACAGCCCAAAGAAGACTAGGTGTGTTCAGTGGTCATGGAATGCTGATTGACTAAGTGATGGGGGGGCAGGAGGGAGGGGGATTGGAACAGAGTATCCTGGATAAGGACATGGCTGGCTGGCTGGAACACTGAACAGAAACATTCCACACTGCAAGATTTTGTTGCAGGTCTCACTTGTGTATTTCCATTATGGGAAAATATGATCTGGATAATAATAAATTGTGTGCAAGTATCTTAGGCTATGAGCAGACTCGTCTCCTACAGCAAAACATTTCCATTGGCCACACCTGGAGGGGCAATGGGTTGATCTGCCAATCAGTTGTGAAATCTGTGTGAAGCTGAATTTAAAAAACAACACTTGAGCTGATCCCACCAGATTTTACAGTAGGAAGGAGCAGGGTTTGACTAGTATCATGGGCCTCCGTTTTCAGAAAAGAGAGCTGGAGATGCACTGGGACCAGCAGAGCAGTAAATGTGTCTCTACCCTAACGGCATTTGGGCAGAGCTTATCAGTTTCAGGAGGAAGCTTAAGCATGGAAATTTGTGATCCTAACCTCTGGTGTTGGCTGCAACACACACAGAGGCATATTCATTTGCATTTCACCTTACCATGCACATCACAAATATATAGAACATCATTAAAAGCTGGAACAGCATCACATGCATGCATGCACGCACGCACGCACGCACGCACGCACGCACGCACGCACGCACACACACACACACACACACATACACACACTTTCTCCCCCTCCCCAAACATATTTTTCTCTCTTTCCCCCATTTTCAGAAGAGAGAAGTGGAGATGGCAGAATAGTAAGTGTGTCTTTACCCTTATTTTGTTTATTAAGTTTCAGTCCTCTTCTTCCTCCAAGGAGCTTGGTGTTCTTCCACTTTACTCTCACAGCGAGCCTCTGAGATAAGTTAAGCTGAGAGTTAGAGCCCTGGCCAGAAGCAACAGTATGCAGTTAAGTGGTAGGTCCCCTGCCACATCTGAAGCCCTCTTGATGACTTCACGCTAGCCAGGATGGAAGGTGCAGGTGATTGCTTCCTGCTGTTTTTGCTGCACCAGGATCAGGTTTGGCACAGAAGAAGGTTTTGGATCCAGTAGATCCACTGTTGTCACTGCTCTACCCTGTTTCAGGGTGTTACAATGGCTACAGCTGACAGGAACACTACCAGTGTTTGTGGGCATAGCGAGAGCCTATGTGGTGGTAGAGGACACCAGCAGCAGCAGCAGCAGAGCCTGGCAGAGGAACATCACTGTATCAACATACGTAAGTACCTAGCTGCTACATCAGGCTAAAAATCCATCTAGTTCACCATCCTCCATTCACAGTGGCCAACCAGAAGCCTATAGGAAGCTTACAAGCCAGACCTGAGCGCAACGGCACCCTCCTTGCTTGCAATTCCCAGCAACTGATATTCAGAGGCATACTGACTCCAACACAGGAGAAAGAACATAGGAATTGGGGCTAGTAGATACTGATAGCATCCTTCTCTTCTATGACTTTCTCTGCTTCTCTTTTAAAGCCATCCAAGTTGGTGGCCATCAATATATCTTGTGGGAAAGAATCCCATAGTTCATCTACGTAGCTTTGTGAAGAAGCCTTTTCTTTTGTTCCTCCCGACTCTCCCAACATTCAGCATCAGTGGATGGGCCCAAGTTCTAGCATTTTGAGAGAGGGAGAAAAACTTCCTGCCCCCTCCAGCAGCATAGAGAGGGGGTTAGGATTGCTCTGAGAGTGTAAGATCTTTGAGGCAACTGATGTTTGTTGCTTGTTACTTGGGGAGTATGTTGAGACAGATGGATGGCTGTGCTAACACATTCATTTTTTAATGTACAACTGGATTTAATTGTTTTTGATGGAATTGGATATATAAAAATCTTACTAATCAATTATTTTAATATAATTGTAAATCAGGAGTGGGGAACCGCTGGCCTGTGGGGCTACATAGGCCCCCAAAGCCTCCCCATTTGGCCCACCAGGCTATTTTGGCAAAGCCATGTCTACCTGCCCCTTATCAGGTGTGGGGCAAGTAAAGGTAGGCCTTGGACAGAAAGGGTTATGCAGACACCACCCCTAATCTACCAGGCATCGACTCAGGCTGTGCACAGTCCCCCTACCCACCCCATGGCCCTCATCTGGGTGGGCATCAGGCCAACCCACCCTGGGTTGACCTGGACACCACCACCATCCACCCTGGATCCAGTACTGAATAAGCTTGGGGGTGGGGCTACTGTTTAATTAGGGGTTTAACCCCCTAATTAAGCATATAGCCAAGAGAGGGGCGGCACCAGTGCTCAGGCAGGAAGGAGAGCCGTGGCTGCCTCTTCTCCCTTGACAGCCCTGGGTCGCTCTGGGACATCCAATCAGACCTGGAGCCATCAGTAGCTATCAGAAACCTATTCAGTCAAGGCCCAAAAAGGTCCAGACGGGCCCAGTGTGAGTTGGGCCTCAGCCAAATCCAGTGGATAGCCCTTGTGTCAACCCTGATTCAGCAAAACCATAAGGGTCCATGCTGCTGACTCATTCAAAACTCCCCAGACTCCATTTCCTGACCCCTCAAAAAAACCCAGACTCCACCCACTTCCCCACTCTAGTTTGGCTCATTAACTAGATATTTTAAAGAAGGCAATGCAAGCTTTCTCCATTTTAACATTTAATCTTGCCTTGAGCACCATTTACACAGTGGCAGTGAAAAGAGTTTGGAAGATCACATAAAACTTGCTTGACCGGAAGCAATTACAGGATAAAAGGAATATGTGTACATTATAGGCAATTATGTTTCCATTTGGAGACTTACTCCCAAAATTCTTCTTTCTGAATCTTGTTTCACATTCTCAAGATATTCTCCAGTTATTCAAATATTTCCTGAATATTCTCCAAATATTTGATAATACTATTTAGTACTGACAGCATTTGATAGCTGATGGTAGCAACTTGTATCTGGCAGTATTTGGCATTTCACATCCAGTGATAACTATTATTTGATAGCTGATTTGCAGCGGGATTTAGCATGTCACAATATTTGATAGATGGTTTGCAATAGCTTTCAGTATCTAACAGATGAGTATCTCACAGTACTGAAAGGTGACATGTAATGGTGCTCAGCTTTTGACATCTGGCAACATGTGAGATTTCATGATTGGTACTTTCCAAAACATTCAAGGTCTAAAGCTGAGATATGGATCCACCAGTTCATTCGAGCCCCGATGGCTGTGTTCTGCCTCCACAGTCGGAGCTGGTATGCCTGTGAATGCCAGTTGCTGGGAATCACAAGACGGAAGAGTTGCTGTTGCATTCAGGTTCTGCTTGTGGGCTTCCTACTGGGGCATCTGCTTAGCCACAGTGAGAAGAGGATGGTGGACTAGATGAGCCATTGGCCTGATCCAGTAGACAGGCTCTTCTTATATTCCTATGTTCTTATCCTAAAGCATCATGGACCCCTATGGGCAAGGCCTCCACCACCACACACACCCCTTCTGCCCTGGCTAGGACAAGCCAGTAGATCTTGGGATGTGGTGATGGATCAGCCAATCTGTTCCTCCTCAGCCCCACGTAGGATTGCTCTGCTGCTGTTGCTGTTGATTTAAGACGTCTGCTGTCGGCTTTCTGATTAATTAGGGACACACTTTCTGTTGATTAAAAGTTGAAAAATCCATTAATCCAACTGAATTAAACCTGGGGTGGTTAACCTTCGAACCTCCAGATGTTGCTGGACTCCAGCTTCCAGCTTCCCTAACCATTGGCTATGCTGGCTGAGGCTGATGGGGGAGTCCAACAACACCTGGAGAGCACAGGGTCCCCATCCATGGATTATGCATTGCAATACTAATGCAGTTGAAACAAAACCAGAAGACAGATCAGAATCTGCATAGCTGTTCTTATGTAACAATCCTTTGATCTTAGCTCCAACCCACCCGTTGAGCTTTGGCATTGTCCAAAGCCACAACTGCTTATGATCAAAGCTCAACCTTAACTGTTAAATGTCCTGGGCATTTTCAGTGTGTTTCATTTTGTCACAGCGATATTTGTGATCTATTTCCAGCCACCACTTGCAATTACAGTTTGAAGCCATCACAAAACCCAAGCTGGCAACGGTGGCCTCTGCTCAAAACCAAACAGAGTATAATAGGAGACGTCATGGATCATATTTTTTAAATGTAAAACAAAATAATTACATGCTAGGGGAACAGTTTTAAAATTGGCTAAAATAAAGACATGACTTGGGAAGGGAACCCACTTAAAGAGTGTTTCTGACAGATTCTTGTGCAAGAAGCAATCTGGAGCAAAATATACCGTACCGAAGGCTGCCGACTTATCGCTCTAAATGCCAAGCACCTGTGCTCGAAGAGCAGCAGTGAGTCTTCCACATTCACACGGCCTCACTTTCTCTGAAAAAGGAACAGAATAGCCCGGCTTTCCTGAAAGAAGGTAGGATATTTAAATATGTTTTTCCATAATTAAAAAGAAAGAAGGCCTGTTTCCCGCCCTAAACAGCTCGGATCTTAGTACTACCCAGCATTGTGCCCAAGAGTGCTTGCTGAACGATTAACAAGCCAATGTATCATTGCTCAGCAGCGAGCTGTATCTGTTCGCTTCCCAAGCAGGGAGAGGTTGCACTTCAAGAGGCCACAAATCACCAGCTAACATGATCTTGCCTCTTCAAAGGGAAAGACAAAGGAGTTTAGGGGAGAGGAGAGAAGATGGAAGGAAGAGGGGCAGGGGAGAGGGGGGAGAGGCACTTAAAGTGATTTATGCCCCCCCTTCGAGAACAAGCTAGTGGCCTGCAAAGTTTGGTGCACCTGGGTCATTATGAGGCAAAGGAGGATGTCTCTCCAGAGTAGCCAAAGACATTCAAATGTACAAGAGGAAGCTTAGGAGGATTCAATCCTGCCTGCCGAGGATGAACTGGGCTTTATTTTTCTTTAAGAAGAAGTGGGTGGGAGGAATTATATACCAATGAAAGAAAATGCAGATTAGAAGAAAGAAAAAAAGAGGGAATCTGGTGTATTTAAAGTGCTAATTCGGAACCCTAATCCACCCACCTCTCTCTCTCTTCTGCACTCATGAAACATTTTAATTGTCTGACTTAGCATTCCAAAGCCTTGTTTTTCAACTCTTAATTGCAGGCTCCTTTAAACAAATAATTGGAATAAATGACTTGTGGGGCCTGGCTTAAACAATTAAGAATGTGCTCTGCAAATAGGTCCCAAGGCCAACCTCTCCCCCCTCCCCATTTCCTCTCCATTAAAAAAAAGAGAGAAGTGTGATATTTTGAGCCAAGTTAAAAATCTGGCTAATTTGTAGCATTGAGATCTGGGTCTGTTGACAGTAGCCCAACCTATAGTAGGCCTTGTGTCAGCACAAAAAAAAAAATGGGTTGCAATAGTTCAGCAGTGTTCTAGGAAGAGTAATCCATAGGGAGAGTCTTTGCTAAATACAGCTCCTTCAGTGTGTGTGTTAGTTTTGCATTGGCCTGCAATTGATGACACTGGCGCTCTGACAATTCCCTTTGTATGATTTGAACCTCTGTTGTTGATAGATATAGACACACACACACATCCTGTTACCACATTATGTCTGTTGTGTTTCCTTCGATCCCAGTGCAGCACTACGATGTACAATTAGGACCACAGTGAGGGAGGAACTCTAAGCCCTCGGGACACTCCGTAGACCAGGGATCCCCAACCTTTTTGGGACCAAGGGCATATTAGGAAATCTAAAACTGCTGTGAGCACCACAAAATATCCATTTCACAGAAGAAAACACTGGTGGTGCTCAGAACTCCCCTTCAGTGTAACAGGCAGAATGCCTACACCCCCTCAACAAAAAAGCAGGCACCTAAGCGGGCAATGCCCCGCCTCAAAATAGACACCCACCACCAAATAACCAAAAACGGACAGTGATGACGAGGAGACAGGCCCGGTAAGGGAGGGCTCCCAACTGTGGGCATATTACAAAAGCCCTCTCTGCCCCCTCCTCCGGAGCTGGCTCTGCTTACCTGTCCTGGCGTCTTCCAGATCTTGGTGGACAACAGCTCCCATCAACCCTGATCATTGTCCATGCTGGGTGATGGAAGCTGGAGTCCAACACCTGGAGGGCACCACAGTGGCTCCCCATGGTCCAGTCCAAAGGATGTTACAGACGGATCCAGTGTTTTTGCTACTATTTAAAAGCCCCTGAAAGCATTTTACAAGTAACCAGTGCCTCCAGCAATTCCAGGTACTGCTGGGCTTGTTTAATTGGTTTGGTGATATCCCTCCTACCCCATCCTGCCTGGATGTTTGTAAAACCTAGAAGTCATTGGGTGCCCCTGATGTGCAGATTTTGACACATTTTATGCAACCATTGACATTGTTCTACAGTATATCCACAGATCAATAACTACAACTACCTTGTCACTGTTCCACCTGGGGCTGAAGTGCATAGAAGACTGAGACCCTACCAGAAGCAAATTGATCCCCAGAAGCATGTGTTCCATGCTGTATCAAGTGCCTCCATTATTATTGTTTGTAAAGTTCAACTGATATTCTCTGTGTGATGGGTATGGGGCATTAAACAGAGAAACGGGATCTAAAGAGGAGAAAATGCTTTTAAAATATATTTACTCCTATATGTTCTCTTCTCTCTGGAATGTACATTTCTAGCACAGATATACATTGTGTTATTGAATCTATAGGAAGAGGTTGAATCAGATTGCTCCATTCTATGATTGCACCAGAACACTTATGTTAGTGCGAGCACATAAGGACTAAAATGCATTTTCTCTCGCACATTAGATGCCAAAAGAAAGAAAAATGTAGATTTCACATAAATCTATGTATCCTGTTTCTAGCAACAGCCTCATCATGGGGACTGAGACCCAAGGTAAGAGTTCAGGTTTGTGCAAACAGCGCAAAGAAGGTGCAGCTCGGTGCGGCACGGCACCCTGCAAGACTCAGGCTGAAACCTCAGTTGTTGTTTCAGCACCAATCAACCTCAGTCTGAGCCTTAAATAGGAGCCACAGCCCTATCTGACTAGCTAGCTCCTCCTTCCATGAGAAGACCCTCTTCATTTAGAGGGGGTCCAGAGTCTGTGAGTTCAAATCCCCGCTCATGTCTCCTGGGCGTCAAGGGCCAGCTAAAGATCACCCCACAGGGAGTGGCTCAGGGGTTATGTGCCCTGCCACCTGTGCAGCTGTGGGCAACCTGCATAGTCCCAAGGAGCCCAGTTGCCCCCCAGCTGGCAATTGCAGACAAGGAAGGGGCTGGCTTGTGCAGCTGTGGCAATCTAAGCAGGCCCTGGCCAGCTGGGGAGGACTAGCTTCAGAGGGAGGCAATGGTAAACCCCCTCTGAATACCACCTACCATGAAATCCCTGTTCATAGGGTTGCCATAAGTTGGGATCAATTTGAAGGCAGTCCATTTCCATTTTTTCATCCTTCTTTAGCTCTCATCAGCTCCAATGGAACTGGAGAGACTATGAATCCACCAGAGCTTCTGTGCTGGAGTCTTCGAAGTCAGAAGAGCGCATTGTGTCCTCTGGCTGGAGAAATACTGGCATAATTGCATCCTCTTGTGCTTCAAGATTAGTAGGGACATTCGGGGCTGGCCTTTGGGGCAATTCCCTCTCCTATTCTGAAACCTCGGTCTTATCCCCTGAAGAAATTGACTCTAGAGTCATGGTACTCTGATCCTAACCATACAGGGGAGGAAGCATCTAATTGTCTGTGGCAGATCCATGTCTCCTGTTGTCTACCTTTGGCATGACCTATCAACGCCAGTACTTTCTGCTGCTGTGATTTCCTGCGTGCTTTGAGAAGCTAACTAATAAGCCATGAATAAGAGTGCTTGAGAATCCCCATTCAACCATGCAGTGCCCGCTGGGTGATAGGGATGGGGTTCGCTGCATGGTTCTGATCCACTTGCATTCCGATAGTCCATCGTTTAATCCCGATCCACCATTTTTTTGTTCCCGCTGATTTGATCTGCTGTGCGTGCTTTTTGGTGATTCTATCCGCGGTTTATTTTTTTTTGCGGTGGCCAAAATTTCGTAGTTATCAATGTCAGGACGGTCTCAAGGTATTATAATGCATGTTAAATGTCTGCATATGTGTTGTTTGTTCATCTGTTCTTTACCAAAGAAGGGTGGATCCCGAAGGACCCTCTGGGAAGAGAGGAACAGTTTCCCCTTCCTCTTCCAACAAGTGCTTTCTGGATTCCAAGGCAAAAGCCTCAGAGGTTACCCGATTGGAACCAAATGATGTCAGGCTTATGAACCGGTTATGCTTTACCCTTAGGATGATCTAGATTCAAAACTGGCTTCATTGGGGACATTTCTAAGGTTCTTAAAATTTGGGGAAGTGAGGGAGCGTGAGAGCAGAGAACAATGGGGCTAAAGAACGAACCCAGGAGGCTTCACGGCACAGGTATTTGCAAGGACGATGAAACGCAGTTTTAAATTGGCTAATTGAAGCTGCTTTTCCTTGTTAGCAATGCCCAGGACTTGGTGAGAGGTTGATTGACAAGTGACAGAGGTCATAAGGGCATGAAATGCTGGCTTCTTCATGGAAATGCACCATTTACAGAGCGTTATGAAAATAACTCAATGTAAAATAGAGCAGAAGTTTGAAAGAATAAATTCTTGCTGATTTGCAGCCGCGGCCGCAGAATCCATGCCAATTACAGCCACAGCCTGCAGCAAGAAATAGGTGCTGGTCTGAAAAGATGGCAAACTATTGAATTCAGCTGGAATCCGGTGCCAGGTCCGATTTGGCGGATATTCTCCCCCATCCCTACTGGATGACTTTGGGCCAGTCACCATCACTCAACCTAACCTACCTCATAGGGCTGTTGTGAGGATAAAATAGAGAGGGGAAGAACCATGTCACCACCTTGAACTCCTGGGAAGAAAAGTGGGGTATAAATGTAATAAATAAATAAATCCCCTGCAAGATTTACTGCTCTGGTCTCTCTTCATTCCACACATCTTCTGCTGGGGGCCATTAATTCTGTTACATCCCTGCGTTCAGAATGATTGGATCATTCAGTTGTTTCTAAATCAACATCGCAGCGGAATCACCTATCTGGAGAAGAGGCTGCTTGTTGGTTCTCTGTATTAGCTGCTACTCTGGCCTTACCTCCTCCCAATAAGGGAAGGCTGTTCTCACCCTTGCACTCTCTTGGAAGCAAACACTTTGTTCAGGTGTAAGATAGGGGTGTGCACCAGCCACAAGATTCAATGCGAGAAGCAACCTTATCTGTTTCAGACCTGCTCTGTGTTTTCCCAATGGACTCATTATTCAAGAGAGCCGAATTAGTTCTGTTAGATTTGCCTCATTATTCAGGGTACATACACAGCTGATGCACACCCCTAGTACAAGAGGCAGGTTAGCCTCTTCTCAGAATTAGGGCTGAGCAAAGATGTCTCTGCCCAAACACTCAATGTTGTGATCTCATTTGGAGGCTGCTGATTGAGAAGGGTAATTGTGAAGATATGCAGAGATGGCTAGGAAAGAACGTAAAGGTCATTGTCAACCTTGTGATGGCACTTTTGATGGGGTGACTTCTGGATGCCTTTCTCACTCACCCCCCAACTCTCTAGGGTGAAGTCAGAAAGCATTTTTAATGATGCTGCTATGTCATCTTGTAGCATCAGCAAGAAGGCAATCAAGGTGAGCTGGTGCTTCCTGCCTTCATTTTTAGGGAGTTCTTGTATGGGAAAATGATCACTGAGTTTCTCGCCATCATAAAGGATGGACCAGAGAGGGGGTGGCAGAGGCACTCACCCCATGGCTCTGAATTCTGAACCAAAAGATAAAGAATGCAGTGGAGTTAACCCAGCACAGCAGAGAGAGAAGAGGGTCTCCTTCTAAGGGGGGGGGGCTCTCTGAAGGGCCTTCCGGTTATTTTATCTTCTTCTCTTTTTCTACTAGTTTGATGTGGGTGAGGTCTCTTATTTCACATCTCTTAATTGTGAACTAGTGAATTTTATTTATTTATTATTTATTTATTTAAAATATTTCTATCCTGCCTTCTGCCCTGTAACAGGGCACTCAGAACGGCTTACAAAAATAAAATCAAACACATACATAATAAAATTGTGAACAATAAAATCACAAAACATTAAAATACATAAAATACAATTAAAATACATAAAATACTATATATATAGGGAGTGGTACTAAAAGGGACTACAAGGCTAAAATTTAACGTAGAAGGCATAAAATCAGTGTCAGGCTCTACCTTCAGTCTCTCCCAAGCTCTCCGGAACAAGATCGTTTTCAGAAGTCTCGAGAAAACCAACAGGGAGGGAGCAGAGTGGACTTCTTGGGGTAGGGTGTTCCAAAGCTTGGGGACCACAGCTGAAAAAGCTCTCTCCCACGTGAATGAATTGCTTGATGTAATATATATTATTGATATGATTGGTAGTGGATATTGTTAACTGATGTTTTAAATTAACTGCAGTTGTTGAATTGTTAATGTTATGTTGTCGTAATGTATAGACTAAATTATAATGTAATACAATGGATCCAGACTTAGTTGGCACAGGACCTTTTGAAATCACTATGAAGGCATTAGTCATGATGAAATGGAAATGGACCACCTTCAAGTCGATTCCGACTTATGGCTGCCCCATGAATAGGGTTTTCATGGTAAGCGGTATTCAAAGGGGGTTTACCATTGCCTTCCTCTGAGGCTGAGAGGCAGTGATTGGCCCAAGGTCACCCAGTGAGCTTCCTGGCTGTGTGGGGATTCGAACCCTGGTCTCCCAGGTCATAGTCCAGCACCTTAACCACTACACCACACTGGCTGATAAGTCACATTAATTCCATGGGGGGAAATAAATGCAACTAAACTTTGTCTGGAATTGACTCATTGCATTTAAACTGTCCTTCCTCTGAAGTGCTTTGAGCACAACGCATTTGTGGGAAATGAGATATAAATAAATGGAATATGACTTGAACATGACTAAATACATTGTGACTTTCTCCAGTGTAAACTAACCAACTTGTTTCACTTTTGCTTAACTTGAGTCGAACCAGGTGTGCATTTCCTCTTTTGCCAATGAATGTACTTCCAGCTTCAAGACTCTTGTGCTGATATACAAAACCCCAAGCAACTTGGATCCAGGTCCCCTTAACGACTGCCTGAGCCCTTACATCCCAGCCTGATCACTGAGATCACCCGAAGTAGCACTGTTAGTTGTCCCCTGTGTCACAGAGGCCTGACAGGTCTCAACCAATCACTGGGCATTTAGTGTTGCTGGTCCCATGCTGTGGAACGCTCTTCCGGCAGAGAGTTGGCAGGCATCCTCACTTCTGACTTTCAGGCAGCTCTTTTTTTATGCTGACAGGCCTAAGCAACTGTTTAAATAACCTTGATTAGTCAGACATTTTTAGTGGTTTTCATGTTTTATTCTTTACATATTGTTGTACTCTGCTCTGATATTAAAAAAAGAAACAAACAGATGGACCTCTCTTAGGCCTAAGCAACACATTCATCCAGAGACACAACAGTGAACCTCTTCTGAAGGGGATGGGGGAAAGAGATTAGTTCTTCTGTAGATTTGTATCAGGAGTGATGAAGAGACACAGGACAGTTATTCCCCACCACCGTATGAATCTTATTGGAAGGGGTTAAGGCCAGAGAAGTTAATCATACAGAGACAGAGAGGCAGCCTCCTTTATGAGCCAGGAAGCTGGGCTCCCAGGAACCATTGATTAATTAATCCCTAATGCATGTTATAATTAATTCTTGATCATCATCATCATCATAAATTAATTGTGCCTGCATTTTCTCTTTTCTTTCTCCCTCCCAGTCTATTTTCCTTCTGTGTCACGTCTTTTAGATTGTAAGCCTGAGGGCAGGGCCTGTCTCATCTTTGACTTTTGTAAGCTGTTCTGGGAGCTTTTCTTAGCTGAGTGGTATAAAAATGCTTTAAATAAATGAATTTTATTAATGAATGCATTTCCTGCAACACTCTTGTGGTTCTTGTGTGGCCCACAGTTTGGGAACTGCTGATCTAATGACAGAATATGCCTTTGCTATGTCTGCCTTTGCCTGACTTTATAATAGCACAGGCCACACTGAATCGTCAAATCACTTGCTCCTGTGTTGCATCCCTTAACACATTATCAATTAGGAAGCTGTTACTACTACAAATGATGCTGTTACTATTGATAATTATTTATGCACCATTGTAAGCATGCATAAAGATTCAAAAAAAAAACACGACAAATTCCTGCCCTGAAGAATTTTATTAATTATTAATGTATTTGTGGAAGTGTATTTCTCTATAGAGAAACCATATTAGCAGAACAATACAAAGAAACTGAGGAGCAGTGAAGGCACAGCTGGTGGCAATGGCTCCATGAACCATGCTTTGATAGCCTTTAGGCTTGATTACTGCAATGCATTCTACAATGGGCTACCCTTGAAGATGACACAGAAACTGTAGCTAGTGCAGAATGTGGCAACTAGATTGCTATCAAGAACATTGCATAAGGTTCATGTAACACTCGTCCTAAAGGAATTGCACCAGCTGTCAATGCATTTCTGGTCCAATTTCAAGGTGGGAGTGATTATGGTTTGAGCTCTGAATAGCTTGGAACCTCAATGCTTGAGGAAGAGTTTCTTCCAAACATTGAATGCCCAGATCTCCCAGGGGACTCTCCTTCCTGTCCCACCTGTGTGGGCTGTATGTTATGTAGAGACACATGAGAGGGTCTTCTGCTATAAGCAACACCCCAACTGCAGAAAGGCCTGCTCCTTTCAAAGGCCTGATTAGCACCATCATTTGTCTCATTCCAGTGCCCTGTTAAGACTTGGCTATTCTGTGAAATATTGTTTGGTGGGAGGGGTAGCTGCAGTTGTATTTGACCTGGTTGTGTTTATTTTATTGCTTATTGCTGGATTTTGTGTGGAGTATTGATTTTTGCGGCTTTATGCTGTATTGTCATTTTATGAATTGTAACCTGCCTTGAAATAGTTTGATGTAGAAATACTAACACAAATTATCCATGGCCTTTGAAGGCTGGTTGGAAACTACCAGTTGTTCCAGAATGCATTACACAGATTCATCACTGGGGTGGCTGCAGGGATCATCTTATGCCGGTTCCCAGAAATCTAAACTCATTATTTTTCAAGAAAATGTTCAAGCTTTTGGTTTTATTTTAAAGATGAGTCCTGTGTGTTCTGGGCTATGATAAAGAACACGTACACAAATATTCAGAATGGGCCTTATAAGTAGACTTGCCAAATATAAACGGAAATGCGACACTAAAGCTGTGGTAAAGCTGCTGTCTTATGTCATCATTCCCAGCAGAAGGCACCACAAGTACACATGCAAGGATTGTGCTGTTGCGGCCACCTTTCCCAACCTGGTGCCCTCCAGATGATGTTGGACTCCCATCAGCCCTACCCAACATGGCCAATGGACAGGAATGGTGATGGGAGTGATAGTTCAGCAACAGCTGGAGGGTACCAGGTTGAGGAAGCCTGTGCTAGAGAGATTGATGGCATTCTTCCTTAGGTGAACCATCAGTGAGATTTTGGAAGATGACCAAATAAATGAGACTGGAAGAATTTCTTAAGGTACAAAGGTGTGTAAGCACACCTCAAAGTTGTCTCTGTATTTTGATTAACGTTACATTGGAAGCCAGTTGTAAGGTTTTTCCTCAACTGAGATATTTCATGACTTCTAAGGTAGTCAAATGATTTTCAGTAAGACAAGCAATATTTCTTGGAAAGGTCTTGCCTTACCTTTACAAATTACTACAGAAACTGTCTGGAATAACTTGCAATCACTCTTATGCAGTAAAACTGGCTAATTATAACCAAATATCAAAGCATAGTTTTGAACCAACACGGAGATAGCTGGGAGAAACTAGGAACACAAATTTAGGCAAATATAATCGGAATCAACTACTTGAATCACTTGCCAGTCCAATAATAATGCGAAATTAAAATATTAGATTCAGTTAAACTTAGAAGATAGGTGGTGAGATGAATAATATATGCAAGCGCAATTGAGAGTTCTGCTTTATGCATACAACGGGAATAATTAGTTGAACTGGAAAGACGTAAATGAGGGCTTAAAAGCATTGTCAAAACAGCACATTACATTTCAGTTACACACGCAGACGTTGTTACATTATAATAATTAGATTTTTTAACACAAAAGATTTATTTATTTTGAACAGGAATATTAAATATTATACTAATTACTGGTTATTTTATTTTGCACCCAGGGAAAAAAAAGAGACTGAATATTCATAGATTTCCTAAAGCTACTAAACCCCAGTAGACCACAGAGCTCTGTGTAGAGAATGTTCCATATGAAACCCGATTTGTGCCACAAATCACACAGACATCTATTTTGTTGGGTGATTAAATGAACTGCAATATACGGCAGACTCACAGAAGAGGCAAACCAGGAGGGCTTTTTTTTTTTAAGGTAGTTTCTTCTTACATAATCCCTCTAGGAAATATTTTTGATTGGTATCATTCCAGGGGAACGGTGGAACTGCTCAACTTCAGCCGTTAAGATCAAATTTCAGTGTATCCTGAAGACAAGTAGAATTCAGACGTTTCAGGTACAATGCATAATAATCCTCAAGTAACAGGCGGACAATACTTTTTCTTTCTTCCCATAAACATAAAGGTCAATGATAGTGCTGAACACCTTGGAGGCAGGGACCCCCAACCGGGGGTGGCTGATCGGTAGGCAAAGGGCTCCAGCAGCCGTTGGGGGGGGGCTCTGATCCTCTCCAAACACTGATATCTCTCCTCTCCTTCCCACAGCTGACTGTGCCTACCCCCTGCAGCCCTACCTGCTGACTCCCTATCCTGCGACCTGCCTCTCCGCATAGCACACTTTAGCCGGGCCCACTGACCGATGAGAATGGCAATCGAGCGCACATTCAGCACCCGACGGGGGGTGAGTGATGCAGACCCCGCTGAAGGGCTCCCAGATGGTATTGGCCTGTGTGATGATGCACAATGTTGCAATGTCACAGCAGCTACCCCTGGACATGGAGCTCAGCATTCAAGCACCTGTGGGCCCTGGGGAGGGAGCTGGGAGATGTTGGAGATGGAGGCCCCTCCACACCATGGTGTGGATCCCGTGGGAGGAGCTGCACATGGCCACATCACCAGGGAGTTCTTCCTCCCTTGAAACCATTCCCCTGCCTGTCCTCACCAGCATGCTTCTGCCCTCCATGGGTCCGCTGACAGGCCAATCCTGGGGCGTTGTGGCTCATACCCTCGTCCACCAGCCCCCCTTAAGATTGCCCCCTCCCACTTCTCCACTGAGGGGTTAACACTCCCATTCCACTGCTCCCCTTCCCCAACTGCACTTCCCCCCACCTCTGCCGCCCACCTATGTCTCAGAAGGGTCCCTCTGACTTGTTGGTGTGTGTGTGGGGGGAGGGGAGTGTGCCTGGCTTGCCACCTCCACATCTCCCCTCCCAAAAGGCCCTCTGTAAAACTGCCAGCTGCTGCTGCTGCAGCATAAAGGCCTCCTGGGAGTTGAGGCTGCAATCTGATACATGTCTGCTCAGGCATAAGCTCCATAGGGTTCGCTGGGGTTTACTCCCGGTCAGTGTGTGTGAGATTGCAAAGCAGCCTTCCCTGTCGCCCACCCACACCCTCCTCTTCCCAGCCCTGACCAGACCACCCAATTCCCCCAGTGATGAACAAAAGAGGTTTTGAGCAGTGACACAAGTGACCTTTATTGTACATGGTTGTACAATACATGTACATGGTTTATTGGTCCCAGGCTATAGTCTGAAGGCACATGAGGCCAGCTCCCTGCTGAAGCTAAGTAGGGTCAAGTCTGGTCAGTGACTGGATGGGAGACCTCCTGGGAACCGTATGTAAGCCGCCTTGAGATTCTAGCACGGAAAGAAAGGCGGGGTAGAAATGTAATAAATAAATAAATAATGGCAGCCTGCCAGCAACTTGCCCGGTGAAGCAGACAGTGGGGGTTGTTGCCTGCAGGTCCCCGCATGGACATCTACCTTGGTGCTCTCTGCTCTGGGTGGGTGCCAGCCTATGGAGAGAGGGGGGACAGCAACAGCAGCGGGAGAACACAGGTGTGGGGGGCTTTGGGGGAACATCTCATCAGTACCCACCAGTTATCAGCAGTGCCAGGTTGTGCCCCCCACCCTACTGGTGGGCTTCCTGGGGATGCTAGCAGCTCACCCCCGCTGCTGTCGCTTGTGCTGGTGTGGTGTTGCCGCTGGGCTGGGTTGTCAACGGCAAGACCTGCAAGGCAAGGAAGAGGGCACCAGTGAGGGGTTCAGGGTGCAGCAGCTTGGTGGGGTCACCTGCTTGTGGCTGGGCTTGCAGCCGGCCCTCTCACACCAGCCACACCTCCCCTGGTGTGACTGCATGTGCTGCTGCTGCTGCTGCTGCTGGCTCCAAGAGAACGGCATGCCTGCAAGAGAAGGACACGGCATTAGAGGCGTGTGGCCTGAGAGTTGGAGCCACCCCACCTGGCAGGCTCCCCTTGTGGCCTTGCTCCTGCGGCCATGGGGCTGCTTCCCCTGTGCCATGGTTGGCTAGGTCAGCATCGTGGGGCTCTATGGGGGCTGGGGGGGCGGCCGCTCCTCTGCTTCACAGTTGGAACAGGGAGGGCTGGGGCAGCATGGGGGGTGCCTGGGACTGCCCACAACCCTCTGTGATGTGTGAGGGGCTGGTGGGGGGGTGGCTTCCCAGATTGACTTGGTTGCCGCCTCCCTGGCGTTTGTGTGTGGCTGGCAGTGGCTTCCTGGAGCTGCAGAGCTGCTGCGGCTGATGGATGTCTGTGGGGGAGGAAAATAAGGAGAGGGGTGTTGGCATATGGAGCATTACTGCTCCCTCCCTCTCTGGAGGTGTGGCCTTTGTGGCGGTTGTGCTCAGAGTGCCCAGTGTTTGTAAGGGTGTCTCCCCAGTGCTCCTGAGTGCACTGTGCCCCTCTCTCAAGCACAAATGTCCCCCGTTGGGACTCCAGCCGGCAGCGTGCCATGCCGTGTGTGAGAGTGGGTGAAGTGAGAAGCAGCTCAGGCATGCTCAGTTTAAATCCTTTTCCTGCTGCTGTTTGAATTGCCACGGCCTCCACCATATCCAGCAGGATGTTTTGGACAGGCGAGGGAGGGGCTCTTCGGGGTGCCTGGGCCCAGTCGGGGGGGGATCAAGCCCTCCCCATTTGCTTCCATGGTGACTTTTTCCTTAGACTGGCCTTTTTTCTTGCATAATTTTTTCCCGATTTGGGACCTTGGAGGCAACTCCGAATGGTAGTTGGATATGGTGTCCACCCCCTTGCCTCCACCCCTCCTCCCCCACCCCTCTGGAATACCCCTATTTCAGACCTTCCCCTAGCTTCCCCTGGGCCTCTGTCCACCAGGTGATCCTTCCCTACTGGACCCCCGGTAGTGCTGGCAGGCTCCTGGCAGAGCCATAGCTCTGCCACAGTGGAGGGCTTCTGCCGGCAGTCTGGCAGAGCCGGGAGCCTGCCAGTGCAGCTGAGAATCCACTACATCCAACTCACCTTAGCCCAGAGGAAAGGTCAGTTGGATTGTGCCCTAAATCTAGGGCTGCATTGACTATTTTCTACAATTTTGTAAGGATAACAATATTTCCAGAAAAAGTCTTTAGTTGAATGAATTTTCACCTATTTAAATATTTAATTATTAATTATTTACATTTATATGCTGTCTTTCTTCCATCACGGAACCCAAGGCAGTGTACTTGCACTTCCCAGGTACATGTGGCTCTCATCCAAGGCACTGACCAGACCCAAACCTACTTAGCTTCAGCAAGGTGGGAGCCTCATGTGCCCTCAGGCCATACATTTCTGATGGCATTCCAGCAGCCTTTCCCTCCCTGGTTGCTGCTTCTTTCTTCCTCCCTCCCTGTATTAGTCACATAGGTGATCCCAGCTAATCAGAGATCACACACCAAAAATTAGATCTGCCATGATACTACATGGCTAATCAGATCTGGGTACTTGGTGGCACCACCTATTTATTTAATATATTTATATCCTGCCTTTTATAGAATTTCTCACAAGGTGGTGAACAATAATAGAAAGTTAAAGAAACATATAACATTAACATTCCAAGAACATCAAAAATCCATACAAAATACTTATAGTTAAAATGGTAAAAACCACCAACAGAGAAAGCAAGCAGCCAATGTAAGGTGATTCATACAGCCAACGCCCAACAGTAGAGAGCAAACCCACCAACTGAGCCCTCCTTCAAGAAAAACCTGAGAAGAAAATCTCCAGATGTTTCTAGAATGGCTGCAGTGTTGTGGTCTGACAGAGTCCAGTTGGCAATGGATTCCCTAGCCACAGGGTTGACACAAAGAAATCCCTGTGCCTCGTACCCACCAGTTTCCCTATGCCTGGGGGTGTGCAAATGAGAAAGACCTCAGAGGATGATCAGGTTGATAGGTGGTCCTTTAAATAACTTGACCAAACTGTCAAGTATTTTAAATTGGACTCAGAAATAAGGGATGGGTAAATCTGTCCATTTCTGTTTCTCTCAATTTTTTTTCATTTTCCCAATCGCCACATTTCTACATCAGTTTGCAATTTTTAAAGTCCTCATGACAATTCATCAGCATTTTAGTATGCACTTTTTCCTAATACACACATTTTTGCAAAGAAATTTCCCCTAATATATACATTTTTATTGCACATTAGCTGGATGGAGAATTGCACTGCAAAATTCAGAGCAGTGTGAATTTCGAAGGAAGGCTGTGTTTCAGTTCACATATTGTTTCAGGTTGTGTGAATTAGGTGGATTCACCTTTAAATGTGAACCTCTCCCCACGCCTTCCAAAAATGCATCTAAGACAAATGCAGTTAACTGAAAACAAGAGCAAATGAGAGTGCTGTGAGTGAATAGATGGAGCTTTTTCCAAGAAGTGTTGAAAAATGGTCAAAAGCCTTTATGGATTTCATATCAGTTGTAACTAGCAATCACACACACTAACTGTGCTCAGCTTCAGATGGAGCATAATTTGAAGAGAAAATTTAAGGCAGAATCAATGACAATTTCCAGACACCCAACAAGCATTTATACAGAGCTAGAATCCAATATGATTTAACAATGTGGCAGGGAAGCTAAAGTTCTACACAGTTCTCTGGAGACTCTTGTGGACATTTGCACAACCCATTGTCAACACTGTTTTGTATGAAGAACTTGGATAAAAACAGTGACCGATTGACCACCTTCCATATGAAGCTGTCCAGCAATTAGAATTATCTTCTGAGGCTCTTCTCCAAGTGTCCCCATAGATGGGTAGCAACCAGACCTATAGGGCCTTTTCTGTGATGGCACCATGGTTGTCAAATTCCCTTCACAGGCAAATCCACCTGGTATCATTACTCCTATATTACAGGTGGCAGACAGTGGACCAGGCCTGTAGCCTGAGGTGGGGAATGGGCACTGCCCCTCCAACTATGCTTTACACATCCCCTATGATTTTTTTTGGAAATTTATCCTTTTTTTAATTTGTGACATGACAGACAGTTACAACCTCCATTTAAAGAAAGATAGCTTGTTTTAAGAACAGGAGCAATTTAAATTCAGTGAATAAGGCAGGGCGAGTGTACAGCAAAAGCCTCATCTGGAAGAGCCCCCCAAAGTCTGCTCACTCAACTTTCCCTGACTGAGGGTGGATTTTTTGTGATCACAATCACCCAAAAATTACCCTATTATACCACTGTTACTATACAGACTTTAAAAAAAACAGCCTGTACAATAACATGTCCCTTAAAGAGTTAAATATTAGAACTTTGCTAGAGTTAGACTCCACCCCTTAGACTTTCCTTTGCTCTGCTTTTCAGTTTCAGTTTCACTTGTGTTCTCTACCCAGCCAGCAGTAAAGAAGCATGTTTGTTTGCCTGCAGTAAGAAGTAAGAGTTTGTTTATTCTACATTTATTGTAATGAGTAGAGCAGGACTGGGTGCTTATTGCTAAAGGGTGAAATAAAGAGATAACTTAAAGTTAACTGAAAAAATGGCCACCCTAAGTTATCCTTCACTCTTTCAAACTGTACTCACAATCACAGTGACTTTCTTTTTCTTGTTTTTGAGTACTTTATGGCAAAGGATGAAAAAAGCCCTAGAGGAATAGAAATATTGCTATGTGCACTACTGTTAGGTAGCTGGCTGCTGGCCATCTAGGCTGTAACTCAGGCCTAATTTCTGACTTTCAGAATATGTGCAACTCAGCATGAGACCTTTTCAGGGTTTCTGGACAAAAAAACAACCCAGCAACCAGTAAAAAAACAAAATCCAATTGCCTTCTACAATTAGCTTCCAATTGCTTAGTTAGTCCTTTATATAGCAGCCAGTTGATTGTCCAACAGGAAGGAAATGTTTAAGGTCAGGAACAAGACTAGAAGGGACTCTGAAGGAGGAATTAACAAACATGCCCTATAGTATTTATTTTCTCTCTGCCCTTCCCTAAACATGTAGTATGGACAAGTTTGTTTTTCAGGTGGAATCTAAAACTGAGTTATCTAGTGCAGTATCAAAGCCAAGTTCAGGAGCTCACTGTCATTACCAAAGTAGTTCAGTTCATCAAGAAACAGAACACAGGGAGAAACCACAGGCGAAAGGGGACTGTAGCTATAAGCAGTCAAGATTTTGAGTCTGGGTACTCCTGGGGATCTCTCAAAAATGGTGAGACAATTCAGGACATTAAACGTCATTCACATTCTCTGGATGGGGGAGGAGTGAAGAGTCTGTCTTTCCCCTTCCCCTGGCCTGGCCCTCATGTAGAAATGTGGCTGCCTCACCTCTCAAAGAAGGCTGGCTACAGGGTTGCAGTGGAGGGTAGTCCATTAGGCCAAATGGGTCACTGCCCCACCAACCTCAGCCAGCCCCCACCTGCCTGCCTTCTTCTTACAACCTGTCCAGGAGTGTCTGTCAGTTTCCTCCTCCTTTGCCTCAGTGCTGCCCCAGTATTAGCAGGGAGGAGGACGGGAGCAAAATTAGAACCAGCTGGCTCCACCTGTCGTTGGCTCTGTCTCTGTCTACTGTTGGGCTCCTTGCCTTCTGCCCTACTAGTCCAAATGGTCACCAGCCAAAACTGGTGGCCTATTTTTCTGAGCTTTCAATAGTGATTGATTTCATTGGTCAAAACTGTTTTATCCGCATCTGTGCTACTGCACTGTACATGTGATCTTTTTAACAGTTTCTATTTATTTATTATTATTTATTTATTACATTTATACCCCATCTTTCTTTTAATTATAGAAACCCAAGGTGGCTTACATATGTTTCCCAGGCAGTCTCCCATCCAGGCACTGACCAGATCGATGCTGGCCTCATGTGCCTTCAGACCGTAGCCTGGGACCTGTTGCTATTTGTTAGTGTGTTTTACAATGCAGATTTTGTAAGTTATCTTAAGACTGTTTTAGTGGAGAAGTAGGATGTAAAATTTTAAAATAAATAAATTGTGTAGGAACAGTATTATTAGTAGTATTAGTATTAGATTATTATTATTATTATTATTATCATTATTATTATCATTATCATTATCATTATTTTGATTTATATCCCACCTTTCCTCCCAGCAGGAGCCCAAGGTGGCAAACAAAAGCACTAAAAACATTAAAACATCATAAAAACAAACTTTAAAAAACATTAAAACAAAACATCTTCGAAAATGTTACTTAAAAAAAGCTATGAAAACATCTTCTAAGATTAAAAACATTTTTTAAAAAACATTTAAGAACATATTAAAAAGCAATTCCAACACAGATGCAGACTGGGATAGGTCTCAACTTAAAAGGCTTGTTGAAAGAGGAAAGTCTTCAATAGGTGCATAAAAGATAACAGAGATTGCACTTGTCTAATATTTAAGGGGAGGGAGATCCACAGGATAGGTGCTCCCACATTAAAGGTCCACTTCCTATGTTGTGAGGAACGGACCTCCTGATAAGATGATATCTGCAGGAAGCCCTCACCTGCAGAGCACGGTGATCAACTGGGTATATAAGGGTAAGACGGTCTTTCAGGTGTCCTGGTCCCAAGTTGTATAGGGCTTTGTACACCAAAACTAGAACCTTGAACATGCCCCGATAGCAAATGGGCAGCCAGTGCAATTCCTTCAGCAGCGGAGTGACATGTTGCCCCAGTGAGCAGTCTCGCTGCGGCATTTTGCACCAGTTACAACTTCTGGACCAACCCCACACAGAGCACATTACAGTAATCCAGCCTGGAGGTTACCAGTGCATGGACAACTGTGGTCAGGCTATCCCGGTGCAGAAATGGCTGAAGCTGTCTTACCAGCCAAAGCTGGTAAAAGGCACTCCTACCCACTGAGGTCACCTGGACCTCTAGCGACAAAGATGGATCCAGGAGCACCCCCAGACTATGAACCTGCTCTTTCAGAGGGAGTACAACCCTATCCAAAGCAGGCAACTGACCAATTATCCAAACTCGGGAACCACCAACCCACAGTGCCTCTGTCTTGCTAGGATTCAGACTCAGTTTATTGGCCCTCATCCAGCCCACCACCAAGTCCAGGCAGCAGCCAAGGGCTTGCACGGCCTCTCCCGATTCAGATGTTACAGAGAAATAGAGCTGGGTATCGTCAGCATACTGCTGACACCTCGCCCCAATACCCATCTCACCAAGTTAGCCCAGAAGGATACCATGGTCAATGGTATCAAAAGCCACTGAGAGATCAAACAACAATAACTGGGTCACATTTCCCCTGTCCTTCTCCCGATAAAGGTCATCCATCAGGGCAACCGAGGCCTATTCAGTCCCATAATCGGGCCTGAACCCAGACTGGAATGGGTCAAGATAATCTGTTTCATCCAAGAGTACCTGCAATTGCTGCACCACAACCCTCTCAATCACCTTCCCTAAAAAGGGGGTATTTGCAACCGGTCGGTAGTTGTCACAAACCAATGGGTCCAGGGTGGCCTTTTTCAGGAGTGGTCGGATCACTTCCTCTTTCAAGGTGGCTGGAACCACTCCTTCCTGCAATGATGCATTGACTACACCCTGGATCCACTCGGTCAAACCCCCTTGGCAAGCTTTAATAAGCCAAGAAGGGCCAGGGTCAAGAGGACATGTTGCTGGCTGTATCAAGGCAGCACCACGCAAGCACTTCGTCCATGTCATCAGGCCACATCGACTGAAACCATTCCCAAGAAGTTGCAGCAGCCGTTGCACTGGATACCCTCAAAGTGCCTTGCAAACTTTACCCTCAAAGTGCCTTGCAAACAATTCACAGTGGGCCTGCACAGTGTCTTTAATGTGACTTTGATCCCCTGTGCAGATACTAGAGGTGCCACTCATGATGGCCATCACATTGACAGCACAATCTTATCTCTACGTGTTTTTTAGGAACAGTGTTCAGCTGGGCTTGGTCCCATATCCAGATTCTATCTAGGATTGCTGCCTGCGACTTCAAACTTTAGTACTGAATTTCGACTGGATCTTGCCTTTATTTGCTAGACAGCACATTCCTAGGCATGCTCACTCAGAAGTGAGTCTCACTGTGTCCAACAGGCCTTATACATCTTAGTAAATGTGTTTAGGATTAGAAGTGCCACGGACGTTTAAGCATATCTATTCAGAGGTTCCACTGGGTTCAGTGAGGCTTTCTCCTCAATAAGTGGCCCTAGGATTGCAATCTTAGACTCTCATGTCTAAATTGTAACAAAATGTTAGCCAATTGTTGTAATAATAATAATAATAATAATAAACTTTATTTCTACCCCACCCTTTTCCCAATAGGACTCAGAGCGGCTTACAACTAAAAACAGCACCATTAAAACATACAGAGTATATTATTAAAAAAGAATTAAACTATGAGAAAAATTAAAACCATAAAATATAGGTTAAAAACAGCGGACAATTTAAAATAATAAAATCATATAATGTAATCACCAAACCTATGACACTTAATCCTGGTCGTTCTCTATCCCAAATGCTGAACCTTTCCTTGTTTTTTGTCTTGTTTTTTTAAACATTAGCTATGTGGATTTATGGACTGCTACAGTTATGTTTTAAAGGGGAGGAAAAAAACATAATGACATAAAATGCACTATTAATATTTGAGAATTCTACATGATTTATCTATAAGCGTATATAGATAAATAACATGAAAGAGCCAATTAAACAAAAGCCACTGAAGTGTAAGCAGCATAAACACTTTGCATTCTGAAGGCTACTGTAATAAACTAACAATTAAGGTATTATTTATCACAAGCACAAAGCAAGGCAGGTCCAGGCTGATTCAATGAGAATCACGCCCCACCACTATAGTTCCTCTCTCCCTCCCTCCAGGGGGCACCTAGAAAGGGCCAAACTGTGAATCTGAGAACTTGGGTTACTGCCAAATAGTTGCAAGCACTGAGAAGAGAAGGGCAATAGAGGGCTCATCTACATGGTGATCTAGTGTGTGCTTGGTGCTTCTCATGTCTCCTTTTAGTTTGCATAGTTCACATGATGTTACTGGCAAACAGAAGCTATCATGCAGTTTTCCCCCTGTACATCCATACTAGCCGAATCCGCTGATAATACAAAATGTTTCGAGCAATACAGCTCCACTTTGCTCCACAAGACAGTTGCTTCGATGGTTTTTAGTGGGCGGGTGAATCGTCACTTTCAGCTACTCCCCTTTCTCCGCCCACTAACTCTCCCAGGAATTCCATTTTGTTTCCAGTGGTTTATCTAGCAATGTTCGACTGCTCTGTCCTTCCCCCTTCACTGTTTGCTGCAGCCCTCTCTTCTTTCCTCGCTTTCTTCCTGAGTAAACTTCCTTCACTCCTTGTAACTAGCAATGGGAATTCCCATGGGGTTTTATCATTCTTTCTCATATTCTCAATCTTTGTGGAGAGTATTTTAAATTAACATCTCTCCTTGCCTGGCTTCCAATTTCCCCCCCTAAAAATCTAAGTGGATTTTTCTTAAAAGCCACCTCAAAAATATTGATATTAATATCAATATTTTAAAGGAGATATCAATATCATTATTGATATTTTGAGAAAATATCCATATTGATATTTTCTTTAAAATATCAACACATTTGTTTTTCCAGCAGGGACAAATTAACTCAGAAAAAGCAAGGGGCAGCAGAGAAAGGGGGACAGATGACTCCATTTCTTTTCAACCGCCAAATTTCAGGAAGCAGTGGGGGCAGGAGGGAGTGGAAATACTGCGCAGGTCAAAAATATTTGCACATGCCCAGTAACTGAGCAACCAGAGGGAGTAAAAATGTAAAATTAGAGGGCGGGGCCACAAGGAAACAGCGACACTAATCCTTCCCAGAGGAACGCCTACTTGTGTGAATGGGCAAATCTATTATGGTGGTAAAAGCTGTGCATCTGCTACGGAGAAATGATCCCGTGCGGATAAGCACAGAGTCACCCAAACTTATCATCTGGGCAAGAGTGAGTTTAGGCACTGAATGGTGTGTGTGTCTGTGAATTTGCTGTAATTCAAAAAAGTGCAGCAGATGTAACTGGGAGGCTTCTGTTGTTTTGTTATTTTTAAAAATATTTTGAATGCCTGTGCTGGCCTGGCCTCCTGCCTGTTTTCCTCCCTGTGCCAGTGGGCTGGGAAGGTTTCTTGGAAGGCCCTCTGACCCCCAGGGAATGGTGCCCGTCAGTGTTCCAGCTCTGGACCCTGGTGCTGTGGGGTCCAGTTCAAATACAGCCCCTCTCTCAGGGATTTAACTGCAAAGTGACATGGACACAGTATCATTCCAGGATATTGGGATGGGGGAACCACAGTGAGCCCCAGAATGACTCTCCCCCATAAAATCAGAAATATGGTGCTCAAATTCCCACCCCATGAATGGGGCCATGGCATCCAGGAGGCATTTCAGTCTTCAGGCCTGTTGAAGTGGCCGGCTGAAGGCAGTGCTTAATCTCTACTCCTCCCTCCTGAACCCTCTTTGCACCCCAACTACTTCCCCCTGGCACAGAAAATGCAGGCATGCATTTGCATGAAAAGTAGCATGGAGGAGGGGAGGGGAGGTCCTCCTCAGCCTGGTCTTGCAGAGGAGCCCACAGGGCAAGGCAGCACCACAAAACAAGCAAAGGTTGCAGGTAAACTCAGGCCTTTGTGTCTCTCCAGTCCTCCTCCTTTTTGAGAATTACAGTCCTTAAAGGGTCAGCACACTGGGCTACAGACAGGCACTTTTCCTGCACCCCCTTGGCCGGCCTGGCCTCCTGCCTGTTTTCCTCCCTCTGCCAGTGGGCTGGTAAGGTTTGTTGGAAGGCCCTCTGACCCCCAGGGAATGGTGCCTGAAGGCGAGTGTTCCAGCGCTGCCTCTATGGACCCTGGTGCTGTGGGGTCCAGTTCAATGAACTTCTGCCTGCCAGCTTCCGGTTTAGCAGCCCCTTGATCACCTGCTTCAGGCTCAGCATCAGGATCCCGATCCGGCTCCTTAGACTCTGCAACCTTTGACTCCGTGTCTTGGTATCATGATCGCCTCTGAGTGCTCTGATTCAGACCGGGAGGGCGGGCACTAGAGGATGAAGACAAAGAATGGGAGGGGGAAGGGGTGAGACAATGGAGCCGAGGCCAGTTGGCGGAGCAGCCCCCCGCCTCTGGGTGCACCTGGCTCTGCTGGGGAAGCCTGAGGAGAAGAGGGTTGGCAAAGTCTGTGGAGGCCGCTCACCCACTGGGGGATGAGGAGGGCTGGTGCGGGGTGGCCTGGTGTGACAGCAGGAGGATTGGAGGCTGGTCCAGCATTGTCCCCCAGAGGGAGGCAGAGGTGGCGCATCCCCCTCAAGGTAGCACCCACTTTAAGGCCAGGAATTCCCACAGGGGCAGGGATTCTCTGAGCAGCCAGGCCTCTCCACCTCTGCTTTAAAGCTTGTTGGGTAGGCAGGGCAATTTGTTGAAACTACTTTGCAGCTCCCACGCAGCCTTGAAATTCTAGCTCCTGATCTTGGGCTTGAAGAACCTCGGCCCTTGCTCCTAGACCAGAAATATTTCTGCAGTGATCTCCTGCAGTGTATCTGCCTCTTTCCATGTGGCTGAGTCCATACCATTAATCTGCTTTAATGAAGTGTCACTTCCTTACTTCTAAGTAAGTGCACCTGCTGTTGTGCTTTGGCCAGGAGCCAGAATACTAGGGTGCTGCTGGGGTCATGATACTTACATGGGAAACCAAAGGGAAGGGAAAGGGTTAATTTCTTTGCAACACCTCGGGCCACAAGCTGAATGTATTAGAACAGGCCCCTCCAGATATTGCTGGACTCCAACTCCCATCATCCCTGACCATTGGTCATGCTGGCTGGCGCTGACAGGAGTTGGACTCCAGAAACATCTGGAGGGCCACAGGTTCCCCACCCCTGCATTAGAAGAGCAATGGTTTTCATTGATGGCTTCTGCAAGGTAAGGTATCAAATGTGAACAGCTTGACTGTGTGGTGCCAGCTAGCGAGAGACAGTAATTATTTGAAATGTTAAAAATGGGGTGTTGGAGGAGGGGAGGGAGAACATCTCAACCAGGAAGATATTCAAAATCCATTACAGCACATTAAGCTTGAGTTTGAACAGTTAGCAGCTTTGTTGCAAGGAGGAAACAGATAAATAAATAAACCAATTTGCTTTGATCAGCAGAAATTCTGATAAAATCAGCAAAAGCCCAATTAAAATGTGAAAAATGTCACCCGCAATAGTTATTCCATTGGAGCTGAGATTTACAGGAGGGGATGGAATTTAGTGTTTATTTTCATATCAACTGACACCACACAGTAAATCGTCAAGGATTTTTTTTAACTTGTCGGTTTCTTCCCTGAAAGTACATTAATCTTATGTGGGCCCAATCCACCAAGAGCTGCTCCGTCTGCAAGCCCATTTCACATCTGCGGAGACAAGGCAAGTGACTATGCCAGCCTGACTTAGAGACGTTGCTGTTTTCATGTATTCTGGCTTGGAAATATAACTTTCTGCAGCATTTAATGCTAGCCTCAAATGCAAAAGAACCATGACTGCACTCAAATTCCTCCTCCTTGCCTCCATTTCACCCACACCGCCTCTTGTCCTCCTTTCCACCCACTAACTCACCCATCTGGCCTTCTGCTCCAGTCACAACCATAGAATGGAACAAGGAAAGGAGATTCCCCCCTCCTGGCTCTGACACCCAGCTGTTAGTCTCAGGAAAGCTAGGAAAAATAGTTTTCAACATGGAACACAGTTATAGCAACGTCCCAGATGCCAAGGGAGAAGGGAAGGAACCTCTCTTCCTCCATCAATGTGGAGGGAGGTGGTGGCAGGTGTGGAGGGAGTTCTGTGTTACTCACTTCAAATTAGGGTTGCCAGGTTCATGGCCTGAGACTGATCCTGTATCTTTAGGAGAAGAGAAAGTCAACCAAGTGCAGGTGTTTTTGCAACGCTGTAATGGGAAAAACCACAAGGTGGAATTCTCCCTTCCCCCTGCACAACTTGTAAAGATACAGAAGACCTCTTGGTTGCCAGGCCCGGCCTCCAAGAGGTCTTCTGTATCTTTAAAAGTTGTGCAGGGGGAAGGGAGAATTCAACCTTGTAGTTTTTCTCATTACAGTGTTGCAAGAACACCTGCACTTGGCTGACTTTCTCTTCTCCTAAAGATACAGGATCAGTCTCAGGCCATGAACCTGGCAACCCTACTTCAAATAGTTTGTGGCTTAATAGTTAATTTGCTGATAGGGAAAAAAAAACCCTTGCAGTTTAAGAATGTACCTATAGCCAACAGATATTTCTATCAAACTTTAAAAATCAGGGAAATTGTGCAGCTATAGTGAATGCACTGGGGAGCAGGTGACCTGATCTCCTCTCTGAGATATTGGACTGCCCTACAAATTCACCAGAGGCACATGTTACCAAATTCTTCCAAACTATACAGGAAGTGGATTGGACTGTGAAAGACCAACCCAAATTGTTTTTACATTTTGACAAATTTGTAGGGCAGTACAATATCTCAGAGAGGATGTCAGGTCTCCTGCTCCCCTGGTGCATTCACTATAGCTGCCCAATTTCCCTGCTTTTTGAAGTTTGATAGAAATATCTGTTGGCTATAGGTACATTCTTAAACTGCAAGGGTTTTTTTCCGCCCTATTAGTGAATTTCTCTGCTTTTTAATCTGGGAGGTAAGAAATGGGATCCTGTGTAAATTTGCTGAGAATGGGTTGATCATTTGCATGCTTATTGAGCCCCATGAGATTTACTCCCATGCAATCATGTTTAGGAAAGGTGAAACTGACCACGGGGGCAGAGGATAACTGGAAGGTAAGGAGGGCTGGAGTGGAGAGGGAAGAATGGGAGAGGGGGAGAAGGGAGTTGGAGAAGGGAGGTGAGAGAGATGCAGAGGGATGCAGAGGGATGCAGAGAGAGGCGAGGAGGGGGGAAGAGAGGGAGAGAAGGGAGGGGGAGGGCAGGTTTGATCATTTGCATGCATTTTGAGTTCAGCGGGATTTACTCCTGTGCAATCATGCTTAGAATATGTGGAACTGACCATGGGGATGGGCAGGGAGGGGGAAGAGGGAGGGAGGGGAGATGGAGGGAAGGAGGGAGAGGGAAAGGGGAAGGGAAGGGGGAAGGGAAGGGGGAAGGGGGAGGGGAGGAGACTGGGTGGGTGGGTTCTGTGCAGAGGAAAAGCCCCTTTACTTTACAAAAGGAAAACATTGGGAACAGTATCATTCTTTTTCTGGGTTTCCCCCATCTTTTTATTCTACAGCAGGCACAAATTTAAACCAATGCTGTCCCTGGCCACAGCCACACCAGACCTTTATTCCATTTTAAACAGTCATGGCTTCTCCCGAAGAATCCTGGGAAGTGTAGTTGTGAAGGACGTTGAGAGTTGTTAGGAGATTGTTATTCCTCTCACAGAGCTGCAATTCCCAGAATTCTCTGGAAAGAGGGACTGACTGTTAAACCACTCTGGCCACTGGAGCTCTGTCTGGGGAACAGGAGTTTCCTAACAACTCTCAGCACCCTTCACAAACTACACTTCCCAGGATTCTTTGATGGAAGGCATGACCGTTTAAAGTGGAATAAAGGTCTGGTGTGGGTGTGGCACCCTGATTAGCCAAGCCAAACAGCTGTGAGTCTGGCTTTTAGAACACTGACAGTTGGTTCTTACTGAGCATGTCTGTCTGTGCTTATCATTGATTCCAATGTTAAGTTTCTTAAAATAATTAAATTCAGCCATGCATTTTTTAAACTGCAGAAGAAAAGGTCAGAGTATGGGGCAAGGTCAGTAATAGGATTTCAGATACTCTGTAAACATGGTTGATTTTAAATTAATTTCAACAAAGTATGAGACCACTGAAAGAAAAAAGTCCAACAGGGGTCTTGATTATTTTGCTCTTGTTTTGGACTTTAAACTGACAATTCTCTCTGAGTGTTTTTTGTATCACCATGAAAACTTAGAGGGTTGTTAAGGAAGCATTTCTGTGTTCAGGACTGTAAGTTTTGTAAGATTTTGTTTTGAAATGAGCTTATGGGAAGCATCAGAATGGCATGGAGAGAGTAATTTTCAATTTAACACGGCAGAATGCAAAAAATCCATGCTGACTATAGTATACAGCCACTCTCATGGCTGTATAATAGAATGCTGTTCTTTACCGCACCATCTAACTTATGGGCAGAGACTTGAAATAAAGAGACAGAGCCCTATAAGATGAGTTAAACTAGAGCCACTTTTATTAAATATTGTAAATCTGCTAGAAAAATGTCTGTGCAGGTGTCTAGGCCCCATCTGTACTATACATTTAAAGCACTATGATACCACTTTAAGCATTCATGGCTTCCCCCAAAGAATGCTAGCAGCTGTAATTTGTGAAGAGTCCTGAGAGTTGTGATGAGACCCCCATTCCCCTCACAGACCTACAGTTCCCAGAGTTCCCTGGGGGAAAGGATCGATTGTTAAAACACTACACCAATAACCTAACAGGCTATTAAGGCTGATGTTACTGGATGAGCCTACCCTGCCTGGGGAGAGGTGGTCAATGTATCAGCCCTTCCAGAAATCCACACCTCATCAGGTGAGGAGGGAGGCTTTACTGTCTCATGCCCCCTGGGTGCCCCACAACTCTGAGTGAGTGGGTCAGTTTGACTCCCAAAGTGACCCATAATCTTCCCAGAGGTCCCACAGCCCTGAGTGCAAGTCTGGGAATTAACATTCACCCAGAAAAGTGCCCCAGTCTGCCCACCTCGTCTCCTTTCTCAGTTTCCCACACATACCTGCCAAAGTGACCAATCAGCCAGGCGATCAGCAAATCTTACACTGTTATTGAGGGAGGCTGGGATGAAAGCTGGCAAACACTGGAAAGGGCGGACTGGGCTTAGATAGCCCAGCTTGGCTCCACAGGGATGGAATGGCCTGTCAGTTTCTGTTCTCTCAGTTTCTCATTTTTTAAATCTTAAATTTGGTTCTCTACATTTCTGCAGAAATTTGCAATTTTTTTAAAAAAAATCCTCATGAAACTTCTCCAGCATTTTAGTGTGAATTTCTCCTAATAGATATATTTTGTATGCCCAGTTTTGACTAATGTACACATTTTTGCAAGCTTCTCCCAAGGTAATGCATTTTTGTTATTTTCACCAATATATTTATTTTGTGCACACTTTAATATACACATTTTTGTAAACATTGGTCAGAGTATGTCATTGCAAAATTCAGATAAGTGTGAATTTAGAAGGATGCCTTTGTTTCAGTTCTGATATTGTTTTGGAAAGTGCGAATTTGATCAGTCCAGCTTTACATGTGAATGGAACGGAATTTCTACCCCATCCCTACTCCGCACCAGTCCTCCAGCAACATGGGGTGCATTTGCACATCCCACAAGGGCATCCTCACCCACAACCTTGTCCCCAGTTGGACCTGTACTGGGCTAAGCAGAGGAACAGGGCTCTGGGGTGCTTTGTTGGGGGCACTATCCAGTGGGAAACTCTGTTGTGCAAGTCCAGCTTTGACATGAATGGCACAAGGAGGTCACCGTGGGTTTGGAAAGAGAAAATGTATCAACGAAGATGTTATTTTGAAGTTCAAGAGCTTGGCTGGAGAGCTGCAGATAAATGGATAATTGCAAATGGTGTGAAATTTGAGCCTTTTCCACTCCAATTGAATATATTGCATAGCAATACTCCAATAATTAAAATATGCTGAAAATAAGCAGCATTTGGGATTAATGGGAGTCATATATTCATCCTCCCGCACCCATTATTTTTAAATTATAGATCCTCCACATGAAAAAAATGCAATAAAGTTAACAGCAAAGGCAATTTTGCTACAAAAATATGATCATGTATGGATTAAAATGGATGCAGCTGCCAAATTCAAAAGTGAAAAAGTTGTAGCTGCTTTCTTCCTGTGGCTCTCTGTAAAAATCTTGAATAAACGGCCAACAAGTAATGCAGAGCATGTCCAACAACTGGAGGGAATAAATGCATTACACGAAAACAAAAGTGCAGCTGTCAGCCTGCTGGGAGTTGTAGTCCAAACCAGCTGGAGAGCATCAGGTTGGGGAAGGCTGGTATAGCACTACAACTCCCCTCATTGTCCAAGCTGTCTGGGGCTGGTGGGAGATGGAGTCAGCAACAGCCGAAGGGCCCTCACAGGGTACCCCTTTCTGCTTTAACTCCTTCCTTAAAACCCACCTTTCCCTTCATCCTTTTGACTTAACTGTTTAACCTGAATTCCCATCTCTAGCTGAGCTTGAGCATGTTCAACTGCATTGGTTAAATATCCATCCCTCACTACCCTTGTTTCTCCCTCCCCTCTCTCTATCAACCTCCTCATTGCCTCTTTGAGAGTGGGCGCTCCTTGGGTGCAGAGACCTGCTGATAAGAAACTGTACATTGGTGGCACTGTGCAGTTTCTAATCTAGCTATATAACATTTGTGTAAGCTGTCACGCATGGTGGCCGGGCACAGTGGTAGGACAGCAGGCAAGTGAGGCAAGGGAGTGAGGGAAGCAGTTATAACAGGTGGAGGGGTGAATGGCAGGAAGGGGTGTGCAAGCCAGAGGCGGGGGAGTGGGCAGCGGGGAAGTAGGAGAGCAAGTGGGAGTGAGCAGGGGTTGGGTGGGGTGAGCAGAGAGCAGGCCAGTGGGAGGTGGGCGAGCAGGCAGCAAGGAGACAGGCAAGTGGGCCGTTGTGGCCATGCAGGAGACAGGTTAATGGTTGAGGTTGGGCAGTGGTGGCTGCAGCAGCCAGAATTGGCAGGAGGCCAATAAACTAAACTGGGCTGTGGCAAATGTCTGGAGGGCCGTTTTGAGTGTTGCCTGAGGGTGGGGGGCATTTGGAGAATAGCCTGAGAGTAGCTGTGTATGTGTTTGGAAGCTCCTGGTGTTTGCGTGGGTGGGTGGGTGCTGTGGGTTGGGGTGTTTGCGAGCGCTGGGTTGGGGTTGGTGTGCAAAGCGCTCAGGGGCAAAGCTCATAGTATTACTAATAAAAATGTAATATGGTCGTAGACATATGTTGAAATCTGAGCTGAAGGGGTAGGAGAATCTGTACTGTACCCCTATATAGGTATAAGCAGAACCCTGTTGCAACATGGCTTATGAAAACAAAGTTATCCTTTGATGTAATTCTGTTGTGCTGATTTCCTAATAGTCCTGAATCCATAAAAGGCCAAAAGGACTTTGACCTTGGTGAGTTAACTAAGCAAGAAAAGGCAATCATGTGTACAAGGATGTCACCTACCCCACAAACTATGATAAAATATATCTCAGCCCAGGAAAAAAATAGCTGTATGTCTTCAGTGACATCCTCTGTACTACATTTAAGGATTTGAATAGGACAGCAATTCATTTTGCACTAAAATGTTTTATGGTTATCATAAAGCATTATGTCTTCAGAGACTGAAAGATGACAGTTATATGGACACTTGCTCCTTGTTGCATTATCTTTGTGGCTTAGAAATTACCCCCTTTTTTCTTTTTTCTTTTTAATAAATATGCTATCTCCCAATTCTTTTTATAAAGAAGGTGGCTGAACGGCTCAGTTCAATGAAAGAAAGCCTGATATTAAACAAAGGGTACAAGGAACATATTTCGAAGACCAAAGAGATTCCCCGTGAATGATCAGGCTGCTAATTAGTGAAATAAATAATAATAATTGCCTGTCCCTCCTCGTTAGAGACTTGGAGAGTAAGCAGAGCCCCTGAGCAGAGTTCTAGCTGCCTTTTGCTATGAGAAATTGGACCTTCTTAATTACATTATCCCTTTGCCAGAAGGCAACCCCAAAAAAAACAATTGGGTGGAAGAAGAAAGGACAGATAAAATAGTCCTGTAGATGGAAAAAATCTCCCTTTTCTTTCCGTTAGTTGAGTAGAACTCATTTGTCATGATATCACAACAGTCTATATTCCTCTGTCTCCTGCTATTGGCAGCCAAAGAGACGGAGCATGGTTGTGGGAATGCAGAACCTTGTGATATCATGACAATTGGTGTGGCACAGTGACTAAGAAACTGAGCTATAAATCAGGAAGGCTTTGGTTCAAATCTCGCCTCTACTCTGAATGTGCTTGGTGGCCTTAGGCAAGGCATTCTCTCTCATTCTCAGTCCCTGGCCCATCCTCTGCAATATGGTGGATAATGATACTGAGTTGCCTTACCGTAGATGTGGGAAACGTCCAGCCCATGAGCCAAATGTGGCTCTCAGGCCTCCAGCTCGTGGGAGCACCCTCCCCAGGATGCACCACTCACTGGTCCTCCTTCATGGTTTCCTTGAGTCCTGTCCGGAATTATTATTATTATTATTGAATTTATTAGTCACCCATTTGGCTGGTTCACCAGCCACTCTGGGCGACGTACAGAATAAAAACAATACATTAAACATTAAAATATAAAAACAACAGTAAAAGCCTAGGCCATCCCAAAAGCCTTTCTGAAGAGCCATGTCTTCAGGGTCTGGCGGAAGCTCATCAGAGAAGGGGCATGACGGAGATCATTTGGGAGAGAATTCCAAAGGGTGGGGGCCACTATTGAAAAAGCCCTCTCTCTGGTCCGCACCAGTCTGGCCATTTTAACCAGTGGGATCAAGAGAAGGTCTTCTGAGGCTGATCTTGTTGAGCGGCATCCCTGACGATGCTGGAGGCGCTCCTTCAGATAGATTGGTCCAAAACCGTATAGGGTTTTAAAGGTCAGAGCCAACACCTTGAATTGGGTTTGGTAAGCAACCGGTAGCCAGTGCAACTCCTTCAATACAGGAGTGATGTGATCTTGTCGGCGGCTACCTTTAATCAGACGAGCCGCCGCATTCTGTACCAGCTGCAACTTCCGGACCGTTTTCAAGGGTAACCCCACGTAGAGCGCATTACAGTAGTCTAGGCGAGAGGTGACCAGGGCATGTACTACTGGTGGGAGCAGATGATTGGGGAGGTAGGGGCACAGCCGCTGTATCAGATGGAGTTGATACAGCACCGTCCGGCTCACAGCCGAGACTTGAGGCTCCATGGACAGCTGGGAGTCAAGAATGACCCCCAGGCTGCGGACCTGGTCTTTCAGGGGCAATCGTATCCCATTAAGCACAAGGTCCACATCCCCCAACCTTCCCTTGTCACCCACAAACAGTACCTCGGTCTTGTCTGGGTTCAGCTTCAGCCTATTCCTTCCCATCCAGCCACTCACCGCCTCCAGACATTTGGACATGGTTTCAACAGCCAACCTTGGTGAAGATTTAAATGAGAGATAGAGCTGCATGTCATCCCCATATTGATGACACTGCAGCCCAAATCTCCTGATGATTGCCCCCAGCGGCTTTATATAGATGTTAAACAGCATCGGGGAGAGGATGGAACCCTGTGGCACCCCACAAGTGAGAGGCCAGGGATCCGAAACCTCCTCCTCCAATGCTATTCTTTGGTACCTACCGTAGAGGAAGGAACGGAACCACTGCCATACAGTGCCCCCGATACCCAACCTCCTCAGGCGGTCCAAGAGGATAACGTGGTCAATGGTATCAAAAGCCGCTGAGAGGTCGAGGAGGACAAGGAAGGTGCATTCGCCCCTATCCCATGCCCTCCTCATATCATCTACCAAGGCGACCAAGGCTGTTTCAGTCCCATGTCCAGGCCTGAAGCCCGATTGAAATGGATCCAGATAATCCGCTTCCTCCAAGTGCGCCTGCAACTGTTTAGCCACCACCCGTTCTACCGCCTTGCTTAAGAATGGCAGATTTGAGACTGGGCGGTAGTTGTTCAGATCTTGGGGATCCAAGGAGGACTTCTTTAAGATTGGTTTAATTATTGCCTCCTTGAGAGTTGATGGCATTACTCCCTCTTCGAGTGATGTATTTACCACCATCTTGATCCCCTCACTCAGTCTATCTTTATAGCTCATAATGAGCCATGATGGGCACGGGTCAAGTAGGCAGGTGGTTGGCTTTAGAGTTGAAAGCACCTTGTCCACTTCATCGGATGGAAGAGGCTGGAACTGATCCCACAACACCAGAGCACCATTGGTCACCTCTGACTCACTCACTGTGTCCACAGCGTACGGAATAGCACTCTTAATACGATCAATTTTCTCCGCAAAGTGTTTTGCAAACCCATCACAGGAGGCCTTACCATGTTCCATTGGTTTCAGAGCAACTGGACCGACCAGGCTCCGGACCACTTGGAACAGTCTCCTGGGACAGCACTCTGCAGATGAATGGAGAATGGAGAGATGTCCGTGTGTCTGTGGGTGAGTGAGTGGGCTGGAATGTAGCCTACTGTGCAAATGTCAGAGAAGGAGGTGAACTGGGGGTACCTCTAGGAGATCTTCTGCCATGGAATGTAGTGGCTAGGCAGGGGTGTAAGGGGAGAGGTGGTCTCTCAGGTAGCCTGGTCCCAGATTGTTGAGGACTTTGTAAACAAGTAACAACACCTTGAACATAGCCTGGTAGCGTATAGCGAGCCAGTGCAGCTGCTTCAACAAAGGTACAATATGTTGGTAATGGTTATTTCCAGACCGCAACCTCACAGCAGCATTTTGCACTAACTCCAGCTTCCAGATCAACCACAAGGGCTATCTTCATAGAGTGCATTGCAGTAATCAGATCTTGAGGTTACCAATACATGGACCATGTGGTGAGATTGTCCCTGTCTAGGAATGGCTGTAGCTGGCATACCAGCTGGAATGGAGAGAAGGCATTCCTAGCCACTGAAGCCACTCAAGGCACGAGCAACTCAGATAAATCAATGAGTGCACCCAAACCTGGTCCTTCAAAGGGAGTGCAGCTCTATCCAGAATAGGAATGAAGGAGAAATTCAGTACAGTTTGCATTTAAAGCTGAATTTATCAAACTTGCACTTTCCAAAACAATATGAGAATCAAAACACAGCCATCCTTCAAAATTCACACTTACCCAAATTTTGCCATGCAATTCTCAAACCGAGCCATGTTTACAAAAATTCATGTATTAGGGGAAAATGTACACAAAGTGAGTATATTGGAGAAAATAACATACAAAAATGCATTATATTAGGATAAATTGCTTGCAAAAATGTGTACATTAGTAAAACTGCATAAAATATGCTTATTAGGGGAATTTTGCACTAAAATGTTGAAGAATTTTCATTTTTATTGCTGCAGAAACATGGAGAACCAAATTTAAGATTAGAAAAATGAAAAACGGAGAGAATCCAAAGTGACAGAACATTCCATCTCAAATCCAGAATAGGCAAGTGGCCAATTTCCCAGACTTGGAAACCACCCATCCACGGGACCTCTATCTGACCAGGATCCAATTTATTGGCCTTCATCATTGCACCCAGACACCTGCTCAGGACTTGCATGCCCACCTTGCCCGCCACATCATCAGGCTGCAGTAACTGAACACTGGGACAACATTTGCTCCAATGATACGTTGGACACCTTGACAGATAACTGCAATGACAACAGCCTCAAGATCATTATGGAGGAGAGCAACTTTATCCTCAAAGTGTCTTGAAAACAATTCACAGTGGGCTCCAGAGGGCTCTGTAGTTCCACCCGCAGGACCAGAGGCTAACAGTCCTCTGACCATCCTAGAAAGCTCCACTGGATGACTACTTCAGGATGCAATGGAGGACGCAAAACAGGCATTCCCTGCTTCCCTCACTGCTTTGCAGTGTGGCAGATTATGTGCTCCAACCCTGTTCAGTCAGCTTCGGAGTGTGTCTTGTGCCAATTTGACTCTAGCCATCTTCCCGATTGTTTCATTGCACAAAGCTCCCCAGAATACCAGTGGGCCATATTGACTATATGTTATGAGTCCCGTGGAGCATTCCTGGAGTGATCAGGAAGAAGAAGAAGATACAGAATGGAACCCAGGAGAGGGTCCCAGAGGCTTGCAACAAGAAGGTGCTGCAGCAGAAGGCTTCAATCCTTTTGATAAGGACAGCTCCTCCCCCTTAGCTCCCGTTACAACAGAAGGAAGGCTGATCAGGAGTCCCTTCACCTCCCCTCCACCCCCCTCTTTGCCCAAGCCACTGCTGCCACACAACCTCCTCTAGAGGAGGAGGATCTCAATGAGGTGCCACACTGCTGTCGCTCCAGACATGCAGACAGCTGCACTGGCAGGTTCAGCTGGCCCCCACGTCTCCAACTAGGAGGAGCACTTTCTTGCTCATGCCTTCCCATTCTGTGTAAAAAGAGCCCCCCCCAAAATCTACTTAAGGGGTTTTGGGGGTGTCTAATTGCTGTGACAACATCTTAGCTTTGAATAGTCATGCCTAGTTATGCTGTGTACAAATGCAGAATCCTGTGTAACCTGTAAACTGATCCATGAAGTGCTCTAAACTGAAGTTTCACATTAAACATAACCAAGAAAAATAAACCAGTGGGACTGAATATGACTCCAGCTGGTTTGACCAGGGCACTATATGACACTGGAGAGGGTAATTGGTTTCATCCAAGGGCACCTGTAGAAAGTGGATAGGGAGATTCATAGGATCATAGAATAGAAGAGTTGGAAGGGGCCTATAAGGCCATCAAGTCCAACCCCCTGCTCAATGCAGGAATCCAAATCAAAGCATTCCCAACAGATGGCTGTCCAGCTGCCTCTTGAATGCCTCCAGTGTCAGAGAGCCCACTACCTCTCTAGGTAATTGATTCCATTGTCGTATGGCTCTAACAGTTAGGAAGCTTTTCCTGATGTTCAGTTGAACTCTGGCTTCCTGCAACTTGAGCCCATTATTCTATGTCCTGCACTCTGGGACGATCGAGAAGAGATCCCAGCCCTTCTCTGTGTGACAACCTTTCATGTACTTGAAGAGTGCTATCATAGCTCCCCTCAGTCTTCTCTTCTCAAGGCTAAACATGCCCAGTTCTTTCAGTCTGTCCTCACAGGGCTTTGTTTCCAGTCCCTTGATCATCCTTGCTGCCCTCCTCTGAAACTGTTCCAGTTTGTCTGCATCCTTCTTGAAGTGCGGAGACCAGAACTGGATGCAGTACTCAAGATGAGGCCTAACCAGTGCTGAATAGAGGGGAACTAATACTTCACGTGATTTGGAAACTATACTTCTGTTAATGCAGCCTAATATAGCATTTGCCTTTTCTGCAGCCACATCTCACTGTTGGCTCATATTCAGCTTGTGATCAATGACAATTCCAACATCCTTCTCACATCCTGTATTGCTGAGCCAAGTATCCCCACCTTATAACTGTTCATTTGGTTTCTTTTTCCTAAGTGTAGAACTTTGCATTTATCCCTGTTGAATTTCATTCTGTTGCTTTCAGCCCAATGCTCCAGCCTATCAAGGTCCCTTTGAATTTTGTTTCTGTCTTCCACAGTATTAGCTATGCTCTCCAATTTTGTATCATCTGCAAATTTGATAAGCATGCTCTGTACCTTTTCATCCAATTCATTAATAAAAATGTTGAAGAGCACTGGGCCCAGGACCAAGCCCTGTGGTACCCCACTCATTACTTCCGCCCAGTTTGGGAAGGAACCATTGATAAACACTCTTTGACTACGATTCCGGAGCCAGCTGTGGATCCACTTGATAGTTGTTCCATCCAGCCCACATTTAGCTAGTTTGCTAATCTGAATATCATGGGACACTTTGTCAAAAGCTTTTCTGAAATCAAGATATATTATGTCCACAGCATTCCCACTGTCTACAAGGGAGGTTACCCGATTAAAATGAGATAAGATTAGTTTGGCAGAATTTGTTCTTCATAAATCCATGTTGGCTCCTTGTAATCACTGCATTGTTTTCAAGATGCTTACAGATTGACTGCTTTATAATCTGCTCCAGAGTTTTTCCAGGGTTTGATGTTAGGCTGACTGGTCTGTAGTTCCCCGGTTCCTCCTTCTTGCCCTTTTTGAAGATAGGGACAACATTAGCTCTCCTCAGTCATCCAACACTTCACCAGTCCTCCATGAATGCGCAAAGATAATAGACAGTGGTCCTGAGAATTCTTCAGCCAGTTCCTTCAATACTCTAGGATGCAATTTATCAGGCCCTGCCAATTTGAACTCGTTCAAAGTGATTAGGTATTCTTTGACCGTTTGTCTATCAATCTCAAGCTCCAATCCTACCTCTTCTACGTCATGTTTCCCGGGAGAGTCATATTTATTTATTTATTTATTGCACTTGTATACCGCCCCATAGCTGAAGCTCTCTGGGCAGTTTACAGCAACCAAAAACTTTAAAACAAATATACAATTTAAAACACATATTTTAAAAACAATTAAAAACAATTAAAAACACATGCTAAAATGCCTTGGAGAAGAGGAAAGTCTTGACCTGGCGCCGAAAAGATAACAGTGTTGGCACCAGGCTCACCTCGTCAGGGAGATCATTCCATAATTTGGGGGCCACCACTGAGAAGGCCCCTCCCTTGTTGCCAGCCACCCTCCGAGCTTCCCTTGGAGTAGGCACCCAGAGGAGGGCCTTTGATCTTGAACATAGTGTACAGGTGGGTTCATATCAGGAGAGGCATTCCATCAGATATTGTGGTCCCAAGCCATGTAAGGCTTTATAGGTCAAAACCAGCACCTTGAATCGAGCTCGGAAACATATAGGCAGCCAATGCAAGCGGGCCAGAATCGGTTTTATATGTTCAGACCATCTGGTCCGTTACCAATCTGGCCGCTGCATTTTGCACAAGCTGCAGTTTCCGAACCATCTTCAAAGGCAGCCCCATGTAGAGTGCATTGCAGTAATCTAATTTGGAGGTTACCAGAGCATGGACAACTGAAGTCAGGTTATCCCTGTCCAGATAGGTACGTAGTTGGGCCACCAACCGAAGTTGGTAGAAGGCACTCCGTACCACTGAGGCTACCTGAGCCACAAGAGACAGAGATGGTTCTAGGAGAACCCCCAAGCTACGAAGCTGCTCTTTCAGGGGGAATGCAACCCCATCCAGTACAGGTTGGACATCCACCATCTGGTCAGAAGAACCACCCACTAGCAGCATCTCAGTCTTGTCTGGATTGAGCCTCGTAGACCCTTTTTGGGGAGAAGACTGAGCCAAAGTAGGAATTGGACACTTCTACCTTTTCTTTGTCATCTGTTGTCATTTTGCCATCCTCATTGAGTAGCTGTGTCACCATATCTTTTCTCTTTTACTATGGATGTACTTGAAGAAAGCTTTTTTGTTGCTTTTAACCTCTCTCGCTAACCTCAGCTCATTCTCAGCTTTATTTATTATTATTATTTATTATTTATTTATTGCAGTTGTATACCGCCCCATAGCCGAAGCTCTCTGGGCAGTTTACAGCAATCAAAAACATTAAAACAAATATACAATTTAAAACACATATTTTAAAAACAATTTAAAACACAATTTTAAAATTTAAAACAATATAAAAACAATTTGAAACACAATTTTAAAATTTAAAACAATATAAAAACAATTTGAAACACATGCTAAAACGCCTGGGAGAAGAATGCCTCACTGACCTTCCTGACACCATGCCTTCCTGACACCATCCCTGCAATTCCGTGCTACCTGCCTGTACTCTTCCTTTGTGGCCTGGCCTTCTTTCCACTTCCTGTATGTGTCCTTTTTTGTTTTCAGGTCATCTCTAAGCTTTTTGTGAAGCCACATTGGCTTCTTCTGCTGTTTTCCCCCTTTTTTTCCTCGTTGGAATTGCTTGCCATTGAGCTTTTAGAATTTCTTTTTTTAGAAACTCCCAGCTATCTTGAAGTCCTTTTCTTATTAGGGTCATTTGCCATGGAACCATACTTACAATTGTTCTGAGTTTATTAAAATCAGTTTTCCTGAAGTCCAGGGTGCTACTCTCAGCTTTTGCTTCTGTTAAAAGCAAGAATTCAAGTATGGTGCGGTCACTTTCCCCCAGAGTTCCCATAACTGCCACTTCATCCACCAAATCATCTCTATTGATTAGAATCAAGTTCAGGATAGCTGATCCTCTGGTTGCTTCCTCTCCAACACAAGTCAGAAATTTCTTGGAGGGGCCGTGTTTGGCAGAATTTGTCTCCCAACAGATATTGGGGTAATTGAAGTCCCCCATTACTACTATATCATGCCTCTTCAAAACATTGGCAATTTGCTTTTCAAAAGTTACATTCTTGTTTTCTCCTTGATTGGGTGGTCGGTAGTAGACTCCAAGCACCACATTCCTTTTATTACTTGCCCCATTAATTTTAATCCAGATACTGTCGGTGGAGCTACCAAGCTCATCTTCCTGTATTTCTGTGCAGCGATATATATTTTTAACATACAGCATGACTCCACCTCCCTTTTTATTCCTTCTGTTCTTTTTGAACAAGTTATATCCTTCAATTGCTGTATTCCAGTTATGGGAGTCATCCCACCAAGTTTCAGTTACACCTATCAAGTCGTAAATTTTCTCCCTGTCTCTCATTATTCTAGAACTTGGGGACATTCAATGAAGCTGGACACTGGAAGATTCAGGACTGACAAAAGAAAGCAGTTTATCACATTGCATATATTTAAATGATGGAATTTGCTCCCACAAGAGGTAGTGATGGCCACCAGCATGGATGGCTTTAAAAGAGGTTTAGACAAATTCATGGAGGAAAAGGCTGTCAGTGGCTACTAGCCATGACGGCTATGTTCTACCTACACTGTCACCCATCGCTGGATCATCACCTTGTAGTGGTGAGCGGGCTTGCGTGTTCCAATGAGCCCTGTGAGCGATGCCGTCGGGAGTCATGTGCTCCCAGCAGGGTCACCCATGGCGGTAAGGTCAAGGGAGAGGAACCAGACAAAGAACAATCTAAGAAAGTCCTCAACGGCAGAACAGGCGGAGGATAACAATGTGTATGTTACAACGGCTGTGAAGGCGGATGAAGGCTGCAGCAGATAAAACACTTCCAATCGACGTGGTACCCATGCCATTGGATCAAAGTCTTTTTCTGTCAAGATTGTGTGTTGATCGTCATGCGCCGATCTCCCCAAACAAATTCATGCACAGGCGTCTTCCAACCAAATTATCTTGGAAGACAATCTTACTCAGCCATGAGGCAGGATGTCTCTGAATAGCAGTTGCTAGGAATTGCAGGAGGAGAGAGTGTTCTTGCACAGGCCCTGCTTGTGGGCTAACCATGGTTGGCCACTGTGATGCTGGATAGGCCAGTGGCCTGATCCAGAAGAGTCTGCTTATGTTCTTATGTAGTATCAATAGCCCTTCACATCTCCTCCTTCTAGCAGATCTGGTGGATCAGCCTATTGAGTCCCAGAGTCATACCTAGTCCATTTTTCTCACTGGAATGACATGGGAGCCAAAAAGGAAAGGGGGAGGGAAGTGTGTGTGTGTGTGCAGAATTAAACAATTTAAAAAGATCTCATTAGAAGGTTTTTCCTGTTTGTACTGATTATTATGTAGTTGCTTCATGGAAGCCTATAAATCCGCCTGAATTAGGTTTCCAGGCCTTTATACTGGATAATTTCCTCTCCCTGTGTGGACCTTTGCAGGAAATGAGATTTAATGAGTCATAGTACTCACTGATAATCACAGGAGAGCTCATTAGCTTTTTGTCAGATTTGTGCCTACTGTCTGCCCTCAATATGCTGGCAATGTAGTTTGCATTCAATATATTACTGAGAAACCCTGATAATATCTGCCACCTCAGATCCTTGTAAACAGTCTGAAGAAACACTGAGTCTTGGGGTCTTCTTGTCAGGCAGAGAGGAATTTGAACCAGGAGCCTTGCAGGTCAGATACAGGTTATCTTCTTCCAATGCCACCACCGTTGATGTTTAGAGGAGGATGCTGTAGGATCCTATTGCCACAGCCCAGAATCCTTCAAGTAAGCCAACCCTAACCCTTCCTAGCTTACTGAACATCACCTGCCTGCCTATCCCATGAAGAGGGACCTGGAAGGCCACATTTGACCCATGAGCTGGAGGTTTGACATTAGGGTCTACACTGAGGCCCACACCCTACCAAGCACCGACTCTTTTGATCTTATTGCTTCCACTGATCCAGATTGCTATCACTGATTGCTAACACTAGGGACTGAAGGATCTGCCAGGTTTAGTTCAGTTTCTCAGTTTTTCAATCTTAAATTCAGTTCTCCACATTTCTAGCAATTTGCTTGTTTAAAAAAATCCTCATGAAAATTCTTCAGAATTTCAGAATTCTCCAGACTTCGGTTCTCCACATTTCTGTAGCAATTTGCTTTTGTTTTTAAAAAAATCCTCATGAAAATTCTTCAAAATTCTTTAGAATTTCTCCTAATAAACACATTTGTATGCTCTTGCAAGCAATTTCCCCTAATATCTGTGTTTTTGTAAACATTGTTTGGTTGGCAACCTGCATTGCAAAGTTCAGATAAGTGCAAATTCTGAAGGCTGGCTCTATTTTGTTTCTCATATTGTTTTTGGAAAGTGCAAATTTGGTAGATTTGGCTTTAAATGCAGACTGAATCGAACTTTCCCCCCATCCCTACACTGATCTTGACTGCCATCACTATCTTCTACCCATAGCATGCTGCAAATAAGTCCTCTCCCTTCATTACGCCATATGGCAATAACAGTTCCTCAGAACAGTATCAGTGTATATGAATCTATCATAACTGAGCTCAGCCCACGGATAACAGCCCTTATGGTCCATCCAGCCTCCTCACACCCTAATACTTGGTTTGACAAAGAATGCAGAACTTCCAAGAAACATCTCATCCAATTAATCAAATTATTCCGTGTCAACAACAACTCCGCTATTTTCCATCAATTATTAACACAGAGAAGGGCCTATAAAACTCTACTTAAAAACAAAACACAATCTTTTCACCAGGCAAATTGGAAGGCCCTAGCAAAAGCGGCCCATGCTAGTAATGAGTCTGAATTTTGGAGACTCCTGCAGGGGAATCTAGAATCAGCGTCTTATACATATATTCCTCCAATTATTCAAGAGGAGTGGGTTGCCCATTTCAGTTCAATCTTTGGCAGCCCTCTCCCCTTAAGCCCTGTGGAGATAGCAAAAGAGCTGGCTGGCCTCCCGCCTTGGCCACCAATTACTTCTGAGGAAGTCGGTGAGCTTATATCCTCCCTGAAATCAGGAAAAGCCCCCGGGGAGGACATGCTACCTCCAGATTTCCTAAAACAAGACTCATCATGGTGGGCTCCTTTACTTGCCGCCCTTTTCACTCACATAAACAGCACAGGCAGAATCCCACATGGCTGGTCAACCAGCATTGTGGTCCCCATTTTCAAAAAAGGAGACCCCACTATACCAGCAAACTATCGCCCCATAAGTCTACTTGACATATCATCGAAGCTGTATAGCCGACTGCTCCTAAACAAGCTAAAAGATTGGGACCAGTCTAATCACATAATATGCGAAGAACAAGCTGGCTTTAGATAAAAAAAAAGCACAATTGATCATGTTTTCACATTATACCACCTTATGAAGAAAGCAAGATCTAAAGCTCACCCTTCCTTATACCTAGCCTTTGTCGATTTTAGCGCGGCCTTCAACTCAGTGGACAGGGGGCTCTTATGGCAAAAACTGGCAAATTCAAACATAGACAAAAGATTGTACTGGCTGATTAGGGCTCTCTACCAATCCAACGTAGCCCAGGTGCGCCAAAGCAACACTGTCAACTAAAATACCAGTCCTCAGGGGGGTTAAACAAGGTTGCCTATTGGCTCCTTTCTTATTTATTTTCTTTATAAATGACCTTGTAGAAACACTTACATCACCTGCCTTCTTTCCCCCCTTTATTGGAGACAAAAAGATCAATATCCTCCTATATGCTGATGATGTGGTATTATGCTCCTTAACTAAAATTGGGCTTAGACGCATGTTCCACAAATTGAAAGAATACTGCGATTCCCAAAACCTCAAAATTAATCAGTCCAAATCAAAGGTCATGATCTGCGGAAAATTTATGAAAGCCAAAAATATCTGGCCTTTAAATGGGGACACTCTCGAACAAGATCCCACCTTTAAATATCTGGGTGTACACTTGTCCAATAGATTATCCTGGACCCCGCAAATCAAGGCAGCGGCCCTAGCTGGCTCCTGAGCAATAGGATCAACCAAAAAGTTCTTTTACACACGGGGGGGGTCAGCTTATTCCCCCGCTGATAAAAATATTTAAAGCAAAAATACTCCCCAAAATCTTATATGGAGTTGAACTCTGGGGAAATATGGCCAGAACTAAACTAGAGTCCATCCAGAATATATTTATGAGGCAACTGTTAGGCCTCCCAAAGGGGACCCCGGCAGCCCATCTCAGAGCCGAACTGGGACTCCCCTCAATAACGGCACGCATAGACTTAGCTCTTCTAAGATACTGGCTTCGTCTCAATAACATGGACGATGCATCTCTGGCCAAGCAGTGTTGGCAAGCACAAATGCAATCTGCCGAGGGAGCCACAGAATGGCTGACAATCCTTTCTAAATATGACCTCTCCCCAGCTAAACTTATGGATCTCAGTAACATCGCCCTTCGCAACTGGATCCTTGACTATGATGCAGCACAGGACCTTGCATCCATAGAGATGGCCCCCTTTTCAAGATGGTACCCCTGCATTAAATTAAATCACCATATGTCAAACTATTTAGAAGCCATAGATAGACCACCCATTAGAAGAGCCTTTACGGATCTCCACTTCCAAGCCATGCCTACGGCCTACCTTGAAGGACGGTTTCGGGGTATCCCTGTGAACCTGCGCCAATGCATTTATGGCTGCAAGGACATCGAGGACATCGTTCACTATCTACTCCACTGCCCACTTTTTGATGACCCCAGACAAAAATTTCTTTCTCCTTTTTTAATTCTCTTAGGACCTTGCTCTGACAGAAAAAGAGTATATGCACTTTTATCTGATGATTTTAATTTAGTGACCTTTGCAACTGCTAATTTTGCTGTGGCAGCTCAAAAACTGAGAGAGTCCTTTGCTGCAGAGATAAATGCCCTGCCAAACCCCTCCTGAAATGTTTTGACATGATATGTTAATTTTATACCTATTAATTTTTTACCTGTTTGTATCTTGCATATGGCCTATGGCTAACTCTGCAATAAAGATTACTTACACTATCTTCTATCACTTGCCATTATCTTGCCACCCTGAACATCCAAACAATGTTAAGTGAAGATGGAGTGGCTGTGATGGACAGGCTAGGTTCCGCCCTGTTCCGTCATTAGCCAATCCTGTAATTGGGATGCTGAGAAGGGGGGAATGGGAAAAGACTGTGTGGTCAGTGAGGAGTTCAGTCAGTTTTGGAGGAGAAGCAATTACGTTTAGATGCAGTTCAGGGACAGGTTGAAAAGAATTGTAACAGTGTAACAGCCATGTGTTTGTGCCAGCTTGTCTGAGAAATGTTATTGGCAAGAAATTCAATTCAGTTCACATTTAAAGCGAAACAATATGAGAGCTGAAAGACAGCCATCCTTTGAAATTCACACTTATGCAAATTTTGCAATGCAGTTCTCCAACCAACCAATGTTTACCAAAATATTAGGGGGAAATGTCCACAAAATGGATATATTGGTGAAAATAAGATACAAAAATGCATTATATTGGGATAAATTGCATGCAAAAATATGTACATTAGTAAAAACTGCATTTCCAAAATGTAATGATTAAGAGAAATTCACACTAAAATCTGATGAATTTTCGTGAGGATCTTTTTTATATAAAAATGCAAATTGTTGCAGAAATGCAGAGATCTGAATGTAAGATTGGAAAAATGAGAAACCGAGAGAACTGGAACTGATAAATCGTTCCACCCCAGTATAAAAACGAAAGCTGTGTTTTTGTTCTACATTACTGCCTGAATCACTTGAATGAGGAATGATAAGGTGCACACAGCACTGGAACCCATAGAGAACTGGTCATGCACATGAAGACATATTGGGACACACACTCTCAACATTTCCATGACTACTCCTATTTTAAGACAGTCGCCTCTTGGGTGTCAGTGACTTAAAAAGGATTAGAAAAGGCAGATGAGGTCAGACAGCCAGTTCCAGTGAGGGGAGAATTCAGCTAAGGGAGTAAATCTCATTTTCCTCATCTGGGGTTTTCAAAGGGCTGTCACAGTGGCATTTTTCACCCGTTTTGAGCTCTCCATCTGGGCAATTCTGTAGTTTGGGTCCAGAAAGAGAAGGTAAATCAATGACCAATGGTTTTGAGGGGGTGAGCCCACTAAAAGAGGGGGCACCACTGTGTGCCTCTTTCCTAAGCCCTGCCCCCACCCCAAAATCCATCTGACCCCGAGGATGTGTCATCCCTTCAACCTGAGCACTCCATCACCTGCAGGAGTTACCAGCAGTTCCATTAAGGTGCTGTATATGACACAACTAGAAGGACAGGCAATGCCTCTGAGATGGCAGGTGGCTGTTCCCCTGCAACGCATGTGTGCCAGAAATGGGAAGCCAGCTGTGTAGGCTGCACACAGCCTATGCAGGATCTACAAACTGTTGTAAAGAAAGGGAGACGATTGGCATGTACTAAAGCCACTGCTGCCTATTCAAGGCTTAGTGCATTGCACTGCAAAGAGTATGTTTAGCTCCTGGCAATAGAAAATGCCTGATATCAGCAGTTAGGCACAGTGGTGAGCAGATAGTTTAAGCTGAGCAGAAGACTAGGTATCAGGACCCTGGAGAAATCACAAGAGGGGGGGATTCAAGACTAAGGCCAACAAGGAGGTTGCCTAGTATCCCCTTCCCTAACCTGCTGCCCTCTTGGACTGCTATCATCCCTGACCATTAAACGTGCTGGCTGAGGCTGATTGGAACTGGATTCCAAAATGTCTGGAGGGCAACAGTCTTGGGGGCTGCTTTTGCACAGCCTTCCCTGACCTGCTGATTTGAATTACAACTCTGATCATGATTGCTGGGGCTGATGGGAATTGGCAGTCCAAAACATGGTGGTTGGGAAAGCTGGGGAGGGTTAGGAGTCTCCAAAGGGCTGAAATGATGCCGCTGATGGAACCAGAATGCTGAACCAGATGGACTTTAGTCCAATCCAATGTTTTTAAGATCTGCTCCCAGTTGCAGGGGAAGCAAGCTGGTGCTGAAGCACCTGCTCCAATGATGATGTTAAGTCTCCTGAAGTGCCCACTGCTGCCTCTGGGTGTGGCGTGGTGGGCTGGCAAGTGCGAAGGGACTTTATGGGAAAGGAGTTGTCAAAGAGAGGAGTGGATAGGCAACAATATACCTTATTGCAAGTCCTACTATTTGTCTGTCCATCCAGCCCTTGACTGTCTATTCTGACAGCTAGTGGCTCTCCAGAGTCTCGGGAAGAGGCCCTTCCCATCACTCGGCACCTTCTACGTGCAAAGCAGACTCCAAACCCTTTGTTCTTCTAGCCCATTCTCATCTGCTCTTACTGGCAGAAGCTCTCTGGGGTATCAGGCAGAAAGAGGTCTTTTCCATCACCTGATACTTCAACTGGAGCTGCAAGGGATTGAACCTGGGACCTTCTGCATGCAAAGCGGGTGCTGTACCACTTAGCTATGATCCTTCTGTAAAGTTTGGGGGTAATGTTTGAAATAATGTTCCTTCCATGACAGTTTTAAGTCCATTTCCCAAGTCTTCTTCTATGGGATCCCCTCCCCCAACAACACTCAGGGTGGTGGGGAATGTTGTGTGAAAATAAGTGCTTCATTTCTGGTATCGTCTTGATTTGTACTTAACCTCCAGGCAGTTTCTAACTACAGTCTAAAATGAGTTTCTGTCTGATTTGCAACCTCTGTTGTGAAAGGGTCTAAGGCCCAGTCTGTTCAATTTGTAATTCACCAACCTCAAATCCAGCCCACTAATCATGCACAGCTTATGACAGGCAGGAGAAGCTTGGGGTTTATTGAACCCCCTGGTGGGCCGCCATACTTATCTGGTGGGCTTTGCTTAACTTAATGGGCATCACGGTCACAAGGATTAGAACCGGGAACTCATAGCTCTGTGGTGATTCAGAAGGATTATACTTTGCAGCACCTCCCTGGAGCAGTTAAAGGTTCTTTGTCCTGGATTGGCTCTGCCCTCCTGGGCTTCTATTGGCTCTCCTCAACAGGAAGATCAAAAGTGGCTTCCTTTTAGTCTGGGGTGTTGGGCTGGGCAGCAATTGTTTCCTTGGCTTAGTGAATCCTGGTTTGGTTGCCTATCTTGGCCTTGACCCCTCATGTGACTCAACTCAACTCTTCTCTACTTCTTGGGCCTCAGGTTACAAGTTATGCAGATTGTTCTAACTTTAGCTATTTTTAAGGCTTGTGTTCCCCCCCTCTCCAGCTCAGCTTTGTTACTCAGAACCACACAACTGGAACTCCAGCCTTCACCCCACCTTCAGGGTTCTCCGTGTCAGTCATTAATCACTCAAGTTGCATTCAACGAGGCTCCTGATTTTGACAAAATCTCTTCATTTGAATGATGGCTTTGTGTTCTGCAGTGGGCCATGTATTATTCTCAATATAATTTTTTTTTGGGGGGGGAAGAAAAATAAAACTAGCATGGAACAATTAGAATATATAACAGAAAAGTCTAGCGTGCTCACAGCCTAGGCAAACACAACACTCTCTGTCTTCCCTTTCAGCTATGGGTTCTACTTCATGTGTGGTGTATTTTTCATATATCATACTTTTAAAAAAAATAAAATAAATTTGCCATCTAAAATGCCAGATCTCCTTTGCCAGCTAAAAGGAAAACAAATATGTCAGGGTAATGATGCTAGGATTCTCCCTTATTGGAAAAAAGGCAGTTTATTAATACCTTATTGCTACAAGCTAGATCTTATTATCATCTTGGGTCATTTAGAATCTTATTAGGTATTCTGATGGTGGATGAGTAATCCTGTGATAAATTCTTTGCCGTGTCCTTCACAGTTGTCATAGCAGGATCATAAACAGCATCTATAACAATCTAGCCTGGAGGATGGGGGGAAGAGGCTTACAACGGTCTGTTTAGCATGCAGGGAATATTCAGATCAGCTGTGTCTGGTTCATCTTGAGGCCCACACAAGACACACCAAACTGAAATGTAGCACAGAAGAGCATGATGACCAGCTTCTACTAGCCATGATGGCTGTGCTCTGCCACCCTAGTCAGAGGCAGCATGCTTCTGAAAACCAGTTGCCGGAAGCCTCAGGAGGGGAGAGTGTTCTTGCACTCGGGTCCTGCTTGCGGGCTTCCCCCAGGCACCTGGTTGGCCACTGTGAGAACAGGATGCTGGACTAGATGGGCCACTGGCCTGATCCAGCAGGCTCTTCTTATGTTCTTATGTTCTTATGTTCTAACAAAGGTATTGGATTAGGACCATGGGGACTCAACACAGGCACTGGTGGACTCCCTGTAAGGGCAAGTGTAATTGTGAATGGGAAGGAACACATCCATCATTGTTGCAAACTATGCCGCAAAATTTGAGGGGTGTAGAGCCAAGAACCAATGTGAACAGACACAGGCTGGACATCTGTCATGACAAGAATCTAGATCTCCAAAGCAAGAACTCTATCCTGAGGCTTGAGATAGTTGATCTGTTGGGTGTGCCATTTTGTTGGGTGCATGGCAGGTGAACACAATCAAGTAAGCCATGCATTTATCAGCTCTATGAGTAAGACAATTGTCACATGTGCAGATATCGGTGGAGTTCTCCTGGGCTATGGGAGTGAAGGACATGGACTCATTCTGTCACCAAGGTGCTGAGCCTTCCTTTAGCCATTTACAGCAGGGATGGGCAGACGCTTGCAGGATCTACTTTATTTTTAACAGAACCCCAAGATCCACCACCAAGAACTTGGTGCAAAAGAAATATTTGGAATTAAGGAATTCTGAGCCCAGGAATTTGTTTGGGCAGAAATGAACAGAGCCCAAAGTCCTTCCACACAAAAATCCACTCCTTGTTTCCCAAAGCTTTTTGGCATTTGGGCAGAATAATTTAGGGCACAAGGAGACTTTTTTGTTGCTATTATAAAACACTTCGTATAAGAATTGCTTCCTGATGTACTACAAATTATCCAGAGTTCTACCAGTAGATCCCAGTCTACATCCTGCCCACCCATGATTTACAGGCTTAAGCTCAGGATACCTGGAATATCAGTTTGCAATATATAGGATTCCACATTATTTACGTTATTTATTTATTAAATTTATATCCTATGCTTCCTCCCAAAAGAGCCCAGGCTGGCAAACACATCTATAATAAAAATGTAACTAAAAATAAAAATAAAATATTTAAAAACTGTTTAGAACGGTAAAGCACAATAAAACATGTAACCAAACCATGTTCCTGGATAGGCCCAGCAAACCAGATGCATTTTCTGCAAGGGTCTAAAAGTGTAAAATGATGGTGCCTGCCTAATGTCTGGGAGTTCCAAAGCACAGGCTCTGCCATGCTAAACGCAGAGGAGGCATGGTGAAGAGGTGCAATTTCTGCAAAGCAAGTGAGGTGTTCTGCAGTCCTTACAAATATGCCGATCTAGACCAAACAAACCAACAAAGCCGAAATGTACAGGGTTATTCACATATCAAGTTGAAGGAGAACTCAAGTGTGGCATGCCTATTCAAAACATGGAAAAATATACAAAAAGTGCATTACAAATAATCCCAAACAAAAGCATAATGTTGTGGGATTTATAAGGATATGGCAGATCAATGACCACCATACTGCAGAAAAAGCTTTTGGTTCAATTTTGCCTCTGTACTTTCAGATGATGTGTCAGTTTTTCCAAAATGGCTATAAATAAGAGTTTGTTACACCAAGCACCCAGATTCAAATTTTGTGCTTCCTTCCAATTCTGAGATATAACGAGCCTCACAGTAACCAATATAAAAAGTGATCTGGGAAAATAGAAGGCAAAGACCAGGATCATGGGCATCCATAGTAGGGATCAAGTGGGCAGATGGATGAATTCCAGATTCCAATATGGCATGCTGTTACGTATAATAACAGTATACAATAGTGACTGTATGCTGGTCATTTAAAACACTTCCAATTTCAGAAACTTTTTGCATCAAATCTAGCAACTTAGTTAAAGCTGAGAGACGTGACTCTCTGCATGTTAGCTAAGCAGTAAACAGCTGCTTATACAGTTGAATCTGATCTTTTATGCCTGTTTTCCCATACAGATTATTTGAAACTTGTAGCATTTCATTTGCTGTCTTTTCATATCTTATATTCATAGTGTCTGCATCTGATAGCTCATTTGTTTTTGGTTTGCCATACAGCATCGCCATCTACTCCCTCCAACTGTGATCCTTTTACTACCTCCAACAATCCTTTTTGATCCAGGACAGTCTCAAATCGATAGAGCCACGGGTGAAAATTATCTGGTTCCAATTTTGGGATCAATCTATACACATGAGTGCTAACAGCTTGTGAAGCCATTGTAGATTCACACAAAAAACATTCTACACATTTTAAAGTTGATTTTTGATGTCTGGGCCAATTAAACTATTGGAAGTCAACACTGGGCTAAGTTCAAGGTTCTGATTTTGGTGTACAAAGCCCTATGCAGCTTGGGACCAGGATACCTGAAAGATCGTCTTACCACATATACCCCTGTCGATCACTGCACTCTGCAGGTGAGGGCTTCCTGCAGATACCGTCTTATTAGGAGATCCGTTCTGCACAACATAGGAAGTGCGCCTTTAGTGTAGTGGCACTGACCATTTGGAATTTCCTCCCCTTAAATATTATACATGTACCATCTCTGTTAACTTTTCAGCACCTACTGAAGACCTTTCTTGTTCAACAAGCCTTTAAAAGTAGGAGACCTTATCCCGGTCTGTGTCTGTGCTGAAATTACTTTTTTAGATGTTTTTAAAGCTTCTTTTTTAAAAATATGGTTTTGAAGATGCTTTGTTCTAAAATGTTTTTAAGATGTTTTATTTTAATGTTTTAAAATATTTTGCTTTTAAGATGTTTTAGAGTGTTGTTAGTGTTTTTGTTTGCCACCCTGGGCTCCCTTTAGGAAGGGTGGAACATAAAGTTAATGTTTTGTTTTGTTTTTTTAAAAAAGAAGTGCACAGCAGTTGCAACAAATGTGTCTGTTAAGACCTCTGGTAAAGGTGAGAAAGAGAACAAGATTTATTCACAAATAACATACATTGCCACCCCTCTGAGTTAGACCACAGAGGGAGCACAAAATGGAGGAGAACAAAGGAGAACGTGTGGTCTGAGAAGAAGCAGGAAGAGATGCTTCAAACAAAGGAAGTCACAAGGTGTTCAGTGAGAGGAACACAATTTATTACCCTTCCTCTCTAGCACCCCCCATTGGTTCAGGTAACTCACTACAAGCACCTTTGCCTCATTCCAACACTCAGACCATTATGCATAATCTCCAACAGACCTTGAAGAATGTGCATATGTCAACTGAATTTTGTACATTCTCCAGGCAATATGCACATTCTCCAGTCAGCATGCACAGCCTCCAAGAAACGTGTTTTTTTTTTAATCTCTTGCTCAGAAGTTACAGTCTGTGCCGCCCATGTTGTTCCTGGCCCACGACTTAATCTTTCATGGCCCACCACTTACCCACCCACTGATCAGTAGAAGAGCAGGAAAGGGGGGGGGCTCCAGATAAAGATTTTTTTAAAAAAAATCTGTACTGCAGCCCTCTTTTACCATTCTTTCCTGTTCCCTGTCATCTGAGCAGCACAAGGGAGTTTGCAGGAAGAGGAAAGTTTTAAACCTTACCTCCCACGATTTAGATGAAAATTGCTCCCCCCCCACTGCAATTAAACTAAGGAAAAGGCTTAATAGCAGTGTGGGGTGAATCATAATAGGAATTGCAGGGGAGGGATGATTTAAGCAGCAGAGGAAGAGTTAATAAGCAGGAAAAAGAGGACAGGGAGAAAGAGTGTGAAGTAACTCTGATCCTACCCGTTGCCATTTCTGACTCCACACCCTGCTGAGGGATTGCTCCAAGCGAATCCAGCTTTTAATGGAAAACGTTGGTGGCACCTGCTCTCACCGCTGCAGTCTTTTCAAGGCTTTCGGACTGGATGTTAGCAGGTCATAAACAAAGGCTATGTGCACAGTCCAAACTCCAGCCAGGGACCAATACAGCAGGTCCATGACCAGAGCTTGGAAAAGTTACTTTTTTGAACTACAGCTCCCATCAGCCCCATCCAGTGGCATGCTGGCTGGGGCTGATGGGAGTTGTAGTTTTAAAAACTAACTTTTCCAAGCTCTGTCCATGACGGCATCTGCAGTCCACCTCCTCATGCCAGCCATTGCAGAAGGCAGGGAGGAGGACAATGAAATCACTGTTCCAGCTTGGACCCCAAGTCAGGCCTAATTCCATCATGCAACAGCAGTAGGGCTGGCTCCATCCCACCCTCAGAGTAATCCCCCCCACCGTCACCTTTGGCCCTGGCTGGCATGAGCATCGGGTCTGCAGATGCAGTGGTGGCCCTGCCGCTCCGTTAACCCTTGCTGCTCCCCAGCCAGGGTTTGGATTGCAGTGTCAAGAAATGACACAGGCCAGAGGCATAGGGCGGTATGCCATGCTAGCCCTACTCAGAGTGGACCCACTGAAGTGAACAGACATGACTAACTGAGGCTCGTTAATTTCAGTGGGTCAACTCTGTGTAGGACTTAGCTGAATGCAACCCAGTGGCCTCAAAAGGAATGTGCCACCCTGGGCTCCTATTGGTAGGAAGGATATAAATTTAATAAATAAATCATAAATAACTCACCTTCCAGGAGAACATTTCAGCTGTCCCACAAATGTCCATTTCAAAAGAGGGAGTTAAAAATCGGGTGAAATTTGGCTTCCCCCCAAAATGTTAGTGGAACTAAGAACATTTCATGCCACCCAGAGGGAAAAGCAGCGGGAAAGGCAACCTGCTGGCCATGTGTGGGACCAGAGATGACAGTGAGTAGGATCAGAATCTTCCTCTGACAGACACTGTCAAATATATTAATACTGACCTACCTTACAGGGATCTTGTAAGCAGTTTGAATGCTCAGAAGTGCTAGATAAATGCTGTGTTATTAGCAATAGTAGTTGACAATAACTGATGGCTATAGTGATACTGGGTATCCAACAATATCTGAAAGTTGACATGGGCGCCCTTTGGGAGGAAGGGCAAGATACAAGTTTAATAATAAGTAAAAATAAAGTAAACACCAGTATTTACACAACTCTTGATATATTCCAGTGTGGCTAATGTAATGCATGTATGTTTTTCAGTGCAATACATTACTGATTGGATATCATTCCAGTGGCTGAGCTGTTCAGTCCCCTATAACTTTTTATCAATGAGAAATCCTGTGCATGAAATCTATTGTCCCATGACATAGCAATTTGGAAAGCAACTGACAATTCCCAAGGCCTGCTATATTCCAAGTAGACAATATTAGTATAAAGAATGGCAAAATTTAATAATGACATCAAAAGTATCCCCAGCAGATTTGAATACATTCAATGAAGGGAGCTCAGTGTGTGTTGCCAAGGAACTGTCAACCTATTTTAATTATGATTAACCATATCTACATTTACCTGGGAAGAATTTTGTCTGTGTCATTGCTAAATATTACCTTAGTAGCATCTGCTGCTGGGGTTTTAATTGTAAAATTAAGTCCCTGGTGCCTCTTCTAGCTAGGCAGGAAAAGTATTACCAGGACTTGCATGCACTGGCAGTTGCAAATCTCCTCTTCCCTGAAATGCCCAAGACAAGAAGTTGCATGTCTGACAGAGCTGTTTATTTTTGAGAGACTAAAGCTTCAAACATGATAGCCTAATTGGGGCATACACCCCTCGTGCAATTACAGTTGGAGGTCTCAAGAGAGGAACCTGCTCTACATTTGCATGTATTTTATTTCTTAATGCATAAGAACATGAGAAGAGACTGGCTGCTGGATCAGGCCAAACGCCCATCTGGTCCACCACTCTCTTCGCACAGCAGCCAACCAGATGCCCCAAGCAGGACCAGCAATTCCCAGCAACTGGTATTCAGAGGCATAGTGACTCTAATAGTGGAAGCAGAGCACAACCATTGCAGCCAGTAGCCATTGATAAGCCTTATTCTCCATGAATTTGCCTAATGACAAATTTAGATACTACCTTTATTTATATCCTACCTTGTGTAAATCAATACATTTAGGGGAATGTAAGTTGAGCAGCTAAAGCATGTAACAAGCCATCGTGCACCAGGTGCAATGGAGAATGTGTACACAGTCCTTCTATGAAGAGGAAAATGTGTACATTTCCTGGCCAATATATGTAATCTCCAACAGGTCTTGGGGAATGTGCATATCTTGGCTGAGTTTTGTACATTCTCCAGGCTATATGCACATTAAGAACATAAGAACATAAGAACATAAGAAGAGCCTGCTGGATCAGGCCAGTGGCCCATCTAGTCCAGCATCCTGTTCTCACAGTGGCCTACCAGGTGCCTGGGGGAAGCCCGCAAGCAGGACCCGAGTGCAAGAACACTCTCCCCTCCTGAGGCTTCCGGCAACTGGTTTTCAGAAGCATGCTGCCTCTGACTAGGGTGGCAGAGCACAGCCATCATGGCTAGTAGCCATTGATAGCCCTGTCCTCCATGAATTTGTCTAAACTTCTTTTAAAGCCGTCCAAGCTGGTGGCCATTACTGCCTCTTGTGGGAGCAAATTCCATAGTTTAACTATGCGCTGAGTAAAGAAGTACTTCCTTTTGTCTGTCCTGAATCTTCCAACATTCAGCTTCTTTGAATGTCCACGAGTTCTAGTATTATGAGAGAGGGAGAAGAACTTTTCTCTATCCACTTTCTCAAGGCCATGCATCATTTTATACACTTCTATCATGTCTCCTCTGACCCGCCTTTTCTCTAAACTAAAAAGCCCCAAATGCTGCAACCTTTCCTCGTAAGGGAGTCGCTCCATCCCCTTGATCATTCTGGTTGCCCTCTTCTGAACCTTTTCCAACTCTAGAATATCCTTTCTGAGATGAGGCAACCAGAACTGTACACAGTATTCCAAATGCGGCCGCACCATAGATTTATACAATGGCATTATGATATCGGCTGTTTTATTTTCAATACCTTTCCTAATTATTGCTAGCATGGAATTTGCCTTTTTCACAGCTGCCGCACACTGGGTCGACATTTTCATCGTGCTGTCCACCACAACCCCGAGGTCTCTCTCCTGGTCGGTCACCGCCAGTTCAGACCCCATGAGCGTATATGTGAAATTCAGATTTTTTGCTCCAATATGCATAATTTTACACTTGTTTATATTGAATTGCATTTGCCATTTTTCCGCCCATTCACTCAGTTTGGAGAGATCTTTTTGGAGCTCTTCGCAATCCCTTTTTGTTTTAACAACCCTGAACAATTTAGTGTCGTCAGCAAACTTGGCCACTTCACTGCTCACTCCTAATTCTAGGTCATTAATGAACAAGTTGAAAAGTACAGGTCCCAATACCGATCCTTGAGGGACTCCACTTTCTACAGCCCTCCATTGGGAGAACTGTCCGTTGATTCCTACTCTCTGCTTTCTGCTTCTTAACCAATTCCTTATCCACAAGAGGACCTCTCCTCTTATTCCATGACTGCTAAGCTTCCTCAGAAGCCTTTGGTGAGGTACCTTGTCAAACGCTTTTTGAAAGTCTAAGTACACTATGTCCACTGGATCACCTCTATCTATATGCTTGTTGACACTCTCAAAGAATTCTAATAGGTTACTGAGACAGGACTTTCCCTTGCAGAAGCCATGCTGGCTCTGCTTCAGCAAGGCTTGTTCTTCTATGTGTTTAGTTAATCTAGCTTTAATCATACTTTCTACCAGTTTTCCAGGGACAGAAGTTAAGCTAACTGGCCTGTAATTTCCGGGATCCCCTCTGGATCCCTTTTTGAAGATTGGCGTTACATTTGCCACTTTCCAGTCCTCAGGCATGGAGGAGGACCCGAGGGACAAGTTACATATTTTAGTTAGCAGATCAGCAATTTCACCTTTGAGTTCTTTGAGAACTCTCGGGTGGATGCCATCCGGGCCCGGTGATTTGTCAGTTTTTATATTCTCCATTAAGCTTAGAACTTCCTCTCTCGTTACCACTATTTGTCTTAGTTCCTCAGAATCCCTTCCTGCAAATGTTAGTTCAGGTTCAGGGATCTGCCCTATATCTTCCACTGTGAAGACAGATGCAAAGAATTCATTTAGCTTCTCTGCAATCTCCTTATCGTTCTTTAGTACACCTTTGACTCCCTTATCATCCAAGGGTCCAATTGTCTCCCTAGATGGTCTCCTGCTTTGAATGTATTTATAGAATTTTTTGTTGTTGGTTTTTATGTTCTTAGCAATGTGCTCCTCAAATTCTTTTTTAGCATCCCTTATTGTCTTCTTGCATTTCTTTTGCCAGAGTTTGTGTTCTTTTTTATTTTCTTCATTCGGACAAGACTTCCATTTTCTGAAGGAAGACTTTTTGCCTCTAAGAGCTTCCTTGACTTTGCTCGTTAACCATGCTGGCAACTTCTTGGCCCTGGCGGTACCTTTTCTGATCTGCGGTATGCACTCCAGTTGAGCTTCTAATATAGTGTTTTTAAACAACTTCCAAGCATTTTCGAGTGATGTGACCCTCTGGACTTTGTTTTTCAGCTTTCTTTTTACCAATCCCCTCATTTTTGTGAAGTTTCCTCTTTTGAAGTCAAATGTGACCGTGTTGGATTTTCGTGGCAATTGGCCAGTTACATGTATGTTTAATTTAATAGCACTGTGGTCACTGCTCCCAATCGGTTCAACAACACTTACATCTCGCACCAGGTCCCGGTCCCCACTGAGGATTAAGTCCAGGGTTGCCGTCCCTCTGGTCGGTTCCATGACCAACTGATCTAGGGAATAGTCATTTAGAATATCTAGAAACTTTGCTTCTTTGTCATGACTGGAACACATATGCAGCCAGTCTATGTCTGGGTAGTTGAAGTCACCCATTACTACCACCTTTCCTAGTTTGGATGCTTCCTCAATTTCATATCTCATCTCAAGGTCTCCCTGAGCATTTTGATCAGGGGGACGATAGATCGTTCCCAGTATTAAGTCCCTCCTGGGTCACGGTATCACCACCCACAACGATTCTGTGGAGGAGTCTGCCTCTTTTGGGGTTTCAAGCTTGCTGGATTCAATGCCTTCTTTCACGTATAGAGCGACTCCGCCACCAATACGTCCTTCCCTGTCCTTCCGATATAGTTTATATCCAGGGATAACCGTATCCCACTGGTTTTCTCCATTCCACCAGGTCTCGGTTATGCTCACTATATCAATGCTCTTCTCTAAGACCAAGCACTCCAGTTCTCCCATCTTGGTTCGGAGGCTCCTAGCATTAGCGTACAGGCACTTGTAAGCAGTGTCTCTCTTCAAGTGTCTTTGGCACTTGTGGTTAGGCCTGTGGTAATTTTGCTCTTCTGAATTTATATCCTGTGCCCCTGCTCTCACAATGCCTACTTCTAGGCCTACCCCTTTTAAAATTTCATCATTTCTTTGGTTTTTATCCCAGGGGGGAGGTTTATTCCGAACCGGACCTTTCTCAGCTCCTGTCGGGTTTCCCCCCTCAGTCAGTTTAAAAGCTGCTCTGCTACCTTTTTAATTTTAAGTGCCAGCAGTCTGGTTCCATTCTGGTTCAAGTGGAGCCCGTCCCTTTTGTACAGGCCTGGCTTGTCCCAAAATGTTCCCCAGTGCCTAACAAATCCGAACCCTTCCACCCGACACCATCGTCTCATCCACGCATTGAGACTGCGAAGCTGGGCCTGTCTGGCTGGGCCTGCGCGTGGAACCGGTAGCATTTCAGAGAAAGCCACCTTGGAGGTCCTGGCTTTCAGCATCCTACCTAGCAACCTAAATTTTGCTTCCAGGACCTCACGGCTGCATTTCCCCATGTCGTTAGTGCCAACGTGCACCACGACCACTGACTCCTTCCCAGCACTGTCTACCAAACTATCTAAACGACGGGCGATATCCGCAACCTTCGCACCAGGCAGGCAAAACACCTTGCGGTCTACGCGCCCATCACACACCCCACTGTCTATGTTCCTAATGATCGAATCACCCACTACAAGGATCCCTCCACCCCCTGGAGATATATCCTCGGCACAAGAGGATAGCTGCTCATCCCCCAAGGAATGGGTCCCTTCTAAGGGATCGTTTCCCTCTTCCTCAGCTGGATGCTCTCCTTCCCCGAGACCATCGTTCTCCATGATAGCAGGAGAGCTATCATCGTTGGAGTGGGACACAGCTATAACGTCCCTGAAGGCCTCCTCCACACACCTCTCTGCCTCTCTCAGCTTTTCCAGGTCCGCCACCTTGGTCTCAAGGAAATGAAGTCGTTCCCGGAGAGCCAGGAGCTCATTGCACCGAGAGCACACCCACGACTTCTGTCCAACAGGCAGATAGTCGTACATGCTGCAGGCGGTGCAAAACACTGGAAAGCCCCCACACCCCTGCTGGGAGCAGCACAAGAGGGTTTGCAGGGAGAGGAAAGTTTTGAACCTTCCCTCCTTCTCCCACAATTCTGATGGAAATTCTGCTCCCCACATACTCACACTGCTATTGAGCTAAGGAAGATCATGGGGAGATTTAACCAGCTGCGGAAACAATGCACAGCGGGGACGAGAGGACTGGGAGAGGAAGAAAATGTGCCCTGCCCTGTGGCTCCAATGCCATGCTCCTATGGTGTTGTCTTGTTCTCTCTAGTTCTTTCTGTTTCAGATCTTTTCTGGTTGTTACATCTTCCTATGCTGGATGTCTTGCTATATAATATTTTTCCAAGTGTCCACGGGTAATGCGATGCTGCAAGGCAAGGCGAGAGGCGAGGTGGGCTGGCAGTAGCAATGGCCGCAAGCATGAGGCACCCGGCCTGAAGAGAGGCACAACAGCAGAGCACGAGGTGCCTGGTGGCAGCAGTGAACAAGGCACCTGGCGGTGAGTGAGCGAGCCAGACAGGCAGAGGTGAGAAGGGTGGTGGCCTAGGCTGTACTGGCTGAGAGGGCCGTGCCTTAGACCTGGGCCTTGGTGAGTGGGAGACCCATGCGGGGTGCTGATGATGCAGGGGGAGGGAGGGGAAGCACTGGTGACCAGTGAAGGGAGGGAGGGGGAAGGAGCACTGGTCACCCCTGAGGGGAAGAATGGGGAGTGCTGGTGACCTGTGTGCAGGGGGGAGGGAGGGGGAGCACTGGTCAACCATTGTGGGGGGAAGGAGGGAGGGGGAGCACTGGTGTCCCATGTGTGGGTGGAAGGGAGGGAGGAGCGCTGGCTGACCCTTGAGAGGAGCACTGGTGACAGTAGGCAGGGTAGGCTAGTGAAGCAAGCAGGGGTGGAGCCCCTAGCAGTACTCTGAAAAATAATTTTAAAAGTCTTACAACCCCCCCAAAAAACCCAACCACCATTTCCCCATAGAACGCCCCTTTAGAATGGCACTACATTTCCATATAGTATAGTTCGGGGGCATTATTCTTATTTAGAATTGGTGACTGCCATCATGGAAGATCCAGGTGAGTTTCACAGCCCTTGAACTTTACCCCACTCAACCTCCAAAAGAGTTGAAATGCCCGCTCTTTTTTCATAGCCTATGAATGGGGCTGTGAGTGGGAAGATTTTGCTATCCCCCCGCTCTGAGATTTTTAAAATATTATTTGTTTTTAAACATTTTATTTATTTCTCTCTCTCCTTTCTTCGCAAGACAAATATTGAGCAATAAGAGTCTCCCTCATCCCCTCCCAAACAGAGTTGCTGGGCTTTAACTGGGAGGGGAGAGGCAAACCTATTGGCTTCCTGGCAAGGTAGAAAAAGCTGGGGAGAGAACTAGTTACATGCTTGTTATGGGCAGAGAATGTCAGAATCTGGATTTAAGTGGCTGTTTAGTTCAACCCTCTAAGACTTGGCTTGTCAGCCTCCCTGAGAGAACTTGGCTTTCTTAACAATACCTGACTGGTATCTTCACTGTTGTGATGCCATGTCCCAGACCCAGAGTCTCTGTCAAAGGAGGAAGAGTTCAATGATATGGATAATGGTTCAGGAACCATCCCAAGGAGAGAGCCTCTGAAGTAACTGTCTGCCCAGAGACTCCCACAAAAGGGGGGGTGTCAGAGACTCTCAATGCCTCCACCCTCAGGACCCAAAGATGTAGCCCTGCCCCATTCCTCTGACTCAAAAGACTTGTTACCAGAACTTTCTTCAACATAGGAGAGAACCCTCACAACCATGGGTAGCAGGACCTCCCTAACACTGTCGAGGCCAACAATGGAAGGACAGGGCACAGCCCCTTTAAGCCCAATCAGTTTTTACCCAAGGGGGTGAAGCCTAAGACACTCATCTTGGTGCAAGACAACTTAAGATCTCAATTGCTGGAGCACCATGCCAAGTTCTTTGCTTCTTGAGACCTCGCTGCACTCATGAAGGGAAAAATTCCATCAGCTACAGACAACATGATCAATGGTCAGGGAGGTTGCAAGTTGTAGTCCAACAACATCTGGATGGCCATAGGTTCCACATCTCTGCTGTAGCATCTGGAGAGGGCTTTGGTTCGCCTGGTACCCAGGCTGACTTTGTAACAGGCCCAGCAGAGAGCTGTCCATGGTCCTGAGCACTTGTGACCTCGTCTGGGGTTCTGCCATGCTTAGCCAATTGACTCCTGTAGACCCCAGCCTGGAACTGGATAGGTGTACAAATAATGAACATTATCTTCAAGGCAGATTTGATCCCTATTCAGTTATTCTGTAATGATAACAGGACTATTAAATTCCAGTCTATGTAAAGACATTGTGTAGTTGATGAGTTCATAAAAGAGCCAGCAGAGTGAATGAAAGCATGAGGGAAGGTATACTTGGAAGGAGGTTTGTAGACCCATCCCTACACATACTTATAAAGACCTTTTGGGTTCAGTTGCTCACTGACAGTTAGTGGTATCCGAAGTATGAAGTAAGAACACAAAGACTGAAATGTGGTTGAGTTGTAATTAAGGCTCTCTTAATCAGGTGTCAGCCCGTCACTTTACATTGATTAGTACACAGAACAAGAGTAATATTTTGTGGATGGTGTTAGGGGTGTTCACTATATTACACTTGAAGAAGCAGGCCCTTTGCATCTCCTTCCAACTATTAAACCTGTAAGACAAGGAAGGAGTGTATAGAATCTCCACCTTTGCTGACTTCTGGTTTTGTTGTCTCTCTCTGGCTGTACTTCATGTTAGTGAGCTCCCATTGGGTTTTGGCAATTAGCATGAGGAAAGTAGTATGATAATCAGAAGAAATTAATGGTTTAAGAACCTAATCTCATCTATCCCATGGGGCTTGTTTCGTGCAACTAGACAGTAAAAGAGAAACAAGAGAGGAAGAGAGAGAAAATATAAGGACAGGTAATTGATTCTTATTAAAAGAATTATCTGACGCCAAGTGCAAGCAACATACACTGGAACCATTTTTAATCTAAAAGGGGTTCATACAGGGCTAAAATTCACGCTCAGCTTCTGAACTGGTAAGGAGGAAAGAATCCCTTTAAACAGATTTATCAGGGGCCCTGGGGGAACTTCATAGCCTGGGGATTGATCCCAGTCTGTAAGCTGGGATCAGCCAAGGCAACTCCACTTTCATGTGAAAAAATTGTTTTCTCATCCCCAGATGCCAGATGAGATGGATGAAAATATTTCTTTTTCAATCTCAATGGCTTTGGGGATTGAACCTAGAACTTCACTGTTTATAGTTGTCAGGTTTGTACCAGGTCAGATGATTTATCCATTTATCTAGCCCTGTGTTGCCTGCTCTGCTTGGCAGCAGTTCCCGAGAGTCTGAGGCAGAGGGAAGCATGGAGAAGGGCCTCAGCTCAGTGCTAGAGGTTCCAGGTTCAATCATTTCCATTTTAAAAGAGGTCCTCTGGTAGCAGCTGATAAAAAAACCCTCTTCTTTTTGAGATCCTGGAAAGCTGCTGCCAGTCAGAGTAGCCTGATGGACAAAAAGAGAGAGACTTCTGTAGAGAAACCAGGTGTTCCAGAGCCCAAACCTGATCTCGAAGTCATTTGGAAGAGTAATACTGGGGATGAGTGGTTGAATGTTTGTTTGTTTGTACCCCGCCCTTCTTCCCAGCATGTCACTCTGGGATCACAGCCGTCCACCTTCCCCATCTTCTGTTTTTGCTTGAAAGAAAATGGCAGCTCACCTCAAGCCATTTCAAGCTTCAGCTGAAAGTTCTTGAACTGTGGCTATGGCACTCACCATTCGGCAGCACCTTTGCTGTTAGGAAGCGGAAGCAAAATGCTTGTATGGGCCATGGAGTGAAAGGGGAAGAGGCGAAATTCTCATGTGTGGGGTGCAGGGTTTTGTTGTACTTACTTTAGTTTCTGGCTGTGTCCTTTCTAGAAATAATCTCTGCAGGAATCATCAGCTGTTCTCAGTTCCAACTTGCTTGCTCCCTTGATCTCAGCAGAGGGAGACACAAAAGGAAAGATGTCTCCTCTTTCCCAAGGTGGGACGAAAAAGAAGGGAGGAGCAGGAAATGAGATCAGCAACCCTAAGAGTACCAGTCTACTGCCTGAAGGAAGATCAACACAAGCTAGGTCACAAAGACAGTCAAGGAAGTGTAGAGGTTCCCCTCTCTCTACTCTAACCCATACCAGCCAACCCAGCAAGATGAGCTGCATCCCAATACCTCCAACAGCACCTCCCTTAAAAACAACGTCAGTGACTGCACAAATCTGAGAGGCTCAGTAGCCACCCTCCCTGGCTTCCTGTACTTCAGTTAAAACTCAGGGGAAGATGAAGGATTGTAGCTCAGTGGTAGAGCTTTGCCTTCAGAAGGTTCCAGGTTTAATCCCTGTCATCTCCAAGCAGTGCTGGGAAAGACCTTGGCCTGAATCCCTGAAGAGCCGCATCCAGCTAAGTGTGGACAATACTGAGCTGGATGGAACAATCATCTGACCTGGTCTAAGGCAGTTTCCTAGATTCTTACATCATGGGGCTTTTTCAGATCGGGAAATGCAGGCAGCTGGGGAGCTTGCCAATGTTCTGGCAATTAATGGAGGTGGGGGACACACATGCCATCCCCTAAAGTCAGAGCTTAGAAACATTACTTTTTTGAACTACAACTCCCATCAACCCCAGCCAGCATGGCCACTGGATTGGGCTGATGGGAGTTGTAGTTGAAAAAAGTAACTTTTCTAAGCTCTGCCCAAAGTACTGTCAACTCAACCTCCCACCCACCAAACCTATGAAGAAATTCTACAGTGCCCTGAGAAAAAGGCAGAAAAATGGAACCCTTTTTCACAGGGGGGAATGTTTTTTGAAGAAATCGGGAAACAAGTTTCGGCCCAGCAATAAAACAGATGGACAAACCCTCCTGTCACTGTTTTATCTCTCTGAAGCCCATTTTGTTATATAATAAATTGACAGGGCCAGCCCTACTGTTAGGCAGAATGAGACAGTCGCCTCAAGTAGTGGATGCTGGAGGCAGCAGTGGCATCCTCCACCTATTCCTCCGGAACCTTCAGGCTATTCCTGACCTCCGCAGCCAGCACCTGCCTCATGGTAAGGCCAGCCCTGCAGTTTGTTAATTTGTCACATAATATATTACCTTAAAGAAATGGCCTTCATTACTTTCAACTTGGTGCGAAGCTTTCAACTTGTGGGCATCAAATCTGAAACCTGATAATTTGTCACTGTCAAATACAACTGTGTGACAGATATCAAATGTCACCACACTGAATATTCAAAGCAAATATCCTATCTTGTCAACAGCAACAACAATGTGCCTAGAATTGCTGGATGCTGTACAAATACTGCTCTCAGGCTTTCATTCTAAAAGTAAGAACAACTGCAAAACAGCAATGAACCAATGAAAGGGTTTCTCTCCTCCCTGCAAAACAGCTAGAAAAGGTTTAGACAATGAGCAGATATTAGCTGGAGAATATTCAGACAAGCAGAGATTATTTATTTGAGCTGAAAATGCACAAAAATATTTTTGATGGAATTTTTGCTAGCCAAGGACCATTTTCCTTCTTCCGTTGGTTCCTTTATGGGAGCAAATCCTGTTGGAAAGCAGTGCATGCTGTCATTTCAGAAATGTGGTATGTTTCTTTTTGTTCGGTATTTTAAAAATATAAAATGAAATAGGCAATGGTTTTGTGGCCCTATTTCTTAGCAGAGATATAAACACAAGCAACAGAGTGAAGAATATTTACTCACAACCTTTCATATGTTCAGGAAACATAGGCTCAAGCTTAGATGAAAGAAAAAAATAGAAGTCTTAGTCCATTTTAATCTTTGGCAGTGATGGTCTCATCTGCCATGCGGCCTCTCCCAGAGGTAAAAAACTCAGCAATGGAGAGTATGCAGGAATCCCCAAGACGAAGGAGGAGGAACCAGGTAACTAACCCCACCCATTAGGAAGTTACATCATGGTAAACAGGTACATGGGATATTTCCCCAAATATCCCTTAAAGGGAACGTCTCCCTTTTACAAGTGAGCATGCAAGTTTGCCTGTTCCAACACTTTTGGCCAAAATGTTTGGTTCAAGAAGCCATTAGAATTCCAATGTGCTAAGTATCCCTTGTCTGTGGCTGAATCCACTAGGATCTAAGCATACACTGAAGATGCTTTTCCATGCTACAGATATGATGGGAGAGTACATATCTTAACACTGCCTTCAATTGGCAATTTTGTAATCAACAGACGCTGAGAAATACTGATTAATCTAAATAATTGCACAATTAGAGTGCAATTGGATGCTCTACTAGTTGAAGAAGGGCACAAATCAGGGTGAAGTGATAGATGTGGTGTTAGTTCTTCTCTGTGCCAATGTTACAAGTCAATGCAGCCTTTCTAAATAGAAAAGGGCGCCCAGGCATACTCAACACTATTTTTTAAGAGATGGCTATATTAGCGATTTTGTTTGCCTTCTCTTTGAGAGAAAACTAGGCTATCACTCTTGCAAGGTTACTCTTGCAATTCAAGTCATATCCACCAAAGTAAAGTTTGAAAGAGAGTACAGCTGGGGAGTGCTTGGAGTGAGGCTCAAACAGGCTGATTCTGGAGGACCAGTTCAGAGTTCCTGAACCTCTTTACAAAGCAAGTTCCGGAATTCATGCTTCCCAGAGTTACACAATCCAAGTAGTAAAACAAACAAATAAGTAACACTCTAAGGAGCCATGAGGGTTAAAAATGATTATCCAATGGTGGTCAGAAATACCAAACACTGAGACTAAAGATGGAATACTCCCTTAAAATTAACATTATGTTTGTTGACTGAAGACTGGGGAGGTGGAGGTTAAGTAAGGGCCCCTTGGGGGATGACTGCTCAACAAAATAAGCCAACATTGGCTTGCATGGGCCCATTCGCCATCTACAGTCCTGTCATAGCTGCATAGCCACACCCATAGAGACACACACTGGGTTCTTGTATATATGACAATTATCTGCATTATTAGGGCACTAGATATTTACCATTCATATTCATCGTAACCCCATGAAGCCAGTGAGGCTAGGAGGTGGTGAATTGCCAGAGGCTATCCAGCAAATTTTGTTAGTGGGTCACCTAAAGCATACTGGGTTGGGATTATCCACTAGATCACACTGACTGCCAAGAAAAGCAACACTGGGGCAAGATTTGCACAAGATTTGTGTATGTGTGTTTTTTAAGTAAATCCCAGGATTGAACCATCCTTACAATACTCAAGCAAAAGATTTACAGTGTGTTCATTTTACTAACTGGAGTGGATTCTGCTTCACATCCAAAGCTTGCGTGTGTGTATCTGTGCATGTGTGTGTGAGAGAGAGAAATATTCTGACAATGAAGTGGTCAAAAGTGAAGCAGAGTGTTTAATCTAATGACTGTATTAATTATCTGAGCATAACACCCAATTTATTTAAAATTGTTTATCTTGAAAAACAAGATTGCCAGGGGAGCAGGGAAATCCCTTAGCATTCATGTTTCCGGTGGCAATCTGCTAACAGCAGCAAATTACATTCAAATTACATATCAACCAATATTAGTATTAATTGTAAACTAACCCCAGCTCACTTAATTGTGAGTATAATGAAATATTACAATTAGCCATAATATATTATTTAACTAAGAAATATCAATATTATTTAGAGCAGGTGTCACTTTCAGCAGGCCATGCAAAGACAGAGCAAAAGAAAAAAGAAAAGAAAAGCATCTCAATTAGGCAACTCATTTCAGCAAATGCTAAATGGTGTTGGTTCCTCAAACTCCCAAATGTTTGTCTGTTTTAAACACAGACCGGGCAAACATTCATTTGTTGAGGTGAAGAAAAGAGTCCTTGTTTGAAAAATCTGCAAGAAAGCAACATATAAAAGACTGGTTTAAAATAAATATTTTGCGTTTTAAGTTCTAAATAAATGGATAAATGCCTTTACCTTTCCTTTATTCATTCTGAAAATACCTAATCACTAGTTAGCAACAAAGGTAGCCGCTTGGCAACTCAATGGGAAATGGGAAATTTGGGTTCAAGTCCCTCCCATGTCAAAGCAATCAAAGCCTTAGAAGCTGAAAACTCTACTGTACAGGACATGAGGACCTGCTGGTGAAGGGCAGGTAATAAATACAACAACAGCAGCAGGAACAATGCTTGTTAAGCATAAGGGTGCAGGTCATCGAGGATATCTGTACATAGATTTGCCAGGAATATTGAAATCTTTACAAACGATTAACAGAAAAGGGATATAGCTCAGTGGCAGAGCCCATACTTTGCAGGTAAAAAGTCCAGGTTCAGTCCCAAGGATCTCCAGGGAAAACTGGCAAGACCCCTGTCTGGAACTCTGTAGCACCCCTGCCAGTCAGTGAGGACAATACTGAGATAAATGGACCAGTGGCCAGACTTGACATAAGGCAGCTTCCTCCATTCCTGTCATTTAGGTGAAATGCACTGAACACCTGAAATGTGCTATCCAAATGGTCGCTATTGTTACAATTCAATTCCAGCACCAGGATCCATCCATTAGCCCAGCATTCTACAACCTGATGCCCTCCAGACCCCAGCTCCCATCAGAAATACCATGGTCTGAATGATCCTGACTTTAGTGTTCAGTGATACATCTTTGCATTTGAGGACCTTTTCTAGTTCTCTCACAGCTGCCCTCCCCAGTCCTAGCCTTCTTCTGATTTCTTGACTATTGTCTCCATTTTGGTTAATGACTGTGCCGAGGTATTGATAATCCTTGACAAGTTCAATGTCCTCATTGTCAACTTTAAAGTTACATAAATCTAACAGGACATTGCTGTCTGAGCATTCTAATAAAGAATTCCTTCCTCCAACCCATTTTATTTCTAAGGAATGAGCCACCTTTTGCACAGGTAATTAAGCAAATGGGAGGGGGCAGCTAGACCACTCACTCCCTACCACCACCCCCACACACAATGCTGCAGTCTGACATTCCAATTTACCTTACATGCTTTAAATGGAACTCAGCATTATGTCATTGATGTAATCACAATTCCTACTTAACCAGAATTTGAAGCTTGCTTCAATTCCTGGTTACAAGATAGCACTGAAAATGAGCTGTGTGTAATAACCAAGTCAAAAATAGCCACTTCAGTGAGATATCTCTTGAAAAACTTTATTCATCAAGTTTTAATCCTGCTTAGTTCCATTGTATCCCTGGGTGATGATATTTCTCTTTCTTGAATACTCAGGAAATACTCAGGGAACTAATTAATGGGATGATATCACAATGCTATGTAGCCAATAATATTCAGGTATGGGATGAGATTACTGAAGGCAATGTAGGGTTAAGGCAATAATTCCAGGATAGCAAGTGATCCCACCCAGTCAGGGATCACACAATGAATGGGAAGATGTTATAATGCCAGATAACCCATCAGATTTAACTATGGGATGATGTCATCAAGGACTAGTGAGATTAGCATCTCACTAAGAGTGAGAGCAGTAGAGGGTAATGTAAATGAATACATGAATTGTTTACACAAAGATTACCTTCAAAAATCATATTCAAAAATGGAAGTGTCTTGTGACTCCTGAAAATGTTTGGGAATAGATGGATATATTTTGGCTCAGCATTACCTGGTTAAGTGGAAAATGTTGATTAGCTTTACCCATAGTTAATTTTACTACCAATGCAGTCCTGCTTAACCATGAATATCTTAGGGGACAAGGGGTGTGGCAGGGAGCAGGGGTGTCACTAGGGCGGTGCGGCAGGTGCGGGCCGCACTGGGTGACACCACCAGACAGGGGTGACACCCAGAGCCGCCCCCCCAGGCACTGCCTAGGCACCAAGAAGAGCCTTCGCGTGCCGCGCCAGCTGCCTTCCTCGGCTGTTAGAAGGTGGAAGCGGCAGCAGCAAGGTGGTGGCGCACTCCCAGGCCCTGTTGTTTGGCTGTGTGCGCGCTCCGTGCACGCAATCTCTCACAGTCTCAGAGAGAAGGTGCTGCGGGCCACACCGGGTGACACCAACCCTAGTGATGCCACTGGCAGGAAGATACACTGCTCCAGAAGGGAAGGGTGTGCCAAGGGAGTCCATGATCCCAAGGCCTGTTCCTGATTGCCTGACCTTTTACTTCAGCATCCAGGAATATGACTTCTGGATAATGAATCAAAAGATTCCTGTGGCAACTTAAAGGCTAATATTTTGCTGTACAAGCATGCCTTTCACAAAGATGGCTGTTGCTGCAATTAAGGATCCAGTCTTAAGATGCCACTGGACTCTTTATTTATTTATTTTATTTATTTATTTTGTTGCATTTATATACTGCCCATAGCAAGTAGCTCTCAGGGCGGTGAACAGAATAGGATAAAATACATACATCATAATAATAAAATCACAAAACATATAAGACACAATGAAAACAAAATACAATTAAACAAAATATAAGATGATAAAAGGATTAGTATTACAAGATTAAAAAGATAAAAAGATTAAAATGATTAAAATGCCTGGGAGCATAAGAAGGTCTTTACCTGGCGCCGGAAAGATAATAATGTAGGCGCCAGGCGTACCTCTTCGGGGAGGCTATTCCACAACTTGGGGGCCACCACAGAAAAGGCCCTAGATCTAGTAACCACCCTCCGGGCTTCACGATGGGTTGGTACCCGGAGGAGGGCCTTAGATGCTGAACGAAGTGAGCGGGTAGGTTCATACCGGGAGAGGCGTTCCACCAGGTATTGCGGTCCCACGCCATGTAAGGCTTTATAGGTCATAACCAGCACCTTGAATCTTGCCCGGAAGCAAATAGGTAGCCAGTGCAAGCAAGCCAGAACAGGAGTTATGTGCGAAGACCGACTGGTCCTCGTCAATAGTCTAGCTGCCGCATTCTGCACTAGCTGAAGCTTCCAAACTGTCTTCAAGGGCAGCCCTATGTAGAGCGCATTACAGTAATCCAATCTCGAAGTTACCAGAGCATGAACAACTGAGGCGAGGTCGTCGCCATCCAGATAGGGGCGTAGTTGGGCTACCAAACGGAGATGGTAAAACGCGTTCCGTGCCACCGAGGCCACTTGAGCCTCAAGAGACAAGGAAGGGTCAAAAAGGACCCCCAAACTACGTACCTGATCTTTCAGGGGGAGTGTAACCCCATCCAGAACAGGGTGAACATGCACCATCTGAGCAGGGAAGGCGTTCACCAGCAGTGTCTCGGTCTTGTCTGGATTGAGTCTCAGTTTATTAGCTCTCATCCAGTCCATTATCGCGGTCAGGCAGCGGTTCAGCACATCAACAGACTCACCTGAAGAAGATGAAAAGGAGAAATAGAGCTGCGTGTCATCAGCATACTGATGACAACGCACTCCAAAACTCCTGATGACCGCACCCAGAGGCTTCATGTAGATGTTAAAAAGCATGGGGGACAAAACCGACCCCTGAGGGACTCCACAATGGAGAGTCCAGGGTGTCGAGTAATGTTCCCCAAGCACTACCTTCTGGCGATGATCCGCGAAGTAGGAGCGGAACCACTGCCAAGCAGTACCCCCAACTCCCAACTCCGCGAGTCTCCCCAGAAGGATACCATGGTCGATGGTATCAAACGCCACTGAGAGATCAAGGAGAATCAACAAAGTCACACTCCCCCTGTCCCTCTCCCGACAAAGGTCATCATACAGGGCGACCAAGGCTGTTTCCGTGCCGAAACCGGGCCTAAAACCGGATTGAAACGGATCCAGATAATCGGTTTCATCCAAGAGCACCTGGAGCTGGTTAGCAACCACCCACTCCAAAACCTTGCCCAAAAAGGGGACATTCGCCACCGGTCTGTAGTTGTTCAAATTATCTGGGTCCAGGGAAGGTTTCTTTAAAAGAGGTCTCACTATTGCCTCCTTGAGGCTACTAGGGACTACTCCCTCTCTCAAGGAGGCATTAACCACTTTCTTGGCCCAGCCGGCGGTTCCAGCCCTGCTAGCTTTCACTAGCCAAGATGGGCAAGGATCCAGAACAGACGTGGTTGCCCGGACCATTCCAAGCACCTTGTCCACTTCCTCGAGCTGCACCAACTGAAACTCATCCAATAATAAAGGACAAGGCCGTGCTCCGGACACTTCACTGGATTCATCTGTCACAACATCGGAGTCTAAGTCCCTACGGATGCAAGCAATCTTATTTTGAAAGTGTCCAGCAATTTGGTTGCAGCGGGCTTCAGATGTTTCTATAATATCATGAGGGCCAGAGTGTAAAAGCCCACACACAACTTTAAAAAGCTCCGCTGGGCGGCATAAGGATGACCTAATAGAGGCAGAGAAATAAAGTTTTTTCGCAGTCCTTACAGCTTTCATATACAACTTATTGGTGGCACTTACCAAAGCATGGTTACATTCGTTGGGAGTTCGCCTCCATCTGCACTCCAGCCTCCTCCTCTCTTGTTTCATCACTCTCAGCTCCGGGGTATCTTTGCCATTTTTCTTGTGAACAGGCTCTCACAAATATAAAGGCACTTAAAAGCACCAGTCCAACAGAAGCAGAAACAAGTCTTAGAGAGAGCAAGCACTGTACGAGGGGAAAGTGCAGCTCAAAGCAGGCTGCAAGTGTGTTCAACTTTCAGCCCGAGAAAGCCCATAGTGATGGAACTTTTCCTGGTGCACATTTAAGATCATTTCTGCACACTACAATTATGTGCCTAATTAAAATTAAGAAATTAGAACACAGTTAAAAGGAGTAATATTTTGCTCACAGCTAATTTCATTAAAGTATTAATGAACAGGACTCATTTTATGGCTGGAGGGCAACTATTTTCTGCAAAGTGCCTCCATGCTCACTAATTTATTCATGCATGAAAAACAACCCAATGAGAAATGAGTGAGACGGGAACTTCTGGTCCTAATTAAAATATTTAAAACATCACGTCTATTCTGTTTCCATCTAGCCAAATACCTAAGCTAGGAGCCAGCATGAAGCCAATTAACATGGAACAAGCAAACACACAACACCCACAGATCCTGATTAAAGTGCATATTATCGTACCATACAATATATTGTTGAGCACATGTATGTAAATGTTTAATTAACCCATGTCTAAATCACTGCAATAGTCAAGAAAGGATACTTTAATCCCTGAAAATAGAGGCAATGTAACAGCATGCCATAATCACTTTTTATTCATTGCTTGCACCTTAACTTGAGACATCATTTAGAGTTCTCCTGCAAACCTCCCTGGAAAGGGTGGGGGGTGTTGTGGGTGAAAGGGAGGAAGAATTTTCTTCTGAGGTCTGGTTCCCAGAGGCATGAAAGAGGTATTCAGTGTTGGATTTGCCTCTGGTAATACAATATCTTTCATTAATAATTGAAAACAGAGCCTAGACCTCAAACCCATTTGTCAATCTTGCATGCCAAAAACACAAACTCAAAAATGTTATCCTGATCCACCAAAGAGCTCTTTTTTTGCGTGTTTGGAACCCCAGGGACATTTGCCACCAGAAAAAAAAATTGCTGAAAAGAACCACACTTGGAGACTTGCTAATGTAGTCGAAAGATGCCCTCTCTAAACTTTACTTCAGACACAGATAAAACCCCAAGTCCAGGGAGACTTGAACAAGATGCAGGTTGTTCCTCAGTTTGAATGGACGTGGGTCTTTCTGTTCAGAAAAGGGTTTTATTTTATTTTATTTGGGGTGGGTGGGATTGATGTTACAAAGTGTTTCACAAGACATCCAGTTTTCTAGAGAGGATTTTCTTCCTTCTCTTGTTTTATTCCTCCCACTATCCTGTATATCAAGAAACAGAGGTGGGGTGGGAAACCTGCAACCCTTTAGTGGTGGGACTGAGGAGCTGTATGATTGGTTACTTTGACTACTTTCCAAGTAAGCTGTCAATAAAGAGAAACAAACATGGCACCAGGAGGGTTCAGAAGCCTAAATCAGAGGCTCCAAGGTGTGTCATCAATACAGTTGTCATTCACACTCCTTTGGAAATTATTCCAAAAGTCTGTTTCATTAGAGTTTACAGCAGGGATCAGCGATCTGCAGCCCTCAGCCTTATTTTGTGGGAGTTGCAAGGAAAGGTTCCTTTGCAAGACCAGAACAGGATATCCCCCATTGCTACTACACACTTCAAATAACTACAAGCCAGGAGCCCTTCACACCAAACTCAGTCATGCAATATCCCCATCCCCTTTTACTGAGAGAAAGCAATTTATATACACAATGTGGTATCAACACGGAGTCCCCGGTTCACATGTTCTGGGAGGGAGTGTTTTGAGTGGAGGGACACTTGCCCATTCCTCCACTGCACTAGGGTTGCCCCTGGTGACATGCAAACCGGGGTTTCAATGGCTGCTGTCAGGACCACAGTGCCATCTTCCTGTTCATCTGAGTCAAGAGAAGTTTTCTGAGCTCTTGAATGCTCCAGAGAACTAAGGAAGCAACAGTACATGGCTGGCAGAGAGAGACATGTAGAACAAGGGAGTTGCGAGGCCTAGAAATGGGAATATGCAAGTAAGATGAAGAAATGAAAGAGGCAATGAAAAAAATGTGGTTAGCTCTGAGGAGATCCTAGAAGGAGGTTCAAGGCAGAGGAAGCAGCAAAGGGAAGACATTATCTGGGAATGAAGGAGGAGGAGGGCAAAGTTAGGGGTGCAGCAGCAAAGAACAGAGGGCAGTGACTGAGGCAGGCAAGTTTGGGAGAAGCAGAGAAATGTTTGCAAGGGGGTCAGGGAGCAGTAGGGTAGTGGCAAATTCAGAAGTGCAGGGTCCCTTCATGTTAGTCACAGCCATGCCCCCTCCCCCTTTTTCTGCTGTGGGGTTGAGAATGAGATCCTTGTCCCACAACAGACATCCCTAGGAGCCAATAAACATGAAAGAGTAAGCTGCTGGGTGTAAGCTACTGAGAAGACTCTTCTCAGTAGCTGACTCACCTCCTCTCACTCTGGTTGGCTCCAGTCAGGAAGAAAGGATAAGGAAGCATGTTACAGGACTCTTCTCGGTGGTAACTCACTCCCCTTTCATGCTGATGGGCTCATAGGATGCTGGAGACACAGGGACCCTGCTCCCAAAAGAGTAAGGGGTCTAAGACCCCCTGAGTCTCCAGATGAGTGTTCCCCTGGCAGGAAGAGGCACATGGCTGAGCTAGAAAGGTACCCATGCAAGCCATTGTGGAAAGCAAAGGACACCGAGAGTGTCCAAAGAGGGAAGAACAAGGCTCAGGCGTTGGGAGGCAGAGGAGGGAAGAGCAGCGAGCCCCTTTATCGGTCTCTGCCCAGGCTGGCAGAGCCTTCCACCTTCGAGGGAACAGTCTCTCAGAACAAACCCCAGCCACCAAACCTGCAGGTTTTTCCTCACTTCTGTTGCGGTCTGCTGCCTTGCCCAGGAAAAGGCATTTCTGTTTCACTCTGACTCACTCATTTTTAGACTAGTGTTATGTTCCATAGCGGGGTCCTGAAATCCTATGACCCTCCTGAAAATTCTTCAGCATCTTAGTGTGCATCTCCTAATAAATGTATTGTATTAGTATTAGTATTAGTATTAGTATTATTAGTATTATTAGTATTATTATTATTATTATTTACATTTGTATGCCGCCCCATAGCCAAAGCTCTCTGGGCAGTTTACAACGATTAAAAGCATTAAAAACAAATATACAAATTTAAAAACACATTTTTTTAAAAAAAGGTTTGACTAATGTACACATTTTTGCAAGCACTTGCTCATCATATAATGCATTTTATATGCTATTTTTCACTAATATATCCATTTTTGTGTACACCTTCCCTTACTATATGAATTTTTGTAAACACTGGAGAACGGCATTGCAACTTTTGGATAAATGCCACTTTCAAAGGGGGGCTGTGTTTTGGTTCTCATATTGTTTTAGAAAGTGCAAATGTGAAAATTTGAGTTTAAATGTGAACTGAATCAAATTTCTCCCCATCCCTGCTGAAGGCAAGGTCTGTAGCTGAGGGGGAGGGCACCTGCTTTGCAGGCAGGAGAGCCAATTCCTGGCTCCCTTTGGGAGGAAAGGCCGGATATCAAGTAAATAAATAAATCAGCAGCACTTGGAAAGACTGCTGGAGACTTGCTGCCAGTCAGTGCTGACAATACTAAGCTACATGGACCAACGGTCTGTCTCACGCAGCTCCCTCTGTTCCTATATTCCCCTCCCCCCTTTTTTGCAGCTAGTTGGCAAGTGGCAACCTTGTAAAGGGTACGCTTTGTTTTCGGAGAACTGATGCTGCTTCAAAGGGACTGCCTTCAAGTCGATCCCAACTTATGGCGACCCTATGAATAGGGTGTTCACGGTAAATGGTATTCGGAGGTGGTTTCCCATTGCCTTCCTCTGAGGCTGAGAGGCAGTGACTGGCCCAAGGTCACGCAGTGAGCTTCACGGCTGTGTGTGGATTCGAACCCTCATCTCCCAGGCATAGTCCTAGGATAGGTAAAACTGGCCAGGGGGGGGGAGGGGGGGAGGGGGAGGGGAGGGGATTGGAAAGGGAGGGGGAGGGAAGGGGCAAGAGGGAGGGGATAGGAAGGCAGGTTTGATCAATTGCATGCTTTTTGACTTCAGTGGGATTTTCTCCTGTACAATCATGCTTAGGATAGGGGAAACTGACCTGGAGGGGCGGGAGGGGAGTAGGAGGGCAGGGAGGGGAGTAGGAGGGCAGGGAGGGGAGGGGGAGGGAGGAAGGGGAGGAGAGGGTTTCATGCTTTGATTTGGATTCCTGCATTGTGCAGGGGGTTGGACTTGATGGCCTTATAGGCCCCTTCCAACTCTACTATTCTATGATATGATCCTATGATTCTATGACAAATGATATAACCCTGCACCAGCCATCAAATGGCATGAAGGGAGCACCTTCAGCTAGCAAGCTAGATAGAAGGTCCTTTTGTCTATATATATACACACATACACATACTAGGGGGCTCTGTCCCCCTGCTCGCTTTGCTCACCAACCCCCAAACACGCACACACACACACACACACAGAGGGAGGGACGCTCCCTCCCCCTCCTCTCATACACATACTCTTTCCACATTCTGATATGCTATGTACCCTGTCCAAAATGAGTCTGTGTAGAAAACCTATATTCCTTTGCTAGGGTAGAACAGCAGAGTTCAGCCTCTTCAGTCAACATCCCCCATTTCCGTGTAACTAAGACTGCAAAAAAGCAAGATTTACAAAAGCCATTGCTCTTTGATGCCTCTTTAACCAGACAAACATCAGTCCTTCACATTTACGGTAGCGGCTTTTTTTTTTCTTCAAATGAAGAAGAATCTTTAAATGTGCTTTCTTAAAAATGCAGATGCTATATTGTCACAGTTTCATCACCTAATGAACAGCTTTTAAATATTTAATCAAGCTTGCAAGCCAGCCCTACAGGCTTGGAGTGCAGACTGTTGATAGCCAATGTTGCTAAATGGCCATTAAGGTACCGAATGTCTCTTTTAAAATGTGCTTAACAAACTGGTAACATTACTTGCAGTGGACTGTGACCCCTCCCCCCCCCCATTCCAAGACTTGCTGGAGATGGGGCGAGGGAAATTAACTTGTTCTTCCCAAGTCACATTACCAAGGTGCCACCATGTGGCATGACACTGTCTGCTCCAATGGTGATATAATGAAATATACCGGCTAGTGGTTGTCATTCCTTACCTCCCCTATGCTCTGTGAAGCCTAATATATTGCAATAATGATGCACATAAATAGGATATAGAAAGCACAAGTGGCGAACGATACTATTTGTGCATCATTGGAGGCCTTCGGAAAGTTCACAGATATCTCTGCATGCATGCATTATACTTCCCTTTGTCAACTTGCACACTCACATCTTTTCACATGCAATCCTGATACAAAAATTGCAGGCACAACCCCTACATGCCATTCACATGACACTTGAAGGGAACAGCTCCCCCAGATAGACATTGAATTGGGCTCAGGCAGGGGGGAAATGAATTGTTTTATCCACCATCTTATCCATGTAGTGTGTGTGTGTGTGTGTGTGTGTGTGTGTGTGTGTGTGTGTGTGTGTGTGTGTGTTTACTTCTTCTTTTTTGCATTAGTTTTATATTAGTTTTAATCCTTTTATTGTATGTCTTGTTGGGTTCATTTCTGTGAAGAAAAATGACGAATGAATGAATGAATGAATAAATAAATAAATAAATTCCGAAAATAACGTACTTGATTTTGAGCCTGTTTTTACAGTTATACCCCTGATGATCAGTGGGAGTAGAACAGGGCTTGATTCCTTCTTGAGTCTCCAACCCCCTTCCTAGGCACCTAGCTAACTACTGGCTGACTCCCTCTGTGGCAGGAGGGAGGGAGGTTTCTCTCCCCACCCCCATTGTGACACCTGGCTGCCAATGTAGGGAGATTGGAGGACATTAGCTTTCCCAGTATGTGGGAAGTCCTGGAGTTCTTAAAATCCAAACCAGAGAAGAACTTTTGGAGATGTATTGCTTGCTTTGGATTGCAAATATTGTATGTATTCTTGAGCCAGGAAATATGAGTTTCAATAATGTCACTACAAGCAACACTCACACTCACAGTTGAACAGTTCATTAACATTCCATAATGTCAGCAGATGAGCCAATGGTTTATCTGAAGCAACTGAAGGCAGAGCTGTTTCTGTCAATAGCTATGGAGATTTTATTTGCAGGGGTGCCGTCAACCAGGGTCTCAGGGGGTCTTAGACCCTTTACTGTTTTGGGAGCAGGGTCCCAGCAGGGTCCCTATATTTCCAGCATGCTGTGAGCCAATCAGCATGAAAGGGGAATGTGTTAACCACTGAGAAGAGTCTTCTAACATGTTTCCTTGACCTTTCCTGCTAATTGGAGCCAATCAGAGTGAAAGGAGGTGAGTCAGTCACTCAGAAGACTCCTAGGGATGTCTGTTGTGGGCGAAGGCATTGACAACGATCTCATTCTAAACTCAACAGCAAGAAAGGGGGAGGGGCGTGGCTGGGGTAACAAGAAGGAACCCTGCTCTTCTGAATTTGCCACTACACAACTGTTTATGTGTGCCCCTGCATGTACACGTGCGCACACACCCACATACCGTTTGATATATTATCTGATCTCTGTGTGTGGTAAGCTAGAAATGTTAGTTTGTTCAAATCTGGGCCTGTACCTCAGTGGCTGAGGACATGCTTTGCATGCAGAATATCCTTGGTTCAATTTCCAGGAATGTCTGGAAGAGATCCTGGAATGCTGCTGTCAGTCAGTGTAGACAATGCTGACCTGGATGAACCAATGGGCTCATTTGGCAGCAGGCAGAACAAATGTCCAGGGAAGGCTTTAACCAGGGGACGTCCAGGTGGTGCTCCATTCTTCCACTACTTAACACATGGCACAATCCACCAGGGTAGGGTTGCCAGGCTCAGGGCCTGAGACTGATCCTGTATCTTTAGGAGAAGAGAAAGTCAGCCAAGTGCAGGTGTTCTTGCAACACTCTAATGGGAAAAACCACAAGGTGGGATTCTCCCTTCCCCCTGCACAACTTTTAAAGACACAGAAGACCTCTGGGAGGCTGGGCCAGGCAACTGGGTTTACACCGGGGTCCTCAGTGGAACTTGTGCAAGAGAACCTCCCAAGGGAATGTGTTCCAAGGGTTAGATCTGTTTGCCTCTCACTCAGCTGCCTCATCTCACCTCACTGTAGGGCCACCTCCTCGTTTCAGCTACAGTTAAAGTGAAAGGTGATTAGAAATAGGTCCCCAGTGAGAGGCTTCAACCTCCAGACTTTCTGCAGAGTACAGATAAGAATATTGGAGTATATCTGAGGCACTCTGTTTAGTCCCCTGCTCAGTATAGACCACACTGGATAGCTAATTTCCTGGCGTCATCTACCTTGCAGGGTTGTCGCAAGGACAAAACTAGAAATGAGTAAAACTGATCCTTCCCTTTCACAGCCTCATTCACAAAGCCATTAAACCAGAGGGGCTATTTTGGCTATTTTCATGGGCAGGGGAGCAAATTTTGACAGGGCACTTACTAGCTGCAAAGTTCTGGCAATCACCATTTTATGTTTCCCTGAATATGCTTCATTCAGAGGGGTACTGGGAAAGGCAAATGGTCACTATAAAGAAATTACAGTAACCAGTGCAGGGCTTTTCTTTCTTTCTTTCTTTCTTTCTTTCTTTCTTTCTTTCTTTCTTTCTTTCTTTCTTTCTTTCTTTCTTTCTTTCTTTCTTTCGGTAGCAGACACCATTCACCAGCACACACACACCACATTTTCAGGCCCCACTTGGCCAAAATACAAAAGAGAGGAACCCCCCCCAAATGAAACTGATGTCAGTTGAGAACTTTCAGCCACATTTGGTGGGGAGGGGAAGGTGAAAGAGAGAGTTTTGGAGTGAAGCAGGGATGAAGAGGGTTGGGGTGTATAGCAACAAATGTTGGGGATGAAGATCACATTCATCAGCACTTCTCTGTCCTGCTGCCATTTTGTTTCCCAGAATGCTCTGAAATATCATCATGTTGTGATGTAGTGCCATTTCCAGGGGCACTCTGGGGGGAAAGGGGGGGTCCCAGTGGTGATTTAGATTGGGGAAATGGACAGGGCGGATGTACAATGGGGAAACGTTGCAGGCAACACCCTTTACACCATCTCCACTGCTGTGGTCCAATTTAGTCCCCCCCTCAACTCATCTTAAGTGAAAATAAATGTGTTGGGTCAGCAGTTCCCAAACTTTTTCCCCCACAGACCACTGGAAAATTGGTGAGGGTCTTTGTGGACCACCTAAGTCTGTTTGTTTGTTTGCCTACTGTAGCAATTGTAATGCTCTGTGCTGGATACTGTATGACTTTTATTGTATTTTTACAGAAATGCCGTCGACCACCTGAATGAAGCTCATGGACCACTGATGGTCCATGTACCACATTTTGGGAGCCTCTGTTTTAGGTGATCCGATCATGGATCTCCTGTACATCATTCATGCTCCCTAGCGGGAGCTGTCAGCCAGCTATCCAGCAGCCTCTTCCTACTTCCCTTGTGCAGTAGCTGCTGGGAAGTTGGAGCCAATGAGAGAAAGGAAGCTAAAGTTCCTTCCAGTCTAGATGTGACTGTAATTTGTTTTAAACTCAGGCCCTGGATGAGGGCCCTGCAGCCCAAAGGGGCCCATCCTTAGGGTGGAGGGTGGAGCTCCCGCTCCACGTTCTGCAGCAGTGTTGGGTCATGGAATCCGACACTGCTGCGGATCATAGAACGGGAGCTCCCAGGCACCCCCCTGATACATATTTAAGCATGGGCTTAAATAAGCCCACCCACCCCATCTACCTGTTGCATTAGAACATCGGTGTGTGTGCCCCACATGCTGTGTGCTCATGCCTGCCATCACCCAAGATGATCAAGGAGTGTCCCTAAGGGGTTGATGCCCCTGCCACCATCTTGAATTATAACAGGCATATATGCACAGCACACAGGGGGTGCACACTGGTGCACGAGTTAGGTGGGGCAGGGGAGCTCTTTAAGCCCCAAGCCGCTTGTATTGGGAGGGGGTGTTGCAGCACATGGTGCTGTGGGCCTGGGGCAGGCTGGTGCCCAAGAGCCCAATAATGCCTGATGCTGGCCCTGTTCAAACTGTTTTTAATGTTTTATATTGCTGTAATCTGCCCTAGGACCTTTGGTGAAGGGCAAATAATAAATCTGAAAGCAAGAACAACAACGTCACCTCATGGGAATGTGCAGTCTAAGATAGGACAGGGTTGAGGGGGAAATGATTGCTGATACACCTTGTCATAAAACAGCTGGTGGTCTCCAACTCCCATCAGCCCCCACCAGCATGGGCAATAGATGGAATGTGGAGTCCAGCAACATCTGGAGGGCCTCAGTTTCCCCAACTCTGTCATAAAAGACTATCTACAAAAGAGCGAGAGAGAAATGCCTGTAGTCACTTTTGTGACCTGCCTTAGATGTGCCTGTGAATTCCCTTTCTCCAGTTGAAGACCAATGCAGAATCCATTCCAGGAGCTTTAGGGACAGGCTGCGGAAGAAACATGAGAAAAAGAACAATGTCGCCTTTGTGACCAGTAGTGTAGTGCCAAATTCAAAAGTGCAGGATCCCTACGAAGAGGGTTTTCATGAGGCTGAGAGGCAGTGACTGGCCCAAGGTCACCCAGTGAGTTTCGTGGCTGTGTGGGGATTCAAACTGTGGTCTCCCAGATCATAGTCCAACACCTTAACCACTACGCCACATTGGCTCTCATCTTTTGGAATACAGAAACATAAATTTAATCTGCAGATCTCCAACAGTTTACTTAAAGCCAACATCACAGATGAACATGAAAGAGAAGTCAACAGAAATAGCATTCCAAAAGATTCTGTTTTTCCTCACCCCACATCAAATTCGGTGCCCTTATTGTGACCCAAGTGAACTTTCAAAGGGCCAAATGGACTTGTGAATTAAAAGCAGCTTTTGTTGTTGCAGCTCCTAGACACTGCAGACCTGTTCTGAACCACCTTCTCCCCCTATGAACAAAAAGGACTGGAAGTCTTTACTGTAAAGACTCCTCTCCATGGGGCTGAAATTAAACACTAGGAATGCCAAAGGTAAGGGGTTTAGACACTTCTGGTTGCTGTTTCATCCTACCCTTTCCTCCCTCCCCCAATCTCTTGCAGAATTGTATTTTGTGGCCCACAGCAAGTGCTTTCGACACTCTCTGTTTTAAGACTCGTCTGGATAGAGATGGATGACACAAGTAATCTACTTATCTTCCTTTCCCATCACCAGTAAAAGTGACAGCCTGCCTAATTAGGCCTAATAAAGCCGCAGTCACATGAGTGGTGCAGCAGCGATCTAAGGGAAAGATGGCATTGACCCACAAAAAACAGGTGCCGCCTGGAGGCAGCTTGGGTATTGCTTTATCTCCAACACGTTACAGCCAGTGTGCTCATGCTGTATTCAAATGCAAGGAGCATGTTTTTTTCTCTTCAATGCTTAGATCAAGAACAAATAAAAAAAAATCCCTCCCCCTTCTAATAAAAAAGGCACTGCCAATTCTTTTTCAGCTTCACATTCAAAGCTAGGAGTCATTCTGAACATTGCACTCGGTATTCTATTTTATAATATCACTTACAGCTATTTCTTTGAATTGGAGACATTTCTTTGTTCAAAAGAAAAGTTAAAAAAAAATCAGAAAGAAATACTCAGGTTTCCACACACCCTTCGCGTTTCAAGCCATTTTGTCTGCTCTGCCACTTCCAGAGAAGAAATCCAGCATGGAGTGTGGAGCCATGAAAGAGTCAATGTCTGTAGAAGTCAGGGGCTCCTTAAGCAATTATTAGCGCTGAGTGCTTGACACTCTCCAGTTGTCAACAACCAACTTTAAACAGAGCCAGGAGAGGATAAGAAATAAACAGGCCTCTTAGCAAAATTAACAAGTGACACTGCAGATTAAAACAAAAAAACCCAAAAAAGTGTGGTCCATGCATTGTTTTTAAAAGTGTCCTTTTTGTAATAAAAGAGAAGCAATATTACTAGATGCAACTGAGTGAAAGCTACATTCATTTTCAAATGAAACCTACACAAAATCAGCGACCATAGTTCCATATTTCTGTATAAGAGAATTCTCTCATTGGAAGCTATCCTGCATACAGTTATAGAAACACTGTGGAAAAGGGACTCATTAATATTCAGGAGATCCTGCACTAATATTAGGAAAGGGGGAGGCATCTGTCTGGTTCACACTTTAACACAAACCCACCGAACTTGTGTCTCCCAAAACAAATGACATACTGAAAGGCAGCCATCCTTTGAAATTCACACTCCTCCAAATGTTGTGATGCAGGCCTCCAACCAAAAAATGTCTTTAAAAATGCATACATTAGGGAAAAGTGTGCACACAGATGCATATATTAGTGAAAAAATATAAAAATGCATTCTGATATGGGAATTTGCCTGCAAAAATGCATGTGTTAGGCACAATTGCTTACAAAAATGCACATATTAGAACTGCTTATAAAAATGTGTGCAAGTTTTCAAGCTGACTTTTTTTAAAAAAATTGTAAACTGATGAGAAAATGGGATGAACTGAAGACTAGAAAAAATGAGAAACTGAGAGGGGGGAAACCGGACAGATTTGTCCATCCTATTTGTTATAATCACTGTTCAGTGCTAACTAGTAACTTAAAAGGATACAAAAGTTTTATTTGAAACAATGAGTGGGAACACATTTTTACTTCTCCCTCTTGCTAATACTGCACGTTGAACAAGACTTCAGCTCACATACTAAAAATGGATCTCTCCAAACAGGCTAATACATATTTCTATTTTTTTAAAGAAGAGCATGCCCCCCAAAAAGAAATGGAGAAGGAGCCCTAAGATGTGAGTAATAAAGACTGTTTCGTGTAATTGCTGAGATGCTTTTCTCATGCATTTGTCTGACAGATGGGCCAGCATTGTACTCTGGTTCTTGAATTATTGGGGTCAGGAGGACCCTTATATGGCAAACTTATGTAACAGTAATAATTATGACACATTTTCTATCCCGCCTTTCCTCCAAAAGGAGTTCAAGGAGCTATTGTTTTTTTTTTAGAAGGCTGCAATGGGTGTACACAGTTGTCTGCTGGGATTTGGCTACAGTTGGGGGCTCATGATTCCGTTAAGAGCCTCCTCCTTGATTTGGACACTGCTCTGGGTAGCTGGTGGAATTGCTTGAGGAATTTGATGGGCTGAACTCACCTGATCTACATTTCCCAAATTAAGTTGCATATATGATATGGGTTTGCTTTGGACTCTGCACACCTGCTGAATGAAATTGCTCTTAATACTGATGCGTGCTAGGGCAGTATACAAATGTTCCAATGAATATCACATAGAAGCATGAGGAACTTCCTTATACCAAGTCAGACCGTTGGTGCATCTAGCTCAGACACTGGCTGGCCGTGGCTCTCCAGGGTTTCAGACAGGGAGCATTCCCAGCCCTATGTGGAGATGCAGGAAACTGGAACTGGAACCTTCTGCATGTTCTGCTATTGAGTGATGCTCTGCTATTGAAGATGCTCTGCTATTGAGCGATGGGCCTTCCACCAACAGATGTTAAAACCATCTCACAAAGTTTTTCAACAAAATATTTTGCAAGGTAGAATATTTTGGTAGGTAAAAGAATTCACCAAGGTTGTCCAAGGGCTGCATTTTTAACTTTAAAAAAACTGGTTACAACACAGAGATGCCCACCTGTCAATCACCTGACATCACCATGACATCAGTTCACCCATTTCTCCTTTCCATCATGGCTTGAAACACTAGCTGCACTGTAGAGGAAGATCACAGCCAAGCCAAGCAGTGGCTGATCAGTGGTGACTTCGAGCCTTGCTGGATCAACTATACTCTGGAGTAAATGAAAAAGAGAGGGAGGAAGCACCTTCTGTGGCTCTTGAGATTGGCCAGTGAGGTACTGCTAGTGGGCCCCTTTTAGGGTGTGAGGCTTTGACAGATTCCCAACCAAGCATCAGTTGGACCTGTCACCCTCCTCTTCATCATAGCCTGCTTGTTCACCTGACCCCCACTCTGGCCCTAAGGGGATGACGAAGGAAACGATAGTGGCAGGGAGGACTCCTACGTGCTCCTTGGCTCTCTGTCTGACAAGCAAGCAGGTGAGAGCAGCAATGAGACAGAGGAACAGCCACAGCTAGAAGCAATGGCAGTGAGGGGGCAGTCTCATGGAAGGAGGGGGGACATGGAAGGACCCCCAAAACCTGGGACTGGCATCGCCGCTGTGAGCTCCATCCTTGGGGAGCTAAAGTGAGTGGGGGTCTCAGAGCAGAGCCTTTTCCGTGGGTGTCTTGTCAGACTCCATCTCCGATCAGCCCCAACCAGCACAGCTTATGAACAGAGAGAAGAGGAAGTGGCATCTAAGAACATCTAAGAGCCCTACTGGATCAGGCGAAAGGGGAACCATTTACACCAGCATCTTGTTCTCACAATGGCCAACCAGATGCCCATAACGGGAAGCCCACAACCAGGACCCTAGCGCAAGACCACTCTCCTCTTCCTGCAGTTTCCAGCAACTGGTATCCAGAAGAACGCTGCCTCCAACCGTGGACCAACACAACCTGGAATCACTGGCCCCATGACCATTTACGAAACTTGGGATGGCTCCCGTAGGTGAATTCCTCTTCTCCACCTCCATCTGAGTGCAGGAAAGGTTGTGATCTGATGTCTCTTTCCAGCTCATCTCTATCTCTATGCCACGGCATAAATTGCTTTAGCATTGAAAGCAGGGCAGCTATCTCAGCCATTGATCTGGTAGCAAACTGCTGTCTCAGCACTGCTAACGGTGTAAACCAGCAATAAACTGAAATCAAACTCTTAACCCTTAATGAAGTGAAATAATTTGCTGAAAATGGTTGGCTTTGCTATTTTATTATTATTATTATTTAGGACTTAGAGGGGAGCTGGCAGCATGCAACTAGAACAACATTTTCTGATGTCATGCATAGAGATACAGATTTGGATGAATGGGTTAGTGGGCACAGTCCGTTGCACCTTGCCCATGTGTTCATATCCCCAGGGATGGTTAGCCTTCTGGTCTGGCCTAAATGCATAGAACATTGGAAGATGCCTTATACCAGTCAGACCATTGCTCCATCCAGCTCAATTTTGTCTAATACTGTATTGTCTAGTGACTCTCCGGGATTTTAGGCAGGGCTCTCTCTCTCTCTGTCAGCCCTACCTGCAGATGCTGCAGCTCGAACCTAGGACTTTCTGTATGCTGTGCCCCTGGACTACACCCTCTTCCTCAAGGAAGGTGTGAACAGTGTAAACTGGAGAAACACATCTGCACCATGTACACTCCAGTTTGGAGGAGCGTCACTTCCAATTTATTCCAAAAGTAATAGCACAGGAACGACATCAATGAGTTGACTGGACTTGAACATGTTATTAGCAGGCATTTTAAGGTAGTTTGGCTTTATGGTGATTTTATTGTTTATTTTATGTATGGGTTGTTTTTATGTACACTGCTTAGAAATGCAAATGATTAAGTGGTTAAATGTTTTAAATACATCTCTCTTTATAGAAAAATGTAAGCGTCACACTGTGCAGCTTGCAGCACCACGGGTGGCACTGTGAACGGCGGTGTGAATGCTCTCCCACCTGCACACCACTCACATCGCCTGCCACTGCCTGCCTGGCCACTGGCAGCAGCCTTGGCAGGCAATAGGGCATCCTGCGCATGGTGACAGATATGAGGCAATGGCAGCCTGGGTGGGCAAGTGGCTGGGTGAGGCAGGCAGGAGGCCAGTGTGTGGCATAGACATGTGGCCCAGGTGGCAGCACAGGGGAGACAGTGGAGTGACACAGTGGTTTTGGCAGCCTGGACAGTGTGCAGCCGAGGTGCACTACATGGTAGTGTCTGTCTCGGGTGGTGCAGGGCAGTGTCAGTTTGGGGCAGTGGCAACGGAGGAAATGGCAAGGCAAGCGGATTGGTGAGGGCAATGGGTTGCCTGGGGGTGTTGGGGGTGTTGGGATTGGCAATGGGAGTGGGGGTTGGGGTTGGGGTTAGTGGGGGTCGGTGGGGTGGAGGTTGGCAATCAGGGAGGAGGTGGGCGAGCGGAGAGTGCTAAACAGCATCAAGAACAATGGCATCAGGCTGTATATGATGAGAGAAGAGATGCAGGACCACTTCATCAGCACAGCTAAGAGACCAGCAATTTGGGGCGACTCCTCCTCTCAAACCTTTCCATGCTAGCTTGTTATTAGAACAACTTGTAATTAAGAACTTGAATCTGAGTTTGCTTACTTCCTCCTCCCTCCCAATTCATTTTCCTTTTCTGTCATGTCTTTTTAGATTGTAAACTTGATTCGTCACTCTGGGAAGCTTTTTTTTTTTGCTGAAGAGCAGGGTGGGGGTGGGGAATCTCTAAACAAAGAAAGAAAAAAGAACAGTGTTCTCCCTTGCTCCGCTGTCTTCTTGGAACTGCCCCTAGTACACCTGTGTGACTCCATATCTCTTACTTCCTTCAAATTCCTTTTCAAGATTCACCTTCTCCATGACGTCTTTGACACAATCTCCCTTGACCCAATACCTTACCACAGGGGTGGCTAACCTGTGGCTCTCCAGATGTTGCTGGATGGCAACTTCCAACTTGGGACAAGGAGAAGTTAGAGCTCAGTTTGCATTTTAATGCAAGCCGGCAATATTTGCACTTCCCAAACTAATACACAAACTGAAACATGGCTCTCCTTTGAAATCCGCACTTATTTGAATTTGGCAATGCAGTTCTCCACCCAAAGGATGTGCACAAAAACATGCATATTCATGCACACAAAAATCCATATATTAGTGAAAATAACATATACAAATGCACGTACTAGGAGAAAACCAAAGATGCATACAGATTTTCAAGCACTTTAAAAAAAATCACGAAGTCTATGAAAATGGGACAAGAAAAGGAAAAACTGGGAGAATCCAAAATAGACAAATTCATCCATCCTTAATCCCATCATCCCTGTCCATTGGGCATTCTGGCTGGGACTGCTACAAGCTGGACCACACAACATCTGCAGGGCCACAAGGTTAGTCTTGCTTACTGCAGCTAAGGCTGTGATCCTATACCCACTTGCAGGGAGCAGGGAAGGGGGAGAAATTTGAATTTGTTTGCATTTACAGCTGAATTTATCAAATTTGCACTTTCTGAAACAACGTGAGGACCAGAACACAGCCACCATTCAGAATTTGGACTTATCCAAATTTTAGAATGCAGTGTTTTAAAAATGCATATATTAGGGGGAATGTGCATTAAAATGAATATAAGTGAACAGACAAAAATGCATTGTATCAGGAGAAATTGCCTGCCGAAATGTGTGCATGAATCAAAACTGCCTACAGAAATGTGTTTATTAAGAGAAATTTGTACCAAAATGCTGAAGATTTTTTGTGAAGATTTTTTTTTTTTAATTGCAAATTGCTACAGAACTGGGAGGAAGGGAGGGATATAAATCTAATAAATAAATAAGATTGGAAAAATATTTTAATCTTTTTTAGTCTGTTGCTGTTTTAATTGTCTTTAATTACTTGTTTTTAACTCTTTACTGATAATCATAATGTGTTCGTAAACCCTTTGAGGTTTTCTACAGTCAAGTGGTATATATCTTGTTGTGTTATATTTTGTGTTATCTTGTTACATACAATAAATAACTAAAAATGAGGAACGGAGAGGGCTGAAATTGGCAACTCTTTCCATTCCTCCCTGGAAGTCTTACTGAACTCTATGGAAGATATCTCTGAGCAGTCATGTATAGGATTGTACTGTGACCCTGTCTCCAAGCCTAGGTATGCGTAACTGAAATAATGGCATCTTTTTTCTTGTTCACCCCTGCCTGCACTTTCCTCCCCTTCCCCTGTGGTTTCCCTGAGTCAGATTTTAAATTGTATAGCCTCATTTTTCCAGTTTCATCTTTAGTTTACCCCCATTTCCTCAGACTTCATGATTTTAAAAAAATGCATGGAAATTCACAGATGGCACTTCAGAAACAAATAATATTTATTTATTTTGCACATTTACAAAGCACTTCACCCCCTCATCAAAGCCATCTGAACTATGTACAACACGAAAAAAATGAAATAAAATACAGATAAAAAACAAGAACACAATTTCTACAAAGTCTTAAAACAATAAAACCACTTTACTGGATCACACCTCAATGAAAGCCTTCTTAAATAAAATCTGTCTTCAGTAGGCATCTAAACATCACGACACTAGATGTCTATCTAATTCTGGCTAGTAAGTGATTCCAGAGGGCTGGAGCTGCAACACTAGAAGCCCAGTTCCAGCACAAACTAAGCACACCTCTGGGACATGTGGTGGTCTCTGCAGTGCCCCATTTGAGGAGTGCCATTTCTGGGCAGGGATAAATGGGGGGAGGCAAAACCAATGTACAGAGCACCAAGACAGATCTTTGCCACAATGAGCCTGCAATCTCAGTTTAGACAATGTAAGGCTTTTGTGGGAGGGAAGAGGAAAGCAAAACAAGATAAAGGGATAGGTGTGAGCAAAACCATTTTCACAGGCTTTATTTCACTGGGGATGAGGACCAAAGCATTAAGCCAATGGTTGAATGGAGGAGGTGGGTTTTGCTTGAGGAAACAAAAACTGAGGAGCTGTTGGCTTGATTGCCATGCTTCTTTCTCTCCTTCCTTCTGTTGTCTGCCTCCCTTCCCTATTAGATTTGGATTGTAAGCTCATTGTGGCAGAGACCTCTCTTATGTTGCTCTGTGAAACCTCCATGTATATGAATGACACTATGTAAATAATCTAGATATAATCCAATTGGTGCTGTAATTTTTATTCTGAGTTTTCAAACATGTCAAAATTAGCACAGGCTAGGGGAGGACACTGCGACTGCATTCACCTGTGTTTCTAATATTAGGTTGAATGGTTCTGGCAACAGATCAGATCAATTGTGGGTAAAGCAAACTGTCGATAAAGCCTGTACAGTTGTTCTCCTCAACTAATGATCTTATTGTATGTAAGCAAGGTGGGGGGGCAGAGAGAAAGGGGAGACCCTCGCTGGTGCTCTGTGAGTAAACAGAAAACGCTAGCCTTAGCATATTCCGAGGTGCATTTGCGCATGCAGCCATTAAGCTATCTCCTGGTTATTTATTTCTTCAGCTTGTTATTAGCCATGTGGAGAATATTATTCTAATTATGTTAGCCCAATCAGCAGTATTGCATGTCCAGCCTCATTTGCATTAGCTTGAGCTGTGTCTTTCACACTGTGATACTAATTCAATGAGACATCAAACATTTAAATCGACCCGGGTAGCCGGGGTCAAGCCGTTGTGCCCTTCCACTCTATTAGCACTTGAGTGTAATTGTGTTTGTCACTCACCGTGTGACGAATAGTATCGGGTGCCTATCAGAGCACAAATGAGCAATGCATTAATATATTATTTTGTTCTATAATATCAATATGTGTTTATTCAGTGGTTGTGTGAGCCAAGTTGAAACGTTCACTTTCATGCCAGCCCCATAAATGCAGAGGTGCTCACTCACACCATTCGGTTTACAGCTATAGCTTGCACCCTCAGTGAGAAAACAGGAAAAGTCACTGCAACAGTGATGGCGGCTGGCTCCATGTCAGTGGGGCAGTGGAATCCACTCTGGCTTTTAGTCCAAACTTTCAAGGAGCTGTCCAAGGTGCTTCAGAAAGGGCTGCAGAAGTGGAGTGGCAGTGATGTAGTGGGGGGGATGCAGGGGAGCACATTTTTCAAAGTAGGAATGATGATGCCAGAGCAACTGATGGACCCTCCTTGTTCTGACAAGTGAATGAGGTGATACAGGAACTTTCAAGTGCGCTTGTGAGAGATTAGCAGCTGAGGCTAGATACTTCTCTCCTTTTCTTTGATGTTGCTCCTACCTTATGCTGGCAGTTTAAATAGTAGCACATCTTTGAAAGATGGTTTATATTTCTAATGGACTGCCTGCAAGTTGATCCTGACTTATGGCGACCCTACGAATAGGGTTTTTATGGCAAGTGGTATTCAGAAGTGGTTTTACCTTTGCTTTCCTCTGAGGCTGAGAGGCAGTGACTGGCCCAAGGTCACCCAGTGAGCTGCATGGCTGTGTGCGGATTCGAACCCTGGTCTCCCAGGGCGTCGTCCAGCACCTTAACCCAGCCTCTCCCAACCGGTGTGCCTCCGGGTGTTGTTGGACCACAACTCCCATCTTTCCTGACCATTGGCAATACTGGCTGAGGCTGATGGGAGTTGTGGTCCAACAACATCTGGAGGCACGCCGGTTGGGAGAGGCTGCTTAACCACTACACCACACTGGCTCTTTCTGTTCCTAATTCAAAGCTAAAGGCTGCTAGCTAATGATCTTTTGATAAAGCTCAGTGTATTTTACAAACTGAATCTATGCAGCCAGCAGTAAGCCTCACTGAGTGATTCAATGGTGCTTACTCCCAGGAAACAATACATAGGATTGCAGTCCCGCTAATCCTAATAAACTGAGTATTATGGTATGCATCGCTGCTCTTTGGTGTGTGCATGTGTGTGTGCATGCACTTGGGTGTGCATATGTTTAATAATTATGGATTGATATATCAGTCTACATTTTTGGATGCTCCTTGGGGACACAGCTACAGGGAATGTCAGGATGCACTCCTGCACTGCGAAATATACCACTGCACCACTGCAGAGGGGTGTGGGTGAAGCGTTCAGGCATCTGATGGACCACAACTCTTGGGCTGGTGAGCTGCATCTGACTTGATTCCATTTGTTTGCATCTGTGGGTAAAATCAGAGCTTGGAAAAGTTACTTTTTTTTTAACTACAACTCCCATCAGCCCAATCCAGTGGCCATGCTGGCTGGGGCTGATGGGAGTTATAGTTCAAAAAAGTAACTTTTCCAAGCTCTGGGTAAAATGAACTGTTGAGGCCAGTTTGGGGGGTGAGTTTGGATGGTGAGGCCCCCTCCATTGGCCTGGCTGGGACTAATGGCCATTCTGGCTCTTCCCTTCCAGTTCATCCACAGCCATTTCCCCTGGCTATTGACTGGTGGGACAACTTGAGTTCAATGGGACTTACTCCCAAGGGGCAAAGCAACCCTAACTTTTAGAAGCCAACATAACTTAGGCAGGTGTAAGTTAGGCCAGGACAGGATCCCCCTATTCCAAACTCCATTCAGGAGCCTCTGAGATGGGTTACTGCTGGCTGATGGGCATGAGTTTTGAGGATTGGTCCCTAGGTAATATAATTGAGCTGCATAGGGTTTGGAACAGATGTAAGTTTCTCCTTGCCCTGTCCTTACCCCTCCTTCCATGTCTCCATTTCTGTTCCTTTTCCCCTGATTTCCTGGGCGGTATAGTGGTTAGAGTGCTGGACTAGGACCTTAGGAGATCAGGGTTCAAATCCCCCCTCAGCCATGAAGCTCTCAGCTTCTCACAGGGTTGTTGTGAGGATACAGTGTACATCCCCTTGAATCTCTATAGGAGGAGAACCACTCTGAAAGATGGAAGAGCCCCATAACTCAGTGGACACAGCACCTACTTTGCATGCAGAAGGTCCCAGGTTCAATCTCTGGTGTCTCCAGGTAGGACTGGGAAGGACTTCTGCCTGAGACCCGGGAGAGCCACTGCCAGACAGAGTAAACAATATTGTTGTTGTTGTTGTTTGTTGTTAATTACATTTATATACCGCCCCATAACCAAAGCTCTCTGGGCGGTTTACAGCACAATATTGATCTAGATGAGCCAAGGGGCTGACTCAGTGTAAGGTAACTGCTTCTGCAGTTTCCAGAATTATTCTTGCATCCCCCTTCAAAAATGTTTTCTGTTCCTCCAGAGGATAGGACCCAAGCGAATGGCTGAAAAGAAAAAGGGATTTTGATTAACCATTACAATTCTTGCTGGTAAGATCTATTCAGGAAACAAAAAGGGCACATGCTCCGGTGCTACTCAGCCCTGAACAGTAAAGTGAGCTCACCTAATGGGAGCCCAGAGTCATCATAATTAAAAGTTCATTTTAAAAAGGATCAGAATGTTGTTCTCAGGAATTTTAAACATCATCCCTCCAGCAACTATGGAGGTCATTAAAATCAACCTGCTACCTGTGGCATATCTTTTTCAATGTTTGGGTCTAGAATAATTTTTTGGTTGCATTTCCTCTCATTTATTCATTGTTCAAACTCAACACATGGGCACATTCCAGTGTGTGTATACAGAAAGGTATATAGGCATACAAAGAGTATCAACAGATTGTGTAGTTTGTTTGCCAACATAGTCACAGTGATTAAACTTCAGTGCAACCAGTCCTTTCATTACACATATACATTTTGCTTTTAAAAACCCACCAGCTAAGCAAAACAAACTACTTACGGAGAACATCTGTGTTTCTCCATGCAGTAAACACAATGACATTCTAAATGCACATTTTTTTTGTTATTTCCTGTTATAAAATTTCTCTGTCTCATTCTGCATTGATTCCTGTTCTAGATTAGAACACGGAATTTCAAAATTCATCACAGGATTCATGATGCATCAAGCAAAAATTGTTTCACCAAACAGATTTTTGCACAACCTGTTCTAGGAAATTGCACAGCTAGCAGCCAAAATCATCACTTACTTGCTTATTGGTTTATTTTGACAAATAATATACCACTTTATGTAAACAAATTATATACTGGTAAACACTGTAGAGGTGCTTACTGGTGGTTACCCCCTCCTGTACATCTTAGAAACCAAAATAAAACTCACTTGTCACATCTCATCCACTATCGAATCCATAATTAATAAAATATTTCCATTGCTATGTGACCTACCTCTACCTCTTTAAGTGAAATGAATCAGACTTGCTGCTGCTACCAACTTTCTGCAGCCTTTATAGTGTTTAGCTTTCCAGCACTCTTGCAAGTCAATTCAAATCAAGAGATGATCACACTACAGAAAAAGTGCACACCATCTAAAACAGGAACAGGGAAACTGTTACCCTCTAGATGTTGTTGGGACTGCACAGTTCCCATCATTTCTGACCACTGGCCATGCTAGCTAAGGGTGATACAAGTTGGAGTCCAGCAACAACAGCCAGAGGACCATAGGACAGGTTCCCTATCCTCGGTATCAAGTCACTCACCTGCACAAACATCTAGGGTCAAAGAAGAAAACCACATGAACTTGTTGTGCCCAGTTTACCTGGAGCTTGAAGCCAACAGCCTGTGTGGTGTTGTGGTTAGAATGTCAGCCTGGGACTAGGGAGACAAGGGTTCAGATCCCCCACTTACCCATCAAGCTCACCTGGACACATTGGGCCAGTCACTATATCTCTCAGCCTGACTTACCTAACAGGGCTTATCTGAGGATAAAATCAGGATGGGGAGAGCCATGTTTGTATGCCACCTTGAGCTCCTTGGAGGAAAGGTGGGATATATTCATTCAATCACTGGCGATCACTCGTGGCCAAGTAAGATTGTCTTCCAAGATACGGTCTTTAACAGTGGGTCCGTAAGGGACTGTGGAGGCCAATTCTGGATCCACACAGCCTCCCACAGAGAGGACATCGGTTTCCAGATGGAAGGTGGTCACAATGAGGATTTGCTTGATGTGCCTTCCGCTTAGCTCGTTTGTCCCTTTTGCCCCCTACTCGTGCTTCTTCAAAGTCCATAGCACCTTTGATAATGGCCGACCTCATTGGGATGCTCATGGGCCAAGGCTTCCCAGTTCTCGATGCTTATGTTACATTTGTTTAGATTGGCTTTGAGAACATCTTTAAACCTCTTTTGCTGTCCACCGATATCCCATTTTCCATCCTTAAGCTGGGAGTAAAGTAGCTGCTTTGGAAGATGGTGATCAGACATTCGAACAACATGGCCGGTCCAAATGCAATCTTAAATAACGCAGGATTCAAAAAAGCCTTGCAGTTTCCTGGTCTGTCAAGAAACACGGTAAGAATATAGGAAGTGCCTTACTGTCTCAGGCCAAAGGTCCACCTAGTCCAGCATCCCGCTTTTCCCTCCGGGAAGCCCACAAACTCTCTTCCACTGTGGCCACCCAATATGTCAATTTTTGCTTTTTCTCGGTTTCACTTTTTTTCCCCAGTTCATCCCATTTCTGCATGAGTTTGTGATCTTTTTTAAAAAAGTCTCCTAATATTTTTGTATGCAATTTTGCCAAATATATATATTTTTGGAAGCAACTTTCTCTATATGCTATATTCAGTGGTATATGCATTTTTATGCACATTTCCCTCCTCATTTACATATTTTTGGGTTGGAGAGCTGCATCTCCACATTCAGAGAATGAACTTCAGATAGCTGCATTTTGGTTTCTGTATTGTTTCAGGAAGGGTAAATTAGCTAGGCTTGCATTAAAATGCAAACCAACCTGAGTTCCTCCCCCTGCCCCAACCATTCAGGCTACATTGTGACTCCTAGCCATTTTCCCTCCATGCATTTGTGGCCAACCTCATATCCAATGGCACTGAATTGCAAGAATTCATGACATATTATGTGACGAAGCCCTGCCTTGAATCTACTCTCCGTCAAGTTTGTTGGATGACCTCAAGTTCTAACATGATGAGAGAGGGAGGGAAACCTCTCTATTTTCTCTGCATACTTTAATAAACATTCATTATGGAGCTCATTCCTAGGAGATGTTTGTACACAGAGTGACCTTCATGAGACACCCCACATCTGAAGAAAATTCAAATCAGTCCCTGTCATCTTTTTTTAAGTGATCATGTTGCATTGACACCCTGGCTTTGACTGGAGTTTATGCAAGGTATGTTGCTCCTTTGTCGACAGCTGCTGACAAGCACAAAAGAGCCACTCTTGCTGCTGATAATAATGGTTAATTTATCACATAGAGCAGTGGCTGACCTCTATGAGTCCCAGGCCCTCCATCACCTTCACACCTGCTCAAGCTAATTGTTTGAGCCAAGTGTAAATGAAAATCAACTGGGCCAATAATGAATGGAGGCTATTACTCGCAACAGCACATCGGTTGACAAAGTTTTATCAAGCAATGTTTGTGCCTTCATCACAGCTCCCCTGGCGTTGCTTTCTTTAAAAAACAAAGATCATGCAAAGAATTCAGCCCAGTAAATGGAAAGGAGCTCAGAGAACTGACACCCACACCAAGCCACTCTCCCAAAGCTTTGATGTTTCCTTGTGATTGGTAGTGTTTGGGCAAAGTGGCCAAGGGTGCTTTTTCAACATCAGGAAGTGCTGGTGCTGCATAGGATCTTGGCAAAGTCCCACCTGGCCCAGGCCTTGGAGAGACCACCTCTGAGGAAGATACTTGTGACTTTGCAAAGAACCCCAGGATAACTGAAAACTTGGAAGAACCCTCAGTGTGCCTTGTCTCATGGCTGTCTCATCTTTGCCTCCTGATAAGCTCTCCAACCACATCCCAAGCCCTAACTTGATCCTGATTCTCTCCTTCACACCTAGGCCTCAAAAGTGAAGGTGGTGGCAGACCCTAGTGGGAAACCCAGATATGGCATAGGAGCACCTGTTTGGCTGCGAGAAGGCTCTATCACCATGAGACTCCTCAGGAGGAGGAAGATGATCCATGACCAAACAGAGGAGGAGCTAGAGCAGTGAGGATATCAGTCTCTCCGTCTTCTCTGGACCCTTTGCTGGGTTAACAGCTCCCTGTTGGGCTCCTTAAATCTCTCCTGAGCCCAGATAGTTCTACAGAAAGTGTTGACTCTTGTATTCCAGGAGTAACGGATAGTTTATGCATGCAGCTGAATCACTGAAAGGCCTTGTTCAGACATTCTTCATGTTACACGTCTACATTCAGGAAGACAAGAAGCTGCCTTATATCAGAGCTTAATAAATATGACACAGAACCAAAGCAAATAAAAGATTACATGAGAAAATGGGTCCAGACTTTTGAAGAAAGTAAGGAAGACTTTATGGGGGAAAGGGGAAATTGTTTTAAGATCATGACTCGATGGTATATCATTCTGGTCCAGATGCAAAAGCTTAGTACAAATTATTCCACCACATGTTGGAAATCCCAAACAGAGAGGTGGGGGGGGGGTTTCCACATGTGGTGGGAATGTGATGTGTCTAAAAAGTATTGGAAGAAAAGTAAAAATCAAATTAAAAAGAATGAATGATATGGAATTCCTCTCCATTCAGTAAAACTGAATTATGGGGAAATCTCGGTGGTATTAGAAGATAACGAATTAGATTCTCATATGTTAACCATGGCAAAAATATTGTTTGCTAAGGCATCGAGATCAGTTAACACATCATCCATTAAAGAGTGGGTAGAATTGGCTGCTGTGGCCAAATTAAATCACAGATTTAGACAACAAAACAAAGGTATGATAGCTTGTAGATAAGGTAGAATAATTTTGTTGAATACAAAATTATATTGTATTGAGGGCACATGTGTAAAGTAAAAATAAACCATCGCAAAAAGAAAGAAAAAAGAAGCTGCTTTATACCAGGTCAGAGTATTTTTGTTCATCCAGCTGCCAATTAGGCTGCAGGCACACTTGTTGCTTCAAAAGCAGCGAGAATGGTTTTTCCACCTGCGCTTTGAAGCGACTCTGCCCTCGGCTGGACACACCTCCCTTCCCCACTGCTGACTTCAGGCCTTTCAAGACCGCCCACAGCAAAGTGTTGGGCCAATCACTGTTTCTGCCTGAGCCTACAGCAAAGCATTTCCATTGGCCACACCTAGAGGGGCAACGGGTTAATCTACCAATCGTTGCGAAATCTGCTTGAAGCTGAATTTTAAACAATGCAGTTAAGCTGATCCAGCCAGGTTTTAAAGTAAAAAGGGGCAGAGTTTGAGTAGCATTGTGTGCCCCAGTTGTCAGAAAAGAAGGGTAGAGAAACACTGGAACCAGCACAACAGTAAGTGTACTTTCTTGTCTGCTCTGACCGGCAACAGTTCTCCATGTTCTCAGGCAAGGAAAGATCTTCACCATCACCTGCCATGTGAGATCCTTGTTAAATCCCAGAGGTTAAAGCTGTGAGCATCTGCACGCAACGCATGTGCTCTACCACTGAGCTAATTTGTTCAGTTTGCTGAACGTATGAAATGATTTAAAAAGGAATAGGTGATATTACTTATGGAGTGGAGGAACATAGGAAGTAACATCAGCCATCCAGTTCAGTATTGCCTGCACTGACTGGCAGTGACTCTCCAGGGTTTTAGGCAGGGAGTCTCTCCCATCCCTACCTGGAGATGCCAGGGATCAAACCTGGGATCTTCTGCATGCAATGCAGAAGCTCTACCACTGAGCTGTGGCCCTTCCCCAAGAGGTCTTCTTGCTGGTGGTCTTCAAGGAGATGCTGGACAGTCACAGCTGAGGGTCTGCTGGGTATAGCTTTTCTGTGCCAAGCAGGAGGTTAGACCAGATTACCCACAGGACTAACTAACAGCAGGCAATAGAATGTACATTCTGACTCCGCAGAAAAACATCAGCCACAATATAACAAAGACCTGTGATCTGCAATGGGTTGGTAATCTTAGGTAGGCCTTCAGTGGGATTAAGTGGGATCAATTTTTTGTTTGAACTGTGGTTATTATATTTGAGATGCATATGAATGTTCCACCCAGCAATTAGCATTTATTGAGCAATCAAGGAGCACAAATCAATGTCTCGTCAGTCAGTTACTACAGCAGGTGTATTGCCTGCGTCATGTCTGAGGTGATATCAGGAGATATGAAAACTCTGTCTGGTGGCCTTTGATCTGTGATGGCCCATTTTCTAATACAAATCCCTTGTCAACATAAAAGCCCTGTGAATAAAACAGAAAGTCTATCTATTCTATCCCACCATCCTCCTTCACCAGCCTTCCCTTGTAGATTGCCCTCCCTCTTAACTGGTAGTGCAGGAATGGGCCCTCCAAATGTTATGTGATGTTATGGTTTATTTCTATGCTGCCTTTTGGCTAAAAAGGCCTTCAAGGTGGCTCACAAAAAAAAATGTTGCTGGACTCCATCTCCCATCAGCCCCAGCCAGCATAGCCAATGGTCAGGGGTGATGGTGGGAATTGTAGTCTAGTCCAACAACATCTGGAAGTACCTTTGAACATGGAGGCTTCATACGGCCATCTTGAAAATAGCCACTGATGGATCTAGTCCCCTTTTAATACCTTCTAACCTAGAGACAAATACCACATCTTGCAACAGCACATTCCATCCAAGTGGGTCATGAAATCATTCATTCGTGGGGGAACCAGATTTAAATTGAAGCCCTCAAAGTGAACTTCAGAGTTGATCAAGTTAATTTTGATGATGGTTGGTGGGAAAAAGCTGGGCTGCTAGGGGGGCAGTTTGTTTACTGGCTGTGGCTTCAGGTTTGGCCTCATCACTGGGGCAATTCAAGAGTGTGGTTTGCAGGAATTCATCTGGATCCTAAGATTTTTCAGGTTCACTCTCTCTCTCTCTCTCTGGTCTGTGTAACAAAAAGAAACCTTCCAAGTTGGAATCTTCAATGTACTTGTCAACACACAAACTCATTTTCTCAAAAAGCTTCAACAGGGAAAGGTCCATTGAAATGAATGGAGCCCTCTCACAATCCTGCCTGGCTGATTAAGCTTCTAGCCCCTATTGACTAGTATGCAGCAAAGCCAACTAGAGGGAGGTAGACAATGGCTTGGTTGATGCAATTTGAGGAGGGCTACCTGTCTGTTAGGAAGACGGCATTTAGGGAGCTTCACAAGGACTGTCATTCACTAGCAGGCCATGTGCTAGTGGCTGTACAACAATTTGCACAATGAATTTGGCTGGCCAAAGAGAGAATAATAATTATTCTAATAAGGGTGTGTGTGTGTGTGTGTGTTGGGCTGGGGTGAACTTCCCTTCCAAAAAGAAAAGAGAGAGGCAGACAAATGTATGACACCTGTCAACACCCGTGTCATTACTGAGAGCAATAACTAGTCAAGAGTCAATCTCAAAGGCTGGCTGACTTTTTCTTCCCCTCTGCGCTCTGTTCTGTTGGAGCTCAGGGTGGTCACAGCTCCTTTAACAATATTTATAATGAAGGAACAACGTTGGAGTTGTCAAGGCTGATTATTCATCAAGGCTCCTCCTGCCCTGCCTCCCTTAGGCTAACTGTCCAAGTACCTGATTCCCAATTCTCAAACACAAAAGCGACGAGAGCTTGAAAGCCACGCTGACTAATAAAGTTTGCATATCCCTAAGAACAAGAGCATACAATCAAGAAGAAAAGGAATGGCAAGATTAAACAAAAGCAGTCAGCTTGGATGGGAAATAATAAAAATTTAAAGAGGCAAGGACTTAGTGGATTTCTCCTCTCTCTCTCTCTCTCATTTTTTGGCACTAGTTCATTTACATTTCAGTGTATCTGAACAAATCTGCCCATTTTTATCTCTCAGCTTCAAAGGATATTAAACATCCAGGTACTGAAATCAAAGTTTTGGAGACAGGCAAGCAGGTGGAGGAGGAGTTGGCCCTACATGTCACAAGTGAAAGGCCTTCAGCTTCAGCTTGCCACATGCCCAGATGACCGAGAGAGGGAGGGAGGGAGAACATCAGCCCAGAGAAAGAAAGGTCCAGGTCACTTCTTGGCTCCATATTTATTTTCAGAAGTGTATACCAAGGATAACTGTTGTGGTTTCCTCCAGATGTGGTGGACTACAATTCCCATCAGCCCTAGCCAGCACGGCTTATGGTCACGGATGACCATAGGGAGGGCACAACATTGGTGTATACCATACGACAGGATGGGTGGGGACCCTGCTGCCGGATTCCAACTCCTGCCATCCCCTGGCTGGAGGTGATGGTGGGCCACAGATTCTCCACCCCTGTCCTGAGTTATCAGTTCAACAGTCAGCAAAATTCTAATGGAGGAGCAAAACAGGCAATGCTTGGGTTTGGGTGCAGCCTAGATGCCAAGGTTTGGGGAGCCTCCACAAAATCCACAGGTGCACAACTGGCCAGCAGGTCCATCAAAGTGCTGGTTGTTGGAGCCCAGGGCACTGTCTTGTTCACCCCTTCTGATTAGGGATGGGACAGTCACCCAATGGCAGAGCACATGCTTTGCATGCAAGGGGTCCAAGGCTCAGTCCTGGCTATCTCCAGCTAAGAGGGGTCAGGGAGGAGGTGGAGGGAAAGAATTCCCTCTGCCCGGATCCTGGAGAGTTGCTGCCAGTCAGAGGAGACAGCACTGCTCAGCTATTGGGATTAATCATCTGGTCTGGCCCAAGGCTGCGCCTTGTGCTCCAGCGGAGACAGAACGAAGCACACATCTTATTTTCCATCTTCTAGAGGACAGAGTTTGAGAGCCAGTGTGGTATAGTGGTTAAGGTGCTGGACTATGACCTGGGAGACCAGGGTTTGAATCCCCACACAGCCATGAAGCTCACTGGGTGACCTTGGGCTAGTCACTGCCTCTCAGCCTCAGAGGAAGGCAATGGTAAACCCCCTCTGAATACCGCTTACCATGAAAACCTTATTCAGAGGGTCACCATAAGTTGGGATCAACTTGAAGGCAGTCCATTTCTATTTTTCAGACAGAGTTTAGGACTTTGAAATGACTGTACCAAATGATGATGATAATATTAATAATAATAAACCCAGAGTTCTGGAACATGAGATTTTTCTTCCTTTCATGCTCCTCTTATCCCCACTTCTCCTGATGAAACGATACATAAGTATTATTATTTTCCCAGACTAGGCTGCATAACACAGCATTTCATTCTAGAATCAATAGAGATAGTTCTTGCTTTTCACCTAGTTCACACTCTAGATCTATTGCATGTTTTTTTGCCCCTGAAAAGCACTTCTTGAGAAACTGGTTTCATTCAAAAAATGAAGGCTCACTGCAGACTGATTCTGCATTACCTCACAGTGTGTCACTCTATTTGAACACAGATGTAGGTGGGGGGTAGCCACTCCTGCCCAGTGATGTTGTGGGTAGGTGTGTATACCAAGAACTCAAGGAGAGAGTTTTCAAATGTGTCAGCCAGAGCCGGCTCCAAAGGGCGGTCAGGTGGGGCCCTGACTGAGGGCCCCACAGCCCACAGGGGCCCTTGAAGGGCCCCTTGTTATAGTGGGGGAGTAGCGCTCCCCTTCTGCAGCAGGCTCCCTGCTGCAGATTGCAGGAAGGGAGCTGCCGGGTTGCTTGCCAGCCGGCAGGCCTGCACTCACTCACTTGCTCTCCCTCCACCCCACCTGCTAGCCCTCCTCCCACTCGCTTGCTGCCATCCCACCCCCCAACTCGCTCACTCACTCGTTCGTGTGACCTCCCGCTCCTCAGCCTGCCTGGTAGGTAGGTAGATAGGTAAGTAGGTGGGGCATGCGTGCATGCGTGTGTATGCTGGGGCCCAGGGCAGGCTGGTGCCCAAGGGCCCTGGCATGCCTGGGGCCGGCCCTGGTGTCAGCTAATAAAGCTATGATAAACACATATCAAGTAACCACACCCACTTGTCTGGACAGCAGGATCTACAAGCACTCCAGCCTGAAAGCAGCATGTTGCGGACAAGCATGAACGTTTACTCAGAATAGAGACTAAGTTCATCATAGCCATTAATTTCAATGGGTCTGTTCGAATCACTTATCTATCAGCCTCAGTGTTCCTCATCTGTAAAATAGGAGTATTAATTTACCAGATCTTTGTGCAGCATTGCTGACCAATGGTTTCAGAATTCTGTGCTAGAATCACCAGCCTCAGATGCATAGAGTTGCAGCCTGATAGAGCAATCGTATGGATGTTTGGTTCATAAATATCATTGTGTTCAGTGGCGAATGGCTACACCTACATGCATGCAGAAGGTCCCAGGATCAGTCCCCAGCATCTCCAGGAAGGCCTGGGAATGCCCCCTGCCTGAAACCCTCAAGGGTCACTGCCAATCTGTGTGGACAATACTGAGCTAAATGGACAAACGGTCTGTCTCAGTATGTAACAGCCTCTTATGTTCTACTCAGGTTTACTCTTCAGCAAATGTATAGAGGGTTTCAGCCTGATTTAGGCAGAGCTTGGAAAAGTTACTTTTTAAAACTACAACTTCCATCAGCCCCAGCCAGCATGGCCACTGGATTGGACTGATGGGAGTTGTAGTTCAAAAAAGTAACTTTTCCAAGCTCTGGATTTAGGTCAGACTATGCTAGGTGCAGTGCATATTTCATTTGAGGCTGCTGGGATAAAGAAACACCTTGGCTGCTTAGTTATTTGGATGTGCCGCCAGACTCCCATGTGAATGAGATAACCAGTACTCTGTATTCTAAAGAAGTGATAAAATATGAATCGCTCAGATGGTGGAGAAAATATTCAAAGAGAAGACCCTGAATCAGGGGGTAAAGTGGTTCACAGCTGGGAAAGTGAAGACCCACCCCTACCACAAGAAATGTCACTAGTCTTTTTTAAAAACAACTCTTTCCCCATAAGTCATTATTCTTTGGATGTTTCACCTGAGTAAGAACCTCCAAAACGTGCCGCAAAATTTCACTATGGGCAAACTTAGCAGCAATGTATCTCACCCGTCACGCTCAAGATGATGTACTTGGTTCCTCCCATTTTATCCTCACAACAACCCTACAAGGCAGGTTAAGCTGAGAGAAAGAGAGAGAGAGAGAGAGAGAGAGAGAGAGAGAGAGAGCACAACATATCCAATGAGTTTCTTGGCTGAATGAGGATTTGGAGGCAAGTCACCCCAGTCCAAGTCTGACATTCTAGCCACTACACCACACTGGCACTTAGGGATGTGTAGGCTTCCATGTGAGAAAATTTTCTTATCTAGTGTTGTTAACTGATTTGGTTTTTAATCCCTTTGCCCAAGCAAAATTTGCCTCACAATTTCACTTTAGACAAAATTTAGTACACACACAATGAGAATTCTCTTCATGAACCAACAAATCCAAAATGGATTGCATTTTAGATTTATTACAGACATACCGAGAATGCTGATCTCCAGAAAAATCCTAATAGGAGAAGGGATGCTCTAATAGTCTCTACTTTGCATTTGATTTCAATGGAATAGAATGTTTCTTCTCTTATTTGTTTCCTCCTAAAAGTAACAACTACTTTGCGGCGTCTTGTTACAGAATGCCTGCCTGCATCTGAGAACATCTGCAGGAGATGCATCTGCTCCATAGCTGTTAAATCTCAATAAACACACTTAAAGTAATCAATGGAAGTTTAATGTGCAATTACTGTCTTATTAAATCCAAACAGACTGCCTTGTATGGCCTTGTAGCTGAAGGGTGGGTGCTCCCCTTCCCAACAACAGAGTTATGGCGTTGCGCATGCAGAGAAGTTGAATTGAACATGATTTTTTTTAAAAAAAACACATTTTTATTTAATGGAGTTTTTTTAGGAGAATCACAACACCTCAAATCTAGCATATTACATTTCAAAATTATTTTAAACTTTAAAATAACCTCAGAACAATTCGCCCAACCCACAGAATAAAACACCAGCACCGTGATGACAGCCCCCATCAGCTCCCATCAGCTCCAGCCAGCTTGGCTCCATGTTGGAGCTCAACTGGAAACAAAAAATGGTCAGCATCCCAAGACCCACTAAGAGAGGAGAGAAAAATCCCAAGATGTTGAGAAAAAATTATTCCTTGGGAAAGCCCAACACTTTTCAGGCTCTAGTATATTGGGCCTTTATCAGAGGCTATAAACAAGATAGACTACATTAATACATATAACTAGACTATTATTAATCACAACATAGAATACAGCATTCAAACACAGTACTAGAGGCCGAAACATTTTGGGCTTTCCCAAGTAATAATTTTTTCTCAGTATTTGGGGATTTTTTTCTCTATTCTTAGTGGTTCCATGATGGATCTCAACAACATCTGGAGGGCACCAAATTAGCCACCCATGGTTTAGAGCTTTAAAGGTCATCAGAAGCCCTTTAAATTGGGCCTGGAAACAAACTGACAACCACTGTAAACAGCACAATATAGGAGTAATACGATCCAGCTACCAGGTGGCTGCATTTTGCACTAGTCGAAGTTTCTGAATCGCCTTTAAAAGCAGCCTCACATAGAGCTAGAGATGTCAGACAGGGATTTCTCACCATCTCCTTGAACTATAACATGCCATCACAAGTAGGGTTGCCAGGTTCCTGGCCTGAGACTGATCCTATATCTTTAGGAGAAGAGAAAGTCAGCCAAGTGCAGGTGTTCTTGCAACTCTATAATGGGAAAAACCACAAGGTGGAATTCTCCTTTCCCCCTGCACAACTTTTAAAGATGCAGAAGACCTCTGGCAGCCTGGGCCTGGCAACCAAGAGGTATTCTGTATCTTTAAAAGTTGTGCAGGGGGAAGGGAGAATTCCACCTTGTGGTTTTTCCCATTACAAAGTTGCAAGAACACCTGCACTTGGCTGACTTTCTCTTCTCCTAAAGATACAGGATCAGTCTCAGGCCAGGAACCTGGCAACCCTAAGACAAGCCGTGTCACACAAGCTGGTTTGCAACTGATACATTATCATGACCTGGACTTCCAATAGCAACCTGGACATTGACTCAGAAAAAGGCCAAGAAGAATCAAGGCCCTGACACCATTGAGTCTGATTCCAGCCACCAGAAACCTTCTGAACTTGCATCCACCATGCCAGAACCCAAGGTGAATATAGCCCCCAAGATGGATCCCACCAGGGGACTGGGATCCCTGTCCCCAAGGGCATCATATCCCATTGAGTCCATGCACAAGCGCAGTCCATGTGCTTGGTTAGCATTGGCAGAGAGGCAGCAGAGGGCTGCCTTTAAGGACATCAATTTTCAAGTAGGTGGGCAGAGCCTGGGAAGGGGTAGTAAGGCTGGAGGACTATATAAGAGTTCAATCACTAGCCAATTCAGTCCAAATTGTCTTGTCTTTGGGACCTGTCCAGGGTCCTGAAGGAACTGTCCTTGACCACTCTCTTTCCCTGACTCTGGTTGTGGGCCTCTGAAGTTGCTCCACAGTCTCTGGCTGTTATTCCAGATGGCTCCTCAGCTAGCTTCCTCCAGGCTCCACAGGCCAGTGTAGCATTCATCTGCCCAAAGCATTGCCTTCACTGAAACAGCCACATCCATCCCACTACTGGACCACCCATTATACCAGTTTTATAATCTACATAATCTGAATTTTATCTCTAGACTGTACGGTGTCCTGTAAAAAGAAAATTAACAGGTGGACTGGAAGTAGTCTGAGTTCTCAAATGTTTGGGAACTACAGATCTAAGCACATCAGCCACCCATTAAAAAATACCTTGCTGAACTTCAGGTGCATAACTTTCTTGTTCCAGCAGATGTTTTAAGATAGTGTTTGGTTTTAGGATAAATCTTTATTGTTTTATTTTCTGTATGATTTATTTTTATGCACACTGCTTAGAAATGCTAATGCTTAAGAGGCATATAAATGTCTTAAATAAATGAATAAATAATACATAGCTCCTGAAATAGTTACCTATTAACTGTTAACTTACGGGAAATAGTTGTCATTGTGTCTCCACATACAAAAATAAAAAGTTCCACTCTCCTTAACAAAATCAGGAGCACTTACTTTTAATTTGCATTTTTCCTACAAGCAGAATATAGGAGTGCATTCTTAATATTTGTCTTCAGCACATATTTTATCTAATGGAATATTAAAAGTTAATTTTTATGTTTATTTAACCTATAGTTGAGTGTTTTACCTTAACTCGGTCTTTTTGAAACTGCATCTTCATGTTCCTACATTGTTATGGGGATTCAGATCCCTGCATTAAACAGATCCATGATATTGTTTCCAAATCATGTGAAACACGGGTTCCCCTCTATTCTGCACTGGTTAAGCCTCATCGTTTGGACAATTCTGGACACCGCACTTTAAGAAGGATGCAGACAAACTGGAATGGGTTCAGAGGAGGGCAACGAGGATGATCAGGAGACTGGAAACAAAGCCCTATGAGGAGAGACAGAAAGAACTGGGCATGTTTAGCCTGGAGAAGAGAAGACTGGGGGGAGATATGATAGCACTCTTCAAGTACATGAAAGGTTGTCACACAGAGGAGTGCCAGGATCTCTTCTTGATCATCCCTGAGCGCAGGACACAGAAAAAAGAGCTCAAGTTGCAGGAAGCCAGATTTCAGCTGAACATCAGTGGAACCAATGACCTAGGGAGATGATGGGCTCTCCAACACTGTAGGCATCAAGACTAGGCAGCTGGACAGCCACCTGTTGAGTATGCTTTAAGTTGGATTCCTGCATTGAGCAGAGGGTTGAACTCAATGGCATAGGCCCCTTCCCACTGTTCTATGATTCTATGATCCCTACATTGAGCAGGAAGTTGAGCTAGATGACCTCCATGTTCTCTTCTAATTCTAAAATGCTATGATTTTATGATATACCTAAGGCAGGATGCGCTCTGCAGCTTGGCATGGCTTACATCAACTCTGTTTAGAAAGATTAACAATGCAATCCTACACATATTTACCCAGAGGTAAGTCTTGCTGTGTTCCAACAGGGCTTGCTCTCTCCTAAGTGCGTTTGGGATTGCAGCACACTTATGGGGAAGCAAGCTCCATTAGACTTATTTCCATGTAAACATGCATAGGATTGTACTGTCAATCATTAAAAACAAATTAGCAGATGTTTCCATTCCATTGTGTTGAAGAGATGATTGCCAAAATAACTGCACTATGCAATTTATTTGAACTGATACCCAGTTACTGTTCTCTCCCCTGCACACACACACCTATTTCTTTCTTGATTTTTATGTTTTACTTCTTTGCCTAGAGCAAAGCTGACTTTCTTCCCTTCGTGTTTTTTCTTTATATTGTCAGCCAGACACAGACAAACAGAAAGGTGAAGATAACAAATCTCTCTCCCCCCTCAAACTTCATCCCTTTGTGGAAGAGCTGTAGGCCACAGTTATCATCTCCTCTGCTGCTCATCCCTATTTGCATATCCAAGACCTCCTGAGGCTGCAAAGGCATTTGCACCCCCATCACTAGGGAGTGAAGTGAGTGGAAAAAATAAAGGCCCCTCCCCCACATGTTATTCAAGATCCTGCTCAGGATTTTTCTTTCTTTCTAAAGGAGGGGGTAGCCCCTCAACTGCACATACACTTGAAATGGAATTTTGGTTTCCAGACACCCTTATCACGAGACTTTCACAACAAGGCTACCTGTAGAAGGTTTAGCCCCTACAGTCAGAGGTGGTCATGAAGTAATCTGATGAGGCTCCCTGAGGTTGTGGTTCTGAGGTGCTGTTGAGAGCATCAATATGGGAAGCAAATTATCGGACCCAGCGGATTGGATCCCACATTAATTAGCCCATCCTCATCAATATGCCAGGCCCCTTCTCTGAATGTTAACCTTTCATTTAAAAATGAACTGATAAATACACTAAGCACTTAAGCACTTTTAAGACCCATTTATTTCAATGGCAGAGCGCAGCACATGCTTAAGAGCTACCCACTGGACTTCAAAGAGCTGTACCTAACTTACTTTTACTCAGAAATTGATGGACCTATCTTAGTCATGCCCATTAATTCTGATTGCTCTACGCTGATTAAGACCAATGCTGGATACAATTAAGGTGCTTTACTTGGGCTTCCCTGCATCCTAAGTCTGTAGTCCTTGTGAAGTAAGCATGCAATCATTACTGATCTACAGGGTACATTCCCCTGCTCCAGCCCCACTGAAGTAGGCAGTGGTAGCCTTTCTTTCTCATTCATTTCAGTGCATAGAAGACATCCTTAAATCAGGGGCTAGACTCCAGCTCCCCTCAGACTCTTCCAATATGGTCAGTGGTCAGGGAGGAGTGGAGCTGTGGTTCAACAACATTAGGAGGACACCATTATTTCTGCTCTTGTCCTCACTCCTGCTGCCATCACTGTAGAAATATTAATCCCTAGAAGTTTGGGTCGAAGTTATTTGAAGGCTTGCCTAGTGGGCCAGCCCTACTGTTAGGCAGAATGAGATGGCTACTTCAGGTGGCAGATCTTGGGGGTGGGAGGTGGGGGATTCAGGCTTTGGAAACCAGAGTTTTGTACTCTAAACAGCTTGCCCTATGCCACCAAGGTAGCTAGCTATAGTGTTGAAGTGAGAGTCAGTTGCCACATGGGTTAATTTCTTTATGTGAAATTTTGTCCTTTACTTCAGGCAGCAAAATATCTTGGGCCTGTCCTGCCTGCTTTCACACATATAAACCTGCTCAGACCTTAAGACTGGCTTCGGAGGTCTACCTATGGACATGCCTTAAAGATCAATCAGATTGGCAGGCACTGAACACTGAACTGTTTTGTTTTTAACTTGTAATCTGCTCTGATGTCTTAAATGAAACAGCAGTATACAAATATATTTATAAATAAATAAAAATAGACACTTGGCTGCATTAAATTACTTAATTGCTGGTTTCTTCTCATTATTTTTATAGAAAACTAGGAAGCATTTAATTAAAGGCACAGGAACCTTTAAAAGACCACAACAGCACTTTGCCTATCCACACTAGACAGTCTGGTGCTGAAATTGCATTTTAATATCCAAAACAATGGGCCTGAAAAAACACAGAAAGAGATTATAGAAAGATAGGAATGCACTGGCTGACAGCGTCATCAAGCCACTCAGTAAAACATGAACAAATATAGCAACTCCAGTCAAAAGGAAGCAACCTTTGATTCTATTGAATTACATTACTTGCATTATTATTATGCAAATTATTATTATTAAAGGCATATCATTATTTGTACTATACTGTAAACAATTTTGCCATTCCAGAAATAAGGAAATAAAAACTAAGTTCCGGATGCCACTGAGACAAACAAAATCTGTTCCTGAGCCTGAAAAACAGCATTCCAGAAGCCAATAGGATTGCAACCTGCTTTTCTAACAGATGGCTCTAAATGGGGCCAATTTTCCTCCACATTTAGCAGTGAAACCAGAAATTAAGCACATTATGGGAAAGCATTAGTTCCCCCCCTGCTCATCCAGCCCCTTTCCAATCCATGCCATGCATTAGCACAATTATACTTCACCTATTTGCACAATTGTTTTTGGAATACGGAATCAACTTTAATTACATTTTTGTAATCAGAATCTAATTTTTTCTCTTTCTTTGCTCATTGTTGTCAATGTTGTCCCCCCCCCCCAAACCTTGACTTCTCATCACAGTCACTCTGGATGCTCTTTAGCATTGAAAAGTAGCGTAGAAACCTTAAGTGTAATTGGTGTCTTTCTTTAGTGGAAATTCTCTCCACTGGCCATGGGTAAGGCTTATAGAGTCACTATGCCTCGGTACGCATGCACAGAGTGTCTCTCAATCTGCAGTGAGCTACTGCTATCTGTCCTCTCATGCTTAGAATTAAGGAGCAGGCCTTCTTCCCAGAGCACCTGCCAATACTCCCACACAACCCTTTGTGCCACAGAACCTCTCTTTTTGAGAGATGTAGAGCCTAGCAGAATGTTAGGTTAAATCTGTACTATGCAAATTCATCTGCAGCTTTCATTTAATATTAAGAATGGGGGTCCCAAGTAGACGGGGAATGCAAGGGAGCCCAGCCAACGACTGTCAGAGATAACTGTCAGAGGCAGCCTCCTGGCTGTGGCAAGGGAATAAGGAGGCTTTCAAGTTTGTTTGGGACAGATAAAGGAAGTCGGAAAATGAAGAAAATCATCAAGCAGCTACTTCTTTTCTTTGATGGTGTTCCTACTTCACACTAGCAAGATGGTTTGCATTTCTAATTAAAAGCTAGAGATTCAGCTGGCTGAAGAACTTATTCTTTAATACTTAGTGTGTATTCCAAGTTGAAGCTATGCAATTTGATATAAGCACCACTGAGTTCAATGACAATTACTGTAATGGAAAATTACTGTACATAGGTTCTCAGTCATGCTAATCCCAATGTATTATGTATTATGATGCATACTGCTACTCTTAGGTGTGTGTGTATCATAATGGGTCAATAATTGGATCAATAATGCATCCAATATTGGATCAATACATCTGTATGCATTTGTGGTCCCTCTATTGGGAGACCCTCCATTTTTATTGGAATTACAATGCTGGGAGGGGTGGTTTTACCATCCCATCAAAAACTGCCCTCCTGTGCAGAAGTTAGGAAAAAAGCTTCTATTTGTGGCAATCTACTCCTGTGGCAGATTATCTATACAACAAAATATATCCCCATTTTATAGCAGTTTACTTCCCCCAAAGAATTCTGGGAATAGTCTTTTAGCCAAGGAAGGTGCAGCAACTTTTTTGCTGAGACTTACCCTTGATCCATTCACTTTCTCATCTTGCCTCAGGGAAAATACACGACTAATGTAATGTGCAATGGTAATGTAATGCACACTAAGGATGTGCCTTATCTCTGCATGTGCCCCAAATTATGAGATGAATTGGGGTGACTGGAGAAGGTTCTCATGTTCGTGAAAAGGGAGATATAGCAAGTTAACTAGTTGCAGTCATCGTAAGAGCTTTCATCCATCTTATGACATTATAACACCTATCCGTATTCCTCGAAGCATAGATCAACCCGCCCCGGAAAAACAAATATCCACCGATCATTCAGTTTTATTCTTTAATGCAAGATCAGTGAATAACAAAACGGCAATCATTTATGATCTGATTAAAGATGAACAGGCTGATTTTGCATGTATAACTGAAACATGGCTGGAAGAACCAGGGGGAGTGAATCTTAACAGTCTCTGCCCCCCAGGTTATTCAGCTTTCCATCAACCCAGACTTGTTAATCGAGGAGGGGGTATAGCAATTATTTATCGTGAATCACTTCCTTTTTCTAGACTATCGTGTCAACAGTACTCTAGCTTTGAATCCCTGTGCCTTAAGCTTAATTCACAAGACCCTATTGTTATTTTGTTAATTTACTGCCCCCCCCCAATATTTTAAATCAATCCTTATCAGAGCTATTTGACCTAAACTCAGGATTATGGCTAGAATCCCAAAAACTGTTAGTATTAGGAGATTTTAATATTCACGCGGAATCCCCCTCTATTAAGTTGGTACAAGAGTTCTTGACCATGATGTCCACCTTAGGACTTCAACAATTAGTAGGTGTTCCAACTCATATGGCGGGCCACACTCTCGACCGTATTTTTCAATCAGATCCAGATGCTAAGAATTTTCAAATTGATAATGTGGCTACTTCGCCATTATTATGGTCGGATCATTATTTGATCCAATTCAAATTATTAATTCCGTCCTTCTCTACTGAGACTAATATTTCCTCTAGATTATATCGTCCAAAAAGATTACTAGACCCAGATATATTCGCATCTAGGCTACAAGAGTATGCTGACCCCCATATGGGAGAGTCAATCGAAATTTTGACCAACTCTTGGAATAATAGGATGACCGAAATAGTGGATGAAATGGCCCCTCTCCGCCCACTGAAAATGATGAGATCGAAATTAGCTCCGTGGTTCTCAAAAGACCTATTAAAAATGAAACGTTCCTACCGGCGTCTAGAACGGCGCTGGAAAAAGTCAACTAGCTCATTTGATAAGATTCAAGCCAACAAATGTGCAAAAACCTATGCCTCGATGAGAATGGCAGCCCGAAAATCTTTTTATTCGACCTCTATTGCCTCATCGAGTAATCATCCAAAAGAACTGTTCCGGATAGTGAATAATCTCCTTCAAACACCACAAACAAACTCTCATTTAATCTGCTCTCAAGCCCGCTGCCAAGAATTCACCTCATTTTTTGAAGCTAAGGTGGATCAGATTCGTTTTAATATAGATCATACTGAAATGGCAGAGGAAAAGAACATCAGATCAGAAAATGACTACCCTGCGCTTTTTGCCACCTTTCAATTAATCTTTCCAGATGACATTCCTCGATTTCTAAATGGAATGAATCCAACAACCTGTTTACTTGATCCATGTCCTTCCTGGTTGATAAAAACATCAAATTTGAAATTAGCAAGCTGGATTAGTATAATCGTACATTCTTCTCTTCAACAAGGCCACTTACCGGAATGCCTAAAAGAAGCAATGGTTACACCTTTACTAAAAAAACCCTCTGTCGACCCTAAAATATTAAATAATTATCGACCGGTATCTAATCTACCTTTTCTGAGTAAAATCATTGAGAGAGTGGTAGCCTCACAGCTTCAAAAGTTTATAGACACCTCCGACTGTTATGACCTCTTCCAATCTGGTTTCAGACCGAATCATGGGACTGAAACGGCTCTAGTCGCATTAGTCGACGATCTTCGACTAGAACATGACAAAGGCAATCTGTCCCTTCTAGTTTTATTGGATTTATCTGCCGCATTCGACACAATTGATCACAGCATTCTGTTAGACCGTCTCTTTAAAATGGGTCTCAGAGGTACAGTACTAAAATGGCTTCGCTCCTTTTTGGAAAAAAGGCTTCAGAGAGTTGCTCTCGGGGATCATTGCTCTAAACCCTGGCCATTAAAATATGGCGTTCCACAGGGCTCTGTTTTATCCCCGATGTTATTTAATATTTATGTAAGCCCTTTAGGAAAAATCATTCGAAAATTTGGGATTCATTATCACCAATATGCCGATGATACACAACTGTATTGTTCCTTTCCACCGAACACTGTAGAGACTGTCAACTGCCTTAATCAATGTCTCCTAGCAGTGCAAAGTTGGATGAATAAAAACAAATTGATACTAAACCCAGAAAAAACAGAGGTCATTCTCATTGGCAAAAATCTCCCCCAAGGAACTGGACATCTGCCTTCACTTGACGGAGTTTTTCTCCCTTTAAAATCTCAAGTCCGTAGTTTAGGTATAATCTTGGACTCAGCCCTAACCTTTGAACCCCAGGTTGCAGCCGTGTCTAGAGCCACATTTGCAAAACTAAAACTGGTCCATCAACTCTGCCCATTTTTAGGAACATCAGAATTAATGAAAGTAACTCAGGCCTTAGTAACCTCTCGACTGGACTATTGTCATTCTTTATATGTTGGCCTTTCTGCTAGAGCACTTCGACCGCTCAAGCAGGTACAAAGAGCGGCCACGAGGATGATCACTAAAACTGGTCCTCGGGTTCATACTTCACCTCTTCTTTACCATCTTCACTGGCTCCCGATTAGCTCCAGACATCAGTTTAAGATTCTGGTTCTAACGTTTAAGGCTCTTCACGGACTGGCGCCGGTATATTTGACAAACCGTCTCGTTGAATTCAAAACCTATCGCCCTATGAGATCGATTTCTGAAAGCACTCTTATTATTCCCTCAACTTTCATGATCCGCCAAATGAACACCAGGAGGAAGGCCTTCTCAGTCATAGCCCCTACTCTTTGGAATAATTTACCATCTGAGATACGACGTTCCTCATTGAATTCCGTCGGCGGATTAAAACATACCTGTTTCAACTAGCTTTTAATGTTTGAAGTGAGATTGTTGTCGAACTTTTTAGTATTAATTTACTTATTTGTTTTTAGGTATTCTATTATGCTGTTTTTGTATTATCTCTGTTTTTTAATGTTCACCGCTCTGAATTCTGAGTTTCGGAACTAGAGCAGTATATAAATTTTTGGAATAAATAAATAAATAAATGAGTCAGATGATATCAAGGCATCTCTGGGTGGATCAGGGACTCCCTAATCTTCCACGTGGCTCTGTGGCCTCCACTTTCCAAAAACACCCACAACTGTGGTGCTTTTTTTTTTTTTAACTTGAGAAACAAAACCAAGCCGAGTGAGAAAATGCCAAGAACTTGAGCTGGGAGAGGCAGGGGTGAAGGTCGGCACATACTGAGTATGTCACAATCAGGGGTGTAGTGATCCAGGGTCTCAGGGGTCTTACACCCTTTACTTTTTTGGGAACAGGTTCCCAGCAGGATCTCTATGTCTCCAGGGTCCTATGAGCCAATCAGCACGAAAGGGGAGTGTGCTGGCCACTGAGAAGAGTCTTCTGAAATGTTTCCTTGTCCTTTCTTGCAGATTGGAGCCAATCAGAGTAAAAGGAGGTAAGTCAGCCACTGAGAAGACTCTTCTCAGTAGCGAACACTCTAACATACTCCCCTTTCATGCTGATTGGCTCCTAGGGACATCTGTTGCTGTGGGAGAAGTTGCATGTGGGAAGGAGTGTGGAGGTGATAATGGTGAGGAAGCCAGTGAGCAAGGGGGCATGGCTGTGAGGGGACATGGCATGACTATTATGAAGGGTCCCTGCACTTCTGAATTTGTCACCACGCTACTGGGGAGAGGGCAGAGAGATGGGGACAGCTTCCATTTTTATGGGCAGGTCTAGTGTTTAATCCCAGTGAATTGTTTTCCTAGGGCACTCCAATCACAGTGATGTCGAGGGAGTGAAAAATCTATGTTTTTCACATGGATCTATTTTCCCTATGCAAATCAATGGAGAGACCTCCACTGTATCCCCAAAAATCCATGGGGGGAAGCAGAAGGCCTCCACCTCCACCTGCCCCCGCCACCGATGGCCCTTTAGCAACAGGCTTCTTGTTGGGGGGGATGACATTTTCCCCACTCTGGCTTTCCTGTGCATTTATAGTATTTTTCCCCTTTGCAAGTCCATTGTATTCCCAAAGATCTGTGGGGGAGGGAGCCTTGAAGTCATGGAGTCCTTGCTGGGAGGATGACATTTTCCCCCCCCCGGCCTTTCGTGGGCAGCCATGCTCTTTTACCCACCCCTTCCTTCCAACCAAGTCAACAGTTAATCTTGCTCTCTCAGGACGAAGAGGCTGCATCTCCAAAGATCCTGTGGAGGGCAGAAGCCCATTCCCCATCAGGGGCCCATCCCAAAATGGTAACGTTTGCCCTTGCAGATGAACAACCACTGCTACCATTCTAAATCGGGGGGCGGGGGGCTTCATCCCCTCAGAAGAGGTTCCATGCCTTCAAATTGCACCCAGTTCTGGAAAGAAAAGAAGATTGTAGATGTTTTTCCTTTGTGTTTTAAAGGTGACCTGCCCTGAATGTATCTGTCTACAATTTGGCAAGCTTAATCCACTCTGGAGCAGCTGTTATGCCTCCAGATTTCATCCACTTCTGTGGGAAAAAAGAGATTATAGCCATTTTTAGATTGCGCATTGTAGTGAATGGGAAGAAAAGACTGCTGTTTTTAACAAGTTTTCATTTGGCCCCAAAGAATGTTTCAAATTGGAAAGAGAGCGACTCTGAAACAGCTCAGGGTGCTTTCCAAAGTGACAGCTACAAGTCAAACCTTGTGGCCAGCACACACCCCTAGCAGATGCATCCTTAAGATGTCACAGCATCTTTTCTCTTTAGCATAATTTTCACTGCCTATTTTGGGGGAGGCTGGTTTAATTTACAAGGCGATAGACTCGTTATGGCTTATGGCTGCAACGAATACGTTTGAACTGAACCGAAACTATATAAAAACATTTAATCTGCTCATCTTTTGCATCCGTTTAAGACAGAATTGAGCTAAGTGCCAGATGGTTGAGCTCCACAAGTGCCACTGTTGTCTGCCTGCCTCAGAGGTACTGTCACAGAACAGATAATATTTAGAGGCAATTTGGCTCCACGACAAGCAACCAGGCTCTTGGTATAAATTAAAAACAAACTGAAAATTTGCAAACGGCAGCAACTACATCTCACATTTCCTAAAAACAGTGTTTCCTCTCCCCCCCCCTTTTCTCCCTTATGCTGCACATACAGGAGAGACAACAGCAAATATAACGTCTCCTAGGTTGCAAAGCACTTGGAAGATTAGCCCGTGAGCTGATCATATGCCCAAAGAGCATACAGTGGAATCCTTGGTTCACTCTTTGCATCTCCTTCTTCCAGGCCTTCCAGCCAATCAATGGAGTTCCATCTGGCCTCTCTTCCAACGGGGAGACAGTTCCCCAACCCCCCCTTGCAATGGCCCCTGGCAAAAAGCAGTGATTAAAGCAACTAAGAGACTCACAGTTTTGCACAACATGGTCCCCCCATCCTCAAAGAACTCTTTTGCAAAGTTACCTTGCATTCAGTCCTAAATTACATGGATACCAAGGCAATGAGGAAGGAACGCTGTGACTACACCATGCCACAAGTACTTTGCACCAATGACAACCCAATCCTGCAATCGAAATGGGTTCTGCAGACCACCAGACTGTGTGGTGGGGAATGCGGGAGTCAGTTTCCATAGGCAATACAGAGAAAATGTCCACATTCAAAATACTGTGCTCAAGTCTGGTCATGCTGTCTCCAAAAAGGATACTGCAGAGCTGGAGAAGGTACAGAAAAGGACAACCGACATGATGATGATGAGGTGGTTGGAGCACCTTCCTGAGGGTGACTACATGCATCTCAAAAAAGAAAAGAGGAAATGTGTAACCAAAGAACAGAACACATGTTTGCTGTATGTGAGCAATGCAAGCAGGTAGGGGCTGTGCCCTTGCGTGGACTGCTTGGCAACCCACCCACCCCCCAGCCCATAGACCCCCCCACACTTCTCTTCCCCTGTACATGTCAGAAGTACAAAAAGGACAGGGATCCACTCCCCCTTGGACACAGATCACCTCCATTTCCATGTCTCCTCCTCCCTCCTATTCTGCCCCCCTTCTTTGTGCAGAAATACAATTTTCCCCCTTTCCCCTTTCCCCCTCCCCCCTTGTACACAGACCATCCCTGTTCCCCTCCCTCCTATTCTGCACCCCCTTGGCATGCACATCATCTTTACCTTTGCCCTTTCTCCTCCCCCTCCCTTTCCCCCAGGTCATCAAGGAACCTCCCCCTCTCCCTGCCCCACATCACCAGAGCACCCACTCTCCACCCTCCCCAAGTTGCCAAGGCAGGTCCCCCACCCTGACCTTCTCCCACAGAGGAGATGTGAAGCAGAAGAAGGAAGTGGATGGTGGAGGCTGGTCAGCCACCCAGGAAGGCCAGGCCTGGGCGGCTCCGCACCCATGTTGCTGCCCTCCTGTTCCTGCCATGTGCCCCTCGCTCTCTGGCTTCCTCACCGTTATCATCTCCACCCTCCTTCCCACATGCAACTTCCCCCACCACAGCAGATGTCCCTAAAAGCCAATGAGGCAAGGCTGAGCATCTGCCTTGGCTGGTCCCTCCACGGCTCACTCCGGTTGCTGCCCACCACTGCTGGCCTTTGCTCACAGGCTCGCCACCTGGTCTCACTTGCCCACCCTTTCTCCCCACCCTCCCATGAAAGGCAGCTCACCCAGGCTTCCACCAGCCTCTCGCTACCTCTCCCGCTCGCTGTCCGGTCTCGGCCAACCACCCTTCTTCCTCCCCCTGAAATCAGCACATGGTCTCCCATGACTCGTGGCTCATGCAGGCTGCCATCTGCCCGAGCCTGCTCTCTGTCTCGCTGTCTGCCTAGTCTGCTCCCCCATGCCACTGGCTGCCTCTCCACACAGCTGGCCGCTTGCTCTCCTACTCTCCGTTTGGTCTTACCTGCCCACCATAGGGCTCCTTAGTATCACTATGCTGTAGTTCACAGTGCCACCTGTCTGTGGCACTGTGAACTTCAGCATGACAGATTAGGGGCTTACATTTTTATTTATAGAGAGGTGTGTGTGTGTGTGTGACTTAAATAGAACTACAATACAACACATGATAGCAGGGAATACTCTGTCCAGATGACCAATGTCTGCTCAGTCGGCTGTCCAGGTGCTCAGTGCTGATGGGTATGTTCAAGGCTTCTGAACTCCCTTCTTATGATTGCTTACCTTCAAACTAGACATGGACCAGACAACCCTTTCGATAGAGAATACCTTCAAGTAGAGGACTGGCCTTTGACAGTTCTTCAAATTGAGGATTGTCCTTTGTAAAGCAGGACATATGGCTATTCTAACCTTCCCTATAAGTGTTTGTGACTTTTTATTTTAGTAAACGGGGCATGTTAGAGGGCTTTAAAATTATACAAAGGGTGGATAAAATGCAGAGAGGGGAGATTTGTCTCCCTCACTCATAACACTAGAATTTAGGGGCAAGCAATGAATGTTATGGGCAGGTGCAAACCCCCCTTCCCCTTTCACTGCCTGAAAACAGGGTGGAGAATTCTACAAGGCCACTTTTGCTCAGTCCTATAATGCTCAGCAAGAAGTTCATGCTGAATCTGGGAATGGTCATTGTGAGGAATTTAAGGGACAGTGCCATGTGGCCACAGTGAAAGGGGTGGTGAATAGGGTTGCCAGGCCCGGCCTCCAAGATGTCTTCTGTATCTTTAAAAGTTGTGCAGGGGGAAGGGAGAATTCCACCTTGTGGTTTTTCCCATTACAGGGTTGCAAGAACACCTGCACTTAGCTGACTTTCTCTTCTCCTGCAGATACAGGATCAGTCTCAGGCCCTGAGCCTGGCAACCGTAGTGGTGAATGATTTTGGCAACGGAGTTTTGGCTGCAATAGGCAGACTTACTCTGAAGTCAATGGAACTGACTTCTGAAGAGACATAGATAGGATTTTGCCATAAAGGGATTGGATGCATAAGAACTGAAAATTTAAAAAGTATTTGAACAATAGCAATATGATCAGTAATCTGTCTACTACAGATTCCCTGTAACATTTTCATGAGTCAAAAACTTTAGTTTCATCTGAGGCAGCTGCATCCTACAAGCGTTTTGCAGCTGAGTGTATTTCATGTAAACAAGACCCTGCTGCACCTGTAAATCTTTTAATATCCAAGTTAATGAATTCACATGCCTCCCCTTCCATCAAGGGCTCACCCTAACAGAGGCTTTTATTTCGACACAGAGCGTATATCCGGGGCGCAATTTGCAAGCTGCATGTAATCAAACTCACCCACTTGTAGGGTTACTTCAAATATTAAAATGTTTAAACATAATAAACAGCAGCAGAAAATTGACTTGTTTTATTCGTGCCTTTGCTAAGCACAACTGGATTACCAGCAGATTTGATGTAATTAATTATAAGCTTCTAGGGGAAATGTGGCATAGCAAACTCATTAATAGAAATGTTATACGTAGACAGGGTTTGTGTTTTGTAAAAATAATCCTGATAAGTCATCAACTCAATGGAAGGACGTTTGACACAGAGTTTTGCAAACTTTACAGTGATTTTTTTTTCTTATTATGGAAGCCATTTAAGAAGAGCTACAGAGCAGATAATGATGCCACCCCTCTAGAGCTTGAGACTCTTTCAGGAGCAGTGATAGCTCTGGCTAATCCACTGATTCTACACCCTAAGCTACTAGTCCTGTTGGTCTCTTGTGTTCTTATGTATGCTTTTACTCATGGAAGGGCTGCCAACTGTCAAGGACCTGATTTCCATCACTAACAAGGAACATAGACACAGAATGGCACAGGTCCCAATGGCACAGACTATGAAAGCTCTGGTCCTGAGGCATGACATGAACCTTGAGGCCAAGAGCCAGGGTCCCCCACAGCCTGGACTCACAGAAACTGCAGCATTCAAGCCCAGTTTCACCAAAAGATTAGCATCCTCTTCCTGAAAGGGCACAAACTCAACAGGTCCTGCTTACCAATACAGACAAGGCAAGATTGTGGAATGTACTCCCCGGGGAGGCTCACCGGGGACTGACTTTGTCATGCCTCCAGTGCCAGGCAAAGACATTTTTATTCTTCTGGGCTTTCAGAAAGCCCCAGTGGTCTGCCTGTTGGTCATTTATTTTTGGTTTTCACCCTTATGGGGGGTGGGGTGGTTATTGTATTGTTGAGTGATTTTAGTGGTTGAATCATTTCTTTGGAAATTGTTTCAGGATCCCTTTTGTGTGAAGCCATACATAAATTGAAATGAATCCAGGAAGAAATCACAGAGAGGTGGCACTGACCTCCAGGCCAGAAGGTTGCCCCTTTAAGGCTCTGTGTTGTTTATCAAGGGGGTGAAGCCTGAGTGAGATGGGTCCAGGCAGCATAGCACAGCTCTGCTGAGATGAGTTGTCACTAGAGTGATTTGTTGGCCGTGTCTGGGGTCCTGAAAGTCCTGGCTGTGACTGCCCTGAAGTTCTTATGCAAAATTGAACCTGCCTGTTCTCTCTCACTTGCTCTCTCTCTCATTAGACTTAAGAACATAAGAACATAAGAAGAGCCTGCTGGATCAGGACAGTGGCCCATCTAGTCCAGCATCCTGTTCTCACAGTGGCCAACCAGGTGCCTGGGGGAAGCCCACAAGCAGGACCCAAGTGCAAGAACACTCTCCCCTCCTGAGGCTTCCGGCAACTGGCTTTCAGAAGCATGACTAGGGTGGCAGAGCACAGCCATCATGGCTAGTAGCCATTGATAGCCCTGTCCTCCATGAATTTGTCTAATCTTCTTTTAAAGCCATCCAAGCTGGTGGCCATTACTGCCTCTTGTGGGAGCAAATTCCATAGTTTAACTATGCGCTGAGTAAAGAAGTACTTCCTTTTGTCTGTCCTGAATCTTCCAACATTCAGCTTCTTTGAATGTCCACGAGTTCTAGTATTATGAGAGAGGGAGAAGAACTTTTCTCTATCCACTTTCTCAATGCCATGCATAATTTTATACACTTCTATCATGTCTCCTCTGACCCGCCTTTTCTCTAAACTAAAAAGCCCCAAATGCTGCAACCTTTCCTCGTAAGGGAGTCGCTCCATCCCCTTGATCATTCTGGTTGCCCTCTTCTGAACCTTTTCCAACTCTAGAATATCCTTTTTGAGATGAGGCGACCAGAACTGTACACAGTATTCCAAATGCGGCCGCACCATAGATTTATACAACGGCATTATGATATCGGCTGTTTTATTTTCAATACCTTTCCTAATTATCGCTAGCATGGGATTTGCCTTTTTCACAGCTGCCGCACACTGGGTCGACATTTTCATCGTGCTGTCCACTACAACCCCGAGGTCTCTCTCCTGGTCAGTCACCGCCAGTTCAGACCCCATGAGCATATATGTGAAATTAAGATTTTTTGCTCCAATATGCATAATTTTACACTTACTTATATTGAATTGCATTTGCCATTTTTCCACCCATTCACTCAGTTTGGAGAGGTCTTTTTGGAGCTCTTCTCAATCCTTCTTTGTTTTAACAACCCTGAACAATTTAGTGTCGTCAGCAAACTTGGCCACTTCACTGCTCACTCCTAATTCTAGGTCATTAATGAACAAGTTGAAAAGTACAGGTCCCAATACCGATCCTTGAGGGACTCCACTTTCTACAGCCCTCCATTGGGAGAACTGTCCGTTGATTCCTACTCTCTGCTTTCTGCTTCTTAACCAATTCCTTATCCACAAGAGGACCTCTCCTCTTATTCCATGACTGCTAAGCTTCCTCAGAAGTCTTTGGTGAGGTACCTTGTCAAACGCTTTTTGAAAGTCTAAGTACACTATGTCCACTGGATCACCTCTATCTATATGCTTGTTGACACTCTCAAAGAATTCTAATAGGTTACTGAGACAGGACTTTCCCTTGCAGAAGCCATGCTGGCTCTGCTTCAGCAAGGCTTGTTCTTCTATGTGCTTAGTTAATCTAGCTTTAATCATACTTTCTACCAGTTTTCCAGGGACAGAAGTTAAGCTAACTGGCCTGTAATTTCCGGGATCCCCTCTGGATCCCTTTTTGAAGATTGGTGTTACATTTGCCACTTTCCAGTCCTCAGGCACGGAGGAGGACCCGAGGGACAAGTTACATATTTTAGTGAGCAGAACAGCAATTTCACCTTTGAGTTCTTTGAGAACTCTCGGGTGGATGCCATCCAGGCCTGGTGATTTGTCAGTTTTTATATTGTCCATTAAGCCTAGAACTTCCTCTCTCGTTACCACTATTTGTCTCAGTTCCTCAGAATCCCTTCCTGCAAATGTTAGTTCAGGTTCAGGGATCTGCCCTATATCTTCCACTGTGAAGACAGATGCAAATAATTCATTTAGCTTCTCTGCAATCTCCTTATCGTTCTTTAGTACACCTTTGACTCCCTTATCATCCAAGGGTCCAATCGCCTCCAATCGACTTAAACTTCCTGAACCACCTAGGGCAGGCACGGTGGACTCATGGCCTACCAGGATTGTTGGACTCCAAATCCCATCAGCCCCAGCCAGCATGGGCAATGGTCAAGGATGATGGCTGGACTCCAACAATATTTTGAGGGCCACCCCATCCTTGGTCTAAGGGCTCTGCCTCACCTGGACTTGGATGATGATTGGGAGGGTGTGTCAGCAGCAGGAGGAAGGTGCTCCATGTAGGAGGCATTGGAGAGAAAGTGGTGCATGATGGGACTGTCATAAAGAATGGTAGTCTAGCAGCAATGCATACCAAGGCACTACCAATCCATGTGCTCAAAAGCAAGAGAGGAGGCAATATGAAAACCAGATCCACAGTTGCACCCAGCATTCATGGTTGATCAAATTCTGGAGGCCATTTCATCAAATATTCTCTGGGAGAGGACTGAAACTCTGCAACAGTTCAGGAGGAACTCATAACTCATTTTCCCCATAACATTAGAACTCATGGACACCCAATGAAGCTGAATGTGGGAAGATGTGTATCTGGCACATGACCCTCTGCTGTGGATAGTGATGTGTCAGAACTGCTTGATGGATTCTGCTCATCGTTGCAGCATAACAGATGTTAATTAACATCCCCAGTTACATTTCTGAGCCATCTCTTTCAATGTTCTGGCACTAAAGCCACAAACACCCCAAAGTTCCTCCACCATTCATTACCAAGGCACAAATGCCACTGAACTTTTTATGAACCTGATACATAGTGAATGCAATTGATGTCATTAATACATTTAATCCGTGAAGCCATTAATTAAAATGCTCTAAACTCCTCTCCACCTACAATCTAAACACCGAGTAATGTCCAAAGTTCCTTATTTTGCATAGAAAAGCAATTGCAACCTGCTTTAGAAACAGATTTAGCTCTATTAATTGTAAAAGGATCTAAATTAAGCCAAAGTTAAGGTGTATTTCCCCTCCAGGGATAGGAGCGAAGAAGGGCAATTAAACTAACTAACAGGGAGGAATGACTTAACTACCGGCAGTTTTGAGGGTCAATGCCAAGGAATGGCATAACTTTTCATCTTTGGTACCCAGTAAAATGGTCACATCTAGAAACATTAGAAACAGATAAATTATGGGCATCAGTGGGAATCCTTCCAGTCAGTAAAAGTAATGTGGAAGGGGCAATCATCTTTCCAAAAAGGAATTACTTTTACAATGAAGCCGTGGCTGGTTATTACACATGAAGAAATGACATTCAGCTCCTGTGGTTTCCCCATATCCCTTGGCTCCTCAGCACCTATGACACTTATTTACAGAGTTTCAGGAACATTAAACAGAGAAGTCTCTTCTCCAAGGTGCTTTCAGTGTGAATTTGACAGGAGGGAAAGAAATGAGCATCGGGAAGATGCCAGTGCAGTTTAAGAACCTAAACTGAACGGGACCAGACCAAAAGCCCATCATGTGCAGCTTCTCGATTAATGCCAGAATAGGCCTCTAAGCAGTTTACAATGCATAAAAACCATCTATCCGCACATAAAAATATAAGCATCCATAATTAAAACAGGCAATGAAACAATCATATTAAAGTATTAAAATATAAACAGGCACAATTAAAATATGCAATAAAACAATCCCATTAAAACAACAAAGCAATTAAAACAGGAGACTCAGGTCAAGCAATCAAGGGAATGCCCCTGTAAACAGGGGCATCTTCAAAAGCTGGCCTAGTGCCAGGGCCAATTATGAGGCCCCTCAGACTTCATCAGGGAGCGCATTCCACAGCACCAGTCCAGCGCCACCAGTGAAAATGAGTCATCATGACTCATTGCTGTTGATAGATTGAGGGGGCTCTCCTGGTGGTGCCACATGCTCCTGAAGGTCCACTCTGTGGCTATGGCACTTCTTACGTGGCAGACTCTCTCTGCTGATGTAAAACATGCATCAACGGTGTTGAGTTTTTGATGTGCTTCACACAAGCCTTCCCAGGGTGGTGGCATCAATCACATGTGGTCTTGGTCACTATGGAAGGACTGAGCTATATTTTACTGACAATACCTTATTTACCGTTTTTATTATGTGGTATATTTTAATATACTGTACACATCTTTGGGGGTTTTTTTCTTTTTAACGTAAGCAGTATATAATATTTTAAATACAACAAATAAAAATAAATCTCCCCTCTCCATGAATTTGTCTGATCCCATTATAAAAGCCAGCAAAGTCAGCAGCCATCACAACATCTGGTGGCTGCAAATGCCACTGGATAATTATGCATGGGACTTCCCTGTGTCTCTCCTAAATCTACACCAAATCACATTTATTGGGTGACCCTGACTTGGAGGGTTTTTTAAGAGAGCGAGCCAATTTCTCCACACCCAACACTGACAGAGATGGTGAAGCATAGCAGCTAAGATACCAAGGTGAAGATCTTGAATCTCACATCTGCCCTAAGTGGTCTTGAGCAAGCCACTCTCTCTCAGCCTCAGTCCCCTCATTTGCAACATGGGGATAAGAATATGGACCTACCTTATAGGGTTGTCATTGGTGAAAGGATTACAAAGCATGTGAAGTGCTTTGAACGCGTGAAAGTACTGTGCAAAACTACTACCACTACTACTACCATTTTTATTATTGTTGAATGCTGATTTTCCTTGTCCCAGACTGTGCCCTGATTCAATACATCTATCTCTTGGTGGTGTGCTGATTGGTCAGAAGGACACTTTCGACATGGAGGCTGACCCACCAGGCAGGAATTGCAAAGTTACAGAACGGAATAGAACCTGACTGGTAGTGAGATAAAACAAAGTCTCTCCAGTGTGCCGCCTTCGCTATTCTCCATGCATCAGACCCGGCTTTTCTCCAGTTAAACAACAATCGTTTGTTTTGCTTTGATGGGGCCTTCTAAATAATGGTGTCATCATTAAACATCTGGCTGCCTTCTTCCTAGCCAACTGGGCCTCCAATAAGGAAAGTGTGTTTATAATTCTAATTTGAAAATGCGACACATTAATATGCTGATTTTCATCATGTTTGCCTTAACCTGTTTGGAGAAATTATGACTACAAATATCTCGTACACGGCACCTCTAAACTACCAGCTTGAGCAAACAACATAAGAGTTGATACAGCCTCACATAGCTGATTAGAGCCACTTCAGAGGCGGCCGTGATTAGCGTGTTTGGCTCTGAGCCATCTCTCTCTCTTTCTCTCTCTCTTAACACATAAACAAAGCATCTGTTTCAGAGTCCTTGTCCCAAGCGGATAGACCCACCTACACTATTCCTAATAAGCACATTCAAGGAGGAGCAGATGGCCCCGCTGTAACAGAGCCTGGGTTTTTCCTGAGGTAGGCACGCTAGAGAAGTGCCACTGACGTTGCCTCCAGATTGCATTTCCTTGGGCTTGAAGAGACAATAAGGCACCGTCGAACCCTGGCTCCACAAAAGAAGGATGCAAATTTGGAGGGCATCCATTATTTACAACTGGTGACGCCAAGGCTGCTGGTAGCTTGGTCAGATGATCTCCCCCTCGCTGTGTAGAGGTATGCTGAAGAAAGGTGAAAGGCAGCCGTGATCTTGCCAGGCAGCCTGTGCAGCAGTGAAGTCAGCCCTGTCTTGGCTTCCTTGAAGAATGTGGCCCTCCAGAATCCTTGTCCCCAACCAAAGAGTGCCACTTAGTTGCCTGCCCACCTGCTGCATCATACTTCACTCCTGAATCCGGGGCTCCATTCCAATACTCTCCAAAATTTCATTGTTGACAATAGGCTTCCAATTAGGGTTGCCGGGTTCATGGCCTGAGACTGATCCTGTATCTTTACGAAAAGAGAAAGTCAGCCAAGTGTAGGTGTTTTTGCAACACTGTAATGAGAAAAACCACAAGGTGGAATTCTCCCTTCCCCCTGCACAGCTTTTAAAGATACAGAAGACCTCTGGGACTCTGGGCCTGGCAAAGTTGCTGCACCTTCCTTGGCTAAAAGACTATTCCCAGAATTCTTTGGGGGAAGTAAACTGCTATAAAACGGGGATATATTTTGCTGTATAGATAATCTGCCACAGGAGTAGATTGCCACAAATAGGAGCTTTTTTCCTAACTTCCTCAGTTCTGTCCATTCTACTCTTTGCTCTGTGTCCTCATTTTGGAGAGCAAAGGTGAGGCAAAGCATAAGGCATCCTAATATCAATGATGTCCAAATTCACTAATAGGCAAAAAAAACAACCGTGCAGTTTAAGAACGTACTTATAGCCAACAGATATTTCTATCAAACTTTAAAAAGCGGGAAATTGGGCAGCTATAGCGAATGCACCAGGGGAGCAGGAGACCTGACCTCCTCTCTGAGATATTGTACTGCTCTATAAATATGTAAAAATGCAAATACAATTTGGGTTGGTCTTTCACAGTCCAGTCCACTTCCTGTGAGTTTGGAAGAATTTGGCAACAACAGTGGTTCCATGTGGTCAGCTCAACCTGCTTAAACCCACTGATGATGCACCTTGTTATTTGCATGATGATTTGTTTCTGGCCCAGCAGTGGTAAAAGAGAATTCACATACTGGGAAGTGTGGCTTCAATTGCTGTTATCCCCAATCTACTGCCTGTGAAGGTAGACCAAACCATGTGTGTTTTCTCTCAGTTAATAATCACTGGAATTGGGTTGGCTGTCAAAGTGAGTTTATAGCAGCCCACAGGGTAGGCAAGAAAAGGTAGAGAGTCACTCTTACTCATTTCTCAAATCTCTTTCTGAAGTGGAGGGTCAAGTCTGTAAAGAAGTTTGGGGCAGCCATGTTAAAAGGCAGGGGCAGGGCATTCCAGGCAGGGGGTTGCCAACCCTGCTTGGATATTGATATATTTGCAGAAGATCCCTAGTCAAGCTGTACCAACAGCACAAGCCTAACCATATTATTTTTAAACTAGTTTGAACTCTTTTAGCTATATGTGTGTATGGTTTTAATATTAGAAATAGTTTAATCTTATTTTAATGTAGACTTTGTATGTTTTTAATTATATGTATTTTTTATCTGGAAGCCGCCATGAGTTCCAGTTTTGGAAAAATGGCGGGGTATAAACAAATAATAATATTAATAATAACCATATCTACTCAGAAGCAAGTCCTATTGAGTTCTATGGGGCTTAGTCCCTTAGTAAGTGTGTTTAGAATTGCAGCCTTCAGGGCAACCACCTTTACTCCTGAGTGCTCCCATCTAACATCTCCACAACACTAGACTCCTTTCTTCCTACAATGGCCTCCCGGTGACTGGCTTGGCCTTAGGGCACTTAAACACGTCTTGCCAGAAGTAGGCTAGATTAAATGTTCCTTATCCAGGCTCCCTAAACAGGTGAGAAGGAATTATTCCAGCACTTCAGTTGGACCTGGAAACTCCCTCTTTTGGCTATGATTTCTCTCTTACTTTCCAATCAATGTTTTTGTTTGAATGCTATGCTCTAGGCAACTGCGGTTGATGTTTAATGTACCATGCTTAATGACATCACTAGGGCCCACCCTGTGACATCATTAGGGGACATCCCATGACATCACTAGGGCCTTTCCCTGAACTCTCAGGGTTTGGGGTGTTTCTGACCTGACAGCCCTAAATAGTACAGTTGGCAGGGGGCTATAAGGCCATTGAGTCCCACCCTGTGCTCAGTGCAGGAATCCAACTTAAAGCACACCCAACAGATGCCTCTTGAACACCTCCAGTGTTGGAGAGCCCCCCACCTCCCTAGGTAATTGGTTCCATTGTCATACCGCCCTAATGGTTAGGAAGTTTTTTCTGATGTTCATACGAAATTTGGCTTATTCTGGACTGTTTGTTGCTTTTGTGCAGGCTTTTTAAGTAGAATTATGAAGTAGATGCTTTAAATGGTTTTTAATTATATGATGTGTATTATTTAAGCCACTTGGTGGAGAATATCTCTTAAAAAGTAGGTTATCAATATGTTAAATAAAACAAATAAATTTGGGATAGTCCTAATGAAAGTATTGCCTGACTGTGACACCTTCCCGCACTCCAAACAAAAATAGCTAACTGTGCTTTTAGTTTGTCAGAAGCACCTACTTTTTTGTATCAGCTTTCATCCTTTCGCACTGTCAGAGAAATAAAAGCCTCAATTAAAAACAAATCTTACTCTTTCCAGTCACATGGAACTGGAATGCAGGCACTGCTTGCTAAAATAAAGTATGTGTGTCTGTTCCTTGGCCTTCCTTTGTTAAAAAGTTTTAATATCCAAGTCTGCTTTTTTTTTAGTTGTGCGAAAAAATGCTGTTTTAAAATCATATTTAAGCAAATGGACGGCATTAATGCTGTTTCAAAATAAATTTGTTTTATAATGTAGTTTTTTGTTAGGTACTGTTAAAGCACCATTTGAATTCTAGAATATGTCTGTAAGAACCAAAACCAGCTGGCAATGTTGAAGGATGAGGGAGGACACCTGAGAAAGGATTTCTGTTCAGATAAGGGTCTGGCATTTACTTGATTAATCAAAAGATGGAAATAGTACTACAGTTTGATCAAATTGCCACATTTTAAAGAATATTATTACATCCCGTGGTTTCTGAATGGTACTAGCCTAGAGATGGAAGTTGCTTGTGTTTCATAATGCCCCAAAAAGTCATTTTAAAATTTTCAGCTCATCATGAGATCTGTATAGCTGTTTAAATTAATTAATTAAAATGGAAAATGAGGGACATTAGCCTAGCTATGCTGCCTTTAGCTCTGATAATGCTACCATGGGGTATATCTCTCCCTCTACCCATCCAAATACCCCTCCTTGCGTACAGAAAAGTTCAGGTTTTCTCCAGTGATACCTAGGCTGCCATCCAGTGAAGAAAAAACACACACACTTGAAACTGCACACCCTTCAAAAAAAATATTCTCAGCAGCAAAAGCTTTTAAAAACATGTTTATTCATTTAGCATCAAGGTACTGTATGTCTGCAGAACAACATATATTTGTCAAGGATGGTTGAACATGTAGTTTTGAATGGCTGCTACTGTTAACGTCCCTATTCAGCTTACTATAATGGAACTAAAAAATGAGCCATATCTTTTACAAAAACAGGGAGGGGAATAAATATTACTTACTGCTGCAAGTAAATAAATGAATAAATGTAAAGTTATATTGATTTATTGGTTTTGATATTTTGGTAATGACTTACGCCACTGAGGCATGATCCACTCCCAGGAAGTTTTCTTGCAAAGTTCCTCCTTCGATTTAATAGGCCTTACGTGGAGCTTTCTAACCTAATTTTAGCTTTACAGTTTCATCATGATGTAGTTACCAACTGGTGTTACTACCTACCCTTACATTAGATGCTCCTGTTTTGCTTTTGTTTTTTAATCTAATACATATTTTTGTTCTTTTGTATTGACAGTAGGGCTAAAATTAAAAAGGTCTTAATTAATTTAAACAGCTATATTCGTGTTTTTGTAAGCCGCCTTGAGGGCCTTTTGGCCATAAGGAGGGGTATGAATTTAATAAATAAATAAATAAAATGCCTGCTGATTAGCAGTTTATAGTTTTAATGTTTTAATTTAAACAACTGGTTTTAATGTTTGTTCAGTTGTTTGTAATGGTCGCTGGATCAATAAATATATTTGACACATAAAGGAAATAAATGCAATTCAGATCAGAAGAGGCTGGTTCAATCCTAAATAGAGGTGGCGGACATTTCTATTGATAATGATGATATTTGCCAAGAAATGTATCTTGGAGAAGGCAATTTGCTTTTAAACCATTAATGCCCACTTGAAACATTTAGGATAACTGGGGATGGACATCTGAAATACATTATAAATACTATGTTAAAACAACAAAATCTCCTCCTTATTTTCAGGAAAGGGCAATTCATGTTTTGAATGACCATTACCAAATGTATGACTATGAAATCCAACTTTTGCAGGACTTGGGGGGGGAATAAATTATATCAATAATTGCTGTGAATGCATGTAAATATTGCTATGAAATACCACTGAAACCAACTGAAGTTAATTTACTTGTGACTAAGGCTACAACCCTAAGCATACATGCTTGTGCCAGTCCAATTTATCTTGCTGGGACATACTTCTAAGTAAATCTGCATAAGATTGTATTACAAAGCTGCAATCCAATGCACACTGATTTGGATGTAAACCCATGAAATAGACTGGGACTCAGGCTCATAGCCAGCTTAAATGTTCGGAGAGGAGGGTGCACCAAAAATGTTAGGGAGAGCCTTTAAAAAATCTGTAATAAGTTTATTTTTTTGTAAAAGAAAAATGGGGGAGGGAATTTAGAGGGGCCGTAGCCGCTGGCTATGGGTCTGTACACTTCCTTCCAAGCTAACTTGCAATGGGTTGGGCTGCATGTCCCAATAGATTCCTTTCCTTTTGTCACAGCAGGTTTTTGATGGAGTAATTCCTTCTAGGTGAAAAATAAGAGCTTGCTGAAAAATCCTGGTAGTGGGTTGAAAGTCTGGCCCTCTTCCTCATAGTTACCTCATGAGCTGCAAATGCAATCCAGATCCATTTTAATTTTAAAGCCATGAGAATTTGGCCATTTGTTCCAAAGGGCTTTGGTGCACACACACATATATATACACACACACAGCACGTAGAAGTTTAAACTTGGAAAAACACTGCAAAGTAACCATTTTGGGCCATCGCTTCAGCAATCATCGTCTGTGCAATCAGTCTTGCTCTTCGTCCCAGATTTCTTCCTGCTTGCTTCTTTCCCCATTTCTCCTTTATATGGTCAAATATAACTTTGCTTGCAAGCATTTTGTGCAATTACAGGAAAGAAGCCACGGCAGAGGGAAAACAGCACCTTTGCTGGGGTGAGGCTTCCCAACGCTAAAATTACACAGTCTGGACATAAACAAGTCATTCAACCTAATTAAATGAATTCTTTCTCTCTATTAAAAATTTAGAACTGCTCCCTGAGTGTAAACAAGTCATTTTGAAAGGGAAGAAAGGAAACCCTAATGCCCACAAATAATTGGAAAATCTTTCCTTTAGCCAAGTCACTTTAATAACACATTGCTCCATAAATTATTCCAATTCTTCTATTGGTAAAGAAATATTCTTGAAAAAGGATGGCATATTTGATCATTTGTGATTAAGTCCTCGCTGTACTAATTTTAACACTTAGTGGCAGTTGTTTTTTCTAGTACAAAGATGGAATTCCAGAAATACTTTGCTTTTCCATCATTAAAAAAGAAAATCACACAGAGAGAGAGAGAGAGAGAGAGACACCTTCAACAAAGCAAGGTGAAGCAGCCTTCTAAAGAGATTGGGGGAAAGTCCTGGTTTTGCAGGCAAATGGGCCCAGGTTTAATCTCCAGGTTGGGGAGGGAACAGCTCCTGCCTGAAATCGTGCTGTCATTGTAGGCCAGGGATGGAGACTCTGTGACCTTCCAGATCTTGCTATAGCTATAGCTCCCATCATCCCTGATCATTGACCATGTTGGCTGGAGCTGATGTCCAGCAACACCTGGAGGGTCACAGGTTCCCACCTCTGGCATAGACAGTACTGAGCTAGATGGACCTGAGATAAAGCAGCAACAGATAATTTGTAAAAGATAGATATTGGGTGCTATTAATGCTAGGTAAATGAAAGACAAACAATTCTGAGCCACAGCGCATAAACCCCCAGAACTTTCTTTGGCAAAAGCCTCATTTCAATGAGCAGTAGTTTCTGTTCCTTTCAATGGGGCTTGTGCTTGCAAACATCCTGGTGGATCAGGCCCTATGTTAAATAGCCAACAGCAGAATAACTTGGAACAGCCCAGCTCCATCAAAACTGCAGTGGGTGGGTGGTAGTTTCCTTTGTACTAATTGCCCTCATTTCCCTGCTGCTTAAAGGATCATTACAAAAGATATCTCATTTCTTAATCACAGTTTAAAGCAGATTGCCGTCTCATCCCTGAATCCTGGACTGATAAAGTGACCAACACGGGTGGCAACATGTTCCCTCTGATCCCTGCCTTGGCTTCCGATGTGTGGAGCATGTGCACAACTATCTATCTATGGATGAAACGAAGGTTTTCTGTTAGAAAAGGTTCAGAGTAGGAAAATGTAAATGTTTGTTGAGAGTCTAGGAACAATTCAAACCATGGGAAAACCATACAGCTTTCTTTGAGCGCCCTCTAATGGAGAACTGTGATCTCTGCGCCATTTTAGCCTCAAGGTTTTATTAGGGATCAATTACCGCCTGCAAAATTATGTATTAAGGTGTGACCCATCCTGCAACCTTCAGGTGAAGGGTGGGATATAAATGCTGAAAACAAACAAACAATGTTCAGCCAGAAGCGGAGACCTTTTCCCCACAATATTTTGTTCTCTGTGAGTGTAAGGATATATCTGGAAATTGTTGTCAGCAAACAGTCATTTATTTACCTGCTGAATTTATAACCTGCTGTGTGCTACACCCTCAAAGCAGCTTATAATCAAAAACCAACTCAGGTTACACTCTATGAATCAAGGGTTTGCCCGTGTCTTTTTGAAGCCATTGAGCAGCTGTTATACTGTTATCATCTGTTGAGAGAGCCAGTGTGGTGTAGTGGTTAAGGTGCTGGACTATGACCTGGGAGTCCAGAGTTCGAATCCCCACACAGCCGTGAAGCTCACTGGGTGACCTTGGGCCAGTCACTGCTTCTCAGCCTCAGAGGAAGGCAATGGTCAACCCCCTCTGAATATCGTTTACCATGAAAACCTTATTCATAGGGTCACCATAAGTCGGAATCGACCTGAAGGCAGTCCATTTACATTATTATCATCCCTTACGATTCCTACCCCCCTCCTCTTCAGATGCACACCTTAATGTTGTGAGGAGGTTTGAGTGTGTTGAAGAAGCTGAGAGCAATGCCATCAGGAGTCTAGACCAAGAGGCAGAATGGTCAAAGCTGAAACACCAGACTAAGATGCATCCAAACTCAGAGGAAGGTAATGGTAAACCACCTCTGAATACCTCTTACCACGAAAACCCTATGAACAGAGTATCCAAAATGCAACACGAGATAATGCTGGAAGATGAGACCCCCAGGTCAGTAGGCACTCACCGAGCTACTGGGGAAGAACAAAGGACAAGTATGAGTAGTGCTGTGACTAATGACGCAGCTGGGTCAAAGCCGAAAGGCAGCCCAGAGACTGATGCGCACAGATGCGAAAGGAGAGTCCGGAGCTGTACGACACACACAATAGGAACACTGAATGTGAGAAGCATGAACCAGGGAAAGTTAGAAATTGTCAAGCAAGAAATGGAACGCATCAACATTACAATACTTGGTGTGAGCGAACTAAAATGGACGGGAATGGGACATTTCTAATCAGGCGACTACAAAATATTTTATGCAGGAAATGAGAAATTAAGAAGAAATGGGGTTGCTTTAATAGTGAGAAGTGATGTAGCAAGAGCAATTAGGAGCTACAATGCAAGGTCTGAGCGAATGATATCAATGAGATTAAATGGGAAACCTATCAACATAACCATCATCCAAGTCTAAGCTCCAATGGCAAATGCAGAAGAAGAGGAATTGGAGAGATATTATGCAGAAGTACAGGAGGAAATTGATCACACACCCAAACAAGATGTGCTGATAATCATGGGGGATTGGAATGCAAAAGTAGGGAACAGAGAAGAATTAGGAATTGTGGGGAAATGGGGCCCAGGAGACAGAAACGAAGCAGAAGAAAGACTTATTGAATTCTGTGAAGCCAATAATTTGTTTCTTGCAAGCACATTTTTTGAGCAACTGAAAAGACAACTATACACATGGACATCACCAAATGGTCAATATAGGAATCAAATGGTAGCAGAACATGGAGAAGTTCCATACTTTCTGCAAAAACAAGACCAGGAGCAGACTGCGGTACAGATCATGAACTGGTCATATCAAAAATCAGAGTAAAGCTAAAGAAGAACAACAAAGCAATCATAACGCCAAAATACAATTTAAATAACATCCCAGAAGCATATAAAGATCAAATAAGGAACAGATTTGAGGCTTTAAACTTATTTGACAGAAGAACTATGGAATGAAGTCAGAAACGTTATCAGAGAAGAATGCAAAAAGACAATACCTCTAGTTAAAAAGAGAGAAAGACCCCAATGGATGACTGAAGAAACTCTTAAAATGGTTAAAGAGAGAAGGAAAGCAAAAGCAAAAGGAGATAGAAACACAGTCAGAACCCTAAATGCAACAATACAGCGACTAGTACGTAGGGACAAAGAGAAATATTACAATAGTTACTGTATAGAAATAGAAGAGGACAACAAAAAGGGTAGAACAAGAGCCCTATTCCAAAGGATTAGAGAAATGAAAGGGAAATTTAAACCAAGAGTAAGGATGTTGAATAATCAACAGGGGAACACACTGACTGACCAAGATGAAATAAAAGAAAGATGGAAGCAATACACTGAAGAACTCTATAAAAGAGATGCCCGGATGACAGATTCATTCACGGAGGAACCATATGATGAAGAACCAGAAATTTTAGAATGCGAGGTGAAAGCTGTTCTTCAAATACTTGGAAGAAACAAATCACCAGGAATAGACAGCATACCAATAGAGTTGCTACAAGCTACTGAGACTGAATGAGTCCAAATTTTGACTAAAATCTGTCAAGAAATATGGAAAACTAAACAATGGCCCACAGACTGGAAGCGTTCCATATACATCCCAATTCCAAAGAAAGGGGATCCCAGGGAATGCAGTAATTATCGAACTATTGCCTTAATATCCCATGCAAGTAAAATAATGCTCAAGATTCTACAACAAAGGCTCTTACCATATATGGAGCGAGAAATGCCAGACGTCCAAGCTGGATTTAGAAAGGGAAGAGGTACCAGAGATCATATCGCAAACATAGGTTGGATAATGGAACGGAGCAAGGAATTTCAGAAAAAAATCACCTGTGCTTTATAGATTACAGCAAAGCCTTTGACTGTGTAGATCATGAAAAACTATGGAATGCTTTAAAAGAAATGGGGGTGCCACAGCATCTGATTGTCCTGATGCGCAACCTATACTCTGGACAAGAGGCTACTGTAAGGACAGAATATGGAGAAACCGATTGGTTCCCCATCGGAAAGGGTGTGAGACAGGGGTGTATTTTATCACCCTATTTATTTAATCTATATGCAGAACATATCTTATGGAAAGCAAGATTGGACCAAGAAGCAGGCGTTGTGAAAACTGGAGGGAGAAATATCAATAATTTAAGATATGCAGACGATACCATACTACTAGCAGAAACCAGTAATGATTTGAAACGAATGTTGATGAAAGTCAAAGAGGAAAGCACAAAAGCAGGACTGCAGCCGAAAGTCAAAAAGACTAAAGTAATGACAACAGAAGATTTATGCAACTTTACAGTGGACAATGAGGACATTGAACTTGTCAAGGATTATCAATACCTTGGCACAATCATTAACCAAAATGGAAACAATAGTCAAGAAATCAGAAGGATAAGACTGTGGAGGGCAGCTGTGAGAAAACTAGAAAAGGTCCTCAAATGTAAAGATGTATCACTGAACACTAAAGTCAGGATAATTCAGACCATGGTATTTCCGATCTCTATATATGGATGTGAAAGTTGGACAGTGAAAAAAGCTGATAAGAGAAAAATCAACGCATTTGAAATGTGGTGTTGGAGAAGAGCTTTCCGGATACCGTGGACTGCAAAAAAGGCAAATAATTGGGTGTTAGAACAAATTAAACCAGAACTATCACTAGAAGCTAAAATGAAGAAACTGAAGTTATCATACTTTGGACACATAATGAGATGACATGTTTCACTAGAAAAGACAATAATGCTGGGGAAAACAGAAGGGAGCAGAAAACGAGGAAGGCCAAACAAGAAATTATATTATATTTATTGAATTTCTTCAATAAATGGATCGATTCCATAAAGGAAATCACAGACCTGAACTTACAAGATCTGAACAGGGTGGTTCATGACAGATGCTCTTGGAGGTCACTGATTCATAGGGTCACCATAAGTCATAGTCAACTTGGAGGCACATAACAACAAATAATTCCTACTGCACAACCACCTACTTGATGCTTTACAAAGAAGGAGAGGATAAGGTCCCTGCCCGGAAAGGCTTACATTTTTACATTTGGCACAGGTGAGACAAACATAAGAGGGGAGGGAAATGGCAGCTTGATGTCAGTTACACATTGTGTACGCAGGTACACAGACTGTACGCTCACTAAATGTGACTTCACTACAATACAGCTGAACTACACTCATTTGAACGTAACCTGGGAACACCCCTGTAAAAGAATGTAAGAAGAGCCTGCTGGATCAGGCCTCTGGCCCATCTAGTTCAGCATCCTGTTCTCACAGTGCTCAACCAGGTGGCCCTGCAAAGCGCACAAGCAGGACCTGAGTGCAAGAGCACTCTCTCTTCCTGCTGTTTCTAGCAACTGGTCCACCATCATAGCTAGCAGCCATTGATAGCCTTGAATGGACTGCCTTCAAGACAACCCCAGCTTATGGCTACCCTATGAATAGGGATTTCATGGTAAGTGGTATTCAGAGGGGGTTTGCCATTGCCTCCCTCTGAGCTAGTCCTCCCCAGCTGGCTAGGGCCTGCTCAGCTTGCCACAGCAGCACAAGCCAGCCCCTTCCTTGTCCACAACTGCCAGCTGGGGGGCAACTGGGCTTATTGGGACTATGCAGCTTGCCCACAGTTGCACGGGTGGCAGGGCACGTAACCCCTGAGCCACTCACTGTAGGGGTGATCTTTAGCTGGCCCTTTACACCCAGGAGACACGAGTGGGGATTTGAACTCACAGATCTCTTTTCAATCGTCCCAGAGTGCAGGACGCTGAATAATGGGCTCAAGTTGCAGGAAGCCAGATTTCGACTGGACATCAGGAAAAACTTCCTGACTGTTAGAGCCATATGACAATGGAATCAATTACCTAGAGAGGTAGTGGGCTCTCCGACACTGGAGGCATTCAAGAGGCACCCGGACAGCCATCTGTCGGGAATGCTTTGATTTGGATTCCTGCATTGAGCAGGGGGTTGGACTTGATGGCCTTATAGGCCCCTTCCAACTACTATTCTATGATTCTATGACTCTGGACTCCCAGCCAGGCTCTCCTCTCCACTGTGCCTTATCCTCCATTAATTTGGCTAATCCTCTTTAAAGCCATCCAAGTTGGGGGAGAGCATCACTACCTCTTCGGGGAGCAAATTCCATAGTTCAACTATGCATTTTCTTTTGCCTGTTCTGAATCTTCCAACACTCAGCTTGATTGGATGTCCACGAGTTCTTGTGTTATGAAAAGGAGAAAAACCATACTTAGGCTTAATTGCAGTAGTAGGTTATGGGGAGAAAGGGGATTTGTATCAGAAAGGAAAGATTGGAAGGAAGGGAGAGGTCTTATGGGAAGCAGGTTCAGGCATACGGGGCAGCAAGGGGGAAAGGATGGGGTCTTTTAAAACAGGGTGCCTTATCTGTGGCCCTCCAAAAGTTGCTGGGGTGCAACTTCCGTCGTTCCTGACTCCTGGCCATGCTGGCTGGGGCTGATAAGAGCTGGTCGATAACTTCTGGAAGGCATCCAAGGTGAGCCATCCCTCTTACAAAGGGGGCCTTCAGTAAGCTGAAGAGCTGGATGGGCAGGAAAGGGCAAGGACTGAGGTGGCTCAGGACACAAGAAGGGAGGCAATGATGCTTTGCTCCCTTTCCAAAGTTCCTAGAAAGAAAGTGCCAGAGCCTTTTTTGGCCAGGAGGGGAAGTGGCAATTGCTCCTTACGTTAAACAACAGTTGCATGTGTGGTTTTAATGGGGGCTGCGTTTGCTGTCTTAGTGGCTGAACTCAAGACAGGAACATGGGGAGGAATGCAGCAGATTGTTGGGCTGATCAATCAGAACATCCAAGTCCCTTTTCCACTTATTTTCCCCTTTTCTTTCTTTTTGGTTTCAAAGTTTATCAGACACCAAGAGTAATGTCAGCGGTGGTAGTGCCCGTTTGTGGAATGCCCACTCCTCTGAGATCTGCTCGGCCCTCCAACACCAACTAAAACTTTGTTTGCTCACCCGGACCAATGTAGGACATTAGATTTTAGTTTTTATATGATATTGCCAAGAGGGTATGAGGAAATTATTCCAGCTTGAAGGCCCCATGTGCCCTTGTGGGCAACTCTCCAGGGGCTGGAGGGAGGGGGCAGAGGCAATGAATGTAACTCTGTCTTCTGCACAACGGGCTACATTTCAGCCATGCACAGAACTGCACATGCACAGACACAAACACACCTCCATCCAGGCAAGCAAAGGCAGGATGGCAGCCAAGGACGTAAGTCAGACCCCACTCAAGCGCTTCCGTCTGTGGGACAGGCACTCTTACTGGTGCCACCAAGACTCATTCCGCCCTTCTAAGCGATCCTTCTTTTAGGGTGGCAGCGCTTACACTTTGGAATTCCCTGCCAATTGACATCAGGCAGGCACCTCCACTGTATTCTTTTCGACACCTGCTTCAAACTTTTTTGTTTAGGCGAGCCTACCCAGAAACATAGATGTTGATGTGTTTACTCTTTTCAGTCTGTTGCTATTTTAGTTGTTTCAACAATGTTTTTAATACTTTTTAACTGTTTGATCAATAACGTTACTTCTTTTTGTAAACCACTTGTTTTGTTTTTACCATTTTTACATTCAAGTGGTATATGAATTTTGTTAAATAAAATAAATAAGGACATAGGAAGCACCTGCTGGACCAGACAGTAGCCCTTCTCATCCAGCATCCTGTTCTCACAGTGGTCAAACAGTTGCCCAGGCGAAGCCCTCAAGCAGGACCTGAGCGCAAGAGTGCTCTCCCCTCCAGTGGGCTCCAGCAACGGGCATTCAGAAGCAGACTGTCTCCAGCCATGGAGGCACAGAACAGCCATCACGGCTAGCTGCCATGGACAGCCTTATGATTCTGCCTAATCCTCTTTTCAAGTCATCCTGCTTCTTGTGGGAGGACACAGACAAAAAGGCACTCAAGGAGGGCAAGGCCAGGGAGGGGTGTGGCCTAGGGAGACTCCGGCAGGTTGGAGAGCATGGTCTGGGGGGGCACATTCCCCACCCCCCACTTGAAGTCCCCCACCCCCTATCGAAAAGGCTATTTATTTCCCATAAATGAACTATGGTCGACAGCGAAGGAGCAGTGGCTTGGGTTAGTTCTTTGTGTTGGAATGTATGAGGTTCAACTCCAACTTGTGGGTTGAGGCTGCATGGGGCTAAAGGCGTAGCTAGAGAGGAGACCTCTTGGTTGCTAGGCTATACCTGTCCTTTGACCTCCTGCTGTCTCTTCCTTCCTGCTAGACTGATATGCAAAGGATGTTGATCTCAGCTCCTTCCCTCCTTCCAGTCTTCTTTCTCGAGAGGGGAGCAGACATCTTTCCTTTGTCTCTCCCTCTCCACCAGCATGAGGCGAATACTGGGCTCAGTGCTCGTTGCTCCAACTTAGCTAGTTAGCTAGATATAGGACTCTTTCCTATCAAGCATGTACTTCCAGAATAAAGTAGTTATTTCTTATTTTAAAGCTTAAAGCCTCTGTCTCACTAATTTGCAGGGAAGGTAGAATCTCAGCAAAGATTCAAACACACACACACACAAGCTCGCTCAAATCTCTCCGTTCCGCTACGCAACTCTGCAGGGTCCTATAGATCATTGGGCCCAACGTCCTATACTTTGGATGGGACACCACTGAGAGACCCAGGTAAGGGAGGGATATAAAGAGCAAAAAGACAGAGTGTACAAGGGTGATATGAACCCCACAGGGTTGTTGTTACACAGAGAGGCAGACGTGCGCTGCTGCTCATCCTCCTGAAGAATGCACAAGAAGCAAAAAAGGCTCTCTTAAAGTCAAAGCTCCATTTTATTTGTATTTCTAACTGGAACGTAATGCACACAAAAAGAGGCAGAATCTTCCACCACACATGTTAAAGCTCGCCTCTGTTTCTCTCTTTGGAATGTTAACTTCTCTGGCCTTGATTACTTCTGCTGAGATTAGCTACTTGGGTAAAAGCCAAGCAACGGCAGCACCAAGGAAGGGGAACTATACAAAAGCAGCCAACAGTATCAATCTGGCATACATAGAATATGGAAGTTGAGTTAGCAAGGCTATTGTGTCAGTGGGCCTAGTTCTGCAAAGGAGACTGGGACAGGAAGGAAGCAAGGGAAAAGCACATTTCAGGGCAGGAACATTTTCTATTCCCATCGCAGTTTTCACTCTTCTCCTCCACACAGGTTCAGGAGCGCCCGCTGGTAGTCTCCCTTTGTGTCTTGCTACAAGGGGACAAAAAAAGAGAGAAGTCAAGCATAAATTAAACCTTAACCCTCCTACATAGTCAGGGTCATCAGAACCCAAAAATGGTACAAAAAAAATAAGGAAGACCACACACATACACATAGCCTATGCCACTCAATACTCCATGTAGGCCAGGAGTGAGGAACCTTTGATCCTCCAAATGTTGCTGAACTACAACTCCCATCAGCCCTAACAAGCATGGCCAATGGCCAGGGATGATGGGAGTCATAGTTCAGCAACTTCTGGAAGGCCAAAGATTCCCTATACCTGATGTAGGCATCAATCGTTTGGCCATTTTTCAAAACTCCCCACGTGTGCTTTTAAATCCAAGAATTTATACCAGCAAGTTGTGCAAAGTACAAAACCTTGTATTGGGCTTCTTTGGAAGAAGGGCAGGATATAAATTTAATAAATCATCACCATCCAAACATCTGGAGGGGAAAGCCCTAAGGGGGCAGGTGACCCTCAAGACAGCGGAATGAGGGCTGAGCATGTTCAGTGGCCATGGAATGCTGACTGCAGGGATGGAAAAGAGGTGGAGTAGAGCGGCTGGAGTCCTGAACAGAAGCACACCATGCTGCAATATTTTGTTGCAGGCCCCACTCATCGGTTCACATAGCCCAATACTGTCTACTGTGACTAGTTGTGGATCTCCAGGATCCCTTCCTAGGATATATTAACCGACAGATGCCAAGAACTGAAGGTGGGGCCTCCTGCCTGCAAAGGATGCCCTCTGCCTCAGAGGCAGAGCAACATGGTCACTCACCTGGATGAAGTAATACAGGGACTTCCCATATTTCCTCTTGAATTCGCTCTTAATTTTCAGCATGTCAACCTCACTGCGGGAGACCATAATCCTGATCAAAACCTTGTCTCGGGTTCCTTTGCCCTGAAAATTATTTTTTGTACAATTAAAAGTTATTGTTTGCAATTCTTTTTTGTACAATTATTTTTGTACAATTAAACTTTATTGTTTGCAATTGTATTTTGGGGGGGGCAGGATTTTAAATAGTTTTTTAAAAAGTGGACATCAAATTATTCAGGATCAAAAAGGCCTCAGGGTCATTTGCAAACGGCAGAAGGAATAGCACAGTCAAGCCCCACTTGGGTCCGTTCCCATCTCAGAACCCAGAGAGAAAACGGGTATGGTTTCTGGGACAGATTTAATTATATGACAACCCAGTACAGGCCTAGCAGCAACACCCAACATAGGCAAGAAAGTGCTGGGGGCCCACATGGCCTGGCAGGGCCCCGTGGGCCAATGCTTTCCCTGCTAAGTATCCCCCCCTACCACCGCTGCCCACGTGCTGCTGCCACTGGTACCATCCTGCCTGTCTTGCCAGAGACAATTTATTATGCCAAAAGGGTTCGGTTCTTTGTGGGTCTGAAGATAACTCACACAAAAGAGTGAAAGTCACAGATTTATTAGCAATTCTGAAAAGCATTAAAGGGAAAGATATACAAAGACCACAAAGTAATTATTGACTACTAAAGCGAAAGCACTAAAGAGAAGCACACAAAGACAGTAAAGCAATGTTCCTTATGTCCCTGCTGCTGTCAGGGTACCCTCCAGAACAACAGCGCTGGACCCATCGTGCTGTGCTACGCAGCACCGTTTCTAGGAGCTGGCCTGCACTGAGTCCCAATACGGGACAGTTTTGCAGGACTTTTTATACTATTAGAGCTAATTGACTGCACCTGCTAATTAGATCATTTCTCGGTGCTTGCAATGATGTTGACATTTTCACAAGGCAGACAACCAAGATAGAAAGCTGACCAGCTATCTCTCCTGATGCCAGGTCATCATAATGTGATGCCTGGGAGAGCAGTGAGCTTATTCCTGGGAAAGAGCTAAATGGTCATCTTTTCCATGCACTGCCTGGGAAATGCTGGTCAGAGATTATTTCAGAGCATTTTTACAAAACAGTAAGTATTACAGACTGACATTAACCAGTTCTAAGTGCAAAAAGATCCCTAGGCATGCCAGAAACAAGTGGGGTGCACCAAACCTAATCCTCCTTAAAATACAATTCCATCTTCCAGATAATATTCCAACACGCTGCCTCTTCTCCACTGGTTGGAAAGGCCCAGAACAGCCACTTCATTCTGATTGGAGCCAGGCAGATCTCATTGTGGGGCATAAAACTGACAGCTGCCTAGCTCTGATGGTGCCAGGTAAACCAGCCGGCCTTCCCACCCAGAGAAGGGTGGAATGGAAGAGGAAGGTGGGAGGCAGCCCCAATTCAGAAGAAATGGTAAAAAGCAAAGAACAAGGCATGGGAATATTGTCCAACTCTGTCCTAATATTTGTAAGGCTGACAATTAAAAGAACTCTTAATTGTACTGTCACCTGCTCCTAACTGATAAGTCAGTTAATTTTATATAGATTAGTTAGTGTATTACCAAAACCTCCATCTAGTTGTCTTTTTGAGATACCAGTAGAAACATGAGAGTCAAATGAGCCAGAAGCTAGAAGCGCTCATCTTGATGTATTTGGGTACTAGAAAGGACCATCTTCTCCCAGTCAAGCCTACCCCAACATTAAGGTCTTTGTTGGAGATCATGCTCCATGTGCCCACTGTATCTCAAGTTGGCTGGGTGATCACATGGACCTTCTCAGGGCCTTTTCAGTGGTGACACCCATGTAATTCTCATTCCCTGAGGCATTTAGATGGTTGGTCAAGGCTGTGTTTTTCTAGCAGACCTTTGGCTTGCCATGAGTTGGAAACTTGGCTACCATTATAACCAAGTGTTGCTAATATCTTTAGCTTTTTATTTTCAGCTTTTTTATATTTTGCATTTGATTTGAAGGCTGTAGTTGTTTGCAAAAATGGAAAGGTATGTCATAAATACTTTAATAAATAAAACAACCAATGATCTTGAATTTAACAAACAAAACCCCTAGTCCTCATTGTGATTGCAGCCCACTCTGGGATCAGGAAGTGAAGGCCAGCTTGGAAATATCTTAAATAATATATAAATAAAATAATGAAAGGCTATTTAATATTCCCTAAATAAACTTCCAGACAGATATGCAAAGGGTGCCTTTGGCTCTCAGTTCCACCATTAATTACCTAGCAATTAATTAATTAACCATTAATTAACCCTTAATTACCTAGTTCAATCCTATGCATGCCTACTCAGAAGTAAGTCCCATAGAGTTCAGTGAAGCTTTCTCGTGGCTAAGTGGGTGTCAGATTGCAGCTTCAGTCAATCACTATATTGGTTTAACTTGATGGAATTTAACACATTCACCACCTCTTACGTTCCTAACCTAACAGAAAATAACCCTGATTCAGCTCTAACTGCATACAATAAGCTGTCCTGCATGTGGGATGGGGGAATCTTCAATGCATCAACAGTGTATATCCATATAGATTAGATAGACAGAGGTCCCACCCTATTCTTGTGACTATTTTTAATATTGTATTTTAGATTGTCTTAACCTGCCCTGGGACCTTATGGTGAAAGGCAGGTAATACAGTGAAATTAAAATTATTTCAATTTATTTATGTTCCCAATTCAGGCCACCTTCCCCAACATGGCAACCTCCAGATATTGTCTGGATTCCACCTCCCACCAGCCCCAGCCAGCATGGCCAATGATCAGGGATGATGTGAGCTGAAGTCCAAAGTTGTACACGTGATTGGGTTGAAACCGAAAGAGAAGCTGCATGAAGCTTTAAAAAAATGCTCATTGTCATGTTAGTAGATCTCTTCAAATCACTGTTTGTTCTTTCAGTGGTGAGCTTGAAACCTTTACAGACACCTTTCCATTCTGACCTCTTCAATTTCACTCATAGGTTTCGACTGATTGGCAGTATGAGTTGCACACGAGTTCTTTTCCTCAAGCCATTTCTTTATTTATAAAACTAATCTACCCCTCTTTATAACCTTGATGAACACCAGGCAGGAATGACCATCAGGATATTGCTCAAGCTTAATGAGGGATAGCCACCAGTTAAACTGCCAATCAGCTATAAAGAAAAGAGGGACATTGAAGTGAGGCACAGACCTCTGGGGTCCTCTGACACAAACCCCACTGAGATGAATGGGAAACGCACAGCACCATGGAATGGGCACACTCTTGTACAGCTCTCATTCCTCTCAATGGAGATTGTGCCCCTCATCTGTGTACAGATACTCTACCTTCATCGAGTCATACAGTCGGTCAGCAAAGTACAGCTGCTTGTTCTGAATGCACTGAACTGTAGAGGAGAAAATATCAGCTTGGGGTTAAAACATGCAGCAAATAAAAGCTATAGACATTTTGGAAGTATAATCAGAGAGGACTGCTGTGCAACATTGCCAAGATTCCTGTATTGAGCAGGGGGCTGGACTCAATGGCTTATAGGCCCCTTCCAACTCTGCAATTCTATGATTCTAAGATACAAGACACTGTAAAACCCAAATTTAAAGTTTTAATATCTAGTTGGGGTCTCAGCATTAGGGATGAATGGATTCCCTCAGTTCCACCCCATTATTTATTTGACATTCCCCTTTGGTTCTGCTCCATTTGAATTCCAACAGGAATTTTGGTAATGGATTATGTTCACATCTGCAGTGAAAATATTACATTTTAAAAGTTTGTTTGTGTAATTAAAAAAGCAAATATCTCCCACTTGCCAACACACACACCATTTGTGCTCATGTTCAAATGTTGTTTTAATTAAAAGAAAACATTCCCAGTTTTCAAACATATGAAAAATATGTATTAAAATTAATACATCTGAACTTGACCTAGGACACTCAGGCCCAAATAACTGGCTGCCATAGACTGAACTCTTTCTCTGCTGGAACAATGTCCCTGATTGGATTATTTTGGAGATCCAATATTGTCCCAGAACAAGCACTTCAGTTTCAATAAGAAAAGTCTGTTTCCAAGCCTGTGTTTAAAAGTCACCCAGTTAACTTGACTGGCAAGAGAACAGACAAAAGGAAGACCTTCTTCACACAACACATCATAAATTTGTGGAAGTCACAAGATGTTCTGATGGCCACTAATTTGGATGCCTTTAAAAGGGGATTAGTCAAATTCATGGAGAATGGCTACTTGCTATGAGGGTTATATAGAACTCCCATGTTCAAAGGAAGCGTACCTCTAAACATCAGTTGCTAGGAATAAAGATTGCCTTCATACCCTGATTGCATTCTTCCCAGAAACATCTAGCAAGTCTCTGTTTGAAGCAGGATGCTAAACTAGTAGATTCTTCTTATGAGGTGCATATTTTGGGAGGGGGGCACTCCCTTCAGTCAACCACCTCCAGCAATGCACTGCTCAAAGTGACCAGCCTGCAGTACACAAGCCATGCCACCAAAAATGGTGAATTGGTACCAAGTGTGCTGAATAAGGGTGCATGTGATTTTTTTTTTTTGCAAGATCTATTCCTCAGTAGTTGGACAATAGGTGGTGATCTTGCAGTTATCACTGTCTTGCGTGTTTTTATGATGCTGAATTTGGTGCCCAGTTCCTTTTTCAACAAATTGCTGTATGAATAGCCCACATCGTTTATTTGACCTTACGCTTCAAAATATGAGTCATGTTACTCAATATTCCATGTTTTCATCACTGGGAACCTCTATTTATACTGAGGTATAAATCTTGCAAAAAAAAAACCCCACATGCACTCTCATTCAGCACACTTGGTACCAATTTTAGTCCTGGCTCGTACACTACTGAGGCCCATGCAAACTTCATTATCAAAGGCATGATGGCAGCATTCAACTCCTATTCTTCATCAACAGCTCTGGATAGTCAAATATTCTTATGTATGGCATGGCGAAAGTGGATAGAGAAAAGTTTTTCTCCCTCACTCATAGCACTAGAAGTCAGGGACCTTCAGTGAAGCTGAATGGTGGAAGATTCAGGACAGAGAAAAGGAAGTATGTCTTCACACAGCGCATAGTTAAACTATGGAATTTGCTCCCACTAGAGGCAGAGAGGGTCACCATATTGGCTGGCTTTAAAGGAGGATTACATAAATGAATGGAGGAAAAGGCTATCAATGGCTACTCGCCATGATGGCTATGTACGCCTCCACAGTCATAGACAGCATGCTTCTGGATACCAGTTGCTGGAAACAGCAGGAGGAGCGCGCTTGGGCACTTCCCATTATGGGCATCTGGTTGGCCACTGTGAGTACAGGATGCTGGACTAGATGAGCCTCTGGTCTGATCCAGCAGGCTCTTCTTATGTTCTTGTCTCTGTCCATTGACTTACCGAGATTCAGGAAGGCATTTTCCAGATCCCCTTTCACTTCCTTCTTGATGCTCTCCAGCATATCGTAAGGGCTGTAGCTCTTGTACCTCTCAAACACTGTCAAGGTTAGGAAATGGAAACAGACTGTCAGAGCTGCTATTTGGTGTAGGTAAAAGTCCAAGAACATGTACTGTACATTCAGGGACCACTCTGGGTAACAAACAGCTTGATTATACATTCCCAACCATTGTGTGTTCCTCCTTTTCAGTAGCCTCAGGTGCAACCTGAAACCTGCAAAGCACCAAAGAGATCCTCACGTGGGTGTCTGCTACCTTCTCCCACATGGAGACTATAACTAATGGTGGCATCCCGTGCTGGTCCTACTCAGAATAGAGGCCCTGAAATGAATGAACCTAAAACAGTTGTGTTGATTAACTTTCATTCTGGAAAACTAGAAAGCTTGCACACCAATTTGTCCTACTTTGCTTGGCTTAATAGAAGTATTGCCCCAACGTTGACTGAATTTTTCCAATGGGCTAACCTGGCTACCTTTGCTTTTTGTACTACCATAATGGTGCAAGATTCCCAAGAAAGAAAACAATTTGTTTGACTCCAGATACCCAGCTGCTTTGCAACCTCTGCTTTTCATTGTTTATTTATTTATTTATTTATTAAATTTCTATACCGCCCCATAGCCGAAGCTCTCTGGGCGGTTCACAACAATAAAACATCAATATTCAATAAGCCACAAAGAAACAATTTAAGCATATTAAACTACAAAAATACTAGCATACTAAATACTAATTGTTGGAAAGACTATAGGAAGAAACTCTTGAGTAGCAACTCAAAACCACCCCATCGTCCTGGCTTGGTATCCTTAATGACGAGACATGCAGGTTGCTCTTCACATTACTCTCAACAGTCCAGAAGCCGATTCAAAACCGTGCTTTGGAGAGTGTGTGGATGAAGTAATCCCATGGACCACAGGGAGCTGCCTCATAGCATATCAGGCTTTGCCCATCGAGTCCAGTACTGTCTGCTATGAACAGCAACTGCTCTTCTCAGTCCAAGGTCTTTCCCAACACCTGTTACCTGACCCTTTTAACTGGAGATGCTATTGACTGGACCTGGGATCTCCTCCATGCAAAGCATGTGCTCAACCAGTGAGCTATGGGTCCAGCCATGGAGATATGGCTCAGTGGAGGAGCGTACGCTTTGCTTCTCCTCCAGTTCCTGCCTGGCTAACAGGGAGAACGACCATCGAGTGAAAAGAAGCTTATACAATGGGGCCTGTGCACATGGGGGCTTCTTCCACAGCCTGTGTGAGAGAGAGAGAGACACCTCTGCAGCGGCCTGGAGTCGCACATTACCTTTCTGAAGGTGGGGGATGCTCCTCTCAGTCATGATGTTGATCCACTTGGGAACATCGGTTCCCTTCCTCTTCACACCAGCATCATACAGGTCCTGTGGATGGAATGAAAAAAGAAAAATCTGTCAGCTATCCAGCCCTGGCAAAGCTACAAAGCTCCTAATTCTCTTCTTCCCAAGCATCCCAGTCACTTACAGATCGTTTTCACTCTACTGTATTGATCACATTGGTGGTGTTGTGATGTTGATTTATAGTCTGGCTATCCACAAGGGCTTGCCGTGGGTCAAATGCTTTTTGGAACACATGAGAACCGCAGACAGTTGAGAAGTTCAGTAGAACTGAGCAGTAAAGGATTTTCCTGGATATCTAGATATCGATTAACTATTACAAATTAAAAGTAAAAGACTCCAGTATGTGACATAAACTGCTTAGAAACTTATTTTGGCAATAAGTAACATATTTATTGAATTAATCATCATCATGCATGCCATTTAAGGGGGAAAAGGGCAATTTGCACTATTTGACCATTTTATCCATAAAACATATTTGTTAATTTCTCACTTCATGTTACCCTAGCTGCTAACAGAAGATTAAGGATGATGACATTTCTGAATGCACACTGACAAATAGCATCTCAAGGTGTGTGTCTTCCATGGCACAAGTTTTCTACATGCAGGGAATTTGTTTTCATGTGGAACATTCACACATGAAGACCTGTAGCTGAAAATGGTACCACTCGATTCAACATCGAGAGTGACTCTTGGAAACAGTGACCAGATACCCTGTGATAAGACAGACAAATCATCGCGTCCACCCAAAATTTGCCTTCAGAGTTTGGTTTCTAATTCTATTATATTTTCGAAGCTAAAGTGTTTAGGTTTTCATGGATTAGTGGAGATAAGAAGCCAAAGGGCAACACAAACATGTTTGAGGTTTATAAAATTATGCATAGTATAATTTTGTTAATTTGTTTGTTGCTCCCATCAAACTAGAACTCAGTCCCATCTAATGAAATTGATTCAAGACAGACAAAATTAGCTATTTTCCAACAAAATGAATCATTAGCCTGTGGGATTCACTGCCACAAGATGTGGCAATGGCCACTTGCTTAAGATGGCATTACATGGAGATTAGACACATTATGGAGACTAACGCTATCAATGGCTATTAGCCATGATAATTAAATTGAACCTCCCTGTTTAGAGGCAGTTTATCTCTCAATATCAGTTGCTGGAGGGTGTGAAACAGCAGGGGAAGCCTACTGCCTTCATGCCTTGCTTGTGGAGTTCCTGTCATGGGCATATAATTGGCCACTGTGCTGCACAAGATGGACTGCTGGCCCAGTCCAGCAGGGTTCTTATATTCTTATTTGAAAACAACAACAATGAATAAGTAGCAATAAACCTGAGTTTGCATGTTAAGCTTAAACAACGGCTATCACATGACAGTTGACACTTTGGATGCACAGAGGGGGATAGGCAGGGGGAACAGTTTTTTCAATAGGCCCTCAACAAGAGATGAAAAGAGGTCCACTGTAGCAATTCAGCGTTACTTACCCTGGCATCTTGGTCAATCAGCTCATAATCAACCACAGAAGCGTCCTCATTTCGCCTCCCCTTTTAAAGAAGAAAACACACACTAGGTAAACATCTGTCCCCCACACACAATCATGTCCTGGTCCAGGATCGATTTGAGAGAGAGAGAGACAGAGAGAGGGAGAGAGAGAGAGACATACAGAGAGAGAGAACATCTGCCTTGCATGCAGAAGGCCCCAGGTTCAGTCCTCAGCATGTCCAAGTAGGGCTTGGAACGTCCCCCATCTGAACCTGTGGAGTGCCATTGCCGGTTAGTTTAGACAATCCTGAGCTAGGTGGACCAGCGGCCTGACTCATATAAGGCAGTTAGGAAACTAATCCTATTCAGAATATTAAGAATATTCTTAAGAATATTCAGTGATGGATCAAGAGGAACTTTACAGCCACGAGGAGCATCAACTTTGATATATCGGTGCCTACTGAAGACCTTCCTCTTCCAACAAGCCTTTTAAGTAGCGACCTTTCCCAGTCTGCATCTGCATTGGAATTGTTTTTAAAATGTTTTATCACTTGCTGTTTGCCACTCTTGGGATCCTTTTTGGAGGAAGGGTGGGATATAAATTTAAACAACAATAATATCATAAACCAGTTATGAGCTGTGGACATTTGAGTGTATTTGTATTTTCAGTGTTTCACCTTTTGTACCATTTATTATGTATCATCATCATCACTTGTTTTTCAGATTATGTATGTAATGTTGCTGGGGGGGTTGCCATTATAGTGACTGGCTCTCAAGGCTGACGCAGATCCTTACGATCGCTGTGTAAGATCCAATTTCCAATACAGTCTCGAACATTTTTGTGACATCCCTTTCAGATACATGCCACAGTCATGACTGGAGGCAAACAGTCATCAGATGTATTAGGCTAAAATAAGCAGAGGAAAAAGATAGCAAGACCAGGAAATTCTTACCTTGGCTAGAGCAACCATCAACTTGCGGAAATCTCCAGATGTGTCTGAGATGATGTCTTTTTCCAGCTCAGTCTTGTACACTTAAAAATAAAAAGCATCCTTTAAGCTGAAGTCAGTAGTCTATTACTGATTTCTGAACTTCGAGTTCTACATACTAACACTCAGAAGCCCAATTCAGATGTAATAAGAAATCATGGCTTGTTGTTACACATTTGTTTTAACTAGCCACAGTTAGAAGAAATGAGTTTCCTGAGTTCAGACGTAACAGGAAACAGCAGTTCAAAAGAGAAGTCAGATACTTTCACTCCCCCTCCACTCCACACACAAAAGGAGGAAATTGCAAAAATTCTGCTTTCACTTTCAAACCACAGTTCTCCATTACATCTGAACTCGGGAAACTGGCTTGTTTTAACTGTGGTTAGTTAAACTAGAATGAAACTGGAGGGGCAACTCAAGTCTGAAGCTCACACAGGCTTCTTTTCATAGTGACAAACTAATTTTGCCATTATGATTGACCTGAACGTTTAGTTTCAGTCTTCTAATTGTTTAAAAAAAATGAAGTATGGCAGTCTCAGTCAAAAATCAAACAACAAATAGTCTTGCAGTACCTTAAACACTAACAGACCATAAGGTATCTCATGAGACTCTGGATTGTTTTTGCTTCTAGATTGACTTTGTAATTCTACCCATATCCACCACTGACCCTCTGGAAGTTAAGCTAAGTTGCCAAAAGTAAACGTTGGGCTTATTTATTTATGTAAAAGCATTTATAAATTGCTTAGTATTTAAAAATCTCTTATGAGTGCATTCTGCATACCAGTTCCCAGTGCAGAATTTGACCGCATGGGAGAGAGAGAGACAGAGTAAAATCAAGTACCTAGCTTTCATGATTTTTTTTAGGTGGGGGGACTGTACTCAGGCAATGTCTATGAAGGTCTCAAAAAGTGAAGAGCACTTCCTGTGATCCAGGGTTCACAGGACTCTTGGTCTCTTCCCATGGATTCTAGTGTCCCTTCCTGTCTCCCCAACTCCACTAGACCCTCTTGACCCTGTGAGGGGCTCACTGTCTGCCTTGCTGAAGAGGCAAAGGTCCACAATCCATCATCAACCCACTCATGCCCCACTCATTTTAGATGACATTAAAAGCCCCAATAGCGCTCCTCAATATCCCTCGTAAACATTAATTTTAAAAGTCAATTGATGTGGCCACCACTAGATCAGCACCATCTCTCCTTGTCCTTTGGACATTTTACATTTTTCCTTTCATACATCTCAGTACCACTTTTAGGCTTTGCCTGAAAAAAAGTCCACCCCAAATTTATTTTCTTACATTTATATTCTGCCTTTCTTCCATCATGGAACCCAAAGAGGCTTACATGTGGTTCACAGGCAGTCTCCCATCCAGGCACTGACCAAACACAGACCTGCTTAGCTTCAGCAAGGTAGCAGCCCTATGTGCCTTCAGACCATAGTCTTGGACCTCCCTGATGTTACCTCTGCTATTGCAAGTGAGTTTCTGAACTCCTCCATATTACCACAAAATGCTTGGGGTAACTGGAATCATCAATCCGGAGATCATTAAGCCAATTCTCAAGCACTCGAGAGCAATTTATTTCCAAGGATAAGCTGGGTTTCAACAACCCATCCTTACTTTCCCTGTAGGCTTTGTTGATTAAACTCAGTTCCTGATTTGTCCGCGAACAGATGATCTCAATGAGCGTGTCTTCGTCAGTTCCCAGACCCTGAAAGGCAAGTGGAAATGGATATTTTGCTATGTACATTAACTCGGTGAGACTCAGTTTTAACTAAAAGGTGTTGTTTCTGCTTGTAAGGAAAAGGAAAATGATGACAGAGCAGGGTCAGCCAAGACATTTTGCTGCATGAGGCAAAGGACAAGATGGCGCCCCCCTTCCACATACAGAAGCCACACAGCCTGGCAGTTGAATGTCACTGCAACACTGGCTCTCGGCAGAACTTGAGGGCAGCAGGCCAGTTTAGGGGAATGCTAGTTCCCAATATCTGTCACCTAAAGCGGTTTCCTCAGTCTGCCAAATAGTAGGGCCGGCTCTGTGTAAGAGAAATATTCTACTTGAACTGCTTTTAACCATCAGTTTCAGAACACTGCTCTCGTTTGCTGTCTTTGTTGCATAATTGTGTCATGTTTGGAGAAACCAACACAAATGCTACGTCACAGGCACTGAAGCTGAAAATAAATTCTGAAAGACAGCACTAGAGAACCCCTTCTTTAATTATATCCTGGAATAACCCGAAACCCACCCTCTGCTTTTAGCCATCTCTTTGGAAAGGACAAGCAGAAAGGAACATTACATATTTTTACTATGTAACATGTGCAAAGCCACACACATTGCATCCTGTTGGTGTTTGGGCAAAAAGCAGAAGTCAACAGCCTTTTAAAAATAGGCAAAGACATTTTATTGTTTCTGCTAATCCTAAAGACCAAAAATATATTTTGCACGACAGACTAATATTCAGATTTCATACATTTTGAATAAGCTAGATGAGTTCAAGGGACATATATTAAAAATACATATTTCAAAGTCTGATTTTTTTTATGATCAAAGTTTAAGATTTAATCATCTGCATGGTGAGCACATAAAACTGAATACGGAAGTACAGCTTTGAACTAAAAGTTGAATTAACTGGGTGTAAAGTGTAAATCAATTATGAAGCTGTTAACACAATAAGAAAATTACTAATCCACATGAAAAGGTGTCAGGTGTTAATTAAACTCTTTGGGAACTCAGATGACCCTCCCTAAGAGTTCAATCAAAACGCTCCCTGCCAAGGGCTGAAAACAGATCATTAATTTCAGTTCAGTTGCAACATTTATAAAGCAGTTTTGGCTGCACGGGATGCTGGGGAACTTTTAAGAAAAGAACATAATTAACAAGACTTATTTCATGTGTCTCTTTAACGAAAAACAAGAGTAAGGCAACCTTTGACTTTAGAATTAGATGCATAATTGATAACGGAACGCTTTCAATAAAGTAACTCATCTAATTTGCTTGGTTTTGCATTACAATGTGGCTTGAGGACCCCAGTCAGCAATGAAAAGAAAATGCCCCCTCTAAAAACATTCCAGGATGAGCAACATACACAGGGGGAGCCAATGTGGTCCCCTCCAGAGGTTGTTGGACTCCAACTCCCATCATTCCCAGCCAGCATAGCCAGTGTTCACAGATGGTGGGAGCTGGGACAGGTTCCTCAACCCTTGCAATAGACTGAGCTGGTCACATGCTAATATTGTCGCTGAGCTGTAGTGTGGGTACATGGAGGGTATGCATGATGAGCTTGTAGAAAGGTAGATATCAGGGGGGAAAGCTGTGGCTTCACTTTTGCCCTGAAATTGCTAGTTTTCTTCCCCCTCCCCCATTACCAACTTTCGGAGACTGAACTCCATCAGGCGGGGGCCTGTCCATTTACTTACGTCACCAAGCCACTCATGTTGTGATGGTGCTGCAATAATAAAGACTGTGTTTTCCAGCCTGTAAGGAAGTGCAAAAGCTTCCACAACTCTGGCATGGAAGCCCCTCCCCCTGCTTTCCACAGAAACATCTGTTTTTCCATGGCTTGCTCTCCAGCCCAGAATGAAAAACAAAATGGGCTGCCTTCAAGTCGATTCCAACTCACGGTGACCCGATGAAGAGGGTTTTCATGGTAAGCGGCATTCAGAGGGGGTTTGCCATTGCCTTCCTCTGAGGCTGAGAGGCAGTGACTGGCCCAAGGTCACCCAGAGAGCTTCATGGCTGTGTGGGGATTCGAACCCTGGCCTCCCAGGTCGTAGTCCAGCACCTTAACCACTACACCACACTGGGAGAAGCTGTTTTTTGTTTTCAGATAGAAAGCTAGTGTGGTGTAGTGGGACTAGGACTGGGGAAACTCAGGTTCAAACCCCTACTCAGCTGCTGACTTCGGGCCAGTCAGCATCTCCCTGGCTAACCAACAAAGTTGTTGTGAGGATAAAATGGGGGCTTGACCCTCCTATATGCCACTGAGTGCAAGGTGCTGCAGAAGGGCACACGCTCATCCCTCCGCCATGCAAAGAGGATTGCTGGGCCCCGTAAATGTGTGAAACAGGGTTAGAAACATTTGAGCAAAGCTCTTGAGACACAAGTTATGACACCGCTACAAGACCAGTGGTGTAAAGATTCTGGGCTGGAGAGCTGTATAAACCCTCAGAACACAACGCAGCGGGAGAAACTATGACGTTAAAAATGACATTTAGCACCTGTACTGATCTAAAACGGCAGAGGGCACCATTGGATAAAGCAAACAGAAAAAGCAGAAGCAGCAAGCGCTCTACTCCACCTATCCTAGAGTCTAAATGAAGTTTAGGGATCTAAAAATCAAAAGTACTGCCTCTGTTGCAAGACTAAAACATTTCCACCCCAAATAGATCATACGCTGGAAGGCAACAGTTGATCTTTACCACGTTGTGGAATTGTGTATACAGTCTAGCTGACAACCAAAGGTTCTTAGCAGAAATGACTGGCTTGAATCATTGGTGGTGGGATCTCTTGATTTCTCATTTTTTCACGTTTAAATTCAGTTTGTCCCATTTCTGCATCAGTTTTGAGATTTTTTTAAAAAAGAAGTTATGTGAAAAATTTGTATGACTTTTCATGCATATTTCTCTGAATATACCTATTTTTCTACATACTTTTGCCTAGTTTACACATTTTTGCACGCGTTTCCCTAATAATATACATTTTTGCATACTACTTTCACTAATATGCACACTGTTGTGCAAATCTTCCCTTGAGATAGACATTTTTTGTAGGTAAAATGCATCACAAAACTTGGACAAGTGCAAACTTTGTAGCATTTCAGTTCACTTATTGAGTGAACTCTCTCATCGCTCTGGCGCTTGGGTTTGCTATTAGCATCACCAGCAGATCATTCTCTTTTAAAATATTAATGTTAACAGCAACACAAACAGAGGTTCCTCACACACTCCAAACTGTATCCAAAAATACTCTGGATTCAGCAACATTTGAAGACTTTCTGGCATGCAGGGGTGGGGAGGAATAGTGGCCAACTCTGCGGTGCAGAAACTTACTGGGAGCTTGGGTTGTGGGTAGGGAGAAATTAGATTCAGTTTGCATGTAAAGCCGAATCTATCACATTCAAAACAATCTGAGAACCGAAACACAGCCAAACATCTAAATCTGCATGCATCCAAATTTTGCAATGCAGTTCACCAATCAATGTTTACTAAAATGCATTTATTAGGGGAAAGTGCATGAAATTAATATACTCGTGAAAATAGCATACAAAACACATTATAGCAGGAGAAATTGCTTGCAAAACTTTGTGCACTAATCAAAACCGCCTACAAAAATGTGTTAATTAGGAGAAATTCACAGTAAAATGCTGAAGAATTTTCATAAGGATTTGTTTCTAAAAAAAAATGTAAATTGCTGCAGAAATGTGGAGAACTGAATTGAAGACTGAATAAATGAGAAACTGAGAGAACCAAAATTGACAGATCGTTCCATCCTTTGCTGTAGGCAAGGGACAGTAAGATCCAAACTGTGCAAGGGGACTCTAGCACAACACAGACACAGCAGGCATCACAGTAACTGGCATCTTGGTACAGTTTCTGGATAAGGAAAGAAAATGGATCTCTCTCTAGATCAGGGTGTCTACGGGCAGGTAACGTTTGGCCCTCCAGATGAACTGCAATTCCCATCATCCCTTACTGTTGGCTGGTTGTGCTGGGATGACAAAGTCCAGCAACATTTTTTTTATAACAAAACTTATATACCATTTTATTATAATAAAATCTATAAGTGGTTTAACAAACAGAAGAAGAAGAAGAAGAAGACGATGACGACTACCTGGATGGCACCAGGTTCCCCATCTCTGCTCACAATGTGATCTGGATTGCATGTGTTCACCTCTAGGAGCTGAACCACAGGGAGCATCCTGATTCTGAGTAGGAGGCTAGACTCAGCTTTGAGAACGGAGGTACTGAGAAGCATTTAATCTCAAGTGACAGAGCCAGGCATCAAAGATTAGCCTTTTTGGTTCTTGATTTCACTTACCTTCATGGATGCTTTCAGTTCAGAAGCATCATACTGAGCTGGTGTCTTCAAGAGGCCAAGGATAACAGTCTCCAGGTGGCCAGACAGAGCAGACTTCAGAGCTGCAGAAAGTTCCTAAAGAGGGGGAAGAGAGCAACACATTTAGTGCTTATTTCTGATTTCCAGACAGTTTCATTCAGTCTTTTATTATGTTACTATTTTCCCTACCAACTTGGCAGGAGAAACAATTGTCTTTCGGAAGTGATCAAAGGTTTTCTATTTAAAAGTAAATGGAAATCCAATACTTTATTAAATTCTGTCATTCAAGAAGTTAAACTAAATTTTGTGTAAAAAAGCAAAAAGTACGTTTAAGAGAACATGTGATTTTTGGCACATGAATTAATTTCATGCTCATAAATCTGGAAGGAAGCATACAATCATGTGCTAGCCACACTTAAAAGAGACTTCAAAATCTTCTAAGAAAGATCTTGGGGAGGGGGCAAAGAGGACGTAACTGGTGGGACATAACAATGGTTTACAAGATTATTAATGGCATGGACAGACATTTTCCTCTCTCTTTCTCCTAAAATATAGATCTAGAAAGACTTGATATTGAAGTTCAGGTGAAATACATTGGTATTTCTTAAACTGAAATGAGTGTGTGTGTGATTAAGGGACTGAAGCATCCTCCCAACAGGGAAAAGTTACAGCATTTGGTACTTTTTAGTTTAAGTGGGTAACTAACGGAGTAGGGACATTGAGAAAGGCATTTCTCCCTCTCATAATACTAGAACTTGGGGTCATCCAATGAAACCGCCACATGATTCAGAACAGACAGAAGAAGAAACATTTTTCATGCAACTTATTATTCATTTATGGAATTCACTGCCACTTAAATGACTTTACCAGGGAATTGGATACATTCAGGGATGACAGGTCTATCAATGGTTGCTGGATATGAGAGCTAGAGAGCACCTCCATGTTTAGAGGCAGTATACATTTTAATATCAGACAACGGAGGTGGAAAAAATGGGAAGGCTGTTGCCTGCACAGCAGCTTTCCAGTAGCATTTTGACTGCCACTGCTGGAAACAGGGTGCTGGACTAAATGAACATTTGGGATGACCCATCATGGCTCTTATGTCCAGTAAAAAAATCATGATTAACATCATTACCAATACAGTTCTCCATGTTTTCATGTCTGTTATGTTCAGATAAATGGAGTCTTTAATGGAGAATGAAATCTGGAAACCTATGTGTTGAAACTCAGCTCAGTCTACGGGTGCTTTCACACTGCACTTTATTCCGTTATTCTGACGATTTATTTCCTGTTAATTTGTGCATAAAATTTGAGCTTTCACACAACATAACGGGTAGCTCCGGAATTCTGGTGGAATGTAGTGGAAGTTTAGCACTAAATTCCGCAATAAATGATACCTGAAAAATTCCGATAGCAGGCTGGGAACCTGGAAGATTGCGGGAGTTTTGCGCTACTGCCGCTGCTCACGTGACAGCCATCCCAGCATGCAGTGCATTCCCGCCCTTACCAACTGCCACCGCCGCGCCTCCCAGCCGATCCCAGCTGCTCCTGGAGAGCAGCCTAGCTGCTGCTGTTTAACCAGACCCTCTGCTGCTGCGCTATTGCACCTCTCAGCTGATCACAATCGCGATCACGCCTCCTTCAACCCCCCCCCCCCACGCACTGAAAGAACAGGCCTCAAACCGGTAGGTGAAGACCTGTGTGAAAGACTGTTGCGCAAAATGCCGGTATAACAGGTACTGCAGTGTGAAAGGGATTTTTGAAATCCGGAATGAAGCGCTACCTTTTTAATCCGTTAAACTAGCGCTATTAGCCCCATGTGTGAAAGCAGCCTAAATGGATAATTATGGGTGGTGTTCAATACTAACCCTACTCAGAGTAGACCTACTGAAGCTGACAGACATAGCTAACTTTCAGTAGTTGCTTTTATTGATTAAATATGTTTTAATTACTTGTTTTTAACTCTTTTGTTTTGTAAACCACTTGGAGATTTACCTCTAAGTGTATATAAATATAAATTTTGCTAAGTAAGTAAAATAACTTTGTTTCATTAAAGTCACTTTCAAGACTTAGCTGAATGTAACCCTCACACTTGATTTCAAAGGGTATTTTGGATACATCCTGTCTTTAAAATGCACAGGACTACCATCTTTATCCTGAAGAACACTAATTAAGTATCTGTATTGTCTCCAAGAAAATCCAGTGGAAAAACTTTTCTTCCCTAGGAAACTCATACAGGGAAAGTCATCTTGCGTCCATTTCCTTTCCCTCTACTTCTGACTTGTATTTTTCCATACAGGAATTGGACTGTCGCCTGTTGGCACATTCTCCAGTCTCTCAGAATCCTTTGGCATCGAGACACCCTGTCTTAATTGGAGGTTTATCCTGACTGTGGGAGGCCAGGATGGAAAATGAGAGACCAGTAACAACTGTGAAAGCTGGAACAATCGTCGAGAATGGTAACGTAGATGAGAGCTTTAACCTGTGAGGCAATGCTCATATATTCCATAGATTATGTTGTGGATGCAAAGATTAAGAACAAAGGAAGCTGTGCTATACTGAGTCAGACCATTGGTCCATTTAGCTCAGTATTGCCTACACTGACTGGCAGCATCTCTCCAAGATTTTAGGCAGGAGTCTCTCCCAGACCCATCTGGAAATGCTAGGAATGAACCTGGGACCTTCTGTATTCAGAGCGGATGCTCTACCACTAAGCTACATCCTTTCCCCACCATTCTGGTGTCCAGGTGGAAAATACAAACAGAATTGACAACGGGCACTGGCTGTGGGCATCTAATGTCACCGGTTCCATGCTGCAGAACACTCTTCCAGCAAAGATTCTGCAGGTGTCCTTGCTTTTGACCTTCAGATGTCTCTTGAAGACCTTTTTATGCCAATAGGCCTTTGCAGCTGTTCAAACCGATTAGCCAGTCATTTCAATTATTGTCTGTATTGCTAAAAATTATCATTATTATAAACTGTGGTTAGTTAAACTAGAATCAGAAAAAAGAAGCACTCACTCCTGTATTATCTGCGGGATCTTATAAAGCTGTGGAGGGTACAGAAAAAGGCAACCAGAATGACCAAGATGTGGAAGCACAAGGAAAGGCTAAAGCAATGTGGCTTTGTAGTTGAGAGGTGGGAGAGACAACTAAAGTAGGACAGTACAATGGCTTATGAAATTGTGACCATGGTTTGTCAGGCTAATTTCAGTGTGTTTGAATACACAGACACAACCTAGTAGGCTTACCATAGTTTTCTGCCAACAAACCAAGATATGAAGCCATTGTTGTTGGCTTATGAACAATGACTTATTTTAACTATAGTTTGGCTTTATATCTGAACCCAGAATGTTTGCTAACCATGGTTTGCTTGGCCTCCCCATCCCAGACACCCACTAAGCTACAGCAGCATGAGGCAAGAGCAGGACAAACCAAGGTTTAGACAAACAAGTCACAACTTGTTTGGCCATCTGTGGGATGCTTTGTTGAGCAAATCATGACTTAGCATTACGTGAGAACTCAGCCTGTGAATAACATGGAGAGAAGAATGTTGATCCTCCCTCTCACAATAAAATGATGCATGAACACCCAGTAAAGTGTATTGGTCATAGATGCAGTTCAGACACAAGAAAGTACTTCTGCACATAACCCAGCATTAGCTTAGGGCAGGGTAGCCAAGAAGGTGACCTCCGGATTTTGGACTACAACTCCCATCATCCCTGACCATTAGCCACGTAGGCTAGGGCCGATGGAATTTGGGAATCCATCAGGCTGGCTTTGTCTGGCTCATGGAAATTGCTGCTACAAGGCATGACAGTGGCCACTGCTTTAGAGATCTTTAAAAGGTGATTTAACAGATTCATGGGAGAAGGAGGAGAGGTCTACCTCCTGCAGTATAGTGTAGCTTTTGGCCTCCCTCAGTACCTTCTTAGTCCTCCTCTGGTAAGCAAAGGCAATGTCATGACGCTGTTCATTGCTGCGGTTTGTCAGAATGTTGACAATGGTCACCTCATCCACACCTGCAAAGAGAAAGAACGAACAAGCAAAGGATCATTGCCAAGTTTGACCCAGCACTTGTATTGTCATTTGAAAGGCAAGCCCATGTCCAGCTGGGTTTTCAAAAATCCTCAAAACTTTCAGAAGAAAAAAAATAAAATAAATAGCAGCAGAAACATATCATAGAATCAGAGAATAGTAGGAAGGGGCCTATAAGGCCATCAAGTCCAACCCCCTGCTCAATGCAGGGATCCAAATCATTCCTGACAAATGGCTGTCCAGCTGCCTCTTGAATGCCTCCAGTGTTGGAGAGCCCACTACCTCTCTAGGTATCTCGTTATATAACATGTTAGGCACTTCATATACTTTATCTGCACCAGCAACCCTGCCTGTCTTGGTGAGTACTCTGACACAAGGCTTATACCTCCTGGGACTGGCAGCCAAACTCCGGAGGGCATCCACCAGAGCATGACAGTCACGGAAGCAACTTATCATCTAGTGTAGCCCCGAATTCCAACTATTCAGGACTAGTTTGAGATGTTTAGCTGTCCGTGTGGAAAAAAAAGGAATGATTTGCTTCTACTACAATACGTTGTTATAGAAAATATTTAACTTTTATCCCACCCTTCATCTAAAAAGCTGAGAGGCACGTAAAGATTCTCGCCACTCCTCTTTTTAATCCTCAACAATGCTGTGAGGTAGGCTGCGAGCACTCGAGGTGCCTACAACAAAGGGTTTCCATTTGGCCACACCTGGAGGGGGAACAGATTGATCTGTTGATCAGTTGCGAAATCTCTTTGAAGCTGATTTTTTAAAGAAAACCCCACTCAAGCTGCTCCCACCAGATTTTACAGTAAAAAGGGGCGGGGTTTGACTAGCGTCATGTGCCCCTGTTTTCATAAGGTGGAGACGCACTGGAGCCAGCAGAACAGTGAGTGTGTCTCTACCCATAGATTGGTCAAAGAAAGAACAGCTGGCCCAAGCTGGCCCATTGAGTTTCCTGGCTCAGCAGAGATTCATCCCTGGGCCTCTCTTGTGCAAGACGTTAACCGCTACAGGTCATGCTGTCTCCAAAGAGCATCCCACTAATCAGCTGATCAGAGTTTAATCTGCTCTGGTATTTATTTATTTTTTTACCTGCCATTTCCCTGACAGGGTATTTTAGTAGGCATTGTTATTTTATTATCTGGAAGGAAATTTTTACTGCAGTTCAAAATTCTGCCCTGGTACATAAAGGGCAAGTTATAAATATTTCAAATTAATAAAATAAGTAACAAAGAGAATGAGCTCAATGAGGCTCGCTAGGAGAACTTGCTCGTCGACTGTGCCATTGGTCAGATCCATCCACTACTCTGCCACTTTTAACAGCATGCAAAAGCCTCTGCCTCTTCCTGGCTCTCTAAAGGAGGTTGGAAAACCATTCCAGGAAGCATCTGTGCTGCTTACAGGTCAGGGAAGGATGCTAGACTGGCAGTCACCTGCTCAATGCAAAGTCTAGCTTGCAAGAATTGTTATCTGCGTATTTTCTCTAAACTATTTACCTACAAAATGGCTTCCCAAATTCACAGGTTGATTGTGTGTGTGTGTGTGTGTGTGTGTGTGTGTGTGTGTGTGTGTGTGTGTGTGTGTGTGTGTGTGTGTGTGTGTGTGTGTGTGTGTGTGTGTGTGTGTGTGTGTGTGTGTGTGTGTGTGTGTGTGTGTGTGTGTGTGTGTGTGTGTGTGTGTGTGTGTGTGTGTGTGTGAGAGAGAGAGAGAGAGAGAGAGAGAGAGAGAGAGAGAGAGAGAGAGAGAGAGAGAGAGAGAGAGAGAGAGAGAGAGAGAAGAGAGAGAGAGAGAGAGCTTGGAAGTTATTTTTTTTAACTACAACTCCCATTAGCCCCAGCCAGCATGGCCACTGCATTGGGCTGATGGGAGTTGTAGTTCAAAAAAAGTAACTTTTCTAAACTCTGTGTGTGTGTCTGTGTGTGTGAGTGAGTGAGTGAGTGAGTGAGAGTGAGAGTGAGAGAGAGAGAGAGAGAAATTCCAGTTATACACACCTAAACCAAGCTGATTACAAAAGGCAATTAAGAGGAGTCAACACTTTCCTTTTATGTCAGACTTTTTCCTTAGTTTCAATTGATTTAATGGCATCACATTATACTGTTGTGTCTCATTGGGATTCTCAAATTCAACCAGCAACTGCACTCAATTCCTCTAGAAAATGGTTGCATTCTCTTGTCTCAACATGTTGTTCCAAAGACGTGTGTCAAAATTGTTGAGATTTTTTTTTCGGAACTGATAACCTTTAAACAGCAGCATCAACCCATCCACTTGAGCATCACTGACCCAAGAAACTTCATGTGGTCTTTTGTTGTGCTTCTTTAAGAGTTCTGGGGATCACTGCTTTTATTAAATGGGGGAAAAGAAGCTTCTAGTCCTCAGGAACGGAGGCTGTCGTACCATTTGGGGGGAAAATGAAAGCAGGAATAATTCCCATCCATGCCTATCCCTGTTCTTCAGATCAAGGATGAAACGATAAAAGCAAGATAGCTACTTTAAAAATTTCTAGATCAAAAAGTAAAAGGGGGCAAGGAGTGAAAAAGCGTTAGCTTCTACGTAGTGGGTAACACAGTTCTATTGTGAGCTATCAGCCATACTTTTGTGATTTTAATGCTTTACCATTTTTTGTTGCTGTGTATTTTACACTTTTATCTGTGAACCCACTCTGATTTTGTATGAAGAGCAGGAATAATGCAAGCACAGTACTGCAGTCTGCCTACATTTCCTAAATGGCAATGCTGCTTCCACTCTTGAGGACTAGAAGCTTTTTTAAAAAAAATAAAAAAATAAAAGCCCCAAACCCCTGAACTCTATAGAAAGACTATTGCAATGATACACAGATCCCATTCAGAGGGTCTTGTGCTGCAGAACTTCCCAGGAGATTGTGCCAAGGGTTAATTAGTGAGGAAAGAATGCTACTGAGGATTTGCTGCTGGAGGCAACAAAATAGCTTCAGCCAGCTTTTACTAATTAGCTGGCATTTCCTGGTGTTAGATTTCAGTCCACCAAGAGCTGTGATCACAGGATCCTCATGGGATTGGACTAGGGTTGCAAGGACATTTCATACAAATGGCAGAACATGAATCACTGCAGCAACACGTGAGGGGTGCCATAGGAATAAGCACAAGAGCCAAAGTGGTGACAAATGCTGGATTTCCGCCAGAGCAGTTTGGGTTCAAACCCCTTGCTGAATGAGCTTAGACCTGCCACACAAGGATGTTGTGGAGGAGAAACAGTAGAACAGTCACCTAAAAAAAAACCCAAGTTGATAAATCAACTACTACTCATACAATCAATGGCTTACTTATATTTGCATAGGGGTAAAAAAGAATATATTTTTTTAGATGACTCAGGTACAAGCTACAACTGCCATTATTGTAGAAGAGGCATCCGCTCCTGGGCAAGAGCAAAGAAGGAGCCTCTGGGCACCTGCAGTTTCCATAAGTGCTTGTATTAAAATATATTTCAATATTTACTACACGGTTCAAATACGTCCCCAATTTTAACCGTGTAGTAAATACTGAAAAGTTTTTTTAAAAGATGGATTACTCACTGATTATTCATTAAATGCTGAAGCCTTAGGAAAATATAGAAGCACTCCCATAATGCTGTCCTAGAGGTACAGAGTTGGAACAGACTGCAGAAGATCGTCTGTGTGTGAATGGCCCAGCACACAGAGCTAGTGATGCAGACAGAATATTTGAACGCATTTAACAACAACATCTTTCATCAAATTCCAGAGCAATTCGCAATGCAATAATAAATGTATGCAATACAATAATAAAAATTATGATTACAATTAAAATGTTATGCATGTAGGCAATTTAAAATGCTGGATAGATTAAAACATGCTTTAGTCTGGCACCCAAAGGATTGGATGCAAAGGAATCCCTTCACACATTCTGCTGCTAGACATCAAGTGTAATTAGATGATCATGTGCACGCTCAGAAAAACCTCCCCCCCCCTCAGCTGTATAAATACATAAACTCTTCCCATTCATTCATAGACTTGGCAGGTGCTGAGCAGCTCTCCTGTTTCAACCATGTCGAGATTACAGATGGGGGGGATCCAGGAAGCACCTGACAAAAAGGGGTTAAGGAACAGCTTCCAGAAAGAGGGGTGTGAAGGTGGCAGTTGGGGAAAGTCGCAACCCACAACGAAGAATGCCTTTCCAAAAGTCTGCAGAGATCATGGGAGAGGCCCTGTTGGTTCTTCTGGTGTACTGCGGGGCGGGGTGAGGGGAACGGCTTGGCTGGCATCTCAGAGTAAGAATGCACCCTAAGCAGGATGCTGATTCATAGCTGCCGAGAGGCGGGTGGGGCAGTGAGCTGTTCAATGAAGAATGGAACTCAGAATTCTTCTTTTAAATAAAAAAAAAACGTATGGGCAGGAGGGAGGCACGGTGGTTTGTGAGTCTCCAACTGCAATGCTCCAATCAATCTTGTGGGCAGAAAGACTCTTTAGTCTGCTGGCTAACAGGCATTCCTGGCCGCTTCTTAATGTTACCTTCCTGGACCCAGCAGGTCTGCTGACATGGTCCACCAGGGCTTTGAGGCAAGGCAAGAGGGACTGTGCAGCGAAATAGAAGGCGTGACATTTAGGCAAAGTGGCCTGGAAAGGAAAGGCTCCAAGGAAGAGGGTTACTGCAGCTCTGAGCTGTAGCATCCTTTCAGGGCCAGGTGCACCATCTCCCAGCCTCCTGTTAAGCAACGATATATTAACTCTTGGCCCCAAAGGCACATCTTCCCCCAATGCCACCTTCAGGGGAAAAGCTCCAGCAGGAGACAGCAGAACTTCATATTTGTGGATAAAAGTGTCTACCCCATTTATGCATCAAGTGTTTGTGTGGCCAATTACCTTTCAAATCAAAAGGTCTGTGTGGGGGAGATTTCAGTGTGACATCTCACATAAAAAAAGAAAAAGAGACAACTGCATCCACTACACCCCTGGGCAATATCTATATTCTAGCAAAAGAAAAACGATAAAGCAGGTATTCTCTTTTCACTTTAAAAAAAACTGGAATAAAGGGAAAGGAAAGAATTGAAGAAAAAAAAACATGAGGATGTAAGCTGTGGTGTTCTTGGGGTCCCAAGAGCTTTTGCTTCTCCCCACCTCACCCCCCACAACAAGGGCCACAAACATGCATGTTCTTTTTAAAAGTAAAATAAAATGTAAACTATGCATCATGTATACCATATACAAAGGGGGTGCGGGAAGAGAAGAGGTGCACCGACTGCATCGGCTTTTGATTTTTAAATGTTAAGGTGTGGCTCTCAATCACGTGAGGCCAGCGGAATCATTTCCAAGAGTTAAGTTATTTTGCTCCAAGTTTTTGTTCTCAGGTACAGTGAAGAGACATGCAATCGCTTCTCGCCACTGTTCAGCGACCACTGTAATGTTCCATACAGCAAATGCTGCCTCCACAGGGCACCCCCACTTCTGGAAACTTGGTGAATTCTTATTTTGCACAGTTATCCCCCCCTTCTGCCAGGCAACCTGAAGTATGGTCAGTTTTGTAGAATAAAGGTCCATCAGCTAAGGAACAATCCTGTTCAAGCCAACTGGGGATGTGATGCAATGCCACAAAGGTTTGCAATGCCGCTCCCAATTCATGGGTTACCAAGGCACCGTGGTGGTTGCTTGGGGGTGGGCTGGGGGAATGGTGCAATTCAGACTCACAGTGCCACACACGTCATATCTACTAGTAACCACTTCCGTTCAAGTGCCGCAGTATACATAAGCCCTTCATACACATGATGAGGGACAGCAGGCTTGGGGGTACCTCAAAGTTTGTCAGAAGAATCATGGAGCCCCAAAACCAGCACAGTGAGAAGTGAGTGTGCAGAATGATCATGTTTGGGGTGGTGATGGAGAGAATGGATTATCTTTAAAGGGCTGGAGTTCCAGCCATGAACAGGAGCACTGGAGACTCCAACATTTTGTTGCAGATTCTGCTTGTAACATTATTTTTATAAATAAACCACTATGTGTGTACTTGGCACTTTATAGAGTACAAGATGACAGGTCCCTGCCCTGAGAGGCTTACAATCTAACATTCAACACAAGCGAGGCTAGGCCCATCCCCATGCTAAAGCACGCAGAGACTTCACAGCCCAAAACCACAGCCCAAAAACTGCTTTTGCAAAGTCTGGCATGTACCAACTAGGAAAGACAGCCTAGCTATGAAAGCATCATGAGACGAAAGGGTAATGTCAACACTAGAACACTTGCTGCAGCTTTTTCCAAAATCCACGCCTAGGCCTCTGACAGGAAAACTGCTGGAAAGCCCTGCTTGGCCTTGAGCCCGTCACACATACTCTCTCTCTCTCTCTCTCTCTCTCTCTCTCTCTCTCTCTCTCTCTCTCTCTCTCTCTCACACACACACACACACACACACACACACACACACACACACAGAGTTGTTGTGAAGTTAAAATGGGATTATTTCCACCATGTCCACTAGTCTGAACTTCTTGGAGGAGACATGGGCCACTAATATGATTGTCATGGAAGGCATACAAGAAAGTTATTGTCTCAGTCCAACAACAAGAGACACAGAAAACTCCTGACTCCATCAATGAAATCCAGGACCACCTAGTGTCTAAACTATATAACTGCGTTATCCACAAAGTTATCAAGAACAACACTTGTGTCCCAGGTACTACTTACTCTACAGAAAAAGAGTGTAGAGGAGACTTTTGGGCTGCTTGATCCTGTGTGATGTTTATTTATTGGATTTATATCTCACCCTTCCTCCTGAAGGGGCCCACAGGAGCAAACACACCAATGACAAAACATTTATATAAACAGTATAGTGGTTAAGAGTTTTGGACAAAGAGAGGGAAGATCAGGGTTCAGATCTTTACCCAGCCACAGACCAAGCTGTTTAACTATGGGGCAACCATCATCAAATCCTTATCTAAGAAGTTAAAGGTAAGAAGCTCAAAGCACAAGTGAAAAATAGTTCAAATCTCTTTCATCTTAACCCACCTTGTAGGCCAGAAGAATGTTTTGCTACCCAAAGTGAGCTCCTTATGGGTGGGCTCAGGCTCTAAGCCAGGGAAACCTTTGGCCCTCCAGATGTTGTTGGACTCCAACTCCCAACAAGCCCAGTCAGCATGGCCAATGGCCAGGACAATGGGAGTTGGGAGTCCAATAGCATGTGGAGGGCCACAGATTCTCCATCCCTGCTCTAAAATAAAATTTGCATCAGGGGACAATAAGAGGTTCAAACTTGTGGAGCATAAATTCAGTCATTTAACCTGAGAATGTAACAGAGGCAGTCTGAATCACAGCAAAGATCCATCCAACCCAGCAACCTGTTTCCAGTGGTGGGAAGACAGGGAAATAGTAGTTTCCAATGTAAGATAGAGGGCTTTTCCCCTGCCCTACCTTTGGTCCTAATGGCTGTTTCGAGGGCTGCAGCATCACGATCAGCATCAAAGTTTCCATATGCCTTGACTGTGGCGTAGGCACTTGGAGGGAGAGCATGCTGTGGGAGAGAAGGAGAGGGGAATTAGCATTAAAGCCCTACATCTCAAATTGTCTCAAGCTCTACTCTCGTAAGAGGAAAGTCACTGTAGCCTCTACGGTGAAAGTTTATGGTGCTACTTTCTGATCTCACTGAACAGGACAAATACAAAAATCAAAGACTGGAAACTTGGTGTACTTCAGATGTTGCTGAACTCTAACTCCCATCAGCCTCAGCCAGACTGGCCAACAGCCAGGGATGATGATAAGGGGAGTCATCCAGAGGTCCACAGGTTCCGATGTAAAAAAAGATGTGTCTGTGAACCATCCTACAGGTCGTTTTTGAAATAAAAAGTCTGCACCCAAATGCATTCAATAAATAAAATCAATTTTTTGAAACACAAGGGCGTTGCCAAAAATAGGAGGAAATGGCGCAACAAGAGAAAGAATGCCTGCAAAAGATGGGTATTCTTTTCTACTTGTACCACTGCCAGAGAACAGCTCACACTAGGAGGTATTGCAACACAGCAACAGGGATGCAAGCAATCCTCCTCCCCCCAAATAAAGTACCCCAGATTAGGAGTGAGGGAGAAATTCAAGTCACATTTAAAGGTGAATTTATCTAATTTGCACTTTTAGAAACAACGTGTGAACCCAAACAAGGCCATTCTTCAAAATTTGCACTTATCCAAATTGTTCTATGCAGTTCCCCAAACAATGTTTACAAAAATGCCTATATTAGGGGGAAGTGTACATAAAAAATTAAATGTTAGTGAAAATAACATATAAAATGTATTATAATAACAGAAGTTGCTTGCAAAAATGCTTACACTAGTCAAAGCTTCATAGAAAAATGTGTTTATTAGGAGAAATTCACACTAAAATGCTGATGAATTTTCATGAGGATTTTCTTTTCTGAAAAAAAATGCAAATTGCTGCAGAACTGTGGAAAACCGCATTTAAGATCAGAAAAGAGAAACTGAGAGAAGAAAAACTGACAGATCCTTCCATCCAATTACTCCAGTGAAGGTTCGTTTCCCTTTGCAAACCACGCCCAAGCCAAAAGTGTACTTGCACCTATTGCAATCTTTAAACAGAAAAGGACTAATGGTCAGAAAAGATCTTGTGCAGGATGGGCATTGCACTCTTAGCCACAACATTGCCACCCCCCTCCTCTCCAGTAAGGCTTGCTAAACAGCCACAATGAGGCCCTCTTTTGAAAATCCAGGACTCCAGGGGAAAGGCATAAACATATTTAAAAACAAAACCCAGCTAACCGCTGCCTCTTCCGTATTCCCACCTTTCTCAGCCAAGGCAGAACCTGGCCTTTTGCCACCCCATGCACAGCGCACATTATTTTCCAGAAGAATCTGCTCCTTTCAGATGCCAAAAACAACCAGTGGGTGGAAAAGTTAAACTGCACCCATAGAGAAGCTGACAGCTCCCAAAATAAAAACACATTCTTTTACTATCAAACACAACGCGTTTGGGAGCATTTCACAGCTCAGTTGCATTGCATGTAGTAAGAACCAGGTTCAGTCCCTGCGATCTATAGTTCAAAGGATCAGGCAGCAGGTAACTGAAAATACCTTGTGCTGCCCAGGAGCCACTGACGGTCAGATTGCCCAAGACTAGGGATAGGTGAGAAATTCAATTCAGTTTGCATTTAAAGCCAAATTTATCAATTCCACACTTTCCGAAACTACTCAAAAACCAAAACACAACCATCCTTCAAAATTCACATTTATCTGAATTTTGCGATATCATTCTCCAACTAAGTAATGTTTGGAAAATGCATAAAAACAAATATATTCGTGAAAATAACATACAAAAATGCATTACATTAGGAGAAATTGCTTGCAAAAATGTCTCCATTAGTCAAAACTGCATAATACAAAATGTGTTTAGCAGGGGAAATTCTCACTAAAATGCTGGAGAACTTTCATGAAGATATTTCTTTTTAAAAAATTGCAAATTGCTGCAGAAGTGGGGAAAACCAGATTTAAGACTGGAAAAATGAGAAACAGAGAACTGAAACTGACAGATCCTTCTTTCCCTACCCAAAACTGGTCTTGAATGGAAAAACAGCTCTGATGCAAGACTATGCTTCCTCAGACAAAACTAGATGAGTGAGGATGTTCCATAAAAAGAGCATTTCCCAAACTTCTGATAACCGAAGCTTATTTTTTTACCCTGAACTGAAATTAGAGGCACGTTCTTATACCTCAAAAGATTTATTTTGTGCAAGTATAAAAATTCCCTAGGGTTGGTGAGTGTTCTGTTAGTGCAAGGATTTCTTGCACAAGTGAACATTCCCCCAACCCTCCAGAGCAGATTTGGGGATGGCACAGGATACGAGTAGGGGGAAAAGGGAATCCTATGGCGCTTGTGCCAGTATAACTATTCCGTTGAATACAGCCCCTATTTTCAAAAGAGTTTCTCAGCCCGAATCATTGGGCAATAGTGGATTGGATGTTAGTGTTATTCAGAATAGTCCCATTTAAGTTAATAGCCATGACTAATATAGGTTCATTAATTTCAGTGAGTCTTTCTGAGTAGGACTCAAATGCTACACCACCCATTGTTCAGGGTATGCCTGAATATCTGGACGTGTGAAGTTGCCTTATACGGAGTAAAGCCCCCGCTCCACATCCGAGCCCAGCATGGTTTTCTCTGACTGGCAGTGCCCCCCCTCCCCAGCATATTCAGAGGGGCCTTTCCCATTACGTGCTGCTGAACTGCTTATAAGGAGAGACGCATGGCCTGCACTTTGAACTTCTGCATGCAAAGCATGAAACAAGCCACAGAGCTGGACTCCTTTGGCAGGAAGGGCACAGAATAAATTTAATAAAAGCATAATCACCCCCAAATTGGGAAACTGCAAGAACATAGCAGAGAATCCTGGCGAGACACAGCGAGCAGCCTTCAGAAGCAGGCACTTGTATTGAGAGGACCCAAGTGACCAGACAAATGCACCCAAACCGCCCACACAACAATGCGTGGATTTTTGCCCTAGAATGTGTGGCATTGCCTTAGGCCACGGCATACTTTGGGGTTCATTCACAAGGTAATTATGGGGGGGGAGTGTCATTCACAAGAGACATGTCTCCAGTAAATACATCATATGTATGCCAGCGGGGGGGGGGAGAGGAAGAGAGGGGTAATAAAGCAATCCTTACATCTCCCTCAAGGGTGAGCTTGCTTAAGATCTCGTGGACCGTTGACATCTTGAAAGAACCTGGAACAAACAAGGGAGAGGGAATTCAAGTAAATATGTTTTAGCACTACAACCATCCAAGAACTAAAACAGGCTGCAGAGACACTTAGAGACACACTTACTGTTCTGCCGGTTCTACAATGCTAGTCAAACCCTGCACGTTTTTACTGTGGGATCAGCTTGAGTGTTTTTTAAAAAAAAAATCGGCTTCAAACAGATTTTGCAACTGTTCAGCAGATCAACCTGTTGCCCCTCCAGGTGCGGCCAATGGAAGTGCTTTACTTTGGGTGACTAGCGTGTTCACAGCTTGAATTTCACTGGAATGGCCGTCTGCAAAGAAAAACATGTTTTAGACAGCAGTCAAGGGAGGATGCTCATAAAGTCACAAACATTGCTCTTCCCCGATTCTGCAAATATCCCAGCAAAGAAAAATGGCAGTGGGGGGATTTCCTCCCAATGCAACAGAAGCTTCAAAGAAGCTATTTTCATTCTTTATTTAATTATTACATGTATATCCCTTCTTTCTTTGAAGGAGCTCAAGGTGGAGCACATGGCTCTCCTCTTCCCCATTTTACACAACAACCCTGTGAGGTAGGTTAGACTGGGAGAGTGTGAGTGTCCCAAAGTGAACTCCATGGTTGGCTGGCGATACGAAACCAGGTCTCCCAGGTCCTAGTCCAGCCTTCACCAAACGCATACCCTCCATGTTTTGGCCTATGACTCCCATCAGCCCGAAAATCTAGAGGGGGCCAGGTTGGCAAAAGCTGGACAGTGCAAAACTTTAACCACAACACCACACCAGACTGCAGAAGGAGAGCCACCAGTTGCATTTCTCCTTCCTGCATGATGTTGTAATGTGCCTTCAAGTCGATTACGACTTATGGTGATCCTATGAATCAGTGACCTCCAAGAGTATCTGTCGTGAACCACCCTGTTCAGATCTTGTAAGTTCAGGTCTGTGGCTTCCTTTATGAAATAAATCCATCTCTTGTTTGGCCTTCCTCTTTTTCTACTCCCTTCTGTTTTCCCCAGCATTATTGTCTTTTCTAGTGAATCATGTCTTCTCATGATGTGTCCAAAGGATGATAACCTCAGTTTCATCATTTTAGCTTCTAGTGATAGTTCTGATTTAATTTGTTCTAATACCCAATTATTTGTCTTTTTTGCGGTCCATGGTATCTGCTCCTGCATGCTACAAGCCCTAAAATTATTAGGGGCCCTGCTGCGGCTGTTTACATTTTTTTTAAATGGGCATTAAATAGAAAGCCACAGTTCACCAAGGTGTGTGCTTTGACCCTCAGAAGCCTTTGCCGCTCCTGCAAGGAGAGAGGCCACTCCTGGGGAGAGGCTCTTCAACACAAGAAGAATAGAGTCTCCCCAGTTAAACTGAATGTTCAAAAACATGAAAGGTGAAGGAGGAACAAGTGTTTCTTATAGAGAACAAAGGCTGGTTGCATAAATGGTTGTGGGCTGATCAATATGAATTAAATGAGGACGGACTGCTATGCAAGGACAGGAATCACTGTCAAGATATACTTGAGGATATTTTTTTTTTAAAAAAAACTCCCAACAGAGGGCACAGTTATAATACTGGCAGAGACCAAGGCAACTCAACAAGAACCAATGTACAATTAACAGATGAGCAATTAAGGGTGTGGCAGCGAGTGAAACGTGGGAAGGAGGCTTTGCCAAGGAACAGACTTGGCGCTGCCCAGACACACACACCACTCTGGAGCCCCATAAAAGAAAAATATGCCCTTTTCTAGAGAAAAAGGGGGAAAAAGCAACTGCATGCAAATCATATCCCAAAGGCACCATGCAAAGGCATTAACAATGGAAAGGAGTAGTTCAGAGGATATATGTCAGTCCTGCCTAATCCGGTGGCTTTCAGAGGTGGGAAGGTGAAGATATACCATTAGCCAATTACTGTTGAGTACTGGAGCCATGCAGCATCTTTAGAGTCAAGACTTGTATGGCTCATTTTGAAGTCTTAGGCTGAGACCAGCCAAGGAGAAAAAAAACAAAAACAGCCACACTTAAGCACCAAAAGACAAAGAGTCGCCACTGACATGAAATTTAAAAGAAGCAAATGCCAAAATACTATTACAAAATTTCCTAACACTTCTCACAGTAAAGAGTCACTCCATCACCCTAAATTAAAACTGGAAACAAACTCAACTCTTACTCCCAAGGTTTTTTTTACTGTTAGAGTGTATAAGCATGGGCTGTCAACGTGGTGCCCTCCAGATGTTGTTGGACTCCCATCAGCTCCAGTCAACATGGTCCATGGCCAGGGATGACAGGTGCTCCAACAACAGGGAGTTGGGCTCAGTGGCTTTATAGGCCCCTTCCAACTCTACCATTCTCTGATTCTATGATCTGGAGGGCACCAGATTGGCAACCCTGGTATAACTACCCTCAAAAGGACCCAATCCCCTATGGCAGGGCTGGATTATCCATTAGGCTTAGTAGGCTGAAGCCTAGGAGCCCGGAGCTCTTGGGGGCCCGTGTCGCGGGACAAGAGCTTCCTAACCGCCCGCCATCCCCCCACTTCACTTACCTTTTTCTCTGCTGTTTTTTGCAGTTTGCCATCAATCAAGATGGCGACTGAGGTTTCCCTAAGGGGCTGAAGCCTCTGCCGCCATCTTGGTTGATGGCACACATGCGTGCTACACGTGCACATTGCTGCCATCAACCAAGATGGCAGCAGAGGCTTCAGCCCCTTAGGGAAACCTCAGCTGCCATCTTGATTGATGGCAAACCAGCGCGCGCATATTGCCTAAGAGGAGAACGGGGCCCAAACACCAATCAGCCTAGGGGCCCTCCTCAGCTTAATCCGGCCCTGCCCTGTGGTTGCGCAGAGGTGGCTGGCTGGGTGTGTGCACTTTCACTGAATGGAGTTCAGCTGAGAGCAGCATCTCACACAGAGATACAATGGGAAGCCTCTCCTGAGTTCTACTCTAACATTGCATCAAGAGTGAGCAGATCATTTAAATTACACCCAACATGGAGCCTTGATCTGTCCCCAGCAAAGAGTAGCCAGTAGCAGGAAAGACCTCAGCAGTACACCGGCCAGAGACACGGCAGACATTCTCCTTTGGAGCCTAACAACCTTTAATTTTTTTCTTGCAATAAACTAGCAGGTCTTGGGGAGCACCCTTTTGGAAATACTACGCTGATGAAAATGGCTCTATTTTACAGCAGCCACCGCTCTTGCCAATGGAAGGAAGAACTGCCTCCAACTGCCAAGCAGAGACATTTTAGAACCTCGCCTCTTTTAGACTACAAATGAGTGGCATGTATACAGGCAGGCCAGAAAAGCATTTGTGGACTAGTAACTTGGAGATCTATTTAGAAGGGTGTTTAAAAAAAAGAAACGAACGGAAATACAAAGACTGGCAACTTGCAATAAGGAAGATGTTAAAAATGGCAAAGCAGCTAGGTAAGAAAAAAGTTAATGAGCTGATTTCAACCTGCTTTTTTGTTTTCCAACAAGTTATTTTCTCCTGTGCTGTCAGAGCTTGGCAAGACTAATGGCTGTTGGGCTGGGTGGGTGGGTGTCTCCAAATCTGGGAAGGAGAAGCTGTTGTTCTGCAAAGGGTGTAGCTGGAAGGAATTCGGGCTGTACTCTTGCATTCCTGGAGATCAGGCATGAGAACGGAACACCCAAACTGCTCAGGTTAGAAAAATGTTTCAGCTGCCAACCAGGATCTGGCAATGGTACATGGTGTGCTGCAGCTGAGCTCACTTTTAAAATATGCTGAAGGTGGACTGGCCAAGTGCCAACCATCATCAAGCAGCACATCCCAGAGACAGTGAGTTGTGTGACCCTACGAAGGTGTAATAGATGAGAAGGGCAATCAGCAGCTACCTCCCTCTCCCCCAACAGTCATGAAATAAAGTAAATCTGAAGGACCACCAGAAGGTCATCCTGGCCATCCCCTGCCAGTCATGAGCCCCCTCCACCATCTCCCCATCCCCAGAACAATCTAGAAAAGCTGGACCAAGGTAGGAGGGAGAAATTCAGACTTGCCTAATTCTCACTTCCCAAACTAACAAGCAAATCAAAATCCAGCCATCCCTTGAAATTTGCACTCCTGCGAATGTTGGAATGCAGTTCTCCAAGCAAAACATGCTTACAAAAATGTGCATGTTAGGGAAAAGCATCAATATTAGTTAAAAGAATGTATAAAATTTCATTATGATTGGGGAAATGGTTTGCAAAGAACAGTAACACAAAAATGAGTACACATTTTTTGATGGACTTTTATAAAAAATAAATTGCACAGCTGATGGGGAATGGAAATGGGGAAAAGCAGACAACGGACAGATTGTCCATTTCTACCTGGACCATGTCCTTTCCTAGAGACCGTCCATGCATGCCTCTCACTTACTTCCCACCAAGACTGCAGATGGAGCAGTTCTGAGGGGTGCGATACATAAAGGAGGGGCCAATTTCATATGGCAATGGGGGGCAGGGAGGGCTTTGATCTTTGGGTCCAAGGAAAGAAATACAAGTCAGCACAGAGAAGACAAGCAATCTTAGTCATAGTAATGCATTTGTTCCTGTCAGGAGAACCACTGGTGGTCAGGGTTACAATAAATTAATTAATTAAAGAAGACTTACAGCACAATTCTATCTCTCTCTATAATAGCAAACTCGGGTGGTTGAGCACCTATCAGACATTGAAAAACACAAAATAATTGTGCCCAATAGGTCTATCAATGGCCACCTTCCTCTGTGACTCTCCTTTCACTCTCCTTTCAAAGCCATCTAAGCAATGCAGAGTCCTAACTATGGTGTCCCAATAATTTAGATACCCCACTGTTTCACTCGTTAGTCAAACCTTATCAAGCCATAAGGAGTTATTTGCAAGGGGGTGTACACACACACTTAAACTTACATTTTAAAAAATAACTTAAAGGAATTGGGAAATGTCACTGCCTGGCTTACCCTGGCAGTTACATCAAGAACTGCAAGTGATTGCAATAAAGACAGCTTCAACCAAAGCATCAACTGATTTTTGAAAGAGCTCCGTTACTAAATTAAATGACAACCACAGCCAAACAGGCTTGCTGGGACAGGAAGAAAAAGGCGGGGGGGGGAGGAGAAAGGGGGAAGATGACCAAGTCCAGCAATTCAGCCGACACACCCATGGAATGTCTGTTGAGTTGCCACATAACAGGGTAGTAAATGGAGGCCAATCAGGGGAAAGTTATTACAGCCGGTCATGGGGGGGGGGTTAGAAGAGAGAGAATGCACAGCAAGCAAGGGAATTCTGCAAAGCTGTCTTTGTTAAGAGACAGATGAGGTCACAAATCTTGACCTACATGGCTATAATGATGTTGTGAACTGTGAGATGCTAATTACACAGGATCTGGGAGCTGCTTTAAGCCAAGAAGAGCAGAAGGTGTAGAATCTGAAGGTTGCATTGAGCTAAGCGATGGTGTCTGGTGCCCATTGGGACTGGTGGGGCAGAGGGCAGGGAGCCCAACAGTAGGTGGTGGCAGAACCAATGAGGTCTCGTCTTGTCCTTCCCCCCCCCCCGCTTTCCACAAGGGACAACACAGACGGAGGAGGAGGAAGAGGGTGGGCAGGCAGCCAACGCCCTGGACTGATTGTAAGGAGGAAAGAAAGCAGGTGGGGGCTGGCTAAGGGCAGACTGAGGTTTGCCCTAATAATGGATCAGCCTCCACTGGGACTAGGTTTTCCCTGTTAGTCGTACATGTGAGTTTCAATGGGTTTTCTCTGAGAAGGACTAACATTGGATACAATCCATGGCTCCTAATGGAAGAAGCAACTGAAGGCTGTGCTGTTTGGCCCAGTGTGATTAAGAGGAAGACACATCTGCAGCCCATAGTACAGGCTATGAAACAATAGGCAGCCCTCTAGCCTTAGTTGTCGTCATTTCTCCCACTCCATGGATGCTATGCACAGCTTAAAAAAAATGCTCACGCTAACCACTGAACCTCCAAAGAGACACTTGGAGCAAAGGTATAATAATCAGGCCCCTCCTATATCTCCTTGGGTTCTTAAAATGCAATAAATAATAATAATAATTGTTGTTGTTGTTATTGGCATTTGTATCACCAAACATTCTGGACAGCATCCATGGAAGTTACCCAAGTCTATCTCCACAACAACCCTGTGAGGTAGGCAACACTGAGAGGCAGTGGCTGGCCTAAGTGAGCTGAGCAGGGATTCCATTTCAGAACTACCCACATTCAAAACTTGACAAGAGCACAGCAGTGTAGCACGATGAGGAAGAGGAACACTAGGGGCAACCCAGAGGAAGCTGCATGCACTGGAAACCAAATTATTTCAGGGGGTCTCTGGCAGGCCTCCTCTGAATCAGGCCCAACAGGAGAGAACCCAGCAAAGTCCCCGGGGTGGTATCCAATGCTACTCCTATTCAGAGTATACCCACTGAAGTTAACGGACATGAGCAACAGGTCCATTAATTTCAGCGAGCCTACTCTTACGTAAGAGTTGAGTACAATCCTTGGTTTTTGGCTGTTCTGTACAGGCTGGGTGACTAGTATGCTGAAGATGGCAGTTTAGTAGATTACGTTCCCATTCACATGGAAAGAGTGGAAGAAGAGGCCCCAACCAGGGAAGAGGAACAGCAGGGTCAGCGGTCAGGGCTGATGAGGGCTGGAGCCCAGCAACATCTAGTGAGCCACCCATTCCCCAACACTGCTTAGACTAAAAGGGGTGCTCAGGTTCTGTCCGCAAGGCTGAGCGGGAGACATTCAGCCCATTGTGCCCACACACAGAACTGCTACCCTTCATGGTGCCCACTGCGGCTACTTCTCTGCGCACCTCACAGGAGAGCCGCCTCTCTGACACACACCATTCTGCACCCCTGGCACCCCATGCCATCTAAGAACACTCAGCAATCCCTGTGCCAGTCCCTGGCGGTCCTGAGAGGAGATTTGGGAATTACAGGAATTAATAAAAGTCGCACAGCTCAGAGCAGAAACTACACTGCCAATGCCAGGAGGCTAAAGCGCTTGCCAGGGCACTGATCCCCTGAGGGGTGGGGCACCTGCCAAGCACCAGCGCTCTGCCATCTTGGTGCTGCTGGGCAGAGAGAATATGCCCTGATCTGTCCCATGTGAAAACATAGGGGTCACGCAGAGTTTGGCGAGCCACGAACCCTCCATCACTGGCCATCTCCCTCAGCCTTCCCACTTCAACACCCTTATGGGTTGGCACAGAGTTGTCTGGTGACCCTCAAAAAGCTGCATCCAACAAATGCAAGGCTGCCACCCAATGAAGGAAACTGCAGAATTTTAAAGAAGTTCTGCTTACACAGTCGGCTCCCCTGTCATATTGTAGCAGTGTGTTCCCTTAGGCAGGAGAACAGAGGGAATGTGAGGTCAGGGGGATGCTTGGGTCAGGAAATGGGGGGATACAAATCTTGCATTCAGAAGAATAGGATGTTTAGAAATCTGCCCCCTGATTAACTGTGGGGATCTCTGTAGTCAGTCAAAAGTTTCTTTTCTTTGATATGGGTTCATCCAACCCCAATCGTTGACTAAACATTGCCACTTTTTAAAAAGAAGCCATTATATGATCTGAAGTTTCCTGCCTCTGCTGCTGCCCTTGCCAAGTTCTAAACCAGCTTAGTCAGGACACGCCGCTGCCGCCAAAGGCTGGGAAAGAAGTTATCAGAAGCCATCTCCAAAGGGAGAAGAGCTAGGAGCTCCCGGCAGCCGCTCACTGGGTGTGGCTGGAGCCATTGTGCTAGTCTGCAAAGGAGGGTCTCCTTTGTGGGTGGAGGAGGAGGAGGAGGAGGAGGTGCTCCTCATGGTTCAGAAGTCTTCCCAATGAGCGAATGGAAACCCTGAGCCTGTCTGCATGAACCGCGCCTTCCAAGGAAGGCTGAGTGTGGCCCTGGAGGAATGTGGGCTGCAAGGAAGAGAGAGGCACAAGGGGCCCCAAGGGACGCTCCTAGCAGCTATACCTCTGCAGGAAGGAAGGGAGAGAGAGAGAGAGAGAGAGAGAGAGAGAGAGAGAGAGAGAGAGAGACTTCTCTAAACCAAAACAGGATCGTTTATAAAGATTCCTCATTTTAATAAGTATTTTGCAGGAAAAGGCAGCCGTCCACAGCTAGAAAGGGAACCCACAAAGAGAGCAAGCCATCATGAGATCATGCCAAGCTCTGCAGCAGGACTTAATTAAGTTCAAAGTGGGAAGGAGAGAGGGGGGGGACTTTGAAAGCATTATTTAAAAGTGCAACTTTTTCTGCAGTGCTGTTTATTTGGCTAGAAGAAGAGGAAAGATTGTGTCAGCATCTACAAGCCAACAGTGGCCTGCTCACAGGCTAGCCTGGGGTAGGTTTCACCTCCACCCACCCGCGCATTGCACGTCAACTGTGGCTTGACACTAACTGGTCTTGCAGCTTCATATAACCTCACCAATGGTGTACATTCATTGCCAGTCAATGCTTTCTTTATAAAGGGGAGGCAGAATCAGAAAGTCAGCAACAGGGGCCAGGGATTGTCTCCAATGCTAGCCCTACTCAGAGTAGACCCACTGAAATAAATGAACATGATTCACTTAGGTTCATAAATTTCAACGGGTCTGCTCAGAGTAAAACGTAGATACAATCCAGGAAGTCCTGGGACCAATTTGGTCCTGCCTAGCCCTTCAGTTGCCAATTCATGGAGGGGGCGGCTTTATTTATTACTATTTATTTTATTTCTTTGTTACATTGATACCCCGCCTTTCTTTCACCATGGAACCCAAAGCGGCATACATGAGGTTCCCAGGCGGTCTCCATCCAGGCACTGACCAGACCCAGACCTGCTTCGCTTCAGCAAGGTGGTGGCCTCCTGGGCCTTCAGACCATTTCTCTGCCTCCAAGGAGATCAGGGCAGTATACATGGTTTCACCACACCCATTTTCGTCCTAACCATTACCCTAGGAGGCAAGTTAGGCTTTGGGATAGTACCTGGCCCAGAGTCACTCATTGCCTACCACAGGGTGGGGATTTGAACCTGTATCTCTTTAAGTTACAGCGTGACACTCTGCCCACTGCACAACACTGCCATATGACTTTGCAGACCACGGTGGGGAGTCACTGTCCCTGAGGCCTCCAAGGAAGTGACTAGCAGTATACATACCAGACTTTCCAAATTGAACCACAATTAGCATCAGCCCCAGCCAGATAAGAACATAAGAAGAGCCTGCTGGATCAGGCCAGTGGCCCATCTAGTCCAGCATCCTGTTCTCACAGTGGCCAACCAGGTGCCTGGGGGAAGCCCGCAAGCAGGACCCGAGTGCAAGAACACTCTCCCCTCCTGAGGCTTCCGGCAACTGGTTTTCAGAAGCATGCTGCCTCTGACTAGGGTGGCAGAGCACAGCCATCACGGCTAGTAGCCATTGATAGCCCTGTCCTCCATGAATTGGTCTAATCTTCTTTTAAAGCCATCCAAGCTGGTGGCCATTACTGCATCTTGTGGGAGCAAATTCCATAGTTCAACTATGCGCTGAGTAAAGAAGTACTTCCTTTTGTCTGTCCTGAATCTTCCAACATTCAGCTTCTTTGAATGTCCACGAGTTCTAGTATTATGAGAGAGGGAGAAGAACTTTTCTCTATCCACTTTCTCAACGCCATGCATAATTTTATACACTTCTATCATGTCTCCTCTGACCCGCCTTTTCTCTAAACTAAAAAGCCCCAAATGCTGCAACCTTCCCTCGTAAGGGAGTCGCTCCATCCCCTTGATCATTCTGGTTGCCCTCTTCTGATGGGAGTTGTGGCCCAACATATCTAGAGGGCACCAGGTTGGGGAATGCTGGGATACTGCAGTGTTTCAGAAAGAGGGCCAGCATTGGCCAAGTCCTGGCACCAGGAGCCCTGTGGCACCTCAACAACAGACAGATTTACTGCTGCAGACCTTTTTGTGCTCTAGTCTCAAGCCCACTTTGTCAGACACATATTTTACGAGTCAGAGGAGTGGGAGAGAAATCCAGGCCCTTCTCTACATTTATAGAGAAACCACCGTATTTCTGTACTTGAGGTTACGCAGTAGGAATTAATTTCCCACTGAAGAACAAGATAAATATTTTACTGCTGACAAAATAGGCAACAGAAAATACTTCAGAAATGAATCTAATTTAAATCAGATATTCTATGAATTTCTCCTGACAACTACAGCATTCTGGTTCTGAACAGACCCAGTTAGGATTTCACTGTAAATCCTATTAAACTGAATGGGACTCCCTTCCAGGTACATGGAGTTAGGATTGCAGCCTTAACTTCTTTTTTTACAAGTATGCTTTTGCTGTTAACATGCTGGGGGGAGAAGAACTTCCCTCTTTTGCCCTCCCAACAACCCAGCAAGGGAAGTGTTAGGCTGAGAAGCAATGACTGGGTGTCCATGGGCCAATTGCTATCTCTCAGATCTGGAATCTGAACCCAGATCAACCCCCGTCGGAGTCCACCACTCTGCCTGCTAACGCTGGCTCTGTTCACAAACCAAGTAAACCTGTGCCCACAGACGCCCCGTAAGAAGCATGCAAAGACGGTGCAGTCGTTCCGTGTGCCACCAAGTGGGAAGATGGGGCTTGTGGACTTTATTCAGGCTCCCCTTTGATCATTCAAGCACTGCAGTCATCCATATTTGTCCTCCACGGACCATGCAGAACGGGTGTGGCCTTTTCTCAGCAAATCTTTGCTGACTGCAAAACGTGCTGCAACATGCAGACCTCGGAAAGGGGGGAGGGAGAGAGAATAGTGCACAGAATGATGTAACAGGAACGCTGTTTCACGGAGAAGGGGCACACCCAAAATCTGGACTTATAATTCAGGGCCGTGGGCAGGCATCTCCACAGCTAGCCAAGGCCAACGGAGGAATGAACATGGCCCCAGCCAGCATGGGGGCGATGCCCTCTCTTGGGAAGGGCTCCTGAACAGCTTCCACACCCGCGTTGCCGGCAATGGTGCATTGGGGCCCCCAGACAGTGGGATGTTCTCCTGCACAAGCCCTGGTGAAAGGGAGCTGGACAAGAGGATGGCAGGCCTGGTGCCCATAGCAGAGACAAGGAGGGTTCTTTTAAAGAAAACCGCTCAAACGTGGGTGCCAGGTCCCTCCACCCAGGAAGCACATAGGGCAGGAAGTGGGGTGGGTGAGTGGGTGCATGCACAAACAGCATCACTCCGGCACTTCCACTTATCATCACCATTATTACTGCAGCACTTCCATCCAGAATGGGGGGGGGGGAGAGAGAAGACTGAAAGTGGTTCTTTTCCATTAGAACACCTGTTATCCCAAAAGCATGCAAAGCTTCAGATTTGTTACACAGACTTATTTTCCAGAAACCCTCACCTCTTTAACCTGCCTCAAGAGCTCTGTGTAACTCAAATGCTTGCCTAGCCTAACCATTCAAAACTACGATGATGATGGTTGTCGTTATCCAACTGCCCTTCACCCCAAAGGATCCCAAGTTCTCCAGATCGCAATCCAGCTGTCTCCGGGGCCTCTTACCAGCAACAGCAAGGGAGGGGCCGTTATCCCGGGCCAGGGAGTGAGCCCAGAATAGCGAGGACGAAAACTAGGGGCTGGGACAACTCAGAGCCGTGAACTTGCAAAACACACGAGCCATTTGCCAGGAAGCAGAGTGCTGAGCAACCGCGCGCCCCCTTCCGCGAGGTGCCACCCCGACGGAAGGAAAAACCGACCAGGCTTGTCTCGATCCGAGCTCGTTGCCACCTCAAACTACGGGGGAAAGGGGCCCTGGACCAGACACAGGGCTCCCCCCCGGCCCGCTCCGGCCCTTCCACGTGGGATCCGGGCCACGCCTCGGGAGGGGTGTCTTTAGCTAACTGGCGCCCCGACGACCACGGCCGGAGGGGGTCAAGCAAAGTCTTCTAGGGGAAGGGCTTTGCCTGGCCAGTTGCGCGCCCCCCCCCCGCGGAGACCAGCAACCGGAGGCTCCCTCACAGATGCACGCGGCAGTGGGATCGGGGCCAGCTGCCCCCCCCCCGGCAACCCTTCTCCCAGTTTACGCAGAAGTCAGTCCCTCGGGGAAACGCCAAGGGGAAGGGGGGGGCTCCCTTCCTCCCCGGAGCCAGAAAAAGGAAAGGCTGGGGTGGGTGCTAGCCGGGTTTACGCGACAGTAAGCCCCGCTGAAGTTAACGGGACCTACTTTCCGAGTAAACGCGTAGAGGCTCCTGCCCACCGACTGGCAGTTAAGTTTCCCCTCCACTCCGGAGTCACGCCGGATCGAGGCGAGCGCCCCGTGGAAGGAGTCGCCGATCAGCTCCCCCCTCCCGCGAGACTTACCGAGCAGGCGACAGGCGGGGAGTCCCGGCTGAGCAAGAGTAAGAGGCGCCCGGGGTGGGGTTTTTGTACCAGCCACCGCCTCACTCGCCTCTGGCTCCGCGCAGTCCCCGCCCGCAGCCCGCCTAGACAAAGCCAAGCCCGGCCCAGCCTAGCCCGGCCCGCCGCAGCCTCTGACTCATCCTCGCCTCTGCGGTCCAGCGGTTGCTCTCGAAGCGCACGGCGGCGCTTGGCAGGCGCTAGAAGCAGAGGAGGGAGATCTCGGAGGCGACCCCCACCCCCAAAACACTGCACTCCCACCGGACGTGCGGCCCCGATCCTTCTATGCATGCATTACTCCGAAGCCAGCCCTCTTCGTCGTGCCCGGAGGATTGCCTTCCAGGGCAGCGTTAACTGCTTTACAGGGTCATCTATCCTTCCAATAAGCAAAAGCGCGTCTGCTCAGCAGCCAGGCCTGGCTCACTCGGTTCAGTGTGGCTGGGGCTTACTCCGTCTCAGGTAAGGAAGTGTCTGTAGGCTTGCAGACTCAGAAGCAGTCCATCCTGTGGACCTCAGTAGGACTTGCTGCCAGAGAAGATGCACTGCTTGGGCAATCCTAAATAGCTGCACTCAGCCCAATTCGCTTGGCTTACTTGGGAGTCCGAATGGGCAAGAAATTAAACTCAGTGCACTTTGCAAGGCGAACCTATCCAATTCTCACTTTCCGAAATAATATGAGAACCTCAACATAGCCATCCTTCAAAATTTGCGCTGATCTGAATTTTGCAATGCCATTCTCCAACCAAACAAGGTCTACAAAAATGTGTGTGTTAGAGGAAAGGTGGGCATAAAAATGAGTGAAAATAACATACAAATATGCATTATATTAGAGGAAATCGCGAAAATGTGTGCATTACTCAAATCTGCCTACAAAAATGTGTTTATTAAGGGGAAATTCACAGTAAAATGCTGGAGAATATTCATGAAGGTTTTTTTAAGAAATCACAAATTGCTGCAGAAATGTGGAGAACTGAATTTAAAATTGGAAAAATGAGGAACTGAGAACCAGCATTTCCCTCCCTACTTGGTGGGCCTCACCACGTCAACAGCTCAAGCAAGTGCCTGGGAGGACAACATATTTAGGGTCTATTACCATCTTGGGGCACAAGTGTCAGCTGAAGAGCCCCTCCATGGGCCCCCAACCCTCAGTGAGCCACTACCATGCACACATCCTTGTGCTCCTCTTCCCCACATCACTAGACCTGGCTCACTTGCCTGGCAGAGAGCCAATCAGCAAGCAGGCAGTGGCATCTCTGCTCACCTTCCTTCTCACCACTAGAGCAAGAGGTAGGTGGCAAGCAGAGTTCCAATGGCTGAGGAGGAGGAGGTCCAGGGGCTCTTGTCAGTGGGCCCCCAGCTGGGGTGCAGGCCCCGGGCAGATGCCTAGCCATGCTGACCCTTGACGCCTGCAGAAAGGACAGGCCACAAGTCAGTGGTGTACAGAAGGTCACCAGCAAATCCTTGGTATCCCCAGTTAAAAAAGCCCAGGTCACAAGTGTTGGGAGGCCTTTTTCTCTGTGCAACATGAGAAGAGCCAGGCTGCTGGATCAGGCCCATGGCCCATCTGCTTGTCCAGATTCCCGTGCCCCACCGCAGACTCTCAGAAGTGTGTGGGAAGCCCACAAGCAAGAATATTGTAGCCAATATTCTCTCCTCCTCTCACACAAAGTAGATGGTACTGGGCGAAGCTTCAAAATGGCTTTAGTAGGCTTTGCATACAGGGTGGATGGACATGCATCAAGGCACAGTGAGAGTGAACCCCCCCCCCAACGCATCTTCAACAGTCCTTCCCAACAGATTGTGGGCGGGAAGGACAGCCAAACACACATACTGTATCCTGGGTCCAGAAACGCAGGGTAAGCAAGTGTTTGCCTCTGCCCAGGGTTCCCTTCATCCAGAGGTCTCCAGAGAAGAGACCGACTACAGACAAGGACTCCTTGGAAGCAAAGGTTTCCTCAAGAGGACAGTCATACACCTGAGGAGATCATTACGGCCAAGGAGTCCTTGCCTGTAGTCAGGCATATCTCCAGATGGGCCAGATTTCCGGCGGGTGTTTGAGGAGCTGCCTCTCCCTTGGGCTTGGGTCCGCCCTCAGTGTCAGAGGCTGAGCAAACCCTGGGCATTGATAGCCCCTCCTCGACCGCATCACAGGACCCTGGCTCCTCGCCCCCCGATGGAGCCTGACGGAGGGCTTGGTGTAAGGCTGCGGCTCCCTGGGAATTCTCCCATGAGGACTCCCCCAGCAGAGACGTGACATTGGGCCAGTGAAACAGGGTGTATTCGAGACATACTGCCTGTGTGGCAGTCACTTAAATGGGAGAACTTAATTGGAGGCCTCTTGTAAGAAGCTTAGATCCAAGCACACTGATTTCTTGTATTTTAAGGCTTCTGTCCTCTGCATAATTATATGGGACTTAGAATCATAGAATTATGGAATAGTAGAGCTGGAAGGGACCATCAGGCCATTGAGTCCAAACCCCTGCCCAATGCAGGAATCCAGCTTAAAGCATCCCCGACAGTTGCCTCTCTAGCTGCCTCTTGAAGGCCTCCAGTGCTGGAGAGCCCACCGCCTCCCTAGGGCATTGGTTCCATTGTTGTACCTCTCTAATAGTTAGGATGTTTTTCAGAGCTTGGAAAAGTTACTTTTTTGAACTACAACTTCCATCAACCAAATCCAGTGGCCATGCTGGCTGGGGCTGATGGGAGTTGTAGTTCAAAAAAGTAACTTTTCCAAGCTCTGCTTTTTCTTGCTGTTCAGTTGAAATCTGGCTTCCTGCAACTTGAGCCCATTATTCTGTGTCCTGCACTCTGGGACGATCGAGAAGAGACCCCGGCCCTCTATGTGGCAACCTTTCAACTACATGAAGAGTGCTATCAGATCTCTTCTCAGTCTTCTCTTCTCCAGGCTAAACATGCCCAGTTCTTTCAGTCTCTCCTTATAGGGCTTTCTTTCCAGTCCCCTCATCATCATTATTGCCCTCCTCTGAACCTGTTCCAGTTTGTCTGCATCCTTCTTAAACCACAGTGTTCAGAACTGGATGCAGTACTCAAAATGGCCTAACCAGTGCCAAATAGAAGGGAACAAATACTTCATGCAATTTGGAAACTATACTTCTGTTCATGCAGCCTAAAATAGCATTTGCTTTTTTTGCAGCCTCATCACACTGTTGGCTCATATTCAGCTTGTGATCAAGAACAATCCCAAGATCCTTCTCGCATGTAGTATTGCTGAGCCAAGTATCCCCCATCTTATGACTAAGCATTTGGTTTCTTTTTCCCAAGTGTACAACTTTGCACTTAATTTCATCTGTTGCTTTCAGCCCAGTGCTCCAGCCTATCAAGATCCCTTTGAATTTTTTTTTCTGTCTTCCATGGTATTAGCTATCCCTCCCAATTTTGTATCATCTGCAAATTTAATAAGCATTCTCTGCATCTCCTCATCCAAGTCATGAATAAAAATATTGAAGAGCACTGGGCCCAGGACTGAGCCCTACGATACCATGGTCGTTACCTCCCCCTAGTTTGAGAAGGAACCATTGATAAGCACTCTTTGAGTATGATTCTTTAGCCAACTGTGGATCCACCTGATAGTTGTTCCATCCAGACCACATTTAGCTAGTTTGCTAATCAGAATATCATGGTTCACTTTGTCAAACATTTTCTGAAGTTGAAATATGTTATGTCCACAGCATTCCCACAGTCTACCAGTGAGGTTACCCAATCAAAAAATGATATAAGATTAGATTGGCAGGATTTGTTCTTCATAAATCCATGTTGGCTTCTAGTAATCATTGCATTGTTTTCAAGGTAGCTACAGACTGATCCCTTTATAATCTGCTCCAGACTTTTCCCATGGATCGATGTCAGGCTGACTGGTCTGTAATTCCCTGGTTCCTCCCTTTTGTCCTCTTTGAAGATAGGGACATTAGCCCTCCTCTAGTCATCCAGCACTTCATGCATCCTCCATGATTTCACAATTGACAGCTGTTCTTCAGTTCTTCAGCCAGTTCCTTCAATAGTCATTGATGCAGTTCATCAGGCCCTGAAGATTTGAACAAATTGATTAGGTATTTCTTAACCATTTGTCTGTCAACCTCAGACTGCAATCCTGCACCTTCACATTTGCCAGGAGGGCCATAGATCCTCTTTTGGGAGAAGACTGAGCCAAAGTAGGAATTGAGAACTTCTGCCTTTGTCATCTGTTATTATTTTGCCTTGCTCAGTGAGTAGCTGTACCACCATTTCTTTTCTCTGTCTTTTACTATGGACGTACCTGAAGAAAGCTTTTTTCTTGCTTTGAGCATCCCTCGCTAACCTCAGCTCATTCTCAGCTTTAGCCTTCCTCACATCATCCCTGCAATTCCATGCTCCTCCTTTGTGGCCTGGCCTTCTTTCCACTTCCTGTATCTGTCCTTTTTTGTTTTCAGGTCACCTCTAAGCTTTTTGTGAAGCCCCATTGGCTTCTTCTGCTGTCTTCCACCTGTACACTCTTAACTGGGAGTAAGTGCCATTGAACTTAATGGGCCTTACTTCAGAGCAGACACACACAGGATTGTGCTGACATTATCTGATGCTAGCAAGAGGGGGAAAATAATAAACATGTTTTCTTTTTTTTCCAGGGCCTTTTTCTTTAAAAGAGTTTGCAGAGCAATTTAAGGAATATAATTTTAAAAAGCAGAGAGAGAGAGAGAGAGAGTTAAGGGAACGTTTCTAGATCTGCTTACCAAAGACAAGGTGAAGCCAAGTGATGACTAACTGGGAATCTGGCCCAGCATCTTCAGTGGCTGGAATAAGTGAATCCTGGAAAGTTGCCTGCAAATTAATCAGAGTTTGTCAAGGTAATACTGTGAATATCCAGACACTGGCATCCCGACCTGCAACCCAACTACCATGTTCTGCGATCTGCCAGCCACTGAATAAGCCCCTCCCCATTTCTATAATCCCCCAGTAAGTTGCTAATCGTGGCTGGCTGGCTGTATTTTGCTTAGTGGGTCACAGACAGTATCTGTACTGGATTTGAAATGGTTTTATATATGTAATTATTTTAACTGTTTTAATATATGAAATTGTTTGATATATGTAATTATTTTAACTGTTTTAATATATGAATCTTTTCGATTCTTCCTCGTCTCTCGAGGCCCAAGTGGCCTCGGTGGCACGGAATGCATTTTACCATCTTCGTCTGGTAGCCCAACTACGCCCCTATCTGGACAGGGACGACCTCGCCTCCGTTGTTCATGCTCTGGTAACTTCAAGATTGGATTACTGTAATGCGCTCTACGTAGGGCTGCCCTTGAAGACGGTTCGGAAGCTTCAGCTGGTGCAGAACGCGGCTGCCAGACTATTGACGAGGACCAGTCGGTCTTCGCATATAACACCTATTCTGGCGCGTCTGCACTGGCTCCCTATTTGCTTCCGGGCGAGATTCAAGGTGCTGGTTTTGACCTATAAAGCCTTACACGGCGTGGGACCTCAATACCTTGTGGAACGCCTCTCTCGCTATGAACCTACCCGTTCACTTCGTTCAGAATCTAAGGCCCTCCTCCGGGTACCAGCTCATCGGGAAGCCCGGAGGGTGGTTACTAGATCTAGGGCCTTTTCTGTGGTGGCCCCTGAGTTGTGGAACAGCCTCCCCGAACAGGTACGCCTGGCGCCTACACTTCTATCTTTCCGGCGCCAGGTAAAGACCTTTTTATGCTCCCAGGCATTTTAATCTTTTAATTTTCTTAATCTTTCTACTTTTAACATGTATCCTTCTTAATTTGTGTTGTATTTCATTTTTGTTGTGCTTTTTCTGTTGTTTGTTTGTACATGTTTTTGTGATTTTTTACTATGATATATTGTATTTTATCTTGTTTGTTCACCGCCCTGAGAGCTATTCTGCTAAGGGCGGTATATAAATTGAAATAATAAATAATAAATAAATAAATGAAATTGTTTGATATATGTTTGTATTGTATTGTAAAATCACTTTGAGATGCTTCATGAGAAGCGATTCATTTATTTGTTATAAACCACTTTGATATTTTTTGAAATGAAATAGCGGTATACAAATGTTTATAAATAAATGAAATAAATACTTTTATTGTAATCTTCTTTTTCCAAAGCCCCTAAACAGAAAGGTGCAGCACAGAGATTGAAATGTAGCACAACCTGTGTACCTACAGGCTCACAATCAATCAGTCATGACACAAAGGAGAAAGGAATGAGGAGGGAAGAGGAAAGCAAGCACTGGGGCAGAGTTCTTTCTGCTAGAGAGCGGAGAAGCACACTCCCTGCAACTTCTCTGCCTCTGGCTGATGGATTGGGCCAGGCTAGCCTTTCCCCTTCCCCTGATTCTGTGCAGGTCTGTGAAGGCGAAGCCTAAGGAAGAGCAGCCTCTTAAGGTAGGGGCCATATCACACTTTACCCTGCAACAAACATGAATCTACCACTAATCAGCAGGGAGCTGTGGTTGATCCCAGATCTCTAAAAAGAGGACCAAGTGTATTGTTATAAGGGGGTGTTTAATCATTTCCTCCGTGTCGTTTCCCCCAATTAAAATCCTCTCCCCCCTCCCAGTTTCTGTTTGTCCTGTATTCCTCCCCCCCCCAGCAGGATAAAGAGCAGAAGGGCGGGAGCAGCTTTGATTTTGAAAATTGGAGGGGGAGGGCAGACAGCTGAACATTCTCTCCCCCACTCCTTGCCCCCCCCGGGCCCAGCTGCACTTCACTGGAAAAATGGTAAGGAGATTAATCAGCTTAGACCATAGTTGACATGGTTTGGTGGAATCTGCCCTCCCCCCAAGAAAACTCTATTCTGCAAAGAAGATCTGGGAGCTACTTGGGAAATATCTTAATATGTTCCTCCTTCCCTCTACTTTATAAAATGAACAGCTTTAGTTGAAAAAGCCTGGACTGCGTCAAATCAAATGCCAAAAGTCTTACAACATCAGAATTGTGATGAGGACACCAAAGCCAGCGTTTTATGCAGCAGACTGAGCAGGACAACAGATCTTCTTAGGTGCTCCACCTAGCAAACTAATCCCCGGGATCAAGGCTTTCTTTGCAGCTAGACTCTCGTGTATACACCCACACATGCATCATTGGAGAATTTCGTTTGCTTTGAATAATCCTTTGCAAAGGAGCATCATTATCCATGGAGGAGGGAAAACTGCTTTAAAGATTCTGTTTTCATAGTCAAGCATGCTTCTGGAGTGCAAATGTAAATGTGGGCAGGATTGTACCCAAGGCCCAGTCTGAAGTATATTGAGATCTCCTCCCCCATACCTCAGGAGAACAAAAGGGGCATGTGTGTACTTGCAACACTCAGTTCCTATATCACTTCCAGAGCTCCTTGATTCTCCATTAATGCACATTATTAAAGACTCAGCTCCATTTCCTGCAGCCTTTGCCAACCTGTTGCCTTTCAGCTGTTTCAGACTACAGCTCCCATCAGCAAGCTAGGGATGGGAGAGAAATCCAATCAGTTTGCATTTAAAGCTGAATATATCAAATCTGCACTTTCTGAAACAATATGAGAACCAAAACACAGTCATCCTTCAAAATCCAAATTTTATCTTATCCAAATTTGCCGATGCAGTTCTCCAACCAAGCAATGCTTACAAAAATGCATATTGTTGCGTGCGTCCTCCAATCTCCGAGCGGTGAGATTTCTGGGGTCCCTGCGCTCCTCCAGGGTTTGGTTTCCTTTGGGAAGAAGTTCAGCGGAGACTGCAGTGTCTTTATGAAATATGGTTTATTTATTTATTTAAATATGGTTTATTTATTTATTTACACACATTCCAACCTGAGCTCAAGGATGGAGGGGTTCAATGCATCAGCAGTCTAATATCCAGCTTTTCCATCTGGGTTGCAGGAGGCACCCCAAAGGCCATGGTGCAGAGAGCTAGTCTCTCTCTGCCTGCCTTCCAGTTCCCAGCAATTCTCTAGACACACTAAAACTACAAGCACAACTTCTGCTAGCTGCCAGGAGTGGGGGGGAGGCTCTCCTAACTCCTGTAGAGTTTAAATGACAAAACTCTCCTGTAGAGTTTAAATGACAAAAGGGGTCTTCCTGGCCCATTCTCCATTGCTAAGCAACAGATCAGCCCATTATCTTACCTGGCCAATCTATTTGGTTAACAAAAGACTCATTTGACCAGCAGATAGTTCCTCATTCTAAGGCACAGGATTCCAAATCAGAGGCTGGAAAGGGGACCCACAGGAACCATCCATTCCAACCCCCATGCTCGTAACAATATATTAGGGGAAAGGGTGCGTACAAATTGATACATTAGGAAAAACAGCATGCACAAATGCATTATGTTAGGAGAAATCACTTGCAAAAATTTGTCCATTAGTCAAAACTGCATACAAAATTGTGTGAATTAGCAGAAATTCATACTAAAATGCTGAAGAATTTTCATGAGGTTTTTTTAAAAAATCCAAAAATCTCTGCAGAAATGTGGAGAACCAAATTTAAGCTTGCAAAAATGAGAAACGGAGAGAACGAAAACGGACAGATCTTTCCATTCCTGGGGCTGATGAGAACGAGACCAGGCTGCCTGGGGCTGATGGGAGTTACAGTCTGAAATAGCTGGAGGGCACCACATTGGCAAATGCTGGCCTACTAAAAGGATGTGAGACCTTTGGCTGTCTAGATGTTGCTGGGCTACCATTCCTATAATCCTATTGGCCATGTTGGGTGGGGTTGGAAATGAGAGCCAAGCCACTGGCTACTGCATTCATCCAGCCTGGTGTCAGCATACAGCTTCCTGGGGCAGCTGCCAGGACCCTCTGTGCCCGAAGGATTCACCACGCTGATTCCTGTCAGACTGGAGCCTCTTCTGTCCCCAAACCATTGGACTCTGCCAGTTGAAATTCAGCTGGTGGCCACAATTTATTTTTCCCATAATGCTCTGGGATGACACAACCTTCAGTGCATTGCAGGAAAACAGAATGGTGGCCATGGGATGCTATATCTCCAGAGCTTTGCTATTCCTTACAGCTAAAAAAGAAGGGGGGCATCGCTGTGCTCTGTGACAATGTAACCCCTCCCCCATGAATGTTAGGAAGGGAGGCTCACATAACCAAGGGCTCCCTCTCACCTGGAGCCAGAACAAACAGCTTTTTATATTTAAAATTAATGCAAGACAGGCAGACTTTAAATTCATTTTTGTGTTTTAAAATTTGTATATTTGTTTTTAATGTTTTTAATTGCTGTAAACGGCCCAGAGAGCTTCGGCTATGGGGCGGTATATAAATGTAATAAATAAATAAATATTGCAAAATAAATGTAAATCTGTATCAGAAAAACTACTTATATTATTTATTTATTTAGTATTTGATTTATATCCCGCCCTTCCTCCCGGCAGGAGCCCAGGGCAGCTTGAGCTTGTTTGAATGTTTCCAAAACCATCTGGCCTTAAGCAATAAAAGCTTGACCTGACCTGGTCTGCAGAATGACCTGACATATACTATCAACAGTTCAAAATAAACCTTAACCAGTTGGAGGACGTGAAATGGCAGGCTATGCTCTGCATGGTGCCTTACTCGAGACAGTGAATCCACTCTGGGGTTTAGTCCAAACTTTCAAGGAGCTATCAGGACCTTGGACAGCTCCTTGGAAGTTCAGACTAAAACCCAGAATGGAGTCACTGCCCCACTGACATTGGAGCCACCAGCCTTACTGATTAATTCTCTAGGCCAGCGATAGGGAACCTGTGATGGACTCCCATCATCCCAGAGCCACTGGCCCAGAGCTTAGAAAGGTTACTTTTTTGAACTACAACGAGCTGATGGGAGTTGTAGTTCAAAAAAGTAACTTTTCCAAGCTCTGCACTGGCCATGTTGGCTGGGCCTGGTAGGAGCTGGAGCCTAGTAACACCAGGAGGGCCACAGCTGCTCCCCGCTCTTGCTGCTGAGGCCTGAAAGAGAGAGCGAGAGCTGAGATTTGTAGAACAATACCTCTAGCAACTCACGCAAGCCATTTTTAATGACATCCTCCCAAAAAACAAAACCATAAGGAGGGGTATACCAAGGGCAGGTGTCAGAACTTTAGGGATGTTCCTGGTAAAGAAAAGCAATTGGAACATATAATTAACTGTGATCATAATCTCAGAAATAGTTCATAGGCACAGAAACAGGAGTGATATAACCTTTCTGGAATCTGGCTGGCATCAGGACTCCTGTTCACAGGAGGGCTGCACTTTTGTACAACTGAACGTACCCTAAGGAGAGAGCGGCAACAATGCAACGAGAAGTCACATTCTCTCTTTCATTGACTACCACCCACCAGCCTGCTAGAAGTGTGAGGTTTGTACCATCCCAGTCTGGGATGATCCAGCCACATTCGTTGTTTCCTAGCTTGATGTAAATCAGCCTTTGCCGGCTGGTGCCCTCGAGATGTTTTGGAACAAAAACTGGCTGGATCTGGTGGTGGTTGTAGTTCAAAACATCTGGAGGGCATTTTGGATCTAGTTGGCATTTTGGATCTAGTTTTTCCTCTGTGTGTGCTTTATTTATATTTTAAGTGTTTTATAGTGATGTTGTTTTATGGTTATGATTTTTTTTTATCTTACACCTACTGTGAAGGCTTTGAATGGAAAAGAGCCAGCACAGCATAGTGGGTAGAGTGCTGAACTGGGCCCCAGGAAACCAGGGTTTAAATCCCCGCTCAGCCATGAAGCTCACTAGGTAACCTTGGGAGTGTCACAGTCTAACCTACCCCACAGGGTTATTGTGAGGATAAAAATGGTGGGGGGAGAAACATATTTTATTTATTTATGTATTTATTTCATTAAACTTATAGACCGCCCCATAGCCGAAGCTCTCTGGGCGGTTCACAAGACAAGAAACATCAAAAATACAATAAACGTGTAGCAATATAAAAACACATTAAAAGTTTAAAATGTTAAAAAATTAAAACAATATCAGCGCATACTAAACATGTTGAAAAGCCTGGGTGAAGAGAAGAGTTTTAACCTGGCGCCGGAAAGACAGTAACGATGGCGCCAGGCGTATCTCCTCTGGGAGATCGTTCCACAGTTCGGGGGCCACCACAGAAAAAGCCCTTTTCCGCGTTGCCACCCTCCGAGCTTCCCTATGAGTAGGAACTCGGAGGAGGGTCTTTGATGATGAGCGTAGTGTATGGGCAGGTTCATAACGGGGGAGGCGTTCCAACAGGTATTGTGGTTCTGTGCCGTATAGGGCTTTGTAGGTCAAGACCAGCACTTTGAACCGGGCCCGGAAACAGATAGGCAGCCAGTGCAGGCGGGCCAGAATCGGTGTTATATGGTCGAACCGTCTGGTCCCCGTTAGCAGTCTGGCCGCTGCATTCTGCACAAGCTGCAATTTCCGAACCATCTTCATAGGCAGCCCCACGTAGAGCGCATTGCAGTAATCTAATTTCGAGGTTACCAGCGCATGAACTACTGAAACGAGGTTCTCTCTGTCTAGATAGGGGCGTAGCTGGGCCACCAGCCAAAGTTGGTAAAAAGCACCCCGTGCCACCAAGGCTATCTGAGCCTCGAGTGACAGGGATGGATCTAAAAGAACTCCCAAGCTACGAACCTGTTCCTTCAGGGGGAGTGCAACCCCATCCAGAACAGGTCGAACATCCCCCATCCTGTCAGGAGAACCACCCACCAGCAGCATCTCAGTCTTGTCTGGATTAAGCCTCAGTTTGTTAGCTCTCATCCAGTCCATTGTCACAGCTAGACATCGGTTCAGCACGTCGACAGACTCACCTGAAGAAGATGAAAAGGAGAAGTAGAGCTGCGTGTCATCAGCGTACTGATGGCAACGCACTCCAAAACTCCTGATGACCAGACCCCAGCGACTTCATATAGATATTAAAAAGCATAGGGGACAGAACTGACCCCTGTGGGACTCCATACTGGAGATCCCAGGGTGCCGAGCAATGCTCCCCAAGCACTACCCTCTGGAGACGACCCACCAGGTAGGAGCGGAACCATTGCCACACAGTACCGCCCACTCCCAAATCAGTGAGTCGTCCCAGAAGGATACCATGGTTGATGGTATCAAAAGCCGCTGAGAGATCAAGGAGAATCAGCAGGGTCACACTCCCCCTGTCTGTCTCCCGACAAAGGTCATTGTACAGGGCGACCAAGGCTGTCTCCGTGCCAAAACTGGGTCTAAAACCTGACTGAAATGGATCCAGATAATCGGTGTCATCCAAGAGTGTCTGGAGCTGGTTGGCAACCACTCGTTCCAGGACCTTGCCCAGGAATGGCACGTTAGCTACCGGCCTATAGTTGTTAAGATTTTCCAGGTCCAGGGACGTTTTCTTCAGAAGTGGTCTTACTATCGCCTCTTTCAGGAGGCCAGGTACCACTCCCTCCCGCAATGAAGCGTTAATCACTGCCCTGGCTCAGCCGGCTGTTCCATTCCTGCTAGCTTTTATTAGCCAAGAAGGGCAAGGATCCAACTTAGAAGTGGTCGCATGCACCAGTCCAAGCACCTTGTCAACGTCCTCAAGCTGTACCAGCTGAAACTCATCCAAAAACTTAAGACAAGACTGCGTGCTGGACACCTCATTCGATTCAACTGCTACAACATTGGAGTCCAAGTCCTGGCGGATGCAAGAGATTTTATCCTGGAAGTGCCTAGCAAATTCATTACAGCGCGCCTGCGATGACTCCACCATGTCCGTAGGTTACTCTGAGCTCCTTGGAAGAAAGGTGGGATAAATTAAAAGTGGTTTACTATTAAAAATATAATTATATATTATATAATTAGAAGTGTGATTTTTTAATTGCATGGTGCACAAATGTTGGGATGCTTGGTTTTCTATTTTCTGATTTTCTTCCTGGGAAAAGATGAAACTGCACCCAGCTGAACCAGCCCCATAGCCTTTTAAAAATACCAGTGATAGCTGCTGGCTCCATATCAGTGGGGCAGTGGAATCCACTCTGGGTTTTAGTCCAAACTTTCTAACCCTTGAATCCTTGAAAGTTAAGACTAAAACATGGAACAGATTTCACTGCTTCACTGACATGGAGCCACGAGCCACCACAGTTTAGCACTATCACCGAAGATCACACTTTACAAGATCACATACAAAAGGGAGAGATCTCAGCTTGTTTTATAAAATGTGTGAAAATGCCATCATCTGAGCAGGTGTAATTCCATACTTTAAAGGCAAACAATTAAGTAATTTCTGAATGGCGCCGCCTTTAACATTTTCAGTGCTCTTACATCTCAGCACCACCAATTCAATTTGCTCTCCCTTCACCAATTAATTAATTCAATATTTAGTTGATTTGCTACTTAAAGTTTGCAATTTATCAATGATGAAGACTTTACATGACAACATTAATATTTATTTATTTGTTTTAAATATATGTATTTATATAACACCGTATCATAAAATATCAGGGTGGTGTAAACCATAAAACATAGACCATTAAAAACAGGACAAAATAATAATTAAGTGACTAGCTAATCATGAATATGTTAAACATTTACTTTGGTCCTGTTGGCATAAAAAGGTCTTTAAGAGACACTTGACAATCAAAAGCAAGGGTGCCTGCTGAATCTGTGTTGGAAGAGTGTTCCATAGCATGGGACCGGCAGCCCTAAATGTCTGGCTGCTGTAACACAGGGGACAACTGATAGTGCTCCTCTGGAAAAGCTCAGTGATTGAGCTGGGATATAAGGGCTCAGGCAGTCATTAAGGTACCCTGGATCCAAGTTGTTCAGAGCTTTGTTTATTCACTAATAGGCAAAAACCTTGTGGTTTAAGAACGCACCTATAGCCCACAGATATTTCTATCAAACTTTAAAAAGCAGGGAAATTGGGCAGCTATAGTGAATGCACCAGGGGAGCAGGAGACCTGACCTCCTCTCTGAGATATTGTAGTGCCCTACAAATTTGTCAAAATGCAAACACAATTTGGGTTGGTCTTTCACAGTCCAATCCATTTCCTGTGTAGCTTGGAAGAATTTGGTAACGTGCCTCTGAGCGGTGTGCCTCTGAGTGCTGAGTCTGGCTTTTAGAACACTGACAGTTGGTTGTTACTGAGCATTTTTTAAACTGCAGAAGATGAAGGTCAGAGTATGGGGCAAGGTCAGTATTAGGATTACAGGTACTCTGTGAACATGGCTGATTTTTAATGAATTTCAACAGATTATGAGAACTCTCAGAGAAAAAAGTCCAAAAGGGCTCTGGGTTTTTCCCCTCTCTTTCTAGACTTTGAACTCTCAATTCTCTCTGACTGTTTTGTGTATTGCCATGAAAATTTACAGGGTTGTTAAGCAAGCGTTTCTGAGTTCAGGACTATAAGTTTTGTAAGGTTTTCTTTTGATATGAGCTTATGGGAAGCATCAGAATGGCATGGGGGTATTTTCAATTTAACATTGCGGAATATGAAAAATCCACTCTGGCTATAGTATACAACCACTCTCGTAGCTGTATAATCAACACAACAGCCTTGAACCTGGCCTTGAACTTATTTTTTTTAAATGAAAGCTGAGAGTCTAGAGATTGGGGTGACTCACTTGGAGACCCAGAGAGGACTCCAAAAACCTGGAGTCTCCGGGTGAAAACCGGAGAACTGGCAACCCTAAGTTGGGCCCAAGTTGTTTGGGGCTTTATATATCAACACGAGAGCCTTGAACCTGGCCTAGTAGCATATGGGCAGCCAGTGCAGATGCTTTCACAGGGGTGTCACATGTTGTCGACAATCTGCCCCTATCAGCAGCTCCCGGACCAAGTCAAAGGGCAGCCCCATATGGGAATGCATTCCAGTGGCATGGCAGTGGTAGTAAACAACACCACCATTATCTTATTATTTAATTATTTATTAATTAAATAAATTTTATTCATTTGTTATCTGCATGAAGCAATTGTGCATGATTTCTCCAATTAACGCACAGCCTTTGAATCAAAAATGCCAGTCAAAGTGTTTTCTTGCCACTAATGGCAGTTACCCATGTATTAGGCTCCTGAGTGGCAGATCCATCGCCAGCAGCGTCTAGGACCCTGCACTTCTGAATTTGCCACTACACGACTGTCCACCGTTAAGCCAACTGCTACAGCTACAGTGCAGTGGGAGAGCTGGGCATACACTTTTCATGCACAACGCTCAAGGCTCAGTCCCTGGCAGCTCCAGATGGGGGGGGGGACTGTTTGGGATCCCAGAAAATTGCTGCCAGTCAATAAAGACAGTACCGAGCTAAATGGACCAATGGTCTGACTGGATATAAGACAGCTTTCTATGTTTATTCGCATGAACAAGCCATAAGCAATTTGTAAGTTATGTAACCAACTAAAAAAAGACATCCAAACAATACTTTGCTGCATCAGAATGTACTCAAGAGGATGTAAATAATTTCCACAGAACCTGGGAATGAAATACACCCTGCAAATTGTTTCAGCTACACCCACACTGTTCCCATTGCATATAATCAGTGGTTTCCAACATCTAGATCTACCTGTGCACAATCTGAGAGCTCTCCCTCTCCTCTCCTTTTCCATTCCACTTGCCTTTCACCAGGCGTTGACATCTTTCTCTGATGCATCTGCACTGACTTAAGGATGCATGAGGAATGTGATCTCTGGCAGTTCCGATACAGACTGGCCTGTTCCCCACCGTCCTAATGAATGTGCTGGTTGGAAACGAGTTATCCACCACCGTTCATACTTCCTGATCATTCTGACTCAGGTCTCAGGCAATTGGTCTGAAAACTGCCTCCATGAAAGAGGCAATCCCTGTGTAAGCAACCTGCAAAATTACAGACAAATAAGTTGAGGGTGTTTGTGTGTGAGTGTGTGTGTGCTAGCCATCTTTAAAGTTGATTTAAATGGGGAGGGTGGGACTAAAAAGGTAGTTGCTGTGGTTTTTGAAGCAACAATTTCATTACAAAAATGATGTATGTCATAGTGGTGCTCCTAGGAAAGTAACCTGAAATTTTTCAGATGGGGACATCTGAGGGGCAGGGGACAGAGAGTGATTGTGTGAGTGTAGCTGCTTTCACACATGGGGCTAATAGTGCTTGTTTAACGGGTTAAAAAGGGAGCACTTCTGTCCCAATTTCTAAAATCCCTTTCACACTGCAGTACCTCTTGCGATAAGGAACAGCAGCTTTGCCAGCCGATATAGCGGCATTTCACACAACTGTCTTTCACACAGCTTGTTTTTGTCCCTCACCCATGCACAGTTCCCCACTGTGTAGGAGGTCTAAGCAGAGCTTGGAAAAGTAACTTTTCCAAGCTCTGGGTCTAAGATCTTGTCCCGTCGCCATGCAAGCCCTCTCCCTTTAGGATCTGACTTTTTAAATTGTTTTAGTTGTATCAAGACGGGGGTGTGTGGGAAATGCTGCTGCTATCTGCACTGATGCTGGAATACTGGTACAGGCAGGCACCGCTTATATGGCAGGTTCCGTTCCAGACTGCCGCCGTAAAGCAGAAATCACTGTAAAGTGGAACACATTGAAGATGACGGGGCGCATCGCGCGAAAATGTCACAAAATGTTGCAAAAGCGGCCTTAAAATGGGGAATTTCCCCTAATTGAAAGCCACTGCATCAGCGGAATGCCAGAAAACGGAACGCCAGTAAGCGGGGCCCTACTGTACAATGTTTGTCAGGCAAAAAACCCACAAAAACCTGCGTGACTAAAGGGCAGGAATGCACTGCATGCTGGGATGCCTGTCACATGAGCGTTAGCAGCTAGCGAAACACTCCCATGATCTTCTGGGTTCCCAGCCTTGCTAACAGATTATTTCTGGCATCATTTATTGTGGAAATTAGCACTACACTTGCACTACATTCCACCAGAATTCCGGAGCTACCTGGTATGTTGTGTGAAAGCTCAAATATAATGCGCAAATTACCAGGTAAGAAATCATCAGAATAACGGAATAAAGTGCAATGTGAAAGCACCCTGTGTGTGGGAAACACACATTTTCAACTGGCACCACAAATTACAGAAACTAAGTGCAAAGCTGATTTGACAGGATATTTGGACATGTGGCACAGAGGCAGAAGTACCTGAATGTCTAACATTTTTCAAAGAAGCCCTTTGGTGAAGAGCACAGGACAGACAAGAACAAGGTGGTACATCAACATTCCTTCCCCAGAGTACTGGGATTGGACAGACCTGGTAAAATGATGCCAACTGATTAGAAGATAGAACTTTCAGTCACAAAACCCAGCCTGCCTCCCTGGTGCTTTCCTTATTATGGCAAGCTTGGGGAGAAATGTTTCAGTTTTTGCAGAAACACTGTCTGTGGATTTTATTTTATTTTTAACATCCAAACCTCTGAAGCACTCTGATGCACTCTGGAGGCCCCAAATCCAGTTTTTGGGGCATATCAGAGAGCTCCCACTTTAGCTCAGGCAAGCCCCGGATTTGTCCTAAGTGGCCCCACTTTGGTTCTTGATGTGGGATTCATCATGAGGCAAAACATCTTTTTTATTTATTTATGTATTAAATTTATATTCCGCCCTTCCTCCCCGTAGGAGACAGGGCGACAAGCAAAAACACTAAAAACACTCTAAAACATCTGAATGTTGTACTGAGTTCTAAGAATGCCACATTTCCCTCATGCTTTTTGCTCCCACCTAGTGCCTAAACAGGAAGTCACAGAGAGTTAGAAACCTCATGTTTGATTTCATAATTCCTATGGAACATGGCTCGATTTTCCTTCTTTTGGGGTGTGTAAGGCTGTAATTCTGTGCTCACTTACTGGGCACATTAAACTCCCATTCACCTCAGCAGGCTTATTTCTGAGTAAACTAGCTTAGGATTGGGCTATGACAAGGCTGTGTGCCTGTCTATCCTCAGCAAGCCATGAGCATGTACCCAAAACGATGGGAACCCAGCAACAGAAAGAAACTCTCCACATGAGGTGCATGCTACTCTGCCATTTGCATTAGAGGTTCCCTAGAAGCACCCACAAAAGAGAAATAAGTAGCACACCTGCCAGCCACTTGGTGCCGACTGCATGAATGAAACGTGTGTCAACAAAGACAATGAAACAGTCACAGGATATACATTGACCCAGCATCCGGAATATCGTCCAAACTCACTTCCTGACACATTTGAAAAACAAGACAAAGAGGAATGAAGTTATTTTCTGGCAAACTGTGTGCCAGAATCAGCCATCGTCAACTGTTTTCAAACGCAGCACCCCCACTTATAATCCCAACACCACATTCCCTTTTATTTGTTATACCATAAAAGATGATGAAATGGGCAGATCTCAGGAGGCAAGATCTGAAATCAACAATTCTGATAGACTGAGAACAACTGTTGTTGTTTGTGGCGGTAACAGCAGCAACAACAATTTAAAAGCTCTTTCCCCCCTTAAAAATACAACTTTTAATCTTTGTTGCGGTACAGAATGTAAATATTTGGTAAACATAATCAACTAATTATCAATTAAAAGTCAGATCATAAATTGGCTGTGGCTGCAATCTTACCTATTCAGCTGGGAGGAAATTCCACTGAAAACTAAATTAGGCATACTTTTGAGTAGACATATATACGTTTACACTATAAGATGCGACAGACTGATTAGCAGATTTTTCAAATTCTTTATCAAGAAGTAATACTTCAAGCTTCAATTGACCCTATCCTCAATTTTAGTTAAAATAGCTCTTCTGAATGAAGCAGTGATAAGGAAATGGCAGAAATCCTATGCTTAGAGGACTTCCATTGCAAAAGGTCCTCATTTACCTATTTCCTAGGCTGTGTACTCACAATACATTTAAAGCATATTACTTTCCCCAAAGAATCCTGGGGATGGTAGTTTGTTAAGGGTGCTGGGAACTGTTGCTCTGTGAGGGGTAAACTCCAGTTCCCAAGATTCTTTGGGGGAAGCCATGGGCTTTAAATGTATGGTATGTACACAAGTCTCATCAGTCTTGCCATAACTGTTAGCCGCTCGTGAAGCACAGCCAAGTCTCCAGTTCTTAATTCACAGGGTTTGGGATAAATTTAGGAGCAGGCAGACCCCCTGAGGTGTTGGACTTGCGGGGGTATCACAAGTCATGGAGGGTGCCTGTCATCTCTAGAGCAGCCACTCATCAGCTAAAAAACAGCAGTCAATGTTCCTTGTGTTTCATTCACAGGAAAATGTACAGCATTAGTGCCCATTCAGCAAATGGTGTGCCTGTGACTGGTTGTGATCAGATCCTTGTGTGCAAATTTATCCCCTTAAGTGACAGGGATAAATCATGCATGTAAATCATACATGCAAATCATACATGGAATGAGCTACATACATAATTGTATCCACTTTCAGTCGTGTAGTGGCAAATTTAGAAGTGTGGGTTCCCTTCATGTTAGTCATAGCCATGCCTAAACCCCTTTTTTTTACTGTGGTGTTGAGAATGAGATTCTTGTTAATGCCTGCTCCCACAGTAGACATCCCTAGGAGCCAATATGCATGGAAGGGGAGAGTGTTGATTAATGAGAAGACTCTTCCCAGTGGTTGACTCATCTCCTTTCACTCTGATTGGCTTCAATCAGCAGGAAAGGTCAAGAAAGCTTGTTAGAAGACTCTTCCCAGTGGCCAAGACACTCCTCTTTCATACTGATTGGCTCATAGGGTGCTGGAGCACAGGGACCCTGCTCCCAAAAACTAAGGGGTCTAAGACCCCCTGAGACCCTGTATGACTACACCTCTGTATACAGGATCTATCATGTCTCCTCTTACCTTTTTTCTCTAAACTAAAAAGCCCCAGATGTTTTATTTTAAAAAACCCAAAAGATCAATAATGGTGGGCAAACCTCCTAGAAAGAAATCAATAGCAATACCCTTGCATTGTAAAACCACAGGGGTGGGGTTGTTGGGTGTGTTCTTGGATGGCCATCCCAACCTGGTGCCCTCCAGATTCTTTGGCCTACAACTCCCATCATCTCTGACCTTTGAGCATGTTGGTGGGGCTGATGGGAGCAGGAGGGACTAGATTAGGGGAAGGTGGTTTAGGGCCAGTACTACAGAGTCTTGTAGGAGAACCTTACTACATCTAACATTATCCCTCCTCCAATCATCTGACACTTCACTCATCCTCCACAATTTCACAAAGACAGCGGTTCCACACTGGCTGAAGAATTATCGGACCCACTATTATCCTTGCGAAATCATGGAGGATGGGTGAAGTGCCGGATGACTATAGGAGGGCTAATGTTGTCCCTATCTTCAAAAAGGGCAAAAAGGAGGAAACTGGGAACTGCAGACCAGTCAGCCTGACATCGATCCCTGGGAAAAGTCTGGAGCAGATTATAAAGTGGTCAGTCTGTAGCCACCTTGAAAACAATGCAGTGATTACTAGAAGCCAACATGGATTTGTCAAGAACAAATCCTGCCAGACTAATCTTACCTCATTTTTTGATCAGGCAACTTCCCTGGTAGACTGTGGGAATGCTGTGGACATAATATATCTCAACTTCAGCAAAACTTTTGACAAAGTGCCCCATGATATCCTGATCTGCTAATCAGCAAAAGATGTTTCGTTTTAAAATGTTTTAAAGTCTTTTGTTTTTGAGATGTTTTAGAGTGTTTTTAGTTTTTTTGCTTGCCGCCCTGAGGTCCTTCTGGGAGGAAGGGTGGAATATAAATTTAATAATACATAAATATACAACAATCAGGTGGATCCACAGTTGGCTACAGAATCGTACTCAAAGAGTGCTTATCAATGGTTCCTTCTCAAACTGGGTGGAAGTAACGAGTGGGGTACCACAGGGCTCGTTCCTGGGCCCAGTGCTCTTCAGCATTTTCATTAATGATTTGGATGAGAAGGTGCAGGGAATGCTTATCAAATTTGTCCATGATACAAAATTGGGAGGAATAGCTAATACCCTGGAAGACAGAAACAAAATTCAAAGGGATCTTGATAGGCTAGAGCAGCCTTTCCCAACCAGTGTGCCTCCAGATGTTGTTGGACCACAACTCCCATCTTTCCTGACCATTGGCAATGCTGGCTGAGGCTGATGGGAGTTGTGGTCCAACAACAACTGGAGGCACACTGGTTGGGAAAGGCTGGGCTAGAGCATTGGGCTGAAAGCAAAAGAAAGAAATTAAGTGCAGAGTTGTACACCTAGGATAAAGAAACCAAGTGCACCATTATAAGATGTGTGATACTTGGCTCGGCAATACTATATGCAAGAAGGATCTCGGATTTGTTGCTGATCACAAGCTGCAAAAAAGGCAAATGCTATTTTAAGCTACATTAACAGAAGTATCATTTCCAAATGGGTTAAAGTAGTAGTTCCCCTCTATTCGGGACTGCTTATGCCTCATCTTGAGCACTGCATCGAGTTCTGGTCTCCGCACTTCAAGAAGGATGCAGACAAACTGGAAGAGGTTCAGAGGAGGGCAACAAGGTTGATCAGGGGACTGGAAACAAAGCCCTATGAGAAGAGACTGAAAGAACTGAGCATGTTTAGCCTGGAGAAGAGAAGACTGAGGGGAGACTGAAGGGAAAAGCCCTCTTCAAGTACTTGAAAGTTTGCTGCACAGAGGAGGGCCAGGATCACTTCTCAATCATCCCAGAGTGCAGAACACAGATCAATGGCCTCAAGTTGCAGGAAGCCAGAATTCATTTGAACATCAGGAAAAATGTCCTAACTGTTAGAGCAGTATGGCAATGGAACCAATGACCCAGGGAGGTGGTGGGCTCTCCAACACTGGAGGCATTCAAGACTAGGCAGCTGGACAGCCATCTGTTGGGTATGCTTTAATTTGGATTCCTGCATTGAGCAGGGGGTTGGATTCCATAGCCTTATAGGCCAGCCAACTTCCAATTGTACGGTTGTATCCATTTTGACTGTAACCCAAAGAACATGGACTGTGATGTATTTGTACAGGGGAGGGGAGGGATGGTGTTTATGGACAGAGCTTTATTTTCCTTTCAAGAGAAGCAGCCACATTGTTCTATGTTCAATTGTTTTCCCAGACTCACTGTATAGACAAAATGGGGTTAGGGTTGCCTCCAATTTTTGCCTGGAAATTCTGAATTTTTGGGGTCCTCCCTGGGTCTCTAGGTGAGTCACCTTCATCTCCAGACTCTCAGCTTTCATTTTAAAAAAAATTAAATTTCTAGGCGGTCTGGTTCAAGAGATATACACCACAACATCACACACACCCCAACTTTTGTTACCTGAGCTCTTAGCTGGCTGCTGTAACTGCACCCTTTCAGGTTTGTAGCCAATAAGTGAAGTCAGGGTTGTCATCTGTTGACTTCCAGGCAGTAGCCTTACCCCATTGGAAGGTCAGAAAACTCATTTTTTCCTGCTTATCTGAAAATGTCATAAATTGAGTAAGTATACAGCTTTCAGTCTTTTTCTCTCTTGTGTGCAGGAGTCAAGTTTAAATTTTCCTGGACTGTTGAAGAGGGCAGTGCTTTGAAACCCTTCCCAATATGAAGCTTTAATCCAATACTCACTTTTCTGGGAGTAAAGCTGCAATGCTAATTCCACATACCCGGAGTTAACTCCACTGAATTCAGTAGGAATTACTTTTCAGTAGACAGGGTTAGGATTGTGCTAAAAATCAGTGGAACTATTGAGTGAACATAGAAAAGGATAGTGTTGTAAATCTTTCTCTCCCACTCCCATCCTTTGAAAAAAAAAGCAGTTAGGCAGGGCTTACTTAGGTGTCACTGCTTTCAAGGCCGGCCCCAGGCATGCCGGGGCCCTTGGGTACCAGCCTGCCCTGGGCCCCTCTGCTCCCCCTCTGTGATCTGCAAAACTTAAGCATCTGCGGACCGCAAGAGAGCTTTCACGCCCCCCGTCATCCCCCTGCTATCCCCCCGCTTCACCTACCTTTCTGTTGTTTTTTGCGGCGCGCACAGGTTTGCCATCAACCAAGATGGCGGCCAAGGTTTCCCTAAGGGGCTGAAGCCTCTGCCACCATCTTTGTTGATGGCAGCAACACGCACATGTAGCATGCATGTGTGCCACCGCCAAGATGGTGGCAGAGGCTTCAGCTCCTTAAGGAAACCTCAGCCGCCATCTTGACTGATGGCAAATCTGCGCACTGCAAAAAGCAACGGAAAGGTAGGTAAAGCGGGGGGATAGCGGGGGATGGCGGTCCGTGGATGCTTCTGCTGATCGCAGAAGGAGAGCGGAAGGCTCTCTGTAGCTCCAGGGGCCCTCAGGCCAGTGCTCCACCTGGCCACCCTTTAGAACCGGCTCTGACTGCTTTTATTTGGCAGAAAACAAATGCTTTAAAAAAATGTTCTACAATGGCCAACTGGTTTTGATAATAAACTATTATATGGGGTGTATGTATTTTTACATCTTTAGTGTGTGTGTATATGGAGTCTTTCCAACAACCCTGTGAGGTAGGATTGGAAACCAAAGCAGCTGAAAAAAGAAATAAAGCAATTTAAAATCCAATGACCATAAAACAAATATAACACAACTGCAAAACAGCTTAAAATTGTGCGATTCTGAATTTTGGATTGAGTGAATGAAGTTCCTTATCACTAAATTGTAGTCCTATGCATGCTTCCTTGTTTGAGTAAAAGCCACTGAATACATTTGGACTTTCTTCTGAATATCTTCACAGGTTGTGTAAATAATACACATCTTTGACATTCAGGCTTATATAAATATTTCCTCATTCTATGTCTTGATATGTATCTGATTTACCACTATGGTTATAAATTATTATTTACACATTATTATTTCCTCTACATTTTAAGTGTGCCCTTCTTCCTTGAGGTGGTCATGGTCTCCCTCTGTTGTTTTCACTCTGAGGGGCAGATTAGGCTGAGACATGGTACATAGTCCATGGTTACCCAGTAAACATTATAGCTGATTTCCGTTTTAAAAAATTAATTAAAACGATTTGCATTCATTGGCTAAAAACCTGAAAGGGCAGGGATTAGAGCAGCCGGTTCTAACAGAAGTTGTGGGATGGGTGGGTGGATGACATTTTGGTTTCTATCTTTTGAACCAGACCACCTAGTAACTTATTGTTTTTTAAAAAAAATGAAAGCTAAGAGTCCTGAGATTATAGTGACTCACCTGCACACCCAAAGAGGACCCCCAAAATCCAGTCTCCAGGCAAAAACCAGACACCCAGCAACCCTATGTCCAGTGGCCCATCCATCCAAGAGACTCCATTCCATTTTCCCGCCCAATTTGGATTTGGTACCAAATTTTCCATTAATTTGTTTATTCTCTATATTTGCGGATCGGATTTTTAGGTAGAGATATTCTGCAGCTATTTTCAAAAACGGATTTTTTTTAAAAAAAACACCTCTAAAATATTGATATTAAGAACTATAATTTTATTGATATTTCCTTCAAGATTAATCAACATAAATATAGTATTTTTGCGAGGGAAAAACTGGATTGGTAAAAGTAGTGACTAGTAGACAAAGAATGAATTCAAATCAATAGCGGCCTGTGAGATCAACGGAATGCTGTTGAACTGGCACCGGCCAGTGGATCCCCTCTCTAGCATCCACCGAGCATGCTCAGTCTTCATTGGCCTATTTTCCCCTCCTTTTTTGTTGGTTTTGAACCTTGTGGTGCCCCCACGCCTGTATATACGCCCCCCCTTCGATGATATTTGGCTACATAACAATCCATACTTGGAAAATAATGTTCACTGTTAGTATACAGAAGTAGGACCTGCAACAAAATGTTGCAGAGTGGAGTGTTGCAGGATAGGGATATAGGAAGCCAGACCCTCTTCCAAGACACTCAGTTCCATTTCCCCTTCCCTATTTTTCCATCCTCCCAACATTCCATGGCCTCTGAGCATGCTCAGTCCTCACAGGCTGTATTTTTGGGGGATACTCCTTAGGTTCACCCACCTACACACACAAAGATTTGTTATACTCTGCAAACCTCCCTCTTCAGTATGAATGGCACCATTTTATTCATTCATCAGTCACCCAATAATTAACAACAATTCTCTGGGACATACAAACTTCATAATACAGTTTAAAAATCAGAAAAACCAGATTAATAAAATTATATACAGCAGCTCTAATACTAAAAGCAATGCTTTTAAACAAGCAAAGACATCTAAAACATCATGGCAGATGGCAATGAATACAAGGTCTAGAACTGTTTTTTAAAATGTGTTTTTAAATTTGTATATTTGTTTTTAATGTTTTTAATTGTTGTAAACCGCCCAGAGAGCTTTGGCTATGGGGCGGTATACAAATGTAATGATGATGATGTTGATGATGATGATGATGATGATATGATGATGATGACGATGATATGATGATGACGATGATATGATGATGACGATGATATGATGATGATGATGCAAGGCACATTCCATAGAGTTAAACAACCACATTGAAAGTCCATGTAAAAATTTGGTGTTTAAAAGGCCTGGGACCGAAAAAAACATTCAGGTGAGCATAGGACGGTCAGTCCCCCATCAGCTGCCATCTTTGGACCAGACAGCCTTTCAAATTGAGGACACCTTCATATAGAGAACTATCCTCTGTAAAAGACATGTGGCTGGTGCACCCTAAATGGACACTAGGCAAACGTCTTTGGGGATGGCATTCCATATCTGTGGAGGAGGGTGTTGGAATAAAAGCAACCATCTTTAATTAAGACCCATTGTGCCCAGAAAGAGAGAGAAAGGCACTACAGGGTTAGGTATTTATGTCCAGGAAGTTGAGTGGCCTTCTTAAACTGTGAGTTTGGTTTCTCTTCTCCCTTTCTTTCTTGATTCTGGCTGTAAGCAGTAATGACTTAACATTATTAAGTAAAGACCCAGTCTAATCCCTGTAGCTGTGTCTGTCTTCCATGGAATGAAGGCAGGAACCTACTCTGTAGGCATGGGGGAGAAATTCAGTTTGCATTTCAAGGTGAACATCTGCAAAATACACAAATCGAAACACAGCCATCCTTCAACATTGGCACTTCTCCAAATTTTGCAGTGCAGTTCTCTAGCCAAGTCATGTCTACAAAACTGTATATACTAGCCAAAATGTGCATGAAGATGCATATATAGTAGGGCCCTGCTTTTTGGTGGCCTGCTTTTTGGCGTTCTGCTAATACGGCGGTTTTCAATTAGAGTAAGGCCCCACTCATACGGCGCTTGTTCTGCTTTTACAGCATTTTTCGGCATGACGCGCTCAGCAGCTGAGCGGTGGTTGCCATTTTATTGATGGAGTTCCGCTTTTCAGAGCTTTTCGCTTTTCGGTGGGGGTCTGGAACATAACCCGCTATATGAGTGGGGCCCTACTGTATTAGTGAAAATAACATATAAAAATGCATTACATTAAGGCAAATTGGTTTGCATACAAGCATGTCCGTTTGGAGAAATTTGCACTAAAATGCTGATGAATTTTCATGGACTTTTTTTTTTTTAAACCAAACTGATGAGGAAATGTGGAGAGCTGAACTTAGCACTGGAAAAATGAGCAACGGAGAGATCGCCTGTTCCTCCTGTAGAGCTACTGCTACTAAGAACAACTTGGGGAGCAGGTGATGGGACGGGACTGGAGGAGGCACTGACACTGAACGGACTTCCCTGAAGGCATACAGTATCTTTGCTTGATTTGGCAGCCACAACTATCTGAAATACATGAAGAAGCCCAGAGTTGTGGGAGGCAGACCAGGACTGGGACCAGTTGCTCAGTCAGCATTCACAATTTCCCAGGCTACGGTCTCAAGGCACATGTGGCCAGGTCAGGTCTGGTCAGTGCCTGGATGGGAGACCACCGGGGAACCATATGTAAGCCGCCTTGGGTTTCTAGCATGGAAAGAAAAGCGGGGTAAAAAAGTAATAAACAAATAAATAATTTTGCACAGATGATTGGATGGTGATGGTGAAGTGGCTTGTTTCCCTACCTAAGCCTGTGCAGATGACAAAAGCTGATTTTAAAATATGGAACCGCTCTAGATGCTTGTTTTGTTTTTGCAGAACAGGCTCAGCTCAGGCGCTGCCAGAACAAGCTGTCCCACCTGCCTGCCAGGAGAAACAGCCGAGGAGGCTGGGAGGAAGCTGAGGTGACTGACCGCCATTTGCTTGGCCAACCTTGGCTCCCTAACCAGGCACAGGGAGTCTTGTGTTAATTGAGGAGAGCCATACCTCTTCCCTTGGTTGACCGCTCCTGTCCTCAGCTTAGTAGGCCTCATACGCTTGCATCACTACACAGGGCGATCCTGGTGCAAAGTGTGGTTAGGGACCTAGGACATGGCCTTATCCCAGGTCAGAATATTTACCCACCTTGCCCGCAGTCTGGCTCATCAGTGGATCTTCAAGTGGCTCTCCAAGGTCAAGGATCAGGTGATAAGATAGACCCTTTGCACTGGAGATGCTGCCAGGGACCTTCTGCAGGCAAAACAAGTGCTTTACCACAATTCCTCCCATAAGGGACCTTGCCAGCCCCTGGCTACCATCGTTCTGGAAGAATGGGATGTTAGTTTTGAGTCCCCATTATTTTTCTGCAAATGAGAGGAGTCCTCACCATCATGGATCCTTTTGCTGTCCAGCCCAATTGCACCTTACTACCCACTCCATTTCCATCCTCAGCAGACTGATGAAGCTCAGAAATGGCCATGTTGCCATTCTCTTCCCCCCTTCACCCCGCCCAGCAGCAATAAAACAATAAGACTCTTGAGTGATTAATCCAGTGCAGGATAGCAGAACACATAAGGGACTCTTGTAAATCTTATAAGTCCCTTTCTGTGCTTCAGTGTAATGTCTTGTGTTTATTTTAGTCATTTGCCCTTCTAATGCAAGAGCATCACTCTCAGGGCAGCTTTACAACATTAAAATTAAAAGTTCATAAAAAGCAATATAAAGCAACCATGCAAGGCGAAAAAAATCAGCATTAAAGTTAAACATAAAAGATTATATGCCACATACAACAAAAACCTGTTGGAATAAAGCAGTAATTAATAATTGTAATTAGATTGGGGGTTGAACTAGATGATCTCAAAGTCCATTCCACCTCTGTAATTCCATGATTGCAAAATTGTGGTCTGAACAAGGAAAGGACTGCTAAAGTGGTCAAACTGGTTGGCCAGATCTGGCCTACCATATTTCTTTGTTAGGTAAATTTGACAGTTATGTTGCCATGGGAACTAAATAGTTAGTCATAGACCATAGTTCTGGAAGGAAACCCCTATTTAGAAATCCAGGCTTACCTTCCACCTGCCCTTGGCTTCCAAGGGGATGATGTCATCCAAGTGGTCTGTGTGGAAAAGCATGGGCTGCAGTTTGAGGTAGACTGAGAAGAGAGAGCCCACTTCTAGCCTCAGGAAACATCCTAGGGTGCTGGCTGTTACTGGAAGATTTGATGCAGAAGTGGTGGACTTTGGCCATCGGTTGGAGTGTTTTAGCTGTGTGCCTCCATCTATGTTCAACCTGTATATTTATAAATAGAACACAAATATTTCAAAATGCCAATAAGTCCCGTCAGTGACCTTCTAAAGGAAACCAAACCCAGGAACCCCTTGGCCTTCTCAGATAAGTGGGGTGAGCGTAACAGTTTGAATTTCAGTTTCTCACATGCTGAACTGAAGTTGCTTTTATTGCAGATAGAGGCTGCGATTCTCATTGCAGAGACCAACCATTAGGAAAGGAAGAGCAACTTATTGATACTTCCATTCCTCCTTGCAAGACCTACCCTCCAAAACCAAATTCCCCAAATACCACCCACCCCCTCAGCTCAGGGATATTTCTGATCAAAACATAATTTCCTCTTTATAATTTCATTTTCTTTGGCCCCAACCAAGGTCTCAATTGTTGCTGAGTTCTCAGCTCAAGGCATTTTATAGGTGAGACTCTGCAGGTCCTGGCATGCTCATTGGCAAGGATGGCATGCCCATCACTCATCCAAATAAGAGAGCAAACAAACCTTTACACAGAGAGCTGGGTTCATGTACAGACACGATCCGTGCCTGCTGTGCTGGAATAGTCTGCTGCTGTGGTGATTAGTCATAGGGCACAGTTCCAGCCTAGAGCAGGAGGTTTTAAATGACACCAGCCAGAATCCATTAGCAATATTGATCAGCAAGAAGCAACGCTTTTAGACCGCAGTGCTAGCACTGATGTGGTTGTGACGAGTGCGAAGATGAAGCTGCAAGCCATCCTCACAGGTGGTGGGAGTGGGAGAGGAACAGAAGTGGGCCCAAAGACAAAACAAAATGATGTGCAAAAACCTCTAGGAAGAGGGAAACAAGACAGAAACACACACCATACATTTAAAGCACATTGAAAGCACATTGTTTCCCCCAAAGAATCCTGGAAAGTGTAGTTTACCTCTCACAGAACTATAGCTCTCAGCACCTTTAACAAACTACAGTTCCCAGGATTCTATAGGGAAGTCATGCACTTTATATGTGTTTTAAATGTATGGTATGTTTACACAACCAGCTGTGTCTTATCATTGGTAATAATAATGTCTAGAGCTTCCAGAGACGTAGCTTCCAGAGGGCAGCAAAAATCAACAAAAAGTCATTGCTTGCATAAACTATTATGGATTAGAATCCACTTCATCAGATACATGAGGTGCAATTGTAAATTGGCAGACATATACATACAGGGTTGCACACATTATTGCAGTTATCCTTACAACAGCCTTATAAGGCAGGCCAGTGTTTTAGATCTTAGAAACTGCTCTTACAAAATCAAGTCCAGCAAGGCTTCATAAGTGTGTACTTCCCCTCCCCAACCCCGTTCATTTCTTAGGATCATGGAATCATAGAATCGTAGAGTTGGAAGGGGCCTATAAGGTCATCGAGCCCAACCTCTGCTCAATGCAGGAATCCAATAGTTCTTCAACAGTTCAACCCTGGCCACCCAGTTCAAATCATTTGCTAAAAAGTTTGGGGACAGGCTAAGGAAAGTATTTTGTTCACATAACTAAGTTAGGGAATTCACCACCAGCAGGATGCAGCGATGGTCACTACATAGGAACGGAGGAAGTTCCCTTATACTGATTCAGACCATTGGTACCTTTGACACTGACTGGCAGCAGCTTCCTAGGGTCTCAGGCAGGGCTCTCCTATCAGGAGTTGTTGGGGACCTTGTGCACGCAAAGCAAATGCTCTACCACTGAGGTCTGGTCCTTGCCATAACCTCAGATCGCTCCAAAAGGGGCTATTGTAATCAGTCAATTAATTGTAATGAATCTTTCTTCTACTTTTCTATAGAAAACTATATCCAAAGTGACTTGATGGGTTTGTCTATTGGCAGCCTTCAGCCATAATAAGGAAATAGAACGTCTATATGCAGGTGCTGTTTAAGTCCTGAGTAACAGATGCTGGAGACCAACCAAAAAGGAATGCCCCCAAATGAGGTGCTCTGCTTGCAGTGGCGTAATGAAGTAGGGATGCAGCGGAGCACAGCTCCAGGACACCAGATGCTGCTGTCAGGGTAATTGACAGAACCTCCTTGCTCTGCCAAGTGAACGAAGTGATATGAGGCTTTCAGGTGTCTTTGTGAGTGATTAAGATAGACTAGGAAGAAAAATTGTCAAGCAGAGGCTAGATACTTCTTTCCTTTTCTTTGATGGGGCTACTACTTCATGTAAGCAGTTTAGCTGATAACACTTCTTTGCCAGATTGCTTGCATTCAGTTTTCCAGATTGAACTATGTAGTCAGGAGCAGTCAGGAGAAAGCACCACTGATGTATACAACTGAGTTTACTCCCAGGAAACTATGCATAGGATTGCAGTTATGTGATCCTTATAAAATTAGTTTTGTTAAAATTTATTTTATTTATAAAAGCATTTATATACCACCATAACATAATATGTCAGGGTGGTGCACAATCGTAAAGCATAAAACACCATTTAAAAATAAAAATACAGATAATTGTTAAAATGAGTGGCTACTCAAAAAACATTTCAAACAGCTGCATAGGCCTGAAAGGACAAAAAAAGTCGTCAAGAGAGGCCTGAAAGTCAAAAGTGAGGATGCCTACCGAAACTCTGCCGGAGGAGTGTTTCACAGCATGGGCTGGTGATGGCACTAAATGTCTGACTTCTGGTTGAGGCCAGGTAGACTTCTATAACGGGGACAACTATAGCACTCCTGTGGGGGTTGAACTCAATAGGTCCCTTCCAACTCTACTATTTTATGACCTCAGTGATCAGGGTGGGATTTAATGGCTCAGGTAGTCCTTAAGGTATCCTAGGCTTAGGGTTGTTAGGTCAGAAGCATTCCAAACCCTGAGATTTCAAGGGCTGGCCTGAGTGATGTCATGGGGCGGGGCCAAGTGATGTCATGGGGTGGGCCCGAGTGATGTCATTAAGCATGATACATTAAGCATCAACTACAGTTGCTTGGAGCATTCCACTCAAAAACAATTATCTGGAAATTAAGATAGAATTCTGAGCTAAATGAGGGTGTTCCCAGGTCCAGCTAAAGTGATGGGATCATTCTTTCCCACCTGCTTAGGGATCCTGGGTAGAGAACATTTAATGTAGCCTACTTGCTTCTGGCAAGAAGGGTTAAGTGCCCTCAGGCCAGTCCAGTCCCCAGAAGGCCATTGTAGGAAGAAAGGAGCATAGTGTTCTAGTGTTGTTAGATGGGAGCACTCAGGAGTAAAGATGGATGCCCCTGAAGGGTACAATTCTAAGCATACTTGCTAAGGGACTAAGCCCCACAGAACTCAGTCCTTTACTGTGGCAACACCTACGCTTTGGAACTCCCTGCTTATTGACATTAGGCAGGCGCCTTCATTGTACTCTTTTTGGCACCTGCTAGAAACATGTTTGCTTAGCCTACCCAGGCATGTAGAAGCTATTATGTTCTTTATCTGTTTTTAATCCATTGTTGGTTTTATTATTTTGAATGTTTTTAAATACCTGTTTTTAACTGTTTTTACCAATAATTTTATTATTTTAGTTCCTTCTGTAAATTGCTTGGAAGTTTTTTTACAATGAAGTGGTACATAAATATTGTAAATAAAATACATAATTAAATGTTGGAGTTACTGTGGCCCTTGGGTCTCTTTCCTTTTTTAGGCACAAAGGAATCTGCCCTATACCAAGTCAGGGCATTTGATACCATCTAGCTCAGTACTGATAACATGGACTAGCATTGCTTCTCCAGGATGACAGGCAATGGTCTTTTCCAGAGATTGGATTTTGGATCTTTGCATGTAAAGCATGCACTCTGCCACTGAGCTACAGTCCTTTGTAAAAATGTATCTTTTAAAATTGTTCTTTTCAATTCACTAATGAATTTACAGCATACTAGGGCAGATCCACACCATGCATTTAAAGCACATTCAACACACATTTGAATCCCACCACAGAATCCTGGGAACTGTAGTTTGTTCAGGGTGGTGGGAACTATAACTGTGAGGGGGAAACTACATTCACCAGGATTTTTTTGGGGGGGAGTCATGCACTTTAAATGTGGGTTGGATGTGCTTTAAATGTATTGTGTGGATCAACTTCATAAACTTTGCCTACATGTAAATCGTTTTAATTAATTTTTAAAAATGGAAATCGGCTATAAAGTTGACAATAAAGTTGACCATGGGCTACTCACCATCTCTCAGCCTAATCTGCCCCTCAGAGTGAAAACAACAGAGGGGGACCATGACCACCCCAAGGAAGAAGAGCACACTTAAAATATAAAGGAAATAATAATGTACAACCATAGCGTGAATCAGATACTTATTGGGACATAGTATGAAGAAATATTTATATAAACATGACTGTCAAAGATGTTTATTATTTACCCAACCTGTAAAGATATTTATAGTGCAATCCTATGCATGTTTACTCAGAAGCAAGTCCCAATGTATTCAATGGGGCTTACACAAACAGGGAAGTATGCACAGGCTGCAACCTCAAGTGATAAGGAACTTCCCTCACCCAATCCAAAATTCAGAATCATGTCACTTTAAGCTGTTTTACAACTGTTTTATACTTATTTTATTGTTATTGGATTTTAAATGGCTTTATTTCTTGTTATGAGCTGCCTTGGTTTCCAATTGGCAACCCTACCTCACAGAGTTATTGGAAAGACTCCATATACACATACAACGGAGATGTAAAAATAAATATACCCCATATAATAGTTTATTGTCAAAACCAGTTGGTCATTGCAGAAAATTTTTAAAAAATATATAAAATCAGTATTAGTTACTTACCAAATTAAAATAGTGACACCTAAGTAAGCCCTGCCTAACTGCTTTAAAAATAGGATTGGAGGGTTAGAGAAAGATTTACAACACATAGAAACCTTTGCTATATTCACTCAAAAGTCCCACTGATTTACAGCAGAATCCTAACCATGTCTATTCAAAAGTAAGTCCTATTGAATCAATGAGGTTTACTGCTGGTACATGGGATTAGCGTTGCAGCTTTACACCCAGAAAAGTGAGTATAAGATTAAAGCTTCATATTGAGAAGGTTTTCAAAACAGGCTATGAACTAGACAAACTGTCCTCTTCAACAGCCCAGGAAAATTTAAACTTGTTTGACTCCTCATAATTAAAAAAGTATAACAGATTGTGATTACATCATAAGCTACATGTAATTTTTTAAATTTCTGTTCAAAAATTATTTGAAAGAAAAGATGTATAATATGCTATTTTTGCAAGTAATTTGAAAAACCCTGCATGTACATTTTTATGATTATCATAACTGAATTGCTTACAGTAAACAATCACCCACCAATATCCTGCTATGATTTTTTGTTCCTCATCTCCTGCACACAAAGAGAAAGGGACTTTTACTACTGCTGAATGCTATAAACTTACTCAGTTTATGAAATTTTCAGACAAACAGGAAATGAGTTTTCGCTATTGCCTGGAGGTCAACAAATCCCTTGTCAGTCACAATCCTGACTTCACTTATTGGCTACAAACCTGAAAGGGCAGGGTTCGAGCAGTCAATTATGAGCTCATTTAACAGAAGTTGCGAGAGGGGCTGACATTTTGGTGTATATCTCTTGAACCAGACCACCTAGAAACTTATTTTTTAAAAAATGAAAGCTGAGAGTCTGGAGATTGAGGTGACTCACTCAGAGACCTGGAGAGGACCCCCAAAATCTGGAGTCTCCGGGCAAAAACTGGAGACCCGTCAACCCAACCTGGGCCCAAGTTCTTTGGGGCTTTATATATCAAAACAAGAGCCTTGAACCTGGCCTGGTAGCATTCCGCCAGCCAGTGCAGATGTTTTACATGCTGTTGACAATCTGCCTCCATCTGTATCAGGTGGAACGTCTGGACTAGGACCAAGGGCAGTGCAATAATCCAGTCTCAAGGTTACCAGTGCATAGACTACAGTGGCCAAGTGATCCAGCTGGAGTACCAGATGAAACTGGTAAAAGGCACTCTTGGCCACAGAAGTCACTTGGGGCTCTAATGGCAAAGATGTATAACAACAACAACAATATATCCTGCCTTTCCTCCCAAAAAGAGCTGGGGGGGGGGCAAACAGGCAATAAAACACTAAAAACTATCAAACATCTCAAAAACAAAACATCTTTAAAAACAAAATATCTTTCAAAAACTCTTTCAAAAACTCTATGTACCTGCTCCTTTAGAGTACAGCTCCATCCAGAACAGGCAACTGGCCTATCTTCCACATATGGAACCACCTACTCCCACTGTCTGTTTTCTCATGCTCATATTCACTTTATTGGCTCTCATCCAGTCCACTACTGCATTAAGGCACTGGTCCAGGGCTTGCACAGCCTCTCCTGACTGAGATGTTATGGAGAAACAGAAGAAGAAGAGTCTGCTTGATCAGGCCTATGGCTCATCTAGGCCAGTGTCCAATTCTCACAATGGCCAACCAGACACCTATGGGAAGGCTACAAGCAGGAACTGTGTGCAAGAGTTTCCAGCAACGGTGTTCAGAGGCATTCGGCCTCTGATTGTGGATACTGATGTCACTGTGCTCCAAAACTCCTAGTGACCACTCCCTACAGCTTCATCTAGATGTTAAATAGCATTGGAGACAAAATGGTGCCTTGCAGGACCTGATAGCGCAAGACCCAGGGGGTTGAAGAGTCCTCTCCCACTTTTACTCTCTGGACTTGACCACCCAGGTAGGAAAGGAACCACTGTAGTGTAGTGCCTCTGCTGCCCATCCCACACAGTTGATCCAGGAGAGTCCCATGGTCCATGGGATCATCCAGGAACACTTGCAGCTGCTCTGCCACTACCCTCTCCACCGCCTTTCCCATTACTCTACAGAATGCTGTTAAAATTATTGTTATTGTTATTGTTATTATTAGTAGTAGTAGTATTAACACAGCTGTCTATTTTTTTTTACTCTTCTTGGGGTGGCAGCTCTGGGGTCTGTCTTGATGAACTCCTGTGCTCCAGCACTGGCTCTTTGTGAGTTTGCCGAGGGAAGAGCAGAGAAGTAGTGTTCCCTTGGGCTGATCCAGCAAGGCTATTTGTCCTTGTGCTCTTGGAGAGAGATCCTTTTAACTTCAGAACACCTGCACACACATTTTGTTAGCATTCCCTTGGGTAAGGTAGGAGAAAATTTAAATGGGGTTGGGCAAGAGTTGTTTAGAGCACTGTTCTTCAACCATGAGTCCCCAGATGTTGTTGGACTATAACTCCCATCATTCCTAGCCATTGGCCATGCTCTCTGGGGATGATGGGCGTTGTATAGCAACAACATCTGGGGGGCCCAGGTTAAAGAATAGAGTCTTAGAGCATAGTCTAGTAGCGATTAGCAACTGGAAGGCTTAGTGCCTTAGTTAGCTACTCCCCGAGAGGGCAACAAACTGACCCTCCAGTTGCCAACCCAGAAGCATTTGGAGAGCAGAGCGGAGACTCTTTGGCAGTCTACCTAATTTGTGCTTCCTGAACCAAAATACAGATACCCTTCAAAATTAACAGTTGTCCAATTTTTGCAATGCAGTTCTCATCCCCAAAACTGTCAGAGGAAAGTGTAGGTAAAAATGCCTATATAGTTGTGAAAATAATACATTATACTAGGGGAAACTGCTTGTAAAAACGTGTCTATTAGGAGAAATAAACAATAAAATGTTGATGAATTTTTGTCAGATGATGATAGAGATGATGATAATTGCAAACTGATGTTGCTGTGAACTGAATTTTATACTGGAAAAATGAGACACAGAGAGAAACCAGCATTGACAGATTCGTTTATCTCAATCCTCTGATCAAATTGATTGCTGGCCAGCTCTATAGCCTTACCTGGGATAATAAGAAATCATTTGCACTATGGGGAACATGCATGAACGATCTGAGTAACTGAATTTAGTTGATTGCCATACGGTTCGGGAAAAGCCCTTTCTTCACACAACACATCATTAAACTTGTGGAACTCACTACCCTAAGATGAGGTGAGTTATTTTTTTTTATTTATTACATTTATATCCTACCTTTCCTCCAAAGAGTTTAAGTACTACCACTACCTACATGGCTCTACAAAATAAACAGATCTTCCATGATTTGAACTACTGGTGTTGATCAGCTACATAGAGCCTACGTGTATTGGGGCAGTATACCTCTGAGCAGCTGGCACTAGGGGCAAGCCACAAATCTGAACAACCAGCAAAACCAAACAAAGTGTCTCTTCAAACATACTTGGAAATTATCTCCACCAGCTGCCCCATTTCCAACAATCTCACAGCCTCTGCTTTACTTGGGGAGATCCTAAGCATTGCTAAGGGCTATCAGCCAGCTCAGACCTGCTCAGAAGCGCCATGAGTGGTATAACAAAGACCTCTTTATTGCTGCAGCAATATGTGCTCCAATCACTTAAAAAGATTCACTTTGGCTGTGGGAACCCAACCAAGATAATTTAATGAGGCTCAGGCAGCAAAGTGCTTTCTGCATCAACCTCTCCACCCCTTCTAACCAAGCAAAATCAGGAAGAATCTGGACGAAAAGGATCAATGCCCAGTTGTTTTATAGAGACAGACAGACAATTGGAACATGGTATTCTTATGCCGTATTTTGGTCCTGCAAAAGACAAGCTGGATTTGTGCCTACATTGGTTTATGCAGAAAGACATCACCTTTCGCATAGATAACAACCACTCATTCCTCATATGTGGAGAGCTAAACTGAACACACTGCAGTATAGTCTGACAGAGTTACTGGTTTCCTTGTTGTTGGGTGGGCAGAGGGTACAAGTAGCATAACTTTATTAGGGGTGTGCAAAAGATTTGGATGAATCCCGAATCAAGGACCAAAGTGGGCCCATTTCAGACTGATATGGGGCTTGTCCAAGATGAAGCAGAATGTCTCTGAAGCACTCCAAACTGAAGTGAGGACCTCTAAAGTAATTTGGGGCTGAAAATGGCAACTTCTCCTTGTGACATCCTTCCCTGGCACCACCTGTGAAGCTCTCACTTTGTGGCTACCAGCAGACAGGAACGTCAGGTTTATTCTTACCCTTTACAGCACTAGCACCGATCTCAAAAGATCCCACTGCTAGGCAGCACCACCCGACACTCTGTAACCCTTTTAGCCAATAGACTGTGCCTAGTCTCTGCCTGGCTATTCCGATACCTTGTGTCAATGGGTACAGGTAATTTGTAAACCCCCCTGCAGCCCCTTGACTCTGAAGCATACAGCCCTGGGTTTCTCTGTGGGACTGGATACACTTTCCTCCGATCCGCCGCTGCCACCATTCGATACAAACTGTTCAGCCTTGCTTACTTTGCTATTCCCCCTGGTACGTGTATCCCAGCTGAAGGAATCAGGCTTTTGTTTAACCAAGAAATATTTATTAAGAATTAGAAATAACAAGATTACTTAATTACTTTGTAGACAAGCGTATGGTTTCATCTATATTCTGTTATGTACTTGACTTCTTACTAATTGCCTCAGAACTCTGACTCACTCTCAACACCATCCTCTAAACACCACCAAAACCTCTCTTTCACCTCTCTCAACCTCCAACATCCACCACCCTAATTCAACTGTCATTCTTCCATTTATACTCCCAGCCAAACGCTCAGCCAATCATCCAGCATTCTACTGCTTATGTACTCCCCCTCCTCTTTCACTCCACTTACCATATGTCTTCTATATAACCAGCACTTACCATATTTACAATATAAGCAGGAACATCACACTCCTCTCTTGCACTAACATGCAGTTATGGAATGCATGTGTTATAAGGACTTAATGCCATGCATTTCCCTCATTCCTTTCTGAAGGTAAGGGGCTGGGGCAGAGAAATGAATAATCTGATCACAGCACATAGTCTGCTGCTGAGGGAAGGAGATGTACCATATGATGACATCATGCCAGCTGCATTATTAGTGCAGGGAAGCACATGCTACTTGTTTAAAAGCCTGGGTAGGAAAAAGATATTGGGATGTGCAACAATCGCAAGAGTCAATCTGGACCCCAATTCGGTGCTTTGCAAAACAGACTGATTTGGTCTGAATTGCTTTGGAAGCTTCCTAATTCAGTTTGGGTCCGAACCCTAATTCTGATTTGGAAAAACAATGTTTTGCCTCTTTCTCTCTTCTCCTTGCCTCATCTATTTTTTTTTTTTTTTTTAGAAAATTGGCTGTAACTTTCCCCTTTTATCAGCATCAGATGAAATTTGGAGGCATAACATGATATTCACTCCTGAGTAAATAAAGCCTATCAAGTTAAACCCAGGGGGTTTGTACATGCTGGGAACCTTAAAAAATTAAAATAAAACTTTAAATGAACACTGTAACTTTTAATTTTTTTTGGCAGAACTGAATATTTGCAGACTTGTTAGTCTCTTTTGAGAGGATGAAGTGTGCCTATTTCAGAAAAATAGTTGCAGTTGTTTTCCTACAATGGCAGCCTTACGGTGTGGGGTTATTAAAAAAAGAAAGGCAAAATCTCCAGTCTTGTTTTGTGGGCAATTTGTATGAAAATAGAATGAACAAGAGAGGGAGGAAACCTGCCAAATTACAGCACAGGATTTTTGTTTGTGTAGGTACCTTTAAAGTTGATTCATCTGCAGTGGTGAGAACTAAAAGAGATTTGCTTTTCTTCCTGTAGTTCCCCAAAGCATTGTGATTGGAATTCCATGGTAAAAATATTTACCTCTGATTAGATGTTAGACCTGTCACTCAGAAAAGAGCTCTCACACTCCCTATCTCAGCGATTTCCTTATATGGTAAACATTGTGAATAATGTTTCAGTTTTTGAAGATACTTTTGTCTCTGCATTCTTGCACCTGACTCTCCAAATCACCCCAAATCACTTCAGAGGTCCCCACTTTAGTTCAAGGTGCTTCAGAGTGATCCTGCTTGAATTTGGACAAGTCCCAAATCTGTCCAAGTGAGCCAATTTTGGTTATTGATTTGGAATATTCCTAATCTTCTGCAAGCCTCTAATGATGTGGTAGTAAAATGCTGAAGTCCTACAGTTCTCAATTCAAAATGAACCTCACTAGTGTTTAACATGTCAGGCGGCACACTTCATAAACATCCCTTAACAGGCATATGGAGATCAGACAGATCCACCTGCTCAAGAGATTTAACTTCTCGAGACCTGGGGAAGGAGGTTTTGATTGTGAAGAACAGTAAGTCTAGAAATGCAGAAAGGCATTCCCCAAAGCAAAAAACAATCAGTCATTCAATAAAAAAGGCAGTGAGTAAAACAAATAAAAAAAGCTAAAACATATTCATTATGCTCATTAGGAAAGGGACGTAAGAACATAGGAAGCTGTTTTTACAAGTGCCACATAATATTCATTATGCACTTGCACAGAACGAATCTTTTACTGTGGGAGCTCCTACACTCTGGAACTCCCTACCCATTGACATTAGCCAGGCGCCTTGCTGTATTCTTCTGTTTAGCCCAGCCTATGCAGACATGTAAAGCTGATGCACACTTTAATCTGCAATTTTAGCTTAGGATGTATACTTTTTACTGTTAATTTTATTCACTTTCTTTAAAAAAAAATTCTGACAATTTTAATGTATATTTTATATTTTTTGTAAACTGCTTTGTTTTACTTAAGTAAAGTGGTATACAAATTTTGTTAAATACGTAAAAAGGAAGTTGTCTTATACCAAGTCAGGCAGATGCTCTTGGAGGTCACTGATTCACATGGTCGTGGTAAGTTGTAATTGACTTGAAGGCACATAACAACTGTCTACACAGACAGTGACACTGCAGGGTCTCAGACAGCAGACTCTTTCCAGCCCTACCTGGGGATGCCTTCTGCATGCAAAGCATGTGTTCTGCCACTGAACTATGGTCCTTGCCTTTATTTTAAAGATATAGGCTCCTTCTTCTGTCTGGCAGCAGTTCCATGGGGATTTGAACAGACAACCACACAATGAAGGAATGAACTGCTCAGGTGTCCCAGATAATACCTAATCTTGCAATTCAGGCTGCTGTATCCACATGGCATCTCTAGCTCAACCGACCTCACCATGTGCAGTGTGAGACCATTGCCATGTGACCTAGCTTACATAAAATGGCAGGCTGGGGGTATAAGGTTATGTTTGAGTGAAGGGAACAGCAGCTGAGCCAGTGCAAGATTTCTTATGCTTCTTACCAGAGGTTACTCCACCCACCAAGCAAAAGCCCACTGATTCATGCCTTTGCGATTCCTTAACGAGTTTTCCTAATGAGTTTCTAGCTCAGCAAGAGCAACTCTACATCTGTTGCAAGGCCTACGGTGCCAGTATTTGCCTGCTCTGTCATTGCAACTTTCACTTCCCTTTTAGTGTAGATTGGTATTTGTTAAGCTCTGCTTGATAGATGCTTGGGTTTCTCAAAGAGAAATTCAGTAATGGTAGAAGAGATGCCATGAAAAGCCAGAGTGCTTACCGCTTTTGACCTTTCCCTTCAGACTGAAGCTGCAAGGGAAGGTTGATTGCATTCCCTAGACAGGCACAATTTATGCAATTAGCAATTGCTTGAATGGATTGCAAAAACTGATGTGGATTGGGACTTGGTTAGGGAGGACTTTTTAACCTATTCCCCACACTGCAGACCAGAACACCCTCATGCCCCACTTCCACTGGCATGAACAGTAGCTTTTCTTCCAATGGAAATAGCAGGTGTGGGGCGCTAAGACCTGCAAAAAGGTTAAAGCATCCCTATCGATCCTACCAGGATCCCAGTCCAGATCAGGCTCCCAAAAGTGCTGCTCCACGAGCTAGAGGGAGCCTCAGCTGACGAAGCGTCAAGGCGAGTTAAGCAGCAGAGCGAGGAGGCCAGGGCCCCCAATCTGCCCGTCTGTTCCCTGACCTCAACTAAACTGCAGTTTCCAACCCATTGACGTAATAAACCTTAAACAAAACCATGCAGGTAAGAAGCCAGCAGGGGTGTGGGGGCTTTCCAGTGTTTTGCACTGCCTGCAGCATGTACGACTATCTGCCTGTTGGACAGAACTTGTGGGTGTGCTCTCGGTGCAATGAGCTCCTGGCTCTCTGGGAACGACGTCATTTCCTTGAGGCCAAGGTGGCTGACCTGGAAAGCTGAGAGAGGCAGAGAGGTGTGTGGAGGAGGCCTTCAGGGACGTTATAGCTGTGTCCCACTCCAACAATGATAGCTCTTCTCCTATCATGGAGAACAATGGTCTCAGGGAAGGAGAGCATCCAGCTGAGTAAGAGGGAAACGATCCCTTAGAAGGGACCCATTCCTTGGGGGATGAGCAGCTATCCTCTCGTGCAGAGGATATATCTCCAGGGGGTGGAGGGATCCTTGTAGTGGGTGGTTCAATCAGTGGGGCGTGTGATGGGCGTGTAGACCTCAAGGTGTTTTGCCTGCCTGGTGCAAAGGTTGCATATATCGCCCGTCGTTTAGATAGTTTGGTAGACAGTGCTGGGGAGGAGTCAGTGGTCGTGGTGCACGTTGGCACCAACGACATGGGGAAATGCAGCCATGAGGTCCTGGAAGCAAAATTTAGGTTGCTAGGTAGGATGCTGAAAGCCAGGACCTCCAAGGTGGCTTTCTCTGAAATGCTACGGGTTCCACGCGCAGGACCAGCCAGACAGGCACAGCTTTGGAGTCTCAGTGCATGGATGAGACGATGGTGTCGGGTGTAAGGGTTTGGATTTGTTAGGCACCGGGGAACATTTTGGGACAAGCCGGGCCTGTACAAAAGGGACGGGCTCCACTTGAACCAGAATGGAACCAGACTGCTGGCACTTAAAATTAAAAAGGTGGCAGAGCAGCTTTTAAACTGACTGAGGGGGGAAACCCAACAGGAGCTGAGGAAGGTCCGGTTCGGAATAAATCTCCCCCCTGGGATAAAGACCAGAGAAATGATGAAATTTTAAAAGGGGTAGGCCTAGAAGTAGGCATTGTGAGAGCAGGGGCACAGGATATCAATTCAGAAGGGCAAAATTACCACAGGCCAAACCACAAGTGCCAAAGACACTTGAAGAGAGACACTGCTTACAAGTGCCTGTACGCTAATGCTAGGAGCCTCCGAACCAAGATGGGAGAACTGGAGTGCTTGGTCTTAGAGGAGAGCATTGATATAGTGAGCATAACGGAGACCTGGTGGAATGGAGAAAACCAGTGGGATACGGTTATCCCTGGATATAAACTATATCGGAAGGACAGGGAAGGACGTATTGGTGGTGGAGTCGCTCTATATGTGAAAGAAGGCATTGAATCCAGCAAGCTCGAAACCCCAAAAGAGGCAGACTCCTCCACAGAATCGTTGTGGGTGGTGATACCATGCCCCAGGAGGGATTTAATACTGGGAACGATCTATCATCCCCCTGATCAAAATGCTCAGGGAGACCTTGAGATGAGATATGAAATTGAGGAAGCATCCAAACTAGGAAATGTGGTAGTAATGGGTGACTTCAACTACCCGGACATAGACTGGCAGCATATGTGTTCCAGTCATGACAAAGAAGCAAAATTTCTAGACATTCTAAATGACTATTCCCTAGACCAGTTGGTCATGGAACCGACCAGAGGGACGGCAACCCTGGACTTAATCGTCAGTGGGGACCGGGACCTGGTGAGAGATGTAAGTGTTGTCAAACCGATTGGGAGCAGTGACCATAGTGCTATTAAATTAAACATACATGTAAATGGCCAATTGCCAAGAAAATCCAACACAGTCACATTTGACTTCAAAAGAGGAAACTTCACAAAAATGAGGGGATTGGTAAAAAGAAAGGTGAAAAACAAAGTCCAGAGGGTCACATCACCCGAAAATGCTTGGAAGTTGTTTAAAAACACTATATTAGAAGCTCAACTGGAGTGCATACTGCAGACCAGAAAAGGTACCACCAGGGCCAAGAAGATGCCAGCATGGTTAACGAGCAAAGTCAAGGAAGCTCTTAGAGGCAAAAAGTCTTCCTTCAAAAAATGGAAGTCTTGTCTGAATGAAGAAAATAAAAAAGAACACAAACTCTGGCAAAAGAAATGCAAGAAGACAATAAGGGATGCTAAAAAAGAATTTGAGGAGCACATTGCTAAGAACATAAAAACCAACAACAAAAAAATCTATAAATACATTCAAAGCAGGAGACTATCTAGGGAGGCGATTGGACCCTTGGACGATAAGGGAGTCAAAGGAGTACTAAAGAACGATAAGGAGATTGCAGAGTAGCTAAATGAATTCTTTGCATCTGTCTTCACAGTGGAAGATATAGGGCAGATCCCTGAACCTGAACTAACATTTGCAGGAAGGGATTCTGAGGAACTGAGACAAATAGTGGTAACGAGAGAGGAAGTTCTAGGCTTAATCGACAATATATATATAAACTGACAAATCACCAGGCCCGGATGGCATCCACCCGAGAGTTCTCAAAGAACTCAAATGTGAAACTGCTGTTCTGCTCACTAAAATATGTAACTTGTCCCTCGGGTCCTCCTCCATGCCTGAGGACTGGAAAGTGGCAAATGTAACGCCAATCTTCAGAAAGGGATCCAGAGGGGATCCCGGAAATTACAGGCCAGTTAGCTTAACTTCTGTCCCTGGAAAACTGGTAGAAAGTATGATTAAAGCTAGATTAACTAAGCACATAGAAGAACAAGCTTTGCTTTAGCAGAGCCAGCATGGCTTCTGCAAGGGAAAGTCCTGTCTCAGTAACCTATTAGAATTCTTTGAGAGTGTCAACAAGCATATAGATAGAGGTGATCCAGTGGACATAGTGTACTTAGACTTTCAAAAAGAGTTTGACAAGGTACCTCACCAAAGACTTCTGAGGAAGCTTAGCAGTCATGGAATAAGAGGAGAGGTCCTCTTGTGGATAAGGAATTGGTTGAGAAGCAGAAAGACAGTTCTCCCAATGGAGGGCTGTAGAAAGTGGAGTCCCTCAAGGATCGGTATTGGGACCTGTACTTTTCAACTTGTTCATTAATGACCTAGAATTAGGCGTGAGCAGTGAAGTGGCCAAGTTTGCTGACGACACTAAATTGTTCAGGGTTGTTAAAACAAAAAGGGATTGCGAAGAGCTCCAAAAAGACCTCTCCAAACTGAGTGAATGGGTGGAAAAATGGCAAATGCAATTCAATATAAATAAGTGTAAAATTATGCATATTGGAGCAAAAAATCTTAATTTCACATATACGCTCATGGGGTCTGAACTGGCGGTGACCGACCAGGAGAGAGACCTCGTGGTTGTAGTGGACAGCAAGATGAAAATGTCGACCCAGTGTGCGGCAGCTGTGAAAAAGGCAAATTCCATGGGATAATTAAGAAAGGTATTGAAAATAAAACAGCTGATATCACAATGCCGTTGTATAAATCTATGGTGCGGCCGCATTTGGAATACTGTGTACAGTTCTGGTCACCTCATCTCAAAAAGGATATTCTAGAGTTGGAAAAGGTTCAGAAGAGGGCAACCAGAATGATCAAGGGGATGGAGCGACTCCCTTACAAGGAAAGGTTGCAGCATTTGGGGCTTTTTAGTTTAGAGAAAAGGCGGGTCAGAGGAGACATGATAGAAGTGTATAAAATGATGCATGGCATTGAGAAAGTGGATAGAGAAAAGTTCTTCTCCCTCTCTCATAATACTAGAACTCGTGGACATTCAAAGAAGCTGAATGTTGGAAGATTCAGGACAGACAAAAGGAAGTACTTCTTTACTCAGCGCATAGTTAAACTATGGAATTTGCTCCCACAAGAGGCAGTAATGGCCACCAGCTTGGATGGCTTTAAAAGAAGATTAGACAAATTCATGGAGAACAGGGCTATCTATGGCTACTAGCCATGATGGCTGTGCTCTGCCACCCTAGTCAGAGGCAGCATGCTTCTGAAAACCAGTTGCTGGAAGCCTCAGGAGGGGAGAGTGTTCTTGCACTCAGGTCCTGCTTGCAGGCTTCCCCCAGGCACCTGGTTGTCCACTGTGAGAACAGGATGCTGGACTAGATGGGCCACTGGCCTGATCCAGCAGGCTCTTCTTATGTTCTTAAGTTACTTTTTTTTAAAAAAAGAGCCCTTTACCCAACTGCAAATCACACAAGTAGCCTCTTGTATAGTTTGGCCCTCACCAAAGTCCTGGGCAGCACCTATGAGTGCATTGGTCAGAACCCAGCCCATAAACTTCTGCATTGTACAGGCGTCTCATAGCAGGTAATTCAACATGGAACAGATTCTCCAAAAGGCAGCATATTTGGAAGTTTACCGTGTTCATGTATAAATACTCTGAGCCAGAAAGGCCTTCCACACTCAACTGCAGACTTGCTCCAGTACATGGCAGGGTTTCTGAAATGTGAGTTAAACAATTCATAAGACCACATATGAACAAGGGAGTGTCTTTATTAGAACTCATTTATGAGTAATGCACTTTTCTAATTTAGTTTATATCTTTTCATACATCAAGAGGCATTGCAAATATTTACAATATGCAGAATACATAAAAAACCAATTTATAAAATGCTGTCATCCAAAGAAGTCATCTAAAACAGCACGAAACACGCAACCCTAATGTTTCTGACAGCATTCAAGGCAGGTTTCCTTCCCTTGACAGTAATATTTTAGATATTGCATATTCCGAGTATGCAGAGTGCTTTGCAGTAGCCCTGTGAGATGGGCCATTCCCATTTTCAGCAGATGAGGCAGGGAATGGGGACTGCTGAAGAGAGAGAAGTCATTTAATAAAGAAATAAATAATAAACAGTAAGTTACGTTCATAGCAAAGTAAAAATGTGAAACCAGGACCAAGTGCACTGTTCTGCCCATTGACTAAATACCCATGAACCTATGTACAGGTTAATCTGGGATACTGACATGCACACAAGATATTTGGCATTCCAGCGATTCTGTATGAGTTAGGTCCTTCAAAGCAACAGAGTTCTGACTGGTCAGATGGGATGGAGGAGACCCTAGTAAGAGTCAAATTAGCAATGGCAAACCACAGTTCCAAGCCCCCCGTTTTTTGGCTCCCCAAACAAGGTAGCAGTGGAACAACAGAGGAACAGGGATCCTGTGTGCCTGCATATTTGCTTTATTATATGTGACCTACACACGCACATAGTCTGCTTTGTGGATCTGATGTATGTATGGCAGCTGTGAGGCTGCCGTGCCTGCGTTTTGGTACATCTAGTGTTGACATGCAGTCCCGGGGGAGGGGGGTGCAATGGCAAGATGCATTAGGCCTAAAAAGGCTAATCACCTCTGAGACATTGTGATAGCGTACATAACTGAAAAGCTTCTAGGTTGCTTTTCAGTAAGTTTTCAAGGCAGCTAAATATATCTCTCATACATAAACTCATCTAGAACAGCCAGGATAAAAATATGTTGGAAAAAACAGGTTTCTTTAAACTTATACCCCATTGTTCTGCTATACAGCCCTCAAAGTGGCTGACTGATACAGCATAAAATACTGCAAACCATAAATTGAATCCTATTAAAACCATGAAACAAATCCCAAGGACAGCCTTCACCAACCCGGTGCCCTCCAGGTGTTTTGCACTACAACTCTCATCAGCCCCAGCAAGTACAGCCCTGTTGTCTTCAACCTCAACCACCATACAATCAAACTGGCTTGGGCTGTTGGGAGTTGTGGTCTAAAACATCTGGAGGGCACTAGGATGGAGGCTGCCTTTGAAACAGCAATACAAAACACAGCACCATTAAAGTCCCACCCACATGTCCAACATACAGATTTACGCTCCAGACACTCAAAAAGCCTGACTGACGAGGTATGTCTAGCTGCCTTAAAAAGAAAAAGACTTCAGTGAGGTGGGGCTGGTATCTCTCTTGGGAAAGGGAGAAATGGGTGCCACATCCAGAGCACCCGATGCCTGCTCCTCGCAGCAGCCAGTCTGCTTACATCAGTTAGCAGCAATGGAATTCCACCCAAACACAAAAGAACAGGGTGGTGTGGGGGAGACCCAACAATGTGCAACTGACCTCCAGACGCCTGTCAAACACAGACTCTAAATAGAGGTTTCATACACTGATTATGTAGTCAGAAGTAAAAGGTAAATTTTACAAACTAGTTGAGAGAATTCCTTGACTGTTCAAGGGTACATTTTTCTTTCAAGTGAGCTGAAAAACTATGCTGCAGATCCCCACCCTCTTGTTATCGAGCACATGACTCACCGCCCAAGTATTTCTCTTGTGGGAGGTCAAAGACTGGATTTATGGTTTTAAAACAGAACCTAATATTTAGCAATAGTGAGAAGTAAACTTTGCTCCTTGTCATTAAGGAACTAACGCAGCTCACAGGAACAGAGAAAAGAGAGTGTCTGCTATGGCAACGGAAGGTAAACAAGGCGACTAATGAATGAAAAGGTGTTAACAGGTTTTCAGAGGGCTCTGGGAGATTTTCCGGCTGATAGGACTGGTGCTCCTGTCGAGGCCCTGGTCACACTGTGGAATACGGAAATGACCCGGGCTATTGACATGATCGCTCCCGCGCGCCCCCTCTGGTGTAGAGCTCATACAGCTCCGTGGTATACCCCGGAGCTGAGAGCGATGAAACATGAGAGGAGGCTGGAGTGCAGATGGAGGAAAACTCCCAGTGGATACAGCTATGCTTTGGTAAGTGCCACCAATAAGTTGTATACAAAAGCGGTAAGGCCAGCAAAGAAGCTCTATTTTGCTGCCTCTATTAGATCATCTTTATGCCGCCCAGCGGAGCTTTTTAAAGTCGTGCGTGAGCTTTTACACTCTGGCCCCCACGATACTACGGAAACATCGGAAGCCCGCTGCAACGAAATTGCTGGACACTTTCAAGATAAGATCGCATGTATCCGCAGGGATCTTGACTCCGATGTTGTGACAGATGAATCCATTGAAGTGTCCGGAGCATGGCCTTGTCCTTCATTATTGGATGAGTTTCAGTTGGTGCAGCTCGAGGAAGTGGACAAGGTGCTTGGAATGGTTCGGGCAACCACGTCTGTTCTGGATCCTTGCCCATCTTGGCTAGTGAAAGCTAGCAGGGCTGGGACCACCGGTTGGGCCAAGGAAGTGGTTAATGCCTCCTTGAGGGAGGGAGTAGTCCCTGGTAGCCTCAAGGAGGCAGTAGTGAGACCTCTTTTAAAGAAACCCTCCTTGGACCCAGATAAATTGAACAACTATAGACCGGTGGCGAATGTCCCTTTTTTGGGCAAGTTTTTGGAACGGGTGGTTGCTGGCCAGCTCCAGGCGCTCTTGGATGAAACCGATTATCTAGATCCGTTTCAATCTGGTTTCAGGCCTGGTTTTGGCACCGAAACAGCCTTGGTCGCCCTGTATGATGACCTTTGTCGGGAGAGGGACGGGGGAGTGTGACTCTGTTGATTCTCCTTGATCTCTCAGCGGCGTTTGATACCATCGACCATGGTATCCTTCTGGGGAGACTCGTGGAGTTGGGTGTCGGGGGCACTGCTTGGCAGTGGTTCCGCTCCTACTTCGCGGACCGTCACCAGAAGGTAGTGCTTGGGGAACATCACTCAACACCATGGACTCTCCATTGTGGAGTCCCTCAGGGGTCGGTCTTGTCCCCCATGCTTTTCAACATCTACATGCAGCCGCTGGGTGCGGTCATCAGGAGTTTTGGAGTGCGTTGCCATCAATATGCCGATGACACGCAGCTCTATTTCTCCTTTTCATCTTCTTCAGGTGAGTCTGTTGATGTGCTGAACCGCTGCCTGACCGCGATAATGGACTGGATGAGAGCTAATAAACTGAGACTCAATCCAGACAAGACCAAGACACTGTTGGTGAATGCCTTCCCTGCTCAGATGGTGGATGTTCACCCTGTTCTGGATGGGGTTACACTCCCCCTGAAAGAACAGGTACGTAGTTTGGGGGTTCTTTTCGATTCTTCCTTGTCTCTCGAGGCCCAAGTGGCCTCGGTGGCACGGAATGCATTTTACCATCTTCGTCTGGTAGCCCAACTACGCCCCTATCTGGACAGGGACGACCTCGCCTCCGTTGTTCATGCTCTGGTAACTTCAAGATTAGATTACTGTAATGCGCTCTACGTAGGGCTGCCCTTGAAGACAGTTCGGAAGCTTCAGCGGGTGCAGAACGCGGCTGCCAGACTATTGACGAGGACCAGTCGGTCTTCGCATATAACACCTATTCTGGCGCGTCTGCACTGGCTCCCTATTTGCTTCCGGGCGAGATTCAAGGTGCTGGTTTTGACCTATAAAGCCTTACACGGCGTGGGACCTCAATACCTTGTGGAACGCCTCTCTCGCTATGAACCTACCCGTTCACTTCGTTCAGAATCTAAGGCCCTCCTCCGGGTACCAGCTCATCGGGAAGCCCGGAGGGTGGTTACTAGATCTAGGGCCTTTTCTGTGGTGGCCCCTGAGTTGTGGAACAGCCTCCCCGAAGAGGTACGCCTGGCGCCTACACTCCTATCTTTCCGGCACCAGGTAAAGACCTTTTTATGCTCCCAGGCATTTTAATCTTTTAATTTTCTTAATCTTTCTACTTTTAACATGTATCCTTCTTAATTTGTGTTGTATTTCATTTTTGTTGTGCTTTCTGTTGTTTGTTTGTACATGTTTTTGTGATTTTTTACTATGATATATTGTATTTTATCTTGTTTGTTCACCGCCCTGAGAGCTATTCTGCTAAGGGCGGTATATAAATTGAAATAATAAAATAAATAATAAATAATAAACTTGTTTTCTGTTTCACAAAGTGGTTATCTCCATATGGATTTGCACTGTTGCTGGGGCTGCAACATAAAACTGCTTTAAAACATACTCCCTCCTTCACCAAGAATAGTTATTTATGTAGACCTAAGTACAAGTTAATTGTTCCTAGTAAAAATGTATAGTTTAGAACTGGGGTAGAGAACATTTTTTTAGCTTTAAGGCTGCATTCCCTAGTGGTGGTGGGGTTACCGGCAATAGTGATTGGAGCCACAGATGGAACTCTTACAATTGGTAGAGTAGCTAAATTCCAGCCGTGCAAAAATCAAGCCCTCTCTACCAATATCTCTCCGTCCAGACAATCAAGGGAGATTAACACAGTATAAAGAGACATTCCAGCCAGGTTTAGAATGTGTGTACAGGCAGGGAGGGCTGAAGACATGTCTTAAATGAAAAATTCAGCTGGCACCCCCTATACATTTACCATTCAGGGACACCACTCTTAGGGAAGTTCTCTTGTGGAAGCTTCACTGAAATGAACAGGAGCTGCAAAAGAACAGCTCCTGTTTATTTCAATGTAGCTTGGCAGGAGAACTTCCCTGTGAGTTGTGCCACATCAGGCAGATCCACCTGCCAACGTGCCCAAATGCCACCACCTCATGATAGGGCCAGTTGTGTATTTGCATAGGGCAATGATGTTTTCTTAAAAAACAATTTATAAATGTATTTTAATTACATAAAAGCAACCAAGGTGACAGACTCAAACTTCTATCCCTTTCAGGATATAAAACAAGCATTAGCAACCTACAGACAGGAACATCCACCACCACCAAAAAAACCCCAAACAGATGGAAAAAGTTGAATTCAAACTTCTGGAACATGCAACTGGGACATTTTAAATTAATAATATTGTTTATTTTTTAAAAAAACTGCATTAAAGTGACTGTGTGAGTAACATGCTTCAGCGTTTGGCAAGTATAAAATCTTTTTTTAATGCGCCATAGAGCTGTGATCATTTGTAACACAAACCACTTGGCTTTTGCTGTGGCACTTGTTTCAAAAGCATGCTGTTTAAGTCAGGGTCCAACACATGTGACATGTGAGAACTGCAACTGGTCGCCCAACCTTAAAAAAACAAAACAAAAAACTAAAAATAAGTTTGGGTGGGGGTTGTTTGAGAAAGGGTTATGGACCTGTTTTGGTCCAGCAAGTGGCACCATTTAATTGCAAATGGTTGTGTTAAACACATAATATGGCTGATTTAATTTTCACCCAGCAAAGCAGGATGAGCGTAACAACAATAAAAGATGTTTAGAAAAATCCCCACATTCATCCTCTGCAATTTAACAGATTATTGCAAATAGTTGTTTCACGTCTGTACTTGCCATCAGAGAAACAGCCCTTGTCCAATTTGACTAACTACAGACAAAGTTAAAAGATTTTGCAGCAATATTCCTGCACAAGTCCACGTATCCTGGCATTCTCTCCACAGCGTTACATTCTTCATTTGCAAACAAAAAAGTTATTTTCTGTTCTCAGAGATTGGTCTTTCCTCCACATGACTAAGCTGGTTCATCTTTGCTCGTGTTGGGTTTTTTCCAGAATTTCCAGTTTGGCCCCCGATTTGCTTGCTTGTAGATATTTCTCATCGTCTTGTTCTTTGCAGCCCCACTTCTCTTCCGAAAAGGATTAGCTGGCAGATGATCGCAGTTTGTTTCCATGGAAACTTGCTCTCTGCGGTTGGGTGTGTCTGTGTGTGCTTTTGTCCCACTCATCTAGGAGTGAAAAGAAGGGGGGGGGGGAAGAGAGAGAAAGAAAAAGAGGGAACTACTTCGAATCTGACTAAAGCCCAGGACGTTCTCACTGATCCTACTTAATGTTGCTACTATTGACTCAAATATGAAAGGCAGCGAAGTGCCCCCTTACTGCTCCTGAACTCTGACCTGAAACAGTAAAAGGCCTGGAGCAAAGTACATTACATGAAATACTGCTGTGAAGGAGTTTTTAACAGCACGAAACAAAGGAAGTTGCCTTGTACCGAGTCAGATCATTGCTCCATTTAGATTAGTATTGCCTACACTGACTGACAGCGACTCGCTCTCCAGGGTTTCAAGAAGCAAATATTCTAGGCCCTACCTGGGAGACGTAGGTAGAGCTCTCGGGAGGGTTTTCAGTTCATAAGATCCCCCAAAACCTCGAAGGGTCAGACGACGTGATGAGGAAGCCTTCTGATTGCTTTGCATTTTATCTAAAGCAGTTGTCCTGATTGGGATTGCCAAGACCAACTCTCTCCCTCTCCCCCTCCCTCCCCGTCTCTCCCTTTCCCGCCCCCATGCAGTTCATGGAGGAAAAAGCTCCTAAGTTTCCCCTTCTACAGCTAATGGCTGCAGTTTTGTGGTATTTGATTTGGTGTTTGATTTGTGGTATTTCATCCAAAGCACACGCTGCCTGCTTTTTCCCAAAATAAAAAGGCCTTGGGGGTTGCAGTCCCAGAACTCACATCATGTGCAGCTTGCCCTAAAGGCAAATCCACACCTGTTTTGAAGAGAAATTTTTTAAGAGATGGGTGTGCCTCCTGAGAAAACCTTACTACCATCTCAAAGTTCAATGGCACTCTCCCTCCAAACTATCATGGGACGCAAGAGGTTCATACTGTCTCCGGTCTCTGCACTGGGCAGACTGCCTCTCTTCACCAACAGTTGCAAGCGTCTGGCTCCTAAGACTCTCCCCATTTTATTTTCTTTGCCTTCCCTTGCAACCCCTTTTTGCTTTCACTACCTACACCCTTTAGTCTCCTTCTCCATTTCTATCTTTGTGTTTTCTGCCATGATATCCCCTGTGGTTGAAACAGCCTCTTCCTGTTTTTAAACACTATGCTTTCCCCCCCTCACAATCTCTTTAACCCACCTTTTCAGCAAAGTCACTGCAGATTTACATGGCTTTCTCTTTAGTTGTATGTTGTACACTATCTGCTCACTCCCTTTCCCTACCCACACCTCTGGACTTGTTCAGACTAATACTGTGAGGCAAAAAGTCACTTTTGGATTCTAGATAACACCTTTCACATTGCTGGCATTAAATAAGGGTTATATAGCAGCAGAAGCAGCTGTTTCGACACACCTTGATGCATTCTCAGTGTTAAGACAGATTTGCAGTGCGATACTATGCATACTCACAAGTAAGCCCTACTGAATTCAATACGGATCACTCCCAAATACACTAACCAACAAGATCAGACAGTACTAGAATTTAAGACTAGAGGGGCACAGCCCTTCCGCTCACTTCGCTTGCAAACGCCTCCACACCCAAACACACAGATATAAACCCATGCACCCCCAAAGCAGAGATGCACCCCCCTGGTACCCCCAAACATAGAGACACACATCCCAGGCACCTTCAAGTACATCCTGACACGCACACAGAGGGACTCTGTCTCTCTCACACACACTCCCCCTTGCCCCCAGGAACCAACACTCCCCACCCCACCCACTTGCCTCAACTGTTGGGCTGCTGCCATCCCCCTCCTACCCACCCAGGCCCATACTCGGCCTCCTTTGGTGCTGCGGTGGCTTCCTGGTGCAGCTGTTTATAGGGCCTCCTCTGGCATCGTGGCCTGCAGGGCCTCCACCACTGCTCCGGTGCTGCCACTACTGCAGCCTGTGGGGCTTCCTCTGATGCTGCCACGGCCTCCTTTGGCGTTTCCACCATTGTGGCCAGTGCAACCTCCTCTATTGCTGTCACCTCCACTGTGGCCAGCGTGACCTCCTCCAAGGTTGCCGCCGGATAGCCTGCCCACTTGCCCAGCAGTCTTTGTCACCTCACCCCACCCCCGACGTCATGCCGCATGACATCATGATGGCGTGAGGGTTTACATTTTTATTATATAGGAAGCTAATTCACTTACAGAGAGCCAGTGTGGTGTAGTGGTTAAGGTGCTGGACTATGACCTGGGAGACCAGGGTTCGAATCCCCACACAACCAGGAAGCTTGCTGGGTGACCTTGGGCCAGTCACTGCCTCTCAGCCTCAGAGGAAGACAATGGTAAACCCCCTCTGAATACTGCTTACCATGAAAACCCTATTCATAGGGTCACCATAAGTCGGGATCTAGAGAATTTGCTACTGCAAGATGTTGTCTCAGCCATTAATTTACAATGGCTGCGAAAAGAATTGGATGAACTCATGGACAAATGATGCTATCAAACCAGTAAGCCATGATAGTTAAAATGGAGCCTCCATGTTGAGAGCAGTATACCCCTGAATACCAGATGCTGGGGGAAAACAACAGGGCTAAGGCTGCTGCCTTCATACTCTTCTTGTGAGCTTCCCAAGGGTAACTGGCTGGCCACTGCCAGAAAAAGAACGCTGGAACAGATAGACCCACCTCAGTCTGATCCAGAAAAGCAGTTCTTAGTTACTTACACCTGTGAAGTTACATGGCCATAAGAATAATGTCTCAGGATGTAGCACTGCAGAAGCTTCTGTCTAAGCTCACCCCAATCTTTTTGGCAGGTTCATGTGACCAGAGACTTAACTTTACACAATGTGCCCTTTTCTCCTCATTCTCATAAAAAAAATGGAAATAGACTGCTTTCAAGTCGATCACGACTTATGGCAACCCTATGAACAGGGTTTTCATGGTAAGTGGTATTCAGAGGGGGTTTACCATTGCCTTCCTCTGAGGCTGAGAGGCAGAGACTGGCCTAAGGTCACCCAGGGACCTTCATGGCTGGGTGGGGATTCGAACCCTGGTCTCCCAGGTCGTAGTCCAACACCTTAACCACTACACCACACTGGCTCTCCTCATTCTCATAAGTACTTCAATTAAAACTAACATCCATCCATTACAAGGAACTGTGGCTCGGAGATGGAGAAGAGGCATGAAGAGAAGGGCCACAAGTTCAGCCCCCCTGAGATCTCTGAGCAATAGTTTCAGGGCAGAAGGATCTCTGCATGAAGCCCCAAAGAGCTGCTGCCTGTCCATGGAGATAATACAGGGCTAGATGCAGCAATGGCCTGACTTGGTGTAAGGGGAGCTCCTTATACGTTACAAAACATTGACACTTGTCTCACTGCTTAAACTACGGTTGGAAGAGACTGAAAATGTAGACAGTCAATGGAGCTGTTTGATTTTACTTTCAAAGAAAGAAGAAACCACCCACATAAAACTATATGCTTGTGACAGGAACATCAAAATCATGTTTTCTGCATTAGGAGTATTCATACAGCCCCAATCAAGCAAGAACACAGGGCTCTTGCTTTTAAAATGCAGCCACCCAACATTTTCTAAAACAACATAGAGTCTCTGTGGCTCCTTAAAAGAGAAACAGATTTATTGTGCTATACATTTTTGTCAACTAGGGTCTAGCTCATCAGATGCATAAAGTGCTCGTGCTGTGTACTGTATGGTTAGCCACCTGTAGACTGTTCAAGATATGGGACATAAATGGAAAAAACAAATATATAAATATTTCAGCTGGCAAATATGCATAAAACACTAATATATATCTACATCTCTATCTATATATAATCTATATAAAATGTAAAACAGTGAGAGTACACGGCCTTGAAATGTACCCTCCATGACAATGTTAAAGTCTCACCTTCTGGTTCTTCGTGATGTCTGTTGGCTTTGGTGGGAAAGTGCATGGGACTCGACCTTGAGCAAAATGATATGGCAAAGGGATGTTGGGGTCTAGTGGGACCCACGGAACTGAGAGGACAGAAGGTATACCGGGCAGGTCCGAGTGAGCTGCATGCAAGTTGTATGATGCTCTGGTGGCTTCTCCATGACAGCTCTTATAGATGGTAACAGACGAGTCTCCTGCTGTATGTGCCAGAAGGTAAGAGCCCTCCTGCAATCTAAAAGCACAAAAGGCATTACAAATGGAGGCAAAAATGGTTTGATGTTGGTGGCTTTGAGCAAATGAACATTACAGACAGGAAAGGAGGAGCACAAGGGTGTTCTTTTCTCATTTGTCAGTTGCACTCCAAAGGGGTAGATATGGGGAGCTGTACAACACCATTTGATTTACACTCTAATGCAATAAATTGTGTCTTTTACAGGACTTAACATTTCATCTCCTGTACTGTGCAAACCCCAGGGAAACAAATGCAACTTGCACAATGCTATTCTCACCATTACCCTGTTTTGCTTGACAGCTGGGTGTGGAAAGCTCTGGGAGAACAGCTGAAGAATCCACTGCCACCTTTAAGTTCTGGTAGGCACCAATGAGAATTAACACCAACTGTTACTTCACAGATTTCATGCCGTTTCCTATGCTCTCTTCATTTCTCTGCAGGCCCGTAGTGTCCACTAGGGACTTGTAGGTTCAGCCAACCACAAGGGTTGCTTAATATGTGACATTCTTCTCACATATGTAAGGGAAAACACATGCACACTATCATGTACAGCTCCTTAAATTTCACGAGGATCTACTGTCTACATGTACAGAAGATGCCAAGACGACAGATGAAGTAGCCGTTGGCACTTGGGAGTGATGGAGGAATGGAGCAGAGAGGCAGGCAAACTCCCTCCCATCAGTGCAACTCCAATCTGAGATGTAAGTAAGGGGGCAAAATGCTTGGCTTTGAGCCCTGGGACGTCCAGAACCACCTCCGAATACCGCTTACTAGGACAACCCTATTCATAGGGTCACCATAAGTCAGAATTGACTTGACGGCAGTCCATTTCCATTTTTATCAACCTGGAGCTCCAAATCTGCAAAGGACCTTCTAGGGTTTACACACACACAACATTAGCATAGGACCATTTATTACTTCAGAATGCATTCAAGAAAGAAAGACAACTGAAATACATACCCAGCCACTTTCTTCAGGATATGCTGTAGAATATTCATTGAATTTGCTGGCCTGTGGAAAATTTTATTTATCTGTTTAACAGGTTTTATATGCTGCTTAATCATTCATAATCTCTAAGCAGTTTACATAGAACATAAAATGTTCATTTAAAAATACTGATAAAATCAAATGTTAAAAACAAGCTAATCTAAACATTTATCAAAAAGTAAGTAAAAGCACTAGTTGCTAAAAATGTACATAATAAAATAAAATCACATGCCTGGGTAGGATTGGCTAAATAAAAAAGTCTTTAGCTGGGGCCAAAATCAGTACAGAGAAAGCACGTGCCTAAGGTCAATTGGCAGGGAGTTCCAGAGAATAGATGCTGCTACACTGAAGGATTGATTCTTTGCATGTGTGGAATGAACATTATGAATGCCAGTTCTGCACTTCCAAAACTTTTTACATTCAGAAGCAATAATTTGAAACGTGTTGAGTTCACAGTAAAAAATAGTGCACTATAATCATTATTATGCTCTCAAAAATATAGACACAAGACTAAATAGTCTGTGAGTTCTGACATGTCACATGTACCTTTTTTGTGTATTGCCTAGGACTGGATTTACAAGAGGCTGTACATGATCAACTGATCACCCACGCTATTTTAAGACCATCTATTCCCTGCTGCTCCATGAGGCCACCACAGAACAAGACAAGTGTTAAATCTGGCAGAAGTCCAGCATCATGAGATTCTTGTATTACATTTTTTAACAAAAGGCAAGTTGCTACAGCATGACTGCAAACAAAATGTTAGAAGTGTGTGGTCTTAACTTTTTTCAGAACACAAAGAAAGAGAGGAGCCTGCTTTGGCAAGGTTTCCAGGTGTCAGCATGAACCAAGAGTATCTATAATTTAATGGGAGAAGCCATCAGGCCATAAAAACCCCGCCTCACCCAAGTTAGTGGCATCCAAATTGTCTATTTATTCTGCCTAAATGTACAATCCATCCAAAACACCAAACCAGACAGCTGCTAATACCTGGTGAAGCAATAACGCTGTATTTTATTTCTATCAATAACATGTGGAACGCTGAAGAGAGAATATACCTGAAAGTAGTTGTTCACAGCAATGTTTAAATTTTTTTTAAAATGCTATTAACAGTGTAGTAACTTGGGGTTTAGATGTTTAAAAGGAACCAGCTTGTTCAGACATGCTGTTTCTGAAACTGCCATTAACAGACCGCTTGGAAAGCTTTTACATTATGGGAAACTTACTCACTTAAATGTGCCAAATCTTTTTTTCAACCCTTCTGCAGATAGCTGCTCAAGCAGAAAGAGCTTTGAAGTAAGGGCATCAATATGACCTAAAAGGAAAGGAAAAATACCAAACAGTTTTGCAATAAAAATGAGGAAGTCCACAGTAAAAATGCAGCAAATTATCAAGCACAGGAGAAAACCATTTAAAATTTAAAAATCATGTTACAACCATAACTTCAATAAAACAAAGCTGCAAACTAGAGAGAATAGGTGAAGGGAATCTCAAAGTGCTTAAGACTGCAATCCTATGCACACTTATCTATGTGCCTATTGAACTCCCAGGTAAATGGAGTATAGGATTGCAGCCTAACTCTGGTTGTCTGTCTAGTCTTGGGCTCTTTCCAACAGTAGTTATCCAAATGCCACTGGTCACCATTTGGGGGTCGGTACTGGTTTAATTTTTTTTAAAAAAACAAAGCAACGGGCAGTTATAAGGGGCTCAGGGCTGTGGAGTTGGTGTTGGAGAGTTGGAAGCAATTTTGGGTGGAGTCGGAAGCAATTTTGAGTCAGAGTCGATAGAAATGTACCGACTCCGGCTTCAAAATAAAATTAATATTTTAATATTTTAACATAAATCGATATACATTTGCCATTTATGAAGGAGTCGGAGTCAGACAGTAGAAAAATAGAGGAGTCGGAGTCAAAGGTTTGACGTACCGACTCCACAGCCCTGAAGGGGCTTGCTGAATTATGTGAAAAACTTAATAAACAAATTAAAACAACAACAAAGCAACAACTCCTCTGATCACAGCAATATTGTTACTCTGAATTGTTCAGTTATTAATGGGTACTGGTTGTTCTGTTACATTTTTAACAATAAACTGTATTATTTTTAGGTTTTTCTGGAGTTTTGTGTACCCCGTCCTTACTTGCATGGATGTACAGAATCAAATGTTTGCTTTTTGAAATGTGGAAGTCTCTAGAGTAGTAATAAACTTGAACTCAAGATTTGTTTTGGCCACTGTCTCTGCTACCAGTATCTTTAAAGGATGTGACTATGTACATAGAGATGGCAAGGGTTAGGAGAGTTACTTATTTCAATTTTCTTTCACTCACCTACAAACAAATCTAGCCTTGAATCTGTATTGTGCTTTGTTTGAAATACAGTTGACCCTCTAGGTGTGGAACACCTTTCAAACCATGCTGCGTGTGCTTTGCCAACAATGTGCTCTGAAGTTAGGTAAACTTTAGATAAACATTTTATTCAACATACTGCTATCAACTCCAAGCATGTGTTAATTTCCTGACAGCAAACTATCAGTCATAAGCCATTACTGGTTGCACAATAAGGGCAAAATATTAAGAGTTTTTTCTTGTTGGTTTACTTTTAAACTTTGATCCCCCTGAACAAGAAACCCCTATGAGCCATCGTGGAAGAGGTGGGGCATCTTCAGTCTGCGTATTTCATCAGTAACTCAACTACCTTCAGAGAAGCATTTCCATGATGTGAGGTTTATTTATTTGATTTATATCCCGCCTTTCCTCCCAGCAGGAGCCCAGGGCAGCAAACAGAAGCGCTAACAACACATCAAAATCATAAAAACAGATCCTAAAATACACCGAAACAAAACAACTTTAAAAACATTTTTTTTAAAAAAGCTTTTAAGTTTAACTATTTCTGGATTTTTTTAACCTTGTCTTCGACCCAGAGCACCCATAAATGATAAAATATAGCACCATTAAACAAAGGAAAACAAACAACCCAACACTTCCTATTTGTGAAATTAGGAAAATAGGAAGCTGCCTTGTATTAATTCAGACCCTTGGTCCATCTAGCTCAGTACTGTCTACACGGACTGGCAGCGGCTCTCCAGGATTTCAGGCAGGGCTCTCTCCCAGCCCTACCTGGAGAAGCTAGGCATCAGACAGGCCTTCTGCATGAAAAGCAGATGCTCTACCGCTGAGATAAAATGGATTCGGTTTAGCTCTCAAAAATCTCAAGGTTAGTCTAATGAAAATTGTGCTGTTGGGATGGGGACTTAGGGTATGTCTTGCAAGGCCTATCTTTATTTGTACTGATCTGTTGCTAGGTTGCGTTTATTGTTCTAATGGGTTTGTTGTAATTGGTTTTAATCTTATTGTTGTAAGTTGCTTTGGGTTGCTTTGCAAGGAAAGCGACTTCTTCTTCTTCCCTAATTCCCAGAGCCAACTGCAAAGATTTCATTATTTCCAAGACAGCACATCTTATAGTATCAACTGCTCTGGACAGCTAGGAGAGACAGTAATTGTTCTCACCCAGTCTTCTATTGATCTTAGCAGTGCAAAGAAGAGTAATGGATAGTTAGCAGTGAACAAGTATATTTTGAAAGGGTGCTAACTATCAAGAATAGATTCTCTCTACCTCCATCACTCCAAACAGCTAGCTTTGTTGGGTTACAATCATGAAAGGATTAATATCACTCATGTTCAGTTCTTAAACAGTCGTTCATATTCTCTTCTGCTAAAATCAGAAAAAGGCGTTATTCTATTTTTCTTCTCAACTCTGTTACTTAAGAATAATCTGCTGGGATCAGTTCTGTTTCCAACAGCAACTAGCTACTTCTGAACATTCACAAGCAGTGCATGAAGCTTTGCTCGGTTTAGAAGCTTCAAGAGGTAGACTGCTTCTCACTATAGAGGCTCCTTTTTGCTATCACAGCTAAAAGACCAATGATCCCTGGATTCTTCTAATCCCTCTAAAAGGCCATATATGCCTGCGGCCATCACCACACCTTTGTGGCCGTGAATTCCATATGCATGCCTTATGAGTTAGTTACATAGCAGAATCTTCAGCTGCCATTATCTTAGGAAAAAACCTGTGAACAACATATTTCTGTGCCAACTCTCAACTGACGACTGCATGAAAAATCGGCTGAGAGGAAATCTTATAACAGGAAATCATAATACAGCCATACCCTGCTTAACGTCGCTTCACTTAACTTCGCCTCGCTATAACGTACATGCTCCATATGCCTGTATTTCTCCAGAAACACAGCTAGCAAACCACTTACAGGGTTAGGGGTAGGCGCGGCAGCGCAGCAGCAGAGGCTTTAGCATGTGGGGGTGGAAATAGATGCGATCACGCCACTGCAGATCAGCTGGGAGGCGCAATCGCAATCAGCTGGGAGGCACGGCAGTGCAGCAGCAGAGGCTTTAGCGTGGGGCTTTGAGGCTCCGCATGAAGGAGAGGGAAAAAAAGTTTTAAAAAGTAGTGCTTCACTTTAAGGACATTTTCAGTTTATGTACTCGCTCTGGTCCCATTGAGTACGTTAATGTGAGGTATTACGGTATCTTTATATGCATGTGCAAAAAATATTAACATGGAATGAATCAAGTTCTGGAATGAATCAAGTTCTGGTTAAGCAGAAATGAACTTACCAACTGCAAATGAACTGCTGGAATGTAACAAACTCTCCGTCCACAACCGACATATTTCACCTTCAGTTAATGCTTCTACACCATAGAAGGCTTGATATTCCAGCTTTGGCAATACATAAACAGGAAAGTGCTGCAAAACAACCATGTTTCCACCTGGTTAAAATATTTTTCGTCTGTACATTTAGTAAATAACCAAAATGTAAATCTGATTTACTGCCAGACTGAACCTGGACTTATCTGGGACCAGGTCTGGCGCTCATGGAATCTTCCCTCACTTTGAAAACTATTTTAAGATGCAAAGTAGCAAAGGGAGTATCTTCTGGGTGATTAACTTTATTTTGCAGGCACTGGAATATGCAGGGTTTCAAGCTATCCATGCACTGTACGTAAGTCTGGAAGAACGATAAAATACTTCATCCCAAGCCAATTTTTTGGGATCTAATACAATGGAAGGGGCTGCATGGATGTATTTTTTTTTTAATGAAGCGGAAATCTTGCTGGTCAGTTGTTTGGTGGGAACAGAACTTAATTAATCTCTCTCTCCCCCAGAAAAGCTGATTGGTAGATTTTTTGGCTTTCACATCACATCAGAGCACCCAGTTGTTCATGTGTGTATGTGTACACAACTTCCTCTTCAGCTAGAGGTACACATGTGTGAAGAAGCAAGTGTCCTCATAAAGCCCCTTAGCTGGGATCAAGGTGGAAGTAAAACTTTCAATGAAAGTTGTTGGTAACTCTCTGCTGGGTCACTTTACCATCTATAGCAGGCTAGAATTTTGCAATTAAGAAGTGACCTAGCAGAACTGATTATAAATACTTGCAATTGCCTTTGTTCTATATAGCAGAGGAGCTGCTGCGTGATGAAATGTTCTGTGTAAATCAGACTGCTTCCATATTCTTGCACCTTGAATACAGAGCAGGCCCAATGTTTTACTCTGAAAGGCAGGACGATGATGATGATGACAACGACATTATAGGTGCCTGTTCTGGCTCCAGAATATGCACCCAGGGGTGCTCCTGGATCCGTCACTGTCATGAGAGACCCAGATGACCTCAGTTGCTAGGACTGCCTTTTATCAACTTTGGATAGTGGGACCACTGTTCTTGTGCTGGTAACCTCCAGCCTGGATTACTGCAATGAACTCTGTGTGGGGCTGCCCTTGAGGTTGGTCTGGAAGCTGCAGCTGGTGCAAGTGTGGTGGTTCACCTGCACACCGCCAACACGTTACCCCACTGTTGAAAGAATTGCACTGGTTGCCAATTACCTATCGAGCGAAATGCTGGTTTTGATGTATAAAGCCATATATAACTTTGGACCAGGAAAAACAAAAGACTGTCTTGTCCCTTGTATGCCCAGTCAACCACTGTGGTTTGCAGGTGAGGGGCTCCTGCAGATACCCACTCATCAGGGCGTTCGTTCCACACAATACAGAAATCAGGCACCTTGGAATTCCCTATCCTTAAACATTAGACAGGTGCTGTCTTTTGGGTGCCTACTGAAGATCTTCCAACAAGCCTTTTAAGTAGAGCTCTTTCTCAGTCTGCATCTGTATTGGAATTGTTTAAGACTGTCCTGACTCCCATCCCAAAACAGGGCTTTTATTTCAAGTAATAGATATTCGGGAAAGCTCAGCACAGGAGGTTCTGCAAGGGTCTCAGGAGGACCCTGGGAGTGGTATTCAAGAGTCTGAGAACAGGATCTGGACTGGGAGGTAACAACAAAGATGTCTTGACAAGTCTCCACATCCTTCCTGCCCTTAAAAGAGCAAGGTTTTATGAGCTCACTTGCGGGACTCTCACTCCATGTGGGAAGACTACGCTCGGAGGTGGGCACTATAAAGTGCTTGTGCCAACGAAAGAGGGACCAAGTCCTTGGTCACAGAACAATGATCTGCCCCGGGCAACGTCTCCTCCTCCCGCTCTTCCATCTCTCCCATAAGTTTGATGGCTCCCTTGGCCTCCAGTGGCATGTCCAGCTCCGGGAACGACAGCTGATGCCTCTGGCTCCCCCTCCCCAGCAATCTGAGGCAAAGGAGCGGGGTCCTCATCTTCATCCTCCTCAACTCCTGGCTGGCTCCAGCTCACTCAACTCCTCTGCCTCCTCATCTGTCATACACTGCCACTCCAGTCCAGACCCTGGTGGAACTGTGGGGCTCATGACAAATATGATTTTATTGTTTTATCACTTGTTGTTTGCTGCCCTAGGCCCAAAGGGACAAAAGAGCAGGATATAAACTTAATTAATAAATAATATTCAGTTTGGACAAATCCTGTGATCCTGACTTGAGCCACTTCAGGGCTCATCCAATGTGAAGAGGATGTTCTGCAAGGCACCCTGAACTGAATCACGCTGGTCCTGAAGCCTTAGAGATAGCTCAGGAATTTTGGAGATCCCAGAGAACTCATGGCCTCAGCCTGTTTATCTCTTTAAAATAGTTACACCTCCCCAAGTTCTGTAAGGACAGTGGAGAAGGAGTGACTGGAGGGATGGTATTGCTGTTTTACAAGTTTTACCCACTCACATGGAGCTACTATGCCTGCAAATGTTATCCAATTCTGCCAAAAAGTAAAGAAGGTGTAGCCATTTAAAAAATTCCCTATAGAGATGGGGAGACAGAGTTTTGCTTTTTACAACATGAAATCCTGATCTGGACTCATCTGTATTAGACAACCTCTGAAGCAGTCCAAGCCAAAGCAGATCATTTTAGAAGAACAAGCTTTGCTAAAGCAAAAAACAGCATGGCTTCTGCAAGGATAAGTCCTGTCTTGCTAATCTATTAAGAGTTCTTTGAGAGCGTTAACAAGCATATAGATAAAGGTGATCCAGTGAACATAGTGTACTTGGACTTTCAAAAAGCTTTCAACAAAGTACGTCACCAGAGACTCCTGAGTAAGCTTAGCAGTCATGGAATAAGATAAGAGGTCCTCTTGTGGATCAGGAACTGGCTACGAAACAGAAAGCAGAGAGTAGGGATAAGCAGACAGTTCTCCCAATGGAGGGACGTAGAAAGTGGAGTCCTCCAAGGATCGGTATTGGGACCTATGCTTTTTAACGTGCTGCTAGATGATCTAGATCAGTGGTGTCCAACATTTTTTTTCATATTTGCCGAAACTGTGGTGAATGTGTGAACATTTCTGCCACATAACAAAAAAAATTAACTGTTTTGAGGGTAGAAAAATACACAATAATGTTTTGAATTTTTTACTGAGAGAATTAGCAAAATATCTGACATATATTATTATTAAGTAGTGGCAGGTAATCAGGCATAAAATCAGCCAGAATACATCACAACTCCACCTCCAAATCTTTGTCCAATATCTGTGACCTACAGTATATTTTGATTTCACCAAAGGAAAAGTTAAATCACAGAGCCATGTTGAACCAAAAATTGAAAAGAGCTTGGAATAACTGCATTCAGAACCACAAACTCATTTTGATTTAACGAGTCCACATCATGACTAAATCAACTTGCAAATGCTGAGTGCTTTAAAGTAAAATCACATCCTTCTGAAAACGGTGCCTCTCCAAAGAAAGAAGCCTCACAACCTCTTCTGATAGTTGAGAATTGTAGATGTCAAAGTGAAATGGAACTTGCATGGATTCAAAAAGAATTCTGTACTTTTCAAAGTCATAAAAGTGTATAGGACCCAAGCACAAATCTATGATTGTTAAGGGTAGAGTGACACCTTTTTGAACTGGTACATGGTAGAACTCAAGCACCAATATGCCACAGGTCAATAGCCATTTTGCCACATGTGGTAAGTGGTAACTGTGTTGGGACATCAAGGACCTAGAGTTAGGGGTGAGCAGTGAAGTGGCCAAATTTCCTGATGATACTAAATTGTTCAGGGTTGTTAAAACAAAAAGGGATTGCAAAGAGCTCCAAAAGGACCTTTCCAAACTGAGTGAATGGGCAGTAAAATGGCAAATGCAATTCAATGTGAACAAGTGTAAAGTTATGCATACTGGTGCAAAAAAACTTAATTTAATCTGAACTGGCGATGACTGACCAGGAACAAGACCTTGGGGTCTTAACGGACAGCTCAGTGAAGATGTTGATCCAGCATGCAGCAGCTGTGAAAAAGGCAAATTCCATGCTAGGGATCATTAGGAAAGTTATTGAAAATAAAACGGCTGATATGATAATGCCATTTTACAAATCTATGGTGCAGCTACATTTGGAATACTGTGTATAGTTCTGGTCATCTCACCTTGAAAAGGATATTGTAGAGTTGGAAAACGTTCACAAAAGGGCATCCAGAACGATCAAGGGGATGGAGCAACTCTCCTGAGGAAAGGCTGGAGCATTTGGGCTTTTTCGTTTAGATAAAAGGCAAGTATGAGGCGACATGATAGAAGTATATAAAATTATGCATGGAATGGAGAAAGTGGATACAGAAACTTTTTTTCCTTCTCGCATCAAACAAGAACTCACGGGCATCCAATGAACCTAAACGTTGGAAGATGCGAGACAGATAAAAGAAAGTACTTCTTCACAGAGCACATAGTTAATTTATGGAAGTCAGTCCTACAAGAGGCAGTGATGACCACCAACGTGGATGGATTTAAAAGAGGATTAGACAAATTCATGGCGGAAAATGCTATCAACAGCTACTAGCCATGATGGCTGTGCTTTGCGTCCAAAGGCAGAATGCTTCCAAATACCAAATGCTGGAAGCCACAGGAAGGGAAAGTGCTCTTGCTTGCAGGCTTCCCATGAGCATCTGGTTGGCCATTGTGTGAACAGGATGCTGGACTAGATGGGCTACCTTGTACGATTAAAATATTACTAAAATCCAGCAGGTCCTTCTTATGATCTTATTTTACAAGTCAGGATCTGAACAGAATTCAATCATTATTTTACATTTCTATCTTACATTGCTGGTTGCAGGCCAGATCCAGGCTCTCTTGGATGAAATTGATTTTTAGATACATTTCAATTGGGGTTTAATCCTGGTTTTGGCACAGAAACTGCCTTGGTTACCCTGTATGATGACCTCTGTCAGGAGAGAGTTAGGGGGAGTGCATCCCTCTTAATCCTCCTTAACCTCTCAGCGACTTTCGACACCATGGTATTCTTCTGGAACAACTATCTGAGTTGGGGGTGGGTGGCACTGCTCCGTGGTGGTTCCAGTCCTACTTGGATGGTCACTTTCAAAGGGTGCTACTTGGGGACTACTGTTCAGCCCTATGGAGACTTCAATATGGGGTTTCACAGTGTTCAATTTTATCCCCCATGCTTTTTAACAACTACATGAAATTGCTGAGTGGAGTCATCTGGCGTTCATCAACATGCTGATGACACACAGCTCTACTTCTCCTTTACATCCACAGATGTGGCAGTGGATGTGCTAGATTGATGCCTTGCCTTGGTAATAGATTGGATGACAGTCAATAAACTGAAGCTTAATCCAGGCAAGACTGTTAGTGGGTGGTTCCCTAGACCTGATAAATGGGGCATGGCCTGCTCTGGATGGGGTTACATTCCCTCTGAAGGAGCAAGTATGTAGCTTGGGGGTACTTCTGGATCCATTACTGTCACTTGAGGCTCAAGAGGCCTCAGCGGCACAGAGTCCTTTCATCAGCTTCAACTGGTGGCCCAGCTGCAGCCTAATTTCAGTTGTCTATCTCTGGTAACCTCTAGGGTTGTTACTGCAATGCATTATACATGGGGCTGCCTTTGAAGATGGTTCAGAAACTGTAGCTGGTGCAGAATTTGGCAGCCACATTGTTAACCAGCACAGGACAGTCAGACCATATATTTTGGCATTACTGCACTGGTTGCCAATTAGTTTCCAGGCTCAATTCAATGTGCTGGTTTTGACCTATAAAGCCATGCGGCTCAGGACCCCAATATCTCAAGGACTGCCTCTCCTTACATGTACCAACCTGGACACTCCATTTTTCACCTGAGGCCCTTCTCTGTGTGCCACCTCTGAAGGGAGATTCAAAGGATGGCAGCACGAGAACAGGCCTTTTCAGTGATGGCTCCCTGCTAGTGGAATGCTCTTCCCAGGGAGGTATGCCTGGCACCATCACTATCAATTTTTAAGTGCCAGACAAAAATTGTCCTTTTTACCGGGGCTTTTGGCCCCTAAATTGAAAGGCTTTAGGTATCAATGACTTCTTTTAATGTGGAAGGTCTTGCAAGACCTGTCTTGATTTGTACTGATCTGTTTTTAGGTTGTGTTTGTTGTTTTCATGGGTTTGTTATAATTTGTTTTAATTTTATTGTTGTAAGTTGCTTTGCAAGGAAAATGACTAAATCCTCCTCCTCCTCCTCCTCGTTTTTTCTAAGCAATGTATGGTTATTAAAAGATGAGACAGTTCCTGACCGCAGCCTCACAAACTAAAGAACGAAAGAAAAAAGAAAATGCCATGAAGTTCTTCCTGGGACGCTTGGGGTGCAGTCTCTCTGTGGCTTTAGGTAACCTGGCAGAGGCCACAGTCTGCCTCCCTACAGTCCTGTAGTGTTGGGGTAAATGAAGAAACAGGTAAAATACCTGTTTCTATACCTATTCTGTATTCTCTTGAGGGAGACAGCAATAATTGCCACTGCCAAACCAACATTGCCTTGAGGAGACAACTGCACCATGTACTGGTGCGTTTCCGCATCCTAGGTTATCCTGATAAAAGGGCTGATTGTTTCAGTTTTGCATATACGCAATGGCTCTGAAAGGGATTAAGGATATGGTGTATTCTACACAAACTGGAAAAGCTTGGTGTGGATAGGCAGTGACTAAGGATATTGATTATACCATCTGCCTTTGTATTCGACTAAAAGATTTTCACCTAGACTTGCATGCATGGGGTATTCTACAAATTTGGAAGTGCAATGCTGCCACCTTTAGGAGTTCAGAAAAAGGGGACTGATACATTCTGATGCAACAGATAAATCCTCACAAACTGGTAAGTATTGTTCACGTAACTAATTTTCTGCAGAGTAATGATAACATTTCCCCTAATGTATACCTTTCCAAATTCTTTAGTCTGTAAGCCCTCCCCCTTACATGTCGCCACACGGCATTAGAAGAAGTAGGGTTCATATCTCATGACTACAAGCAATGTGACCACAGCCAAAAGTGACACAACGTTGCCGATTTCTGAAACTGAGAACTTTTCAGTGCAAATTCTTCATATGATTACTAAGGTTTTGGGGTTTTATAGACTGGACTTTGGATTGTACAAGGCCTCCAGTTCAGTCCCTAGCATCTCCAGCTAAAAGAATCTCAGACAGCAGGAAAATACCAGTTTTGGTTAGTCTAGCTCCTATAGTCTACATTTTGAAGCATAAGGAACTCAAAGGCAGCCCTGTATAGAATGTGTTGCAATCTTTCTGCAACCAGGATGCTACCAGGGTGTGGCTAACAGTAGCCAGGGCTATCTCTGTCAAGGAGCAACCTTGGCTGGTGAATGGCGCTTCATACCTACAGATGGCATCCGAGCATCTAAAGTAAGGCATGGATCTAACAGCATCTTCAAGCAGCAAATTTCATTGTTTATGTAGGCCCACCCATGTTATTGTTCACAGAGCCCTAGACGGAATGGAGGAGCCTCCAATTTTCTTGGGAGGTTCCTCATCAATTTACTTAGTTGGCACAGCAATGACAATAAAGGTCTATGCTTATGTGATCAAACAACACTGGTGGCGTTCCTCTACAACACTGTTATTTGGTATGTTAAGTTGGACCACGTGCTCCACCTGCAAGGGTCTCATATAGCACTGTAAGAAACTGCACTTCCAAACATAAATATGCTAAACAACATTATCAGTAACTATCAAGCAAGAAAAGCAACCATTTCATCATTACCTTCAATCACAGAATTATAAGGCTGTATTTGTGACTGGACCCTTGAGGCAATTAATGCATGACACAGAAACAGGCTAGGCTGAGGCGCTGGAAAGAAGTAGCACAGGCAGTTTTGGGGTCCTCGTCCCCTGCTTTTGTGTATGAAGTGCGGCTCACACTCTTATCTCCATCCTAGAATAGTGCACAGGTCAGCAACTGAGCCAAAACAGGCCTCTTAGTTGCTAGCCTAGAGTTAGGAGAGATCCAGAGGGAGCTGCAGCTATGGTGAGAGGAAGCTGGGGTGGGAGCTGGAGCAATGCCAAAGCCTTCTCAAAGTGGGTCAAAATCTGGCAAAACTAGCTGCTGACCAAGGTGGTGGCCAGTGAATTGACTCAAAGAAAAAAACCCCATGTTTTTTCATACATGTCTGGAAAAACATGAGCGCAACCGAACACAAAAGCTTACCTTCTTGACTTTAGCTTTCTTATTCTTTGGCCTCTGTTCTACTTTCTGCAATGCACAGCGTACCAGCAGCAGCAGGTCATCCAGGGTGAACAGCTTGTAGATAAGATTGCCCTGCTGAGGAGGTTCGTATTTCGATCGATCTTCGGTTGCATCCCAAAGCGGCGTCTCTTTCCAAAAGAGAGAGCAAAAAGGCAGTCAGACACTACCTCACCGTATCACAAGACTGTACTCATTTAAAAGGTGTCTTTTCTGCCCCATAAAATTTAAGAATGTTGTCTGAATAATGGGTATACTGGATTTAACCTCAAGGAAGAAAGTTTGTTTGTTTATTGCATTTATATCCCACCTTTTCTCTAAGGAGCTCAAGGTGGTGTACATGGTTCTCCCCTTCCCTATTTAATCCCCACAACAAGCCTGGGAAGTAGTTTCGGCTAAGAGGCAGTGACTGGCCCAAGGACACCCAGTGAGCTTCATGGCTGAGTGGGGATTCAAATCCCGGTCTCCCAGGTCCTAGTCCGATACTCCAAACACTACCAGTGGCTGGCTAGGATGTCGCAGAAGGAATTGTATGGCACTGAGACTTCCATGGTGTCTTGCCCAATTAGATACCACATTCTTGTTAGCACAGCCCAGGGTTTTTTTTAAATAGATTTTCCAACTGCACAAATTGCTTGTAAGATACCCTACACAAAAAAAACACACAGAACACACAAAAAGTGTGTTTTGCTCTTTACTTACAGCCTCTCTATCAGTGGTGATTTCTCCACAAAAGTCAGTAGTTCATATCCACTATATAGCAAAGATTCATTTATGAATTTGCCTTAGTTCAGTAATAGTTGCAAAAAGAAGTCCTTTTAAGGGTGTTTACAAGGATCTGACAGTGTTACCTGCCTAAAGATGAAGGTGAAGAGGAGGAGATTCCAGCCCAAAAGAAGAAGGTGTTTTAATGTGGTATAGGAAGTTTGTTTTAAGCATGGAAACTGAGCATATTCTACCCTTATATAATTTGTGTACAAGCCATCATTGACATTGCTTGTCATTTAAAAGTGCTTAATAAACACAAATGCCTAATGCATCTAATCCTCCCCAACTTTTCCAATGGCACATTATCAGCTTTACAAATGCACAATTTTTTTCTAACTCCACATTTTGTGTCCAACTGCACACTAAAAAAAAAACACCGTTGGCACAGCCATCAAAAGACTCACCTTTTTGAGATCCCTGGAAGAAGGATGTCCAGGTAACCTTGGGCAAGTTGCCAGTATCTGCAGTGGTACTTTGCCTGGGCTCCATAGCAGAAGACACTTTTGATGGTGGGTGTCCCAGGCTTGGTGCAGGATTCAAATTTATTTCAGAGTTTACCTGCGGCTGCTGTTGAAGGTTTGGAGAAGGTGGCCTGAGAAGTTCAGTTTGCAGTTTCAAAATCTGCCCAACAGGATCAAATTCTTTAGACAATCGTTTACGAGTTTTTTGGGGTGCAGTCATTTCTTGAACTGAAATATTTGAAAGATCGGCCAGTTTTTCTGAGAGGGGTTGTTTACAGCAAGGAGACTCATGAGTGTCTTCTTCAGAGTGTTGGTCAGTAGTGATCACACTTGATTCACAGTCAGCATCATTTCTATATTCTGTGTCAATTATCAAAGATTCTTCTTCAGCGTCACTACAGCAGGACAGAACAGATGAGCTGGCATCTTTGGCTACATCAGCTTCTCCTTTGAAGTTTTCTTTTTTATCTGAAGTTAAAAAGGTATTATTGTCCAGAGTGTCTTCTTTGACAACAGCAACTCTTTTGTCATCTGGTTCAAGTTCCATCAATTTAGAGCCTGTAACTGATGCATTTTCTTTACAGTCCAAACCCAAGACACCACTACTAGATATTGGAGCCTTATTAAAATTCTGCTCAGTGCTAAATTCTGCCCTCTGTTCAGCAGCTTTTCTCCTTCCTTCTCCAACACCGCTATTTACATCCCATACCGACTCTTTTTCCATTTTCAGGTGCTTAGATAAGATTTCAGACACATTAGCAGGTTTTGTAGGAGCGCTCTCTGGTTTAGAAAGCTTAGATATCACTTCTGAGACATTGGTATCAAAGTCTACACCTACAGAGTTGGATGTTTGGAATCTTGTGCCACTGTTCATGTTTAACACTGGTGCTTTCTCTATTTTCAGATGCTGTGATAAAACCTGAGATAAAATGGCAGGTTTTGCAGGAACGTTCTCTGATTTTGAACTATGCAAATGCTTAGATACAGTGGCAAAAGTCTCTAGTTCCGTCACATCAGTCTCAAAGTCTAGATCCACAGAGTCAGATACTTGCATCAGTCTCCCTTGGAAAGTTTCAAGTGGTGTCCCCAGTGAGCCATCCTTGAAATGGAACAAAATGATCTGCTCAACATATATTATCTGAAGCATTAGAGAAACATATTTTTTACTAATTAACTCATATTTGATATCTCTGCATCAAAATGTTTCAGTGGTCAGGCTCAGATGGAACAATCTCAATCTAATAAGCCATGGTTTAACAGACTGAGAATTAGCATTGTGCCCACCTACTCTTTCCTCTCATTCCTTTAGCATGTCATAACAGAAAACATGTCGGGTTAATTAACAAGTTCCAGTTACACCTGAACTGGGAAACTGTGGCTTAATCTCTGACTGCAAACCAGAATCGGATCCAGGCTTGTACTCAGGAGAATAAACCACCATATCCGAGTTTGCACATAGTATTAAATTAAGGCACACAAGAGAAGAAAATTGGGAAGGAGAGAAGTGAGCATGTGGGTACAATGCGTGTTCTAATAAACTGTAGTTTGTTAGACTGGGATTGTTACATCTCATATGGGTCAAAACAAGGAAAATGGAAGTGATAACCAGGTATACATATATGTTGAAAGTGGGGAAAAATTCGAGCATTTTCAAACCCAGTAAACAAGTTCTTGCAGGATGCATGGATTAGCTAATTGTTCTAACTTTGTCTCACATTCTGTCATTATGGCACAAAAATGAAAGTATTGATATTTAAGAGCCAGTACTAAAAGTGGGCAGAGTGGTGTACTTGGACTGTGAAGACCTATGTTCAAAACTACCCTCAGTCAGGAAGCTCACTGGGTAACCCAGATTGCACACTTAACGTACCTCACAGAGTTGTCACACAGAAAAAATTGGGTAACTAATACACTGCCCTGTGCTTCTTGAAGAGAGGATAAAGTATTAACGTCATAAAAACGTATGTGCCTACATTCGTCATCAAGAAAAGCCACATTTTATTGTCAGAATAGGCATATCTTTATTGACTGCATGGCAGTGAGTGGTGTGTAGTGGTTAGAGAACACTGGAGGGAGATCCAGGTTCAAATCCACAATCAGCTCTGGAGCTTACTGGATGCCTTTAGCCTAACTTAGCCTGACAGGGTTGCTGTGAAGATAAAACGGAGATGGAAAACCATATATGCCCCCTTGAGATTCTTGGAGGAAAGGCAGGATATAAACAGCACAAATTAAAAAGAAATTGGTGCATCCTTGTGTTGAGATTCAATAGTTCAGTTTCTGATAATTTAGAAGGCTGCAATTTATTTTTCTGCCAACAAAGGAATTTGTGGCAAGAACAGAAATTATGGATAGGAGAATTTGACAAGAAATTATACGAGGCACAAGGCAAGAGTTATAACTCAGTGGAAATGCTTTGCATGCAAAATGTCCCAGGTCTGATCCCTGGAGGCTGGGAAAGATTCCTGTCTAAAACCCTGGACAGCTGCTGCCAATCAGTGTTGACTGCACTGACTTAGATGGACTAAGATCTAACAGTATAAGACAGCTTCCAGTGAGCCTATGGGGTACCACAAAGGGCAAAACACAGTTTGCTCCCAGAATACTAGAATTCTAAGGTGGGCTGCAAGTTAAGGATCTGCAGAGATCCAAACTATCCATGGAGCTTAACGCAAGAAGGGCCACGTTTGTTCTGCACAATGCAAGGGAAACCAAAAGGAAGAGTAAGGGGTAGACCCTGGCAAAACAGACCTCTAGGCAGGTGTGCAATCTGGAAGTGCTGTACCAAGGTGATGTTCTGTACTTTTTCCAAATGTATTCTTCCAACCTTTGAAGACTAGAGCCACCACCACCCCAAATATAAAACCTGAGGTTATCAAGAACTGAGATTCTGCACCAGATAACAAATTCTATGCAAAAGTCAGGGAACACAAGATGTCCAGTAAAGTTTCATAATTTGCAAAAAAGCCACATGCTCAATAAAACTAGGTAAGCATAAAACAAGGGCTCACAGATCTTGTTGGTGGCTTGTCCAGTATTACATCATGTGCCAAAACATGTGATTTTTTCGTCATGTGGAAATCGGCCAGAAATTCATGGAAAATATGGTTCTTCTCTCTCACTGTCATCTCTTTCTTTGGGAGAGGGGGATCAACATACACAACTTTGACTGGCTTGAGACCTTTAAAGAGAAAAATGCATTTTCACTTTCCAGTAGCACCATGCCCTTTGATTAAAGCAACATCTGAAAGGCATTAATCAGCTGAGAAATGTGATTCCCTCCCAATAACACCTCGATTCATTGTTTTATTATGCTTTTCATAAGCATTTTCACCATTATTTTAACAGCCTTTTCAATTAAAACAATATGAGGGGATGGTGGAGAACCCCTATATAAAAACACTTCCCTCAACTCCTCACCAGCCTTACTGCAAAAGGTTATGCAGGATGCACAGAAACTATCTTTATCAAATAGGGGAAATGTGTGTTTTTTTGGGGGGGGGCAAGGAGCAGAAAAACACCACCAGAAGTCAATATTAGTTGTTGCACTATGTGTCTGGACACTGTTAGTATTGTAAATAATAATAAGGATGCAATCTAGATTTTGAAATATATCTACCTCTTTCTATATATAAATGTATCTAAGAACATAAGAACATAAGAAGAGCCTGCTGGATCAGGCCAGTGGCCCATCTAGTCCAGCATCCTGTTCTCACAGTGGCCAACCAGGTGCCTGGGGGAAGCCCGCAAGCAGGACCCGAGTGCAAGAACACTCTCCCCTCCTGAGGCTTCCGGCAACTGGTTTTCAGAAGCATGCTGCCTCTGACTAGGGTGGCAGAGCACAGCCATCATGGCTAGTAGCCATTGATAGCCCTGTCCTCCATGAATTTGTCTAATCTTCTTTTAAAGCCATCCAAGCTGGTGGCCATTACTGCATCTTGTGGGAGCAAATTCCATAGTTTAACTATGCGCTGAGTAAAGAAGTACTTCCTTTTGTCTGTCCTGAATCTTCCAACATTCAGCTTCTTTGAATGTCCACGAGTTCTAGTATTATGAGAGAGGGAGAAGAACTTTTCTCTATCCACTTTCTCAAGGCCATGCATAATTTTATACACTTCTATCATGTCTCCTCTGACCCGCCTTTTCTCTAAACTAAAAAGCCCCAAATGCTGCAACCTTTCCTCGTAAGGGAGTCGCTCCATCCCCTTGATCATTCTGGTTGCCCTCTTCTGAACCTTTTCCAACTCTAGAATATCCTTTTTGAGATGAGGCGACCAGAACTGTACACAGTATTCCAAATGCGGCCGCACCATAGATTTATACAACGGCATTATGATATCGGCTGTTTTATTTTCAATACCTTTCCTAATTATTGCTAGCATGGAGTTTGCCTTTTTCACAGCTGCCGCACACTGGGTCGACATTTTCATCGTGCTGTCCACTACAACCCCGAGGTCTCTCTCCTGGTTGGTCACCGCCAGTTCAGACCCCATGAGCGTATATGTGAAATTAAGATTGTTTGCTCCAATATGCATAATTTTACACTTGTTTATATTGAATTGCATTTGCCATTTTTCTGCCCATTCACTCAGTTTGGAGAGGTCTTTTTGGAGCTCTTCGCAATCCCTTTTTGTTTTAACAACCCTGAACAATTTAGTGTCGTCAGCAAACTTGGCCACTTCACTGCTCACTCCTAATTCTAGGTCATTAATGAACAAGTTGAAAAGTACAGGTCCCAATACCGATCCTTGAGGGACTCCACTTTCTACAGCCCTCCATTGGGAGAACTGTCCGTTGATTCCTACTCTCTGCTTTCTGCTTCTTAACCAATTCCTTATCCACAAGAGGACCTCTCCTCTTATTCCATGACTGCTAAGCTTCCTCAGAAGCCTTTGGTGAGGTACCTTGTCAAACGCTTTTTGAAAGTCTAAGTACACTATGTCCACTGGATCACCTCTATCTATATGCTTGTTGACACTCTCAAAGAATTCTAATAGGTTACTGAGACAGGACTTTCCCTTGCAGAAGCCATGCTGGCTCTGCTTCAGCAAGGCTTGTTCTTCTATGTGCTTAGTTAATCTAGCTTTAATAATACTTTCTACCAGTTTTCCAGGGACAGAAGTTAAGCTAACTGGCCTGTAATTTCCGGGATCCCCTCTGGATCCCTTTTTGAAGATTGGCGTTACATTTGCCACTTTCCAGTCCTCAGGCACGGAGGAGGACCCGAGGGACAAGTTACATATTTTAGTTAGCAGATCAGCAATTTCACATTTGAGTTCTTCGAGAACTCTCGGGTGGATGCCATCCGGGCCCGGTGATTTGTCAGTTTTTATATTGTCCATTAAGCTTAGAACTTCCTCTCTCGTTACCACTATTTGTCTTAGTTCCTCAGAATCCCTTCCTGCAAATGTTAGTTCAGGTTCAGGGATCTGCCCTATATCTTCCATCTGTTTTCTTCTCCTTTGCAATTTCCTTTCCTGATCTTTGCTAATAAATGTGTTAGTCTTTAAGATGCCACAAGACTCTCTTGTTTTCCCTGCAACAGATCAACTTTCCTCTGGAAGTTATTAACAAACATTTTCACATTGTTTCACAAAGCAGTTTAGGAGATCAAAAGTGCAACCCTGGACATGTCTACCCAGAAGTCAGTCTCACTGAGTTCAATTGGACTTACCCCTAGGTAAGTCGGTACAGTTCAAAATCCATACACCAGTATTTTCAGAGGGCTAGCAGTAAATGTTTTCAGAGTAATAGTATTCTAATTTGGTATCTGTTATATGGATGAAAACACATACCATATATTCCGGCGTATAAGACGACTTTTTAACCCTGGAAAATCTTCTCCAAAGTCGGGGGTCGTCTTATACGCCGGGTGTCATCTTATTAGGGTTGCCATATTGCCCGGATAGTCGGGTCTTACCCGGATTCTAAGCATGCCACCCGGTGCCCGGCTAGCCCCTTAGGTGGCCCGGATTCTCAGCTTTCATTTAAAAAAAAATTAAGTTTCTAGGTGGTGCGGTTCTCGATATATATATAAAAACGTCAGGCACCCCCCCTCCGGTTAAATCTTTTTTTAAACTACTGTATAGCACTTCGTAGCTTTAACCCCGGCCGTTCAGGATTTCAGCCAATCAGTGAAGTGTTTGTTTGGTGGCAGTGTCTGCAAAACCTCATTGCGAGGCCAGAAAATGGTGGTTTCCCCTCCTGTTTATCTGAAAATCTCATAAATTGGGTAGGTATATACATTTCAGTTTTTCCCCCTGTTGTGTGTAGGAGTCAGATCCTGGGCAGTGTTTTGAAAACCTTCCCAATAGTTGCTTTTGGGGGTAAATCCCATATGTCCAGAGTAAATCCTATTGAATTCAGTAGGAATTACTTTTGAGTAGACATGATTATGAATGTGCTGAAAATCAATGGGACTTTGGAGTGAATGTAAAAAAGAATTGTGTTTGTGTTCTCTTTCTGCCCCCCCCCAGTCCTATTTTAAAGCAAGTAGGCAGGGCTTACTTAGGTATTGCAGTTTTTATTCTGTAGGAAACTAATACTGATTTTTTTAAAAACTAATACTGATTTTTCTGCAATGACCAATTGGTTTGACAATAAACTATTATATGGGCTGTATGTATTTATACATCTGCAGTGTGTGCATGTGTGTATGGAGTCTTTCCAACACCCCTGTGAGGTAGGGTTGGAAACCAAGGCAGCTCACAACAAGAAATAAAGCCATTTAAAATCCAATAACCATAAAAACAAGTATAAACAGTTGCAAAACAGTGTAAAGTGGCATGATTCGGAATTTTGGGTTGTGTGAATGAAGTTGCTTATCACTTGAGGTTGCATTTCTGTCCCTGTTTGAGTAAGCCCCATTGAATACGCTGGGACTTGCTTCTGAATAAATAAATTTAGGATTGCACTATAAATATCTTTACAGTTTGTGTAAATAATAAATATATTTGATAGTTATGCTTATATAAATATTTCTTCGTTTATCATATTTTTGGTTTTTGGTTAGGAATCCTGACTGGTTGTGAGATGCTTAGTTTTTTGCCTTATAGGAATCTTGTTGTGGTTGGTATGGTATTACATTTAGGACAGTGTTACTGCCTTCTGTATTTTTTTTTCCTATTTGCATTTCACTTATCTTTAACCTCACTCCGTTACAGCCATAGAAGCAACAGCAGCATATGCAAGATAATTAACTCCCATTAGTGATAAGAACAAGAATTTATAATTATTATTTCAATTAAAACAAGAGCCTTATCAATACTTTGAAGAGGACCAGATATTTATTTTCTTTCTGAGCCCAGGACTGGGTCTTTCATGATGCCCGGTGTGTGTGTGTGTGTGTGTGTGTGGGGAGCAGGAGAGTAGTCGATAAGACAGACATCCTGGCATTGATAATCGAATTAGCAAGGTATGTGTGGGGTTGTTGTACATTTCCAGGCTCAGTTTCATTTTGAGTATGGAGGTGGAACCTGTGTAGATGTGGTTATCAAAGGGAGAAGAAATTTTGAGTTAAGCAAAGCTCTGCTTTTATAAAACCTAAGAAACATACAGTACTTTGAATGTCTGAGTGCCTGCACCAGTGGAATACTGGAGGAACTTGTAAAACTTGCTGCAACAGTATTTAGAACAGCATGTGGTGTGAAAGACTCCTTTTCCTAACATTTTGGCTTGTTTTTCTCTGATTGTGTATTTTTATTGTTTTTACTATATTTGTAAGCTGTGCTGAGCTCTGTTTTTAACAGCAAAAGGGCAGGATATAAATTCTCTTAATCAATCAATAAATACCCCATAGTGTTGGAAACTAGAGTCTAGGCATTTAATGTTGCTTTTAAAAAAATATTTCTCACATCTTTCCCCAGTTTTTGGTGGTAATTCCTAGGCACAAAAACAAAACAACTGGACAATCCAAATATTAATATTTATAAGTTTATAAGTGACAGTTTTCCTGCTAAGTACCTGCATGTCATAAGCAGGGGTAGTCTTATACGGCGAGTATATCCCAAACTCTATATTTTAACTGGAAAAGTTGGGGGTCGCTTATACGCCCAGTCGTCTTACACGCTGGAATATACGGTAATTTATAACGTATGTGCCAGAAAACAAGCACCTTTGGCTCAAAAATCTCTTTCCGGTGTGTGTGGGTGCACATGCGCAAACACACACACACACACACGCATATATATATGTATGTATGTATACATACCTTCAGCAGAGATGATTTTCACAGAAACAGGAAGTTCCCACTGTTCACTGTAGTCCAGACCATGATTGTTCAACAACGTAAATAACGACTCACTAGTTAGCACCACCTGAGGACAGTATTTCACTGCAAGTTTTTCAGCATTTGGATCTGTACTAACATCCTTTATTAAAACAAAAAAAAATGAGACAAGAAAAAGGAAATTAGAATGAAAACAACATGGCATACCACTAATCACGTTCTGAAAAAATATTTGATCCAGGAGGGAAAAATACTGTTAGATCAAAGAAGGAAGGGAAGGGGGAAGGAGCCCCGTTTCTAAAGTAGAAGTCAAGGTATTTATTAAAATGCCAAATATACTTTTATGGACGCAAAACACTAGTGTAACACACTGTGAGAAGTCTCCCACTAGTACTTCAATAGTTTACTCAACTGCACACATTTTCTTTTTCTGCTTCTTCTGGTCTTTCAATCCAACTCCAATTAAAACACTTGTCTGTCTCCATTCTTCCTTTTCTTAAACTGCAGTAGCCTTAACAAGCGCCATTCCTGACTAGCTAGGCACAAGCTACTAAAAACAGCTGGCTCACAACCTCCACTACCATGGAGAGGTTTGTGTGGTCATAGTTCTGCTGATTGGCACCCTCTGCAAACCATTTACTTACACTGTGCAGCATCGAAGCTCTCTGCTCTGGAGTTGCAACGTCCAACTCCTTTTTATGATTAACAGGCAACTGTATTGATGCAGGCAGTTTTGGAAAGAATCGCTTAATGATGCTCACCTTTCCCTAGAAGGAAAAAAGAGAATTAACCCTTTGGGCTTGGCTTCCAAGTAAATAGAGAATGTTTCTTTTAAGATCATACACTTAAACTGTCTGACAATAAACAGTGGTGCCCAGGCTCAGTTCCAGAACTGTCATAGAAAATGCTCTGCCTGCCACTGGTCAGTGGTGGAGCACCTGTGGACATCACAGGATCATTCCCTGTCATCTCCAAGCAGGGTTGGGAAAGACTCTTGCCTGAAACTCTAGAGCGCTGCTGCTAATCAGTAATACTGAGGGAGGTGGACCAATGACCTAAACGGATATAAGGCAGTTTCCTTTATAAGTATATCTTACCAAAGCAAGAAGGCATTTTTCGGATCTAAGTGTCAGTTCTGTGTGAAACTTTCCTCCCATGATACTGGTAATTTCATGTAGATTGTAACATTCAGGATACTTCTTCACATAATCAATACGACATCTTAAAAATGTCTTGGAGGAAAAAAAATATGGTTGTAATACTGTATTCCGCAACAGTGTCCAAGAAAAAATAAATAGCTACATTGCAGTGGTGTATCAGTTCTCAAATACAGCATTTACTACTAATGGATGTATACAACTTAAATGTTTATATTGTTATTTTGAAGTAAGGGCATGGGTTCCCTCAGAAAAAGTTTTTATTTTTTATCTTACAGCTTCTTTCAGCTAATAAACCCTCTTTTTCCTATGTAGTTTTCAAATGACTGTTGTTAACCCTGAAAAAGCATCAAGCCAACCTTTTTACAATTATTACCTTGGTGTAAAGCAAGACCTCATCGGAGATGTTATTGTAATCTTTAGAACAACTTCTGGCAGCATTTTGGGCAAACTTCAAGAACTCTGCAACTTCTTTGCTCACAAATTCTTTTATTTGCTAAAAAACAAACAAACTGCCATAACATAGTATCATCATTCTTACATTTTTTTTAATAGTAGCTATTATCCACTCTCTGAATGCGTTGAAACAGACGCATTCGCTTAGTCTTTAACAGGAAGGGATACCAACCAACCAGACCAACAGACTGAGGTCACAAAAACAAGAGAAACAACTTGGGACTTGCACCGAAGTGTTGCACTGAATTCTTAAGTGTGCCCTACACAACCCCTGACTTTTCTGTGTCTTTACCTCCCCTCTCCTTTTGTTCCTCTTCCCCTTACTCGTCCTGTTGCTCACTGCAGTGTTTTCCCAGCAGCCTCCTCAGCTGCTGCACCTTCCATTTCTAATAATCCCACCGATTTCCTGCTTCCATCTTCTGATGATGCCTGCCTCATTTTTGAAAGTGTCTTAAACAAAACAAATTGTAACAAGAGAAAGCAGCGGACTACTTGTGCACTTCTCCAGGCCCCACGGAAGCCACACATGCACAGCCCATAGTTAATGGTTTTGGGGTGTTTTTTGCTCCCTTTTAGGGGGACACTCTGTAAATCAGGTATGGGGTACCGTTTTCAGTCCGAGGACCGGATCAAGCACTTGGCCCAGCCTCCATGGGCCATTTTTGACAGGCAAAGCTGTCGGCAAAGGAAAAATCTGTTTGCACCTGCAAATGGACAACTTCAGAGGCTCTTTGTGAGCACTGATCAGCAATCCCCAATTGCAAAAGAAGAACCAGGAGTGCACTTTCCCTGCCCCACTTGACAGCATGTGGGCATGGTTTGGGGAAAATGGCATAGTGGGACAAATTAAGCCCACAAGCTGAAAGGTCACCACTACTGATGTACTTGTTTTATAGCTGCCCTCCCTTGGGGTTCCCCTGGATATGCTGGAACTTCCCTATTGTCTGTGGGTCGCCCCGTTTTGATTCTAAAATCATCAGCAGTGATGCAAACTATGGGGCTATTGCAGGACACAGATATGCACACCTGTTGTAACAAATAAGCACAATCTGTGAGCAATTTGCAACTGTATATGACAGACTATTAAGTTTAGGAAGCCTCACTTTAGAATAAATGGTTGAATCTGTTCATTTGTGGTGTGTGTATGTGTATGTATGTATCTGAATGTACTAGTTTTGACTGATCCCCACACCCAGCAAGTTGAACAGTTCTGAGTCTTTCCTCTCCCCCACAGAAGATGAATGGAGACAGTGTATTAGATTTCAAACCCACAATTGTGTTCTGAAGGTCCATATTAAATTCAAGGGAAGCACACAGAAAAGGCCAAACAAGTTACACCACAGATTCACTTCGTTTAGCCAATTATCCAAAACCAATGAATGCCCAATTCACAGGCGGAAAGAGTGGTGCGAATGTGAGTGTTATGTGTGTAGATCATAGATAGCTATCAGACCACTGATCTATCTAGCTCAGTACTGTCAACGCTGACTGGCAGCAGCTCTCCAAGAGTTCAGGCAGGGAGTCCTTTTCAGCCTTAACTGAAGATAAGAACATAGAAGAGCCTGGCTACTGGTTCATGCCAAAAGCCCATCTAGACAACGTCCTGTTACGACAGTGGTCAACTGGAGACCCATTACAGGAAGCCCACAAGCAGGACCTGCGAGCAACAGCGCTCTCTCCACCTATGATTCCCAGCAACTGGCATTCAAAGGCACACTGCCTCCAACAGTGGAGGTAGTGGAGATGCCAGGGGCCAAACCTGCGATCTTTTGCATGTGAAACATTGGCTTTACCACTGAGCTACAACCCTTCCCCAAGGTCACCTGAAATGCAACTGCTGCTCCCTGAATAGGGATTTGGTGATTTTCATCATTTTGTCTGGATTTATTAGTTGCCACACTACCTCAACCTCTTTTTCCTTTGCATCTCTCACTGGCATGGTGAAAACTGCCAGATCCACAGTGCAAACTCCTTTACACAGAACTTCTTAGATGAATGACATGGCCTCAGCTTGGCTGGACAGCAAATGTTTTTCACACAGAAGATAGTTATATTCTTAGCACCTCCAGCTAGAAAGGTCTCTGGTAGCAGCTGGAGAAGAACTTGGGAGAGAGCTACCGCCAGGGAGAGTACTGAGCTACCAGAATAAGGCTGCTTCGCATGTTCATATGACTACACAGGGCAGGGGCCATGTGCCTGCATTTCAATCAGACACAGCAGTACTGTTTCCATGTGAGAATGACAGGTACAACTCGGTTGACCTTATAGCAAATTAACTGTGTTACTATTTTGAGAAAGAGGAACAGAACACTTACCAGATATTGCAAATAATCTTTTTGCTCAGACTGATCTATCAGGTTGGGATTGGCATTTAAGCACACAGACAAGAGAAACAAGTATCTCCTCTGTTCTTTCTCGGTCAAACTAGAAAAATGCGGGTAGGGGACTCTAGGCTCTTGAAAAGGTGCAATCTCTGCTGAAGACTTCATTGCCACTTCAGCTGGTTTTACTGCAGCCTGTCCGCTAGGCTTGTTTTCGTGCCCAGTGTTTGATACACGTGCATTGTCTTCTGTGTGACTGAAACAAATACAAATGCATACAAATATTCCACTTTTTGTAGGCAAAAGATCTGTCAGAAAACTGAAATCCTCATTCAGTAAAGAGCATAATTTATATTACTACTGCAAAATTTTTAATACCTTCTAAAAGACTAATGCTAGCTTGGCCAACTATTGTATTAATCTCCCCCCCCCCCAAAAAATGTAGAAAATAAATGAAATCTGAACCATTACTTTGAAGCAACAATACCAGGAACAACAAGTCAATGGCCAAGACTTAAGGAGCTACTTACCATGCAATCCTGCACACATTTTCTCAGAAGCAAGTCCTACTGTGGTCTTTCACTGGGAGTAAACCCAGAAAAGAGGGGAAATGATTGCAACCTTAAGCTCATTCAAAGGACTTGTGTGACCTCAGTGGAATTTTTACTATTTTTCATTGAGCCCCTCCCCCCGCTTTATAAGTAATAAGTCACATGGCACAAGGGCTGCTGTCTGAGAAAAACAAACACAAAGCCCGCTTGTGCTCATGGAATTTGATTTGTGGCATTTTGGATCCAGGCCAGTTTATGTTCTATGAATACTACCCCACAGCACATAGGTCCTCAAACAGGCCTATTAAAAGAATGACACTCAAAACACTCTACTGCGTGATGGCTGGCTTAGCTCTTAATTATTTAACATAAGCAAGCTTTGTAATAAGCACATTTTGGATTAACTGAACCAAGTATTAACTGCTGATCTAGTGAAAAAGAAAGACCTGATTTACACACCAGGAAAAAGTCTCAACAGTGTCACGTCTACAGCTCTTAACAGCACTACACAGCTGTCTCTCAGAATGAGAGAACATGTCCATCCTTTTGGCATGAACTGGCAAATTTAATTAAGGTGCTGCACCAACAAGATGCTGACTCAGATGTGCCTGATGTAGGAATGTCATGTGATTCTCACAGCTTAAATTAGCTACATTGGACGAAGACTGGGACGGCAGCCTATCGGGATTATTTCACGCCATGCTGCTGTCAAAGCATTCAGCAGAATATAAGCCAAAATCACCTGGACAGCCCCTTTCACCTACATTGTCAGGCTGTTCTTTATTTAGACTGACCCTTTTATCAACAAATTCCCCTCTTCCTCAGATCACAGCTTCTAGGAAGATAGAAGGGACACGGTGTTTCAGGTGCAAACCCACACATTCTTGGAATATTGTTCTGCAAGCCTTTGTCTCTTTCCATTTTTAGCTTTTGCACTCTAGATGGATTCACATTCTTGTACCATGGGAGCAACTAACTGGTCCTTCATTCTGTTTCAGTAACCCAGGTGTAGGGAACCTTTGGCCCTGCAGATATTGCTGAACTACAACTCCCATCAGCCCCAGCAAACATGCCCATGGCCAGGAATGATGGGAGTTGTAGTTCAGCAAACATCTGGAGGACCAAAGGTTCCCCACAGTTGCAATAATATATGCTCCTCACTTATTTCACCCCACCCCACCTGCAAACTCCGACGTTGCTGGGGGAGAGGAGATGCTGTCCCCATTTTCTCTTTACAACTTTGTCCCAGGTTTAGTATTCTTACTATTGCCCTCTTACACCAGGCTCTTCCTGGGTAACTGAGGGGAGTGTTCAATGCTAGTCCTATTCAGAGTAGACCTATTAAAGTTAAAAGACATGACTAACTTAGTTTCATTAATTTCAATGGATCTACTCTGAGTAGGACTTAGTTGAATACAACCCTTAGAAACACCCTGCAGCAATGAATGTACCCCTTGCAATTTGTCAGGCACCCAACCCTCACTGCAGCTAGGCAGGTAAAAGAATTTTTATTCTCTCTAGCTTTTAAACAATATCCTATTTTGATTGCTGCTTTATTGCTGGCTGAGCAATACTGCTTAAATGATTGTTTAATTATTATACTCACTTTTGTTAACATAAAAGAACAGAATGTCATAGCTCATTGATGGGACATGTGCTTTGCACGCAAATGTTCCTGGTTTTAACTTTTGGCATCTCTTGTTAAATAAGGGATCTCAGAGCTAGGAACAAATAAAAGGTGGAGAGCCGGTGCCAGAGAAAAAGACACATAGATCAATGGTTTGGTTTACTAAAAGGCAGCTTTGTCTGAGAAGTGGCACATAAAGAAGCTTCTATAAAAACTGTAGACTTGGATGGCTTTTATCATGCAGACAGAAATGGGCTTTCCCCAAGAATAGGTCTAGGATTGAGGACACATGTTTGCTTCAAAGGGTCACATGAAAAGGGAAGAGAGACACCAAAGCCACCATACCACTCAGGTTCGTTGCACAACTGCATCAAAATGGTAGAGTGTCAAAGACTTGCCTCGCTGTGGCACTACCAGCTCTCTAAGTTGATAGAGTTCTTATGTGAAAAGTTTACAAGCAGTTCTTATACTGCAGATACCATGTCAGTACATTTCTGGGCCCAATTCAAACTGTTGGCATAAGGCCCTACATGGTCTGCAACCGGGGGCACCTACGTGGCTCTGACAGTCATGTAAGATCCGAGTCTGAGTTTGTACAACCTGCCAATGGCTCCTTCAGATCAGGCATTCAAGAAAGCTTTACAAGACGTCCTCTTTTTAAACTATTGCTTTTCCTTACAAGAGTTTATCAAGTTTCTCTAATTCCTGACTAATTCTGTATCCAAATCAACATTTTATATTCTGCTTGATGTTTTATTCTTTTTATTTCTCTGTGTTGCTTTATAAGGGCCTGGCCTTGAAGAGCTACTAATAAAAATAACTGGAATGAATGAGTGAATGAATAAACCTTGTCAGGAGCTACTCTAAAGGCTCAATTCTAAACATATTTACTAGCGAGCAAACCTAATTCAACAAGCTACCAGGTAAACCTCCATAGACCTATAATGTAAGGCTGCAATTCTGGGAATGAGACTTACTCCCAGTGAACACATATAAGACCAACCCGTGTGTCCTTCATGTGTGTCTTGCATATGAATTCCAGATACATTTGCTTCTTAACTTGCCTCCAAAACCAAAGTGAGAAAGAAAGTACCTTTTTGATAGTAGCAGCTCAGAAAGAGTCGGAGCCAGTGAGCTTTTTTCATAAATGTCTCGTGAGAAATACACTTCATGACCATTTTGGGGTGGAATATCCCTGTTTGTTCGTTTTTATAAAAAAAGACAGGCAAATATATTAATGAATTACTAACAACCACAAAAGTAGCTCAACACTGATGGCCATCAATTAGCTTTTATCTTGTACACTGCCTTTGGCACCAGAAAGATGGCTTCTAAATGCTAGGAAATAATAGCTGAAACACAAATCACTATCCATCAACAATTAAGGCATAACTAAGTCCCATAACTTCTATTCATAACTTCTTTATAGATTGAGGGTGAGCTAAATATATTATCATGTATCATAGCACAAGAGCTACGTGCACAGAAATATTTTATACTTAAGTCTTCTGTTAAATAATTTCCATGGAAATTCAGCAAAATCAACAGTATCATGGCACTTTTGTTGCAACAGGCTAATCATGGCTACCTCTTAGAAACTGAAATCCAGGAGTATAAAAGCACAAAGAGAACTAAAAGGCAAGGGTTGATTCTAAGTCTATCTCATGAAAAACAGACAAGGGAAGACAGGAAACCTGTACAATAATGGTGTATGTTTATACTTTAACGTACCCTTGGATCATGCTGGGCATGCTAGAAACTGAAATAAATAAATAAAATATATCACTCCTCTCCCAACTATTCAACTTTTCACTTTAGTTCCTCTCTCAACTCTAGTGATATCCCAACCAATAGCAAAACAATTTGAGTGTTATTATTTATTCACTAATAGCCAAAAAACCTTGCAGTTTAAGAACGTACCTGTAGCCAACAGATACTTCTATCAAACTTTTAAAAGCAGGGAAACTGGGCAGCTATAGTGAATGCACCAGGGGCGCAGGAGACCTGACCTCCTCTCTGAGATATTGGACTGCCCTACAAAGTTGTCAAAATGCAAACACAATTTGGGTTGGTCTTTCACAGTTCAATCCACTTGCTGTATAGCTTGCAAGAATTTGGTAACATGTGCCTCTGAGCATCATGCTTAGGATAGGTGAAACTGACCACAGGGAATGGGGAGGGGAGCAGGCAGGGGGGGGGAGGGCAGGTTTGATCATTTGCATGTTTACTGAGTTTAGTGGGATTTACTCCAGTGCAATCATGATTAGGATAGGTAAAACTGACCATGGGGAGGGAGACCTGGAGTGGGCAGGGGAGGAGGAAGAAGGGACAGGGGAGGAGGGGAAGAATGGATAGGAGAGGGGAAGGAGAGGAAAGGCAAGTCTGATCATATACCTGCTTATTGAGTTCAATGGGATTTACTCCCATGCAATCATGGCTAGGATAGGTAAAACTGACCATGGGAAGGAGGAGGAAGAGGAGGGAAAGGGAGAGTAAAAACGAAGGGGGGAGAGTGAAGCAGAAGGGGGAGAAGGGGATTGGAAGGGGGAGGGAAGGGGCAAAAGGGAGGTGATGGGAGGGAGGAGGAGAGCAGGGCAGGTTTAATCAATTGCTTGATTATTGAATTCAGTGGGATTTATTTCTGTGCAATCATGCTTGAAAATGAAATGGACTGAGTTCAAGTAGATTCCGATGTATGGAGCCCCTATGAATAGGGTTTTCATGGTAAGTGGTATTCAGAGATTTTTACCATTGCCTTCCTCTGAGGCTGAAAGGCAGTGACCGGCCCAAGGTCACCCAGTGAGCTTCATGCCTGTATGTTTCCGAGCTTGATTCAAGGTGCTGGTTTTAACCTATAAAGCCTTACACAGCTTTGGACCACAATAATTGGTAGAACGCCTCTACCGACACGAACCCACCCGTTCATTGCACTTAACATCAAAGACCCTCCTCTGGATGCCTACTCCAAGGGAAGCTTGGAGGACGGCAACAAGGGAAAGGGCCTTTTCAGTGGTGGCCCCCAAATTATGGAACGATGTTGTTGACGAGGTGTCTGGCGCCAACACTGTTATCTTTCGGTGCCAGGTTAAGACTTTCCTCTTCTCCCAGGCATTTTAGCATGTGTTTTTAAATTGTTTTTTAAAAATGTGCTTTTAAATTTGTATATTTGTTTTTAATGTTTTAATTGTTGTAAGCCACCCAGAGAGCTTTGGCTGTGGGGTGGTATACAAATGTAATAAATAAATAAATGGCTGTGTGGGGATTCGAACCCTGGTCTCCTAGTCATAGGACTGATAAAACTGACCATGGGGGAGGAGGAGGGCGGAGGGAAGGAGGAGGGAGGGAGGGGAGGGGCAAGAGGGAGGGGATAAGAGGGAGGAGAAGAGGGCAGGTTGGATCATTTGCATGCTTTTTGAGTTCAGTGGGATTTACTCCTGTGCAATCATGCTTAGGATAGGTAAAACTGACCATGGTGGAGGGGCAGGGAGGGGAGGGCAGGAGATTGGATGGGTGGGCGCTGGGCAGAGGGGAAACCCCTTTCCTTTCCAAAAGGAAACCATTGTGAACAGTATCATTCTTTTTCAGGGTTGCCTCCACCTTTTTATTCTACAGCAGGCACAAGTAGCCTCCCACCCAGATCAAAACCAAAGCTGTCCCTGGCCACATCCACACCAGACCTTTATTTCCCTGTAGACAGGCATGGCTTCCCCCAAAGTATCCTGGGAAGTGTAGTCAATGAAGGGTGCTGAGAGTTGCTAGGAGAGTTGCTCTGTGTTCCCTTCACAGAGCTTTAGTCAGAGAGGCTGACTGTTAAACCACTCTGGCCACTGGAGCTCTGTCAGGGAAAGAGGACTCTCCTCTCAGCACCATTCACAAACTACACTTCCCAGGATTCTCTGGGGGAAGCCATGACAGTCTCAAGTGAAATAAAGGTCTAGTGTGGGTGTGGCCCTGATTAGGCAAGCCCAGCAGCTGTGAGTCTGGCTTTTAGAACACTGACAGATGGTTCTTACTGAGCATGCCCGGCCTTATCATTGAGTTCAATGCAAAATTCCTTAAATTAATTAAAAATCAGCCAGGCGTTTTTTTTTTAACTTTAAAACTGCAGATGATGAAGGTCAGAGTATGGGGCAAGGTCAGTAATGTGAACATGGCTGATTTTAAATTAATTTCAACAACTATGAGAACTGTGACAGAAAAAAGTCTAAAAGGGGTGTTTTCTCTCTCTCTTTGTACACTTTGAACTCTCGATTCTCTCTGTTTTGTGTATCATCATGAAAATTAGGAGGGTTGTGTGATGCTCCTGTATTAGTGTATATATGGTAAGTGCTGTTTGGATAGGAGATGCATGGTAAGTGGAATGAAAGAGGAGGGGGGAGTAAATGGGCAGTAGAATGCTGGATGATTGGCTGAGTATTTGCATGGCTGGAGAGTATAAATGGAAGGATGACAGTTAAATCTGGGTGGACGTTGTGGGTTGTTTTGGTGGGTTTTTGAGAGGAGATTGTGTGGAGAGTTGGTGGATGTGAGGGGAGTGTGGAGTTCGGATTAATACTAAGACCAGTACCTCAGGAATAGATGAAACCATATGCTTAAGTGCCTTTATAAAGAAATCTTGTTATCTTTGTTATTTAATAAATATATTTGGTTTACCAAAGGCCTGATCCTTGGCTGGGGTTTCACAGACCAGAAGGGAGGGTAAGGTAAATACCAAGGCTGAAGGGAAACTGTAACAAATGGTGGCAGCGGTGAAGGGGATAATATAACACCACAAGTATTCAGAGCAAACCAGAATTATATATAAAGATCAAAGGGATTGGGGACAGCTTAAGCACTCAGTCACAGAGGTAACCTGATAGAGAGACTCAGGCAGAGTCTCTGGGAATACTGGTTATAGGACGTGACTGGTGGTGCTGCCTAGCAGGGGGATCTGTTGAGATCTGTGCTAGAGCGGGGAGAGAAACCATAAAAAAGGACAGTCCGGACTGGTGGAGTCCCTGGTGGTGCCTAGTGACAGGCAGTAACCACGAGCAGGTAGGAACCTGACAGGGAGAGCCAGGGAAGGGCGTCACAGGTGGCGGCCGTAGCGGTGGGATACGAACAAAGGAGACTACGTCACAGGTGTTGGCTGTAGCAGTGGTACGAATACTAGAGAATCCCTAACAGTGGTGTGGCAAACAGAAATAACAAAACAAGATTATTTGTGAGAGTGACTGGCAAAGAGTGTGTGGCAAAGAGTGAGTGAACTCAAACACCATGGCTGAATATATAAAAATGAAAAGAGAGGAGCTGGTGGAGAAGTGCATAACATTCAATTTACCTCACGAGGGTAAAGGGGTAGATGAATTGAGGGTAGCACTTATAGGATTTGCAACTGCCCAGCAAAAACAACCTTTCAGGGAAGAGACCCCAGAAGGATACTTAAGCAATCCCGCTTATATAGAGTATTTGAGAGAGAAGTTAAGATGGGAGGCTGAGGAAAAAGACAAGCAAAGGGAGTTGGAAACTGAGAGATTGAGGATGGAAGCTGATGGGAAAGATAAACAGTGAGAGTTAGAAACTGAGAAGTTGAGGATGGAAACTGAGAGATTGAGGATGGAAACTGAGAGAATGAGAGTGGATGCTGAGATACAAGGGGAAAGATTAAAATTGGATAGAGAGAAATTTCACTCTGAGGAGACAAGGAAAGACAGAGATGGAGCAAAAATAAAAATTACTCCAAAGGACTTTGCTGTGTATGAGCCTGGTCAAGATCCTCAAATTTATCTCACAACCTTTGAAAAAGCAGCTCAGTTGTGGGGGCTACCTGAAGATAAATACATGCAGTATTTATCAAACCTGATCAAAGGGGAATTGGCAGAGGTATACCAATATTTCCCCTCAGACAGGCCCGTCACCTATGCTGAGTTTAAAGAGGCAGTATACAAAAGATTCAGACTGGGACCTGACTACTTTAGAAAATTATTCCGAAACTGTCAGATCCAAGCAGGGAGGTCTTTTGTTGAACTGGGAGCAAAGTTGATGGATATATTTGGAAAGTGGATGAGTAGTGCCTCCAATAGAACTGGCTGGGTGGGGAAAACATCAAGAGAGTTTAAACCCAGACCATATAATGGTGGCAGAAAGGATGTGGTACCACAGCGAGTGAGCCCTCCAGTAAAATCTGAAGGGCACAGGACACCCCAGAGTGGATCTGTGTACCCTAAAGCAGAGGAGAAATTATGCTATAAATGTGGTAGACCGGGGCACCTACGTTTTCAATGTGAGGTTGCCAACCCCATTAGTAATCCTGCTCAGACAAGGGCAGTAAAAACAGAACCAAAAGATCTAACAACAAAAAAGGTTCAGTTCTGTCAGATAAACTGGACAGAAGTAAAAGACTTGGATTCGAGTCTAAGAGAGGAAGTGTGTGTTCAAGGGGCAAATTATTGGGCATTGCTTGATACTGGTGCCGCTCAGACATTGCTGAGGCCAGATTTAATAAAATCTGAGGAAATATTACCTCAGGAAACAGTGACTATCCAAGGAGTGAGGGGAGATCCAGAAAGCTTACCCATAGCCCTAGTGAAAATGAAATGGAGAAATAAAGAGGGAAAATATAAAGTCGGTATTAATGCCCAACAACAAGAACCAGTGATACTGGGAAGAGATGTTATGGGGGCACAGGGGAAAATATATGTGGTGACCAGACAGCAACATGGCAAAGAAACAGAAGCCATGTTAACACAGGCTGAAGGAAACAGGGTGGAATCTGTTTGTGAGCCTCAGGTCACCATAGCAACCCTTGGCAGGCCTGCTGAAGGAGACAAACTGTATCAAGTGGTCTCTGGGGAAGAGACAGAGCATTTCAGAGAAGAACTGAATAAGGATACCAGTTTGAAGCAAATAAAGGAGCAAGCCCTGACCCAACAGATTCCTTTCACTGACAAACTGAGGAATCAAGTTGTGTGTGAGAATGGGATTTTATATAGACTGTGGATGCCTGCTGAAAGGATGAATGTGAACCAGTGAAGCAACTGATAGTACCTAGCAAATACAGAACCAGATTGCTAGAGGTAGCCCACGATGTCCCATGTGCAGGACATCTGGGAATAAAAAAGACCAAGAGGAGATTGGCTGCACACTATTATTGCCCAAATATCTCCAAAGATGTAAAACAACATTGTCTATCTTGTGGTATCTGCCAAAAGGTGGGAAAAAGTGGAGTAAAGACTAAGGCACCCTTAAAGCCCCTTCCTATAATTGGACAACCCTTTTATAGAGTGGGAATAGATTTGGTGGGCCCTTTTTCCAAACCCACAAGGCATGGCAAGAAATATCTATTGGTGGTGGTGGATTTTGCCACTAGGTACCCAGACACAGAAGCACTAAGATCTGTAGAAGCCCCTGTAGTGGCAGAGGCTTTGTTAAAAATCTTTATGAGGCTGGGTTTCCCTCATGAAGTGCTGACGGATCAAGGCAGTGTATTCATGGGAGAAGTGATGCAATGTATGTGGAAATGTTGTGGTATAAAACATCTAAAGACCACTACTTACCATCCCGCCACTAATGGGCTAACTGAGAGATTCAATGGGGTTTTGAAGGGCATGATAAGAAGCTATGTTCAAGATCACCCACAAGACTGGGATGAACGTTTGGGATGCTTCTTATTTGCATACAGAGAAGTCCCTCAGGAGTCAACAGGCTTCTCACCCTTTGAACTGATGTTCACTAGAAAAGTGAGGGGACTGTTAAAAAATTCACGGGAAGGAACCCTGGGAGAGTACAAAACATCTGTAGTGGATTTTGTATTGGAATTCCGCAATAAATTAACATCAATGATGGAAGTTGTGAAAGAGAATCTCAGTCAAGCTCAGCAGAAGCAAAGTTACTGGTATGACAGAACAGCCAGGGAACGTGTGTATGATGTGGGAGATATGGTTATGGCATTCATACCCAGGAAACATGACAAATTACAGGCTAACTGGGTGGGACCATATACCATAAGAGATAAGCTTGACACAGTGACGTATGTAATTACCACAGACCAATTAAACAAAAACAAAGTGGTTCATGTAAATATGTTAAAGCCTTACCATACCAGGGATGCAAAGGTGTTGCAAGTTACCTTATTCCCTGAGGGAAGTGGGCCTGAACTTCCGGATTTGGTACAGGAAAGCAAAAACAAAGGAGGGGTAGATCAAGTGGAATGGTCAGAGGAGGTGAAGGAGGAAGTAAAGGAAGAGATTCTGAGAGTTTTGAAAAACTATGGGAATCTCTTCAGCAATAGACCTGGCCGAACCAGTATAGCCAGACATTCCATTGATACTGGAGATCATGCCCCAATCAGATCTATGCCGTACCGTGTGAATGGGAAAGTTTTGAGTGAGATCAAAAAGGAGGTTGAAGATATGCTGGAACTAGGAGTGATCAGGGAATCTATCAGTCCCTGGGCCTCAAGTATTGTCCTGGTTCCGAAAAAAGATGGAACGACAAGATTTTGCATTGATTATCGGCTAATCAATAAAATTACTGTCCCAGATGCGTATCCTATGCCTAGGGTGGACGCAATGTTAGAGTTGTTGGGGGTAGCAACCATTATCTCTACGTTAGACCTCTGTAAAGGATTTTGGCAAATGGAACTAGACGAGCAATCCAGAGCCAAAACTGCCTTCAGTACACCAGATGGGTTATATGAGTTTGTGACCTTACCCATGGGACTAAGGAACTCACCAAGTTCGTTTCAGAGGCTAATCAATACTGTGTTGCGAGGCATGTCAGATTTTGCAGTGGCCTATATCGATGACGTGGCCATTTTTAGCAAGTCAGTGCCTGAGCATGTCCAACACCTGACAACAGTATTAGAGGCATTAAGAAAGGCAGGCCTCACAATAAAAGCGAAGAAATGCCAGTTTGGGTTGAAGGAGGTGGTCTATTTAGGACATAAGGTGGGGAGTGGGAAAATCACCCCCTTATGGAGCAAGGTGGAGGCAATACAATCATGGCCTATCCCCTTAACCAAAAAGCAAGTTAGGGCATTTCTAGGTGTGGCTGGTTTTTATAGGAAGTTTGTGAAAAAATTTGGGGAAATCGCAACCCCCTTGCATGAATTGACAAAGAAAAAGTGTTCTGAGCGTGTGGTATGGACGGATGAATGTCAGAAGGCTTTTGATCTGCTGAAGCAAGCCTTGTGCCAAGGACCCATATTAATAGCACCAGACTATGAGCAACCATTCATCGTGGCTACGGATGCGTCAGACCTCGCGCTGGGAGTCGTCTTGCTGCAGGAGAGAGAAGGCACCAGACATCCAGTGGCGTATCTGAGTCGCAAGCTGACGCCGAGGGAGAAAAACTATTCGTTGGTCCAAAAGGAGTTCCTAGCGGTCGTGTGGGGATTGAATAAGTTGCGCCCATACGTATGGGGACGAAGATTCACAGTAACAATGGATCATCGGGCCTTGTTATGGTTACAGACTATGAAAAACCATAATACTATGCTGCAGAGGTGGTCCTGGGCCCTACAAGACTATCAAGTGGACTTCCAGTTCATAAAAGGCAAGGACAATGTATTGGCCGATGGACTGTCAAGGCAGGTGGCTGGGACTGCAGTGACGTGACCAGACGGAGGAACAAAGAAAGACATTTTCCCCAGAGAGACTTGTTTTATTTGTTAACACGGCGTATGAATCCTGGAACAGGAATAATACTTTGCCGTTATTTTAAGGGGGGGGGGAAATGTGATGTTCCTGTATTAGTGTATATATGGTAAGTGCTGTTTGGATAGGAGATACATGGTAAGTGGAATGAAAGAGGAGGGGGGAGTAAATGGGCAGTAGAATGCTGGATGATTGGCTGAGTGTTTGCATGGCTGGAGAGTATAAATGGAAGGATGACAGTTAAATCTGGGTAGACGTTGTGGGTTGTTTTGGTGGGTTTTTGAGAGGAGATTGTGTGGAGAGTTGGTGGATGTGAGGGGAGTGTGGAGTTCGGATTAATACTAAGACCAGTACCTCAGGGATAGATGAAACCATATGTTTAAGTGCCTTTATAAAGAAATCTTGTTATCTTTGTTATTTAATAAATATATTTGGTTTACCAAAGGCCTGATCCTTGGCTGGGGTTTCACAGACCAGAAGGGAGGGTAAGGTAAATACCAAGGCTGAAGGGAAACTGTAACAAATGGTGGCAGCGGTGAAGGGGATAATATAACACCACAAGTATTCAGAGCAAACCAGAATTATATATAAAGATCAAAGGGATTGGGGACAGCTTAAGCACTCAGTCACAGAGGTAACCTGATAGAGAGACTCAGGCAGAGTCTCTGGGAATACTGGTTATAGGACGTGACTGGTGGTGCTGCCTAGCAGGGGGATCTGTTGAGATCTGTGCTAGAGCGGGGAGAGAAACCATAAAAAAGGACAGTCCGGACTGGTGGAGTCCCTGGTGGTGCCTAGTGACAGGCAGTAACCACGAGCAGGTAGGAACCTGACAGGGAGAGCCAGGGAAGGGCGTCACAGGTTGTTAAGCAAATGTTTCTGAGTTCAGGAATATATGTTTTGTAAGGTTTTGTTTTGAAAAGGGAAGGATCAGAATGGCATTGGGGGATATTTCAATTTAACGTTGCAGAATGTGAAAAATCCATGCTCACTATAGTATACAGCCACTCTCGTTGCTGTATAATATGGATATCTTTGCAGAGGATCCCTAGTCAACCAACAACTCTTGTGGCTGTATGATAAACCCAGCTGACCCCTTCTCTTGATGCACTTGCTCAAGTGCTGTGTTGCTCAGCTTTCTGCGTGGCAGGAACTGACTGTGCCGAGTGGAAGGAAGGAAGGGGCGGAAGCGGCTGCAGAGACATTAATTTTTTTTAATGAATAAATAATTATTCTCTTGGCTCTTTGTAACCCCCCTGGGATGACTTCGCGACCCCCGTGGGAATCCTGATTCCCAGGTTGGTAACCACTATTTAGATTTTAAATGTGAACCTACTAATTCACACTTCCTGAAACCATACAAGAACCAAAACATACCTACCTTTTAAAATTAATACTTCCCTAAATTTTGCATAAAATGACTACAATGCATATATTAGGGGAGAAATGTGCATAAAACTGGATATATTAGTGAAAATTAAACATACAAAATGCATTATATTAGGAGAAATTGCTTGCAAAAATGTGTATATTCCCGGACAGCCATTTGATATGGATTCCTGCATTGAGCAAAGGGTTGGACTTGATGGCCTTATAGACCCCTTCCAACTCTACTATTCTATGATTCTATTATATTAGGGGTGGTTTGTTTTACAGAAAGAACAATTTAACTATTTGAAAAATGCATTCAGAAAGTCTACTTCTATCACAACAATTAAGAATCAGGGAAATAATCTCTTCCGAACTGGGCAAAGAATAACAGAGCAGAAGAAGAAAAATTGGAAGCATGCAAAAGAATCCTTTCTTTGAACTTGTATGACCTGATAAAACTGTCTTCTCACAAATGCACTAAGGTACAAAAATAGTTTTAGAATGCTTCATGGGAAACAATTCATAAATTCTTAAAAAAAATAAAGCTCCCAATGTACTAAATAATGCACCAGGGCAAACAAAAGGAAAAATTGTTTATTGTACAGCAATGAGCCATACAGTTTCACATGTGGCCCCTCCAGTGCACTGTGGAGGTGAGTAGCAGCTTTCACTTCCACTTTCGATTAACCACAGTTTAGCATTGTATCCCAACCCTAAATTGTGGTTAATCTAAAAACTGTGGTTTCTTTAAAAAAGGAAGCTTCACAATTCATGGTTTGAAGTTGGTTTGTCTCAAACCAATTTTAGTTAAGATTAACCAGTTTGTCAGGTTCAGACGAAATGAAAAGTTGCGAGTAATGAAAAGGGAAGGGAAATATTCTAATCTCCTTGTGATCACATCAGATGAGAGGGAGGAGGAGCTTATGAGTGCAAGGTTCACCGTAGCTCATTAATTACTATGATGAAAAAACAGGTTTATTGTGACATCTGCATCAGCTCGATAATTCTAACAAAGAATAATAGGAAATATTTATCCAACAAAGGAGGTTTCAGAAAGGAAAGGGGATGTATTTCTAAAATGGAAGCTATTTGTAAAGTTTATTTCTGCAGTTTAGAACCTTAAAAGAATTTAAACTGAGAAAAGAGGTACAGATCAAAGGATTACTCATGGAGCCGACATTTTTTTAACCTAGGCAAATTATGAACCATCTGGATTACTGCTACCACTGCTTTTAATGGGGTTCATTCCCTTTTATTTCATAATTTGCAATCTGCTGTGCAGCTCACAAGCGGAGTAAAAATCAGGATTTAAAAAACAGCAATAACAGAAAGTCAGTCTTGACTTTCCATCGTTTTAGAATGCAATCCTACTCACATTTACCTAGGAACAAGCCCCACTGACAATGGGTGATAGTCAATGCTAGTTCTACTCAGAGTAGACCCACTGAAATCAATATACATAAGGCTGTAATCCATTACATGTCTAGTCAGAAGTAAGCGCCATTGGGTTCAATGGGACTTATTCTCAGGTAAGTGTGTATTTGATTTCAGCCTAATTTAGGTTCATTAATTTCAATGCATCTATTCTGAGTAGAATACAACCCAACTGGATTTACTTTCCGAACAACATTGACACTGCATAGAACTGCACTGGGAAGCAGCAATCCTATATGCAGAGTGTATTTTATGACTTTATTGATTTTTTTACATAGCTACCCTATGAATGTTATTTTTATTAATGAAGGTCAGTAACTATAATTGCCTAATTAAGATAATTGGTCATTATAAATGCATACAGATAAACATAAGGCCATCATGCCTATGCTCACCCTCCACTGCCAAAGGCAGCCTTTGAATACCAGTTTCTGGAATGCTCAAGCAGGAAGAGTGTTCTTGTGCTCAAGTCCTGCTTGTGGGCTTCCCAGAAAAGGCATCTGTGAGAACAGGGCCCCATCGGCACTAGACATTTATGTAATAAAACTTATATACGGCTTCACTGTGAAAAACCTGTAAGCGGTTTACAAGGAGCATTAAAATTATCATTAAAACCAGTTAAAAATTAGTCATTTCAAACATTTTTAAAATTAAAACACATCAATGTCTACACTTCTAGATAGGTTTGCCTAAACTGAACTGTTCTAAGCAGGTGCCAAAAAGAATACAGCAAAGGCGCCTGCCGGATGTCAATAGGCAGGGAGTTCCAGTATAGATTCTGTCATGCTAAAAAGAACTATTTCTTACAAGTGTGGAACAAATATTATATGGCATCCGTAACAGTGCCAGTTCCACAGAAAAAAGCAGTTGAGTGGGCATATTTGGGGTAAGGCAGTTCTGCAACTAAAGTGGTCCAAAGCGGTTAAGGGCTTTACATGCCAACAGTGACACCTTGAACTCGGCCCATTAACAAACAGGTAATAGTGCAGATCTCTGAGCATGAGTATCATATGCCGCAGCGATCTTGCTGCTGTTGCCAGCTTTTAAGCATAAGCGAAACCCCACATAGAAGGCACTGCAGTAATCCAGTCTTGAGCTCACCAGTGCCTGAACTAATACTGCAGGGTATCATTCCCCTCTAAAGAGTCAAGGCTTCCCCGAAAGGCAGAGCTTGAGAAAGTTACTTTTTTGAACTACAACTCCCATCAGCCCAATCGAGTGGCCATGATGGCTGGGGCTGATGGGAGTTGTAGTTCAAAAAAAGTAACTTTTCCAAGCTCTGCCCAAAGAACCCAGGGAACTGTCGTTTGGGAAGTGCTGAGACACGTTGGGAAACCCCTCCTCCCCTCACGGAGCTACAGACCCCCGTTAAACCACTCTGAGACCTGTCGCTGGGTCTGTTTAAAGTGACATGGTAACTGCTTTAAATGTATAGGGCAGGTGGGGCCCAGGATGCTCGACTAGATGGGCCCAGGCTCTGCTTACGCCATGGCACTGTAATAATAGGGCATGCTACATTTGATGATTTCCCCCCCTCTTCGTTCTTTTTCTTGTTGTAAATAGCTGTATTAATATGTTAAATAAAATACAGATTTTTTTAAAAAAACAGAAAGTTCCCAAGGAGTCGGAGTTAAGTCCTACTGACGTTAGGATAGGGGCTCGTTCGGCTTCAACCCTCTGCAAACTTACCTGGGAGTAAGCCCGCAACGAAATGAGTAGGACTTACTTCCGGGTAAACCTGCATAGAAAGGTGTTGCTAGAAGGAACGTTCTTGGGCTCACGACTCCTTGCACAACCACCGCTTTTCAGTCTTTAAAGGCTGCACCCTTGGGGGAACGGATTTCCTAACCCTGAGAGAAGGAATGCACTCTGTACACCCTCAGAGACACTCGCATGCTCCTGCCTGCTTCGCGCGTCCCGGGTTTGAGCGTTGCAAAATGGATGTCGCAGATAAGCCCCGTGTGCACACCCTGAAGTGCCGTCGCGAACCGACTGCAGGAAGGGGAGGAGACCCCAAAGGACTCACTCACCAGGCGAGAAGTTTCCCGCCCGCCGCCATCTTGGGCCTTTTCTCGTCGCTTCGCTAGGCTTAGAGTGAAAAATCAAACGCTCCTCTACAAACGTCACTAGGAACCGCCCCAACCTTGCGGTACTACCCAATCAGCGTGGCCGAGCTGCTAGAGAGGCTCCTCACGAGGCAGCTATCCAATCAATCAAAGCGCGAGCGCTGGAAGAAACTTGAAGGCGAATTAGAATCCATCTTGAGTGAGGGCAAGAGCGTCGGGGCCTCGGTCTCACGACTGAGTTTCTTTCAGTAGTCCGCCTTTCTTTCTTTGTAAAGGCGGGGAAAAAATAGAAGTGCCTCAGAAGGAGCGCGGCTGAAGGAAACACGTCCTTGTTCGTTTGTGTGCGTGTTTTCTTTCTCCCCCCCCTCAGACTTTACTGACACGCCCCCTGAGGTTTTATGTTCGAAACTCCGATATAAAACACTTCGGTCTTACATGTGAAAAGATGTACTTTCAGGGGGGTGTACAATTAAGTGCTTGTTCTCGGGCTCTCACCCCCCACCTCCACTTCTGTGTAACTGATGGATTTAGGCGTAGACAGTACTGAGCCATACCACAGTGGCAGAGCTTTGCCTGTCAACTATTCCAGGTGCGGTTCAACACCAGCACCGCCAGAGAGGGAAGCGAAAGGCTTTTGACTGAAACCATAGAGCAGTGATTCTCAAACGGTGCACCGCAGCACACTGGTGCGCCGCAAGAGGTGGCTAGGTGTGCCTCGGATATTATGAAAGTATATTTTAAAAATGAGAAGAAACCTATTTGTATAGAGATTTATTACATCCATGATCAATTAATTTATTCATAGTTTGAAATACATTAATATATTTTTAATTTTGTACACGAAGTGTGCCAGAAAATTTTTATATGTTTTACAGTGCGCCACGAACCAAAACAGTTTGAGAACCACTGCTCTAGAGAGCCACTGAGAGTCAGTGATAGGGGCTTAATCCGTTGGCCTGGGCCGGTTTAAAAGCATTCCGTCGACTAACAGGCTGATATCAATTCAAGTTTGTTCTTTGTCCACAAGCCGCTGCTTTTACCAATCTGTTTTCCCCAGCTCAGAAAAAGATATTGATGTTAATATTGATATTTTGAAATGTTGATACAAATATTGATATTAATATCAATATTTTAGATGCCTTTTTAAAAAAAATAGCAGAAAATCACTACATAAAAAATCCAATCAGCAACAATAGCAAATAAGTTTATGGAAAATTTGGTACCAAATCCAAACTGGGCAGAATTCTAACGCATCCCTAGTCAGTGTAGAGTGCACTATAAGGCAGCTTCTTGTGTTTCTGAATGGATTCTGTATTAGAAGTGCTGGAATGATGTGATGCAGCAGAATCACCGCAACGCCACCACTACCAGTGCAGACAGACTGGCTTGAAGGGAAGGCAAAAGCAGTGAAGGAATCAGAGATGGAGTGGGCAGCCTCCTCTAAATAGGCACCTGTTTTCTAGCTGTTCTCTCAGGGTACCCTTTCATGCACACCATATGGGAATTACTGATATTTTATCTTTTAGATCCTAAGCCTTGGGGCAATTTCCACAGTAACACTCAAAACCAACTTGATGTGAAAAATGAACATGACAAAGAGTTTTCCATTAGAAGCTGAAGTTTTATTACAGGAGAACAGTACATAAAGCACATCTAAAATTGATGTGTTCAATGCACTTAATAAAGGTAATTAATATTAAAGGTACAGGTTCTAAGTACAATATAACAACATTCATATTAGAATGAAAATCAGAGTATTTAAAAGACAACATTAAATCTCTTATTTTTACATTTGTATTTACAAAATGAGTCAAAATACTTTATCCAGGATCAGAATAAAATAACAGACTGTTGAGTCTAAGCTGACAAGCGTAACGGTGAGTTGTAAAGAAGATCTGATACAAATGAAAAAATTGATAATGGGGAAAAGATCATTAGCGAAGTTTTATTACAATATTACTTTTAATATTCCTCTCAATGGCTTAAGCTTTTGTCATAGCTAGAAAATGAATTTGTATATACTGTACACATAAGACAACACATTTTGCATGTACAGTACAGATTCATGTCAATTTGTAGTTATTTACAGAAGACTGAGTGTGTTACTCAGTGAGGTTGGTGATGTTTATGTGCTTAATCCTCAAACCAATACATATTTATAAGCATTTATTTTTATTCTTCAAACATGTAATTACACAAGAAACATTAATCACACAAACTTGCATAATTTATAAAACAATGACGCCCAAATAATTAGGGAAAACATTACTTATATAAAGTATGTGATAGACAAATTAAAAGTTTCTCTTTTTAAAAAGTGATTTGAACCAATAAGGGAATGGAAAATAACCATGGACTTGCATTTTAAAGAAGAATGTAGCTTTAAAAAAATAAAATAAATTATCCTCAGAGTGATGGTATTTAAACTTTCTATGTATTAAAATATAGCCAGGGTGCAGATAAGTACATTTGTATTTATTTTCAGAATAATGGTTTGTTTGCTAAACCAAAGTACAGAAGCAGTGCGTGGAACCAGGACATGTGGCTTTAATATTTACTATCCTCTATTATCAAAAAGTGCAGTAAACAGCTTCTTAGATTTCTCAAAAATCTTTGCTAAAGATCTTATAACTTCAGTAATAGTACAGAAAAGAGTTGCAATAAATATTTTAAAGGTATTATCCCACATTTTGATATTTGATATCCATTAGGATTTTGCAAGAGATGATGACAATGATAAATGATAGAATTTGAGTTCTAGCTAAATTGGTCTATTACACATTTTTTAAAGTTACTGTTATACCGTTGCAGTATCTTTTGGTGCCAAATTCTGTTCGGAATTAGGCTGTGCAATTTGTGGGCCATTGGGAACCCACACACGCAAATTCCAGTTTACACTTTGGTTGTAATTTTCTGAATCTACAGCAAATTCATAGTCAAGAGAAATACACATTCTTTATAAGAAGAACATATTGTTAAATGATCACAAACAGTACTAAAAATGTTATCAGCACCATTACAATATTTTTTCATTGTTCTCTATATGTATGCACTGACATGGAAAACAGTCCATACAAGAATTCAATATGATTTACCAATCTTATTGCATGTCTAGTAAAACTTAAGTCCCATTAATTCCAATAGGGCTTATTCCCAAGTGAGTGTGCATAGGACTGCACTCTTAGTGTGACTCAGTCACTTAAATATCTCAAGTCTTAGAAACTCAGGCCAAAACTTTCTAGTTTCTGCTTTGTTTCTGGTATTACTACACGTAGAGGAAATTCTTTATTGTATACACAGAGAACTCCATAGCTCATAGGATGGATCAACCCTTAGATGCATTGGCATCTGTGTGTGCAGTAGAACCCCTGAATTGTACAAATCTGTGGCAGCACAGGGCATATTTGCATTGCCAACTGACCTCCCCCCCCCCGTGGTTGTAGTGTTGTGGGATTCAAATCAACCACAAAAGCTGGGGCAGCCAAGATAACACAGTACAGTGTGCCCATGCTAGTTGTTGTAATGGCACAATCTAGGGCAACACACAAGGAGGACTGGAAATACAGACATCCTAGTCCTATTGGAAGGACAGGTTTATTATGGTTAGGTACAAACCTTCTTTGATAATTACTACTGCATGGTTACAACTCCTTGGTAACATTGTTGCTTATGGGGACTGAGCCATAGGCCTGATTCAGGCAGTTGTCAGCCCTTGCGCACTTGCTTATGGAGTGTGTTAAGTCATCAGTGGGTTAACACAGAGGCACTAATCATGAAATGGCTCCTTGATGTAGGAGCATACATATGCAGCTGTTGAAATTTGCAGTTGATTGCAGTGGCAACATATATAAATAGGCATATATGTATATGCAGCTGTTCATACAATTAATGCCTCCCAACAGCCCCAGGAGTGTCTGAACCAAAACATAGGGGGTTACGTGTTAGTGTTGTAGATTGCACCTAGTGTAGCTCTAATTTCTGTTTATCTCTGTGAAGTCCTTGAACTGGGTCAGAACCATCTTTTCAGGTGGATTCTCCTATGTGCACCACTTCTCTCCCTCCCAATAGAATGTAACTGTACCCCCAGTGTAGCCCTCATAGTGATTTTAGGCATACTGAATTGCATCATTAGTAAATTTTGAATGTTCAATTAAAAAAAGGCCTATATTTTAGTACTTTACACATGAAAGGAGGACACACAAAACTGAAGCAACTGGGTTCTACTAGAGTACTTAGTTTCAGAAGTGCTGCGCCAAAGAATAACTAAAGTGTTGTAGAAATTTAATCTCAAAAATAAAGAATGTGATGGAGGGGACAGGGGAGAGACGAGAAACAAGAAGCAATTTGGATATCAAATATCATTACTGAGGAGTTAATTTTCTCCTGATTAAATATGCTAGACACAACTTTATAGAATGTTACTACATATTCAAAGAAAAAACTGTGTCCCCAATCTAGTACTCTGATACAGGTACTTCGTTGGGCATGTGTGTAAATGTGTATAAGATATATATACACATGCACACATAACTATTCAGTGAAACAGTACAAGACCCAAATATGGATTGTCTAGGAGTAAAACGGGAAAGAGATTTGTTCATAAAATTAACTTATCTAGCACCACACATCAGAAAAAACACAAAAATAGCACACTCTAGTTCTAAACAGCTATTTCTAAAATAGAGTATATAGTAAAACAGATATCATACAGCATAATGTGGTATTTGATAAACAGATAAATATTTGCACCGCATAGGTTTTTTAAATAGTATATTTTATCTATAGAGAATGAAAGCAAAATAGCTATAACCGTACAAAAGGTGAGCAGAACAACATTGAAGAGTATGACTCAGAAGCTGAGACAAACATGACATAAGAATTAGAGCAAGAGAAATTGTGTACAGGCCATTACAAGTCCTTAAATTAGTAGTAAAACAAGGAGTTGGTTGATCAAGTTTAAGAAAGCAGTAAACAAGGTATTTGCATTTACATGCAGATGTCTAAAATTTGTATTTCTTTTAAATCTATGCACAAAAAGTCATTTTTATTGCTTGACATTCAGTTATGGCTAGAATATTTTTAACCTTTACTTTGTACTTTGGAAACAAGAATATTGTTAAAGGTGCCATAAAATGGTTAGCACTGAGAACAGTTTGCGAATAAACCACCTAACACTGCAGTTCTTACATTTTTAAAAGCCTTGTCTGGGGTTTGTCATGTTAAATATATTTAAGGTGGGAAAATACATCATAGCTTGAAGCCTCCCATTGGCTCAAACATCCATACAAAAACACATCTCCGAAAAAAGGAGCAGGCAGACAATACAATTACATATAAAGAAGCAGCCAGTTAATATCCTAATAGTCAAAAGAGTTACCACTGGGGTCTTTTTTTTTTTTTTACAAATTTGTTGAGTCAAAATAGAAAATTTTGAAGTTAAGAAAATATATATACAGTACCTCTGTGGTTTGTGAAATAAAATTCACTATATTGCTTATGAATTGTCTGCATTTATATAAGAGGATAACAAGCAGATTGCAGGGTCCTGTACATTTATGCATCTTCAGTAAAACTTTCTAAGTAGTATGGGAAAGATCAAGTGTGGAAAATAAACATGCACACACCAAAATAAGGATGTGGCATTAAAAATATGCCATGAGCTCAGTTTTTAAAAAAATATTCCTAAGAGGCAATGAGATGAACAGTAAAGATAATAAAGTGAATACCACAGCAGAAAATAAAATTTGAATGGCAAATAATTATTTGTAGCTTTCAGATTCACGACACCTCAACACGCAAGAGCTAACATTTTATTTTTGGATTAAGTTTATTTATTGCTCTGAAGAGTTAATATTATGCCCTGCTACCAATAAATGGAAAAATCCAATTGATGCATTTATATACGTAAAGCGATGGTAGAATACACCTTACTTTATATCCAAATATTTTTTAAAAGTATACAAAGTAATTTCAACATAATACATTTTATACATGAGGACACCTGCACAATCCTCTAAGAATATGCAGTATAGTAGTGAGTTATCACAATACAACCTATGTAGAATTGACTAATGTAAAAATGTTTCATCCATCAATTGGCAATTAATTGGTTGATTATATAGGGCTTTGGTTTGTTCCTAATCACCACTTTACCAGAAATATTCAATTGAAGCAGTGTAAATGCCACAAATGTTAAATCTATTCACATTATTTCAATTGTTTTAAGTGAAAGGATACTCTTATCCAGCTGATGAAAAAGATTGCCTTTATAGTCCAGTACTTTCACCCTCCTCCCCAGCAGCCTGACCTTTAACTTCTAAATAATCTAGCCTTACAAACACACAGTAAGAAACTGATATGTAATTAGGTTACATAAAACATAATAACGGTAATTATTTGGAAATGTCAAAGGGAATAAATACACAAATTAATCATCTAAACATTTTACATCAATTCTGCAAGTTTATAGATGAGTCTAAGGCAATAATCTTAGAAATGAAAACAATCTACAAATTGTTGCCTTGGACATCCACATGGAGCTAGCTTTGGTGTCCTGTAGTTTTATCCCCATGGAAAGGGCAGGAACCAATTATGATGTCAACACGTATCCATATTTACATGCATTTGAGTGTCTTTTGTTAGAACTCAAGATCCAGTGGTTGAACTGAACCCTTTCCATGAACGTTGCCCCCAAACTGCTTTGCCCTCAGCTTTGAAAGATCTACACGAAAAATCTTTTAAAGCCATTCTGACACCAGATTGATCACAAGGTGATCATGAGGATGTGTCTCTGCATCTTTCTATGCATGACTGGCACTCAACATCTAGACAATCAAATAACCAGAAGAACTGTACATTTTTTACATTAGAACTGGCCTATTAATATCTCCCTCACTACATAACTTGTGAATACAGTACAGACACTTAAGAACAAATATAAAAATAAAAATAAATATTATATATGCTTTCTAATTAGTTTAGGGTTGCCATATTGCCCGGTTAGCCGGGTTTTACCCGGATTCTATGCATGCCACCCGGCGCCTGGCTAGCCCTTTAGGTGGCCCGGATACTCAGCTTTAATTTTTTTAAAAAATTAAGTTTCTAGGTGGTCCGGTTCTCGAGATATACATAAAAACGTCAGCCGCCCCTCCCCGACTGTTAAATCTTTCTTTAAACAGTACTGTACTATAGCACTTTGTAGCTTTAACCCCGCCCGTTCAGCATTGCAGCCAATCAGGGATTGTGTTTCAGTTTCATTGATCTGAGGCAGTGTCTAGAAAACAAAATGGTGGTTTCCCCCCTGTTTATCTGAAAATCTCATAAATTGGGTAAGTATATACATTTCAGTTTTTTTTCCTCTTGTGTGCAGGAGTCAGATCTTGGGCAGTGTTTTGAAAACCTTCCCAATGCTTGCTTTTTGTAAGAGCAATGCTAATCCCATATGCCCAGAGTAAATCCCATTGAATTCAATAGGACTTACTTTTGAGTAGACATGGTTATGAATGTGCTGAAAATCAATGGGACTTTGGAGTGAATGTAAAAAAGAATTGTGTTTGTGCCCTCCAGTCCTATTTTAAAGCAAGTAGGCAGGGCTTACTTAGGTATTAGAGTTTTTATTCTATAGGAAAGTAATACTGATTTTTTAAAAACTAATACTGATTTTTCTGCAATGACCAACTGGTTTGACAATAAACTATTATATGGGCTGCATGTATTTGTACATCTGCAGTGTCTGCATGTGCGTGTGCATGTATGGAATCTTTCCGACACCCCTGTGAGGTAGGGTTGGAAACCAAGGCAGCTCACAATAAGAAATAAAGCCATTTAAAATCCAATAACCATAAAAAGAAGTATAAACAGTTGCAAAACAGCGTAAAGTGGCATGATTCGGAATTTTGGGTTGTGTGAATGAAGTTGCTTATCACTTGAAGTTGCATTTCTGTCCCTGTTTGAGTAAGCCCCACTGAATACGCTGGGACTTGCTTCTGAATAAATAAACCTAGGATTGCACTATAAATATCTTTACAGTTTGTGTAAATAATAAATATATTTGATAGTCATGCTTTTATATAAATATTTCTTCATTTATCATATTTTTGGTTGTGAGATGCTTAGTTTTCTGCCTTACTCATAGGAATCTTGTTGTGGTTGGTATGGTATTACATTTAGTAAAGTGTTACTGCCTTCTGTGTTTTTTTTTCCTATTTGCATTTCACTTATCTTTAACCTCACTCCGTTACAGCCATAGAAGCAACAGCAGCATATGCAAGATAATTAACTCCCATTAGTGATAAGAACAAGAATTTATAATTATTATTTCAATTAAAACAAGAAGCTTATCAATACTTTGAAGAGGACCAGATATTTATTTTCTTTCTGAGCCCAGGACTGGGTCTTTCATGATGCCCGGGGGGGGGGGGGGAGCAGGAGAGTAGTTCATAAAACAGACATCCTGGCACTGGTAATCTAATTAGCAAGGTATGTTTGGGGTTGTTGCACACTTCCAGGCCCAGTTTCATTTTGAGTATGGAGGTGGAACCTGTGTAGATGTGGTTGATCAAAGGGAGAAGAAATTTTGAGTTAAGCAAAGCTCTGCTTTTATAAAACCTAAGAAACATACAGATACTTTGAATGTCTGAGTGCCTGCACCAGTGGAATACTGGAGGAACTTGTAAAGCTTGCTGCAACAGTATTTACAACTGAGCATGTGGTGTGAAAGACTCCTTTTCCTAACATTTTGGCTTCTTGTTTTTCTCCACCCACCACATCTTTGAAATATATCGTATATGGTTAACCGTACTGTTGCCCTGACTTACTTTATGTTTGTTGCTATTTTGTGTTTTTATTATGTTTTTATATTGATTGTGTATTTTTATTGTTTTTATTATATTTGTAAGCTGTGCTGAGGTCTGTTTTTAACAGCAAAAGGGCAGGATATAAATTCTCTTAATCAATCAATAAATACTCCATAGTGTTGGAAACTAGAGTCTAGGCATTTAAGGCTAAAAATGTTGCTTTTAAAAAAAAGATTTCTCACATCTTTCCCCATTTTTTGGTGGTAATTCCTAGGCACAAAAACAAAACAACTGGACAATGCAAGTATTAATATGCAAATAACATGCAAATAATTTGCATAATATGCAAATACTTTACATAATATGCAACTTAACCTGCCCGGATTTGTGGAACTGGAATATGGCAACCCTAAATTAGTTTAGCTTTATAGGATTATAATCTCTCCTAGATGTACAGATTTCAGCCTGTAATATTCTGATCACTCTTTCCGGTACACAAACAGGCTCACTCCCTTAAAAATATCTGAGTACCTCTGACACAGCTGTCTCATTTTGTAGGATTGAGGCTGCAATCCAATACACACGTACCTCACAGTAAGTCTCATTGAACCCAATCAAGTTTTCTTCTGAGTAGACATGTATTGGATTGCAGCCTAAATTGCTAATAAATCAGAAAGAAAAGACTACCTTCCGCAAACTACCATTTTAGCCATTTTGGTCTCAGAAGAGAACCAGAATTTAAGCACAACACAACATGCAATGGATGTTTTATTAATGCTTTACTGTGGTTACTTCTGTAAATAAATGTATTGCAATGTTGTAGTAATTAGGAAGAGGGGGAGGGGGAGAAGGACATTCAGCCATTTAGCTAAGTCTTAGCTGCTAAGATGATGAAATCAATTTGTCTTTGGCCTGACTGCTAAATAGAGTGAATGTTAAATTCTTGCCTAATTAATTTCCAATTCATTTAATGCATTTCCTGCTTTAATAAACAAGAGGCACAAACATCACATGTCCAAGAGAGCTTAGCCACTCTGGCTAGGTAGCAAGGGGGCAGAAGTGAGTGGTGGAGCCACTACGGTATCTGAAGCCCTGCCGCTTGTGCCAGAAGGTGGGGGCTGGTAATAAAGTGTTTTTTTGTATTGCTGCCCCAGCTCCAGGCTGGCACAGCAGGGAGGCCTGGAGTTGGCTCTTTCTTGGTGATGAACCAGTTTAGGATTCAGTGACTCATTGGCCAGTCCAGCTGTGCCCCATCCCCTCCACCATGTATTCCACAGTGGCAAAGCCCCAAGATCAGTGGAGGCTAGAAGACGGGGATGTCCACTATATCCTAACCCACTCCGGAAGCAGAGATCTGTGTTTAGAACTGCAGCTTGCCTGCCTTCCACACTCCTATCTGGGCCTTTGAGAACATTTTAGATTCCCTCTCCACATGTTTTGGCACAGAGATGGAACTATACTACTTGCTACTTATTTATATTAATTTTGGGATTATATCGGGGCTTACTATGTGGCTAAAAATCCCCCACAGATTTTATTTTATTTTGTTGAAATGAAGCACATGTATCAACAGTAGGGGAGTTCAATAACCTGTTCTGGGCAGAATATTTTTCTAATTGCATTCTGAGTTATGCGAATCTCATTGTAACAGCAGTTTATAATTATAGTTTTTAAGGGTAAAATGAACTTTAAGCTCAAAATGAGTTAAGCAATGAGGATTAATTTTTATTGCAAAATACTGACAAGGATTTTTATATAAAAATACAATTTCAGACATAATGATGCTAAATTTGTATTGGCACTCAATGAAAACTACCATAACTGTTTCTTTATTATAGAAATTTAAAAAATACAGAGCCCATTTGCTTTGGAACATCTAGTGTACTGCCAGCTTTTCCAGTGTTGTCTAAAACTCTGCCCCAGAAGCCTCTGTATTGGGCAAAACCACAAGGGGCAAGATACATTTACATGTTTACTGTGTAGGATGCACTTTATGTTTTTGGTTTTTTTAATTTAAATTAAGGGTACAGGGAATGCTTGCTTCCTAAGGTAGCACATGGGGAAAAGAGACTTACCTCTCCTGTCCCCAGCCCTAATCAGAATGGAAACTGCCCTTCCCATGTGGCAAAGGGCTTTAGTGTGTGTTTGAGGAATCCCTTTGGCGCCAGTGGGAATTTTAAAGCCCCTAGCCATGCGGGAGGTGCAATTTCCATTCTGATCAGGGCTGGGGAGGGAACCTCCCTTCACTATGTGCTACATTTATGTTAGAATTTATGCATCCCATCGTGCCTGTAATTTAATTAACACAAATCAGTGGTTTTTCACAGTAAATGTAACATGTAGTTTTGTCCCAAGATGGCATGTAAAAGTATTTAAAACATGATAAAGAGTGGTTATCTGAAATAAAATTAAAGTATTTTGTTTCATTGGCTAAAATTAGTTCACTTTTCTAATACATTAAACAAAACACTCACGAGCATTGGAAGCGTTTATTATTATTTTGTGTCAGTCCTTAACTAAGCTGAGCAGAAAAACCCAAACAGCTGAGAGTCAATTAGTTATAAATAGTTTCTGCCAAGTTCAGTTGTGTAATGGAGGGATAGTACTAAATGTTTGAAAAGCAATTTGTCTCAGAAGTACTGGCCACCCTGTTGAAGACTTTTAGAAGATCCCTGAGCACATTAATTTCAGACTTTTTAACCCCAACTTCGGAATGATAGGGCATCTATTATTGATAACAAGATGGATTGTCATTCACAATTAAGTCAATCATAAGGTGCTTATATACCCTTTTTCTTCCCCAATTCGCACTGTCAAGATTTTTTTTTTGTGAATGGCAGGGCATGAATGATTACATGATCAATGTTTTTTGGCAGTGGTGTTAGGATTATTATCTGGCTGCCTCTTGACAACAAGTGATTCAATCAACATTCCTTAGCAAAAGAAAAAGGCAAAAAAAAAAATTCCTGTACAACAAATATGTATTTTTCCCTGAGGGATCAAGGTTAAAACCCGCAAGTGCTCTATGTACATATTGCACTATAGAGGAATGAAGTACATGTGCAAAAAAAGCAACAATGACTGAAGCTTACTAATAAATCTTTTTTTTAATCATTATGCTATGCCCTCACGCATTATGGAATGTTGGTAACACAAATAGCTTTCCTGTCATCTTAAAACCAAACAAACAAAACCCACAACCCACATCTCTACTATGGCACATTCAATGAAATAAAAAGTTTTCCAAAGAGAAGTAGACAAATTCCATCAACAAAAATAATACAAAGTTGGTTCGTTTGTTTTTTTCTTTTTTAGAAAAATTACATTGCTTGCTTTCATTGTTTCACATTACAAAATCTTTTTGTTTGTTAATCTTTAAACAAATCACATTTTATTGCAGGAATATTTCAAGTGCCATCAAATATTTATAGAAGGGTTAAAAAAATAGAAGTCTCTCTAAGTGGTCCAGACAAGGCTTTATATAGAATATTTTTCCACCTTCTGTTTTTGTCTTAAATATCTTCAACACATTTTCTTTATTCTATGGACACTTAATGGCCAGAAACAATCACACACACCATACATACAAGGGCACACACTTTCATACCTTGGCATCCACATGATGATGATGATCTAAAAGCTCCTTAAAAGAACAACCAAACTTAAAACAGTATCTCACATCATGTCATTTCATAGTTTAAAAATGGTATGAAAATTCTAGAGACACAAAAGAACATCACTGTGGTCTAGGACTACACAGCTTATTTTAAAAGCCTTAAAGATTCCAGCAAAATGGGATGGAAGATGAAAACCCAAAACAATTTTAACCAACAGATGTTTGGAGTGCTCCTAACATCTGCAGCAGTTTTATATAATTTCACAGATTATATAGTACAGCCCAGAAAGACTCCTACACTTAATACATTTGAATTCAATCTACAGCCTGCAAGTTTTCCAACTAAATATACTACCTCATCATCTTCAGATTTTAGTCCTTATTCTCAGCTTTTTTGCCAGATAGGTTTTGTCCCTGCTCTGATGCTGACAACTACATCCTTCCAGCTACATCTTGAGTTCTTCAGTATGTCATCTCTTAAACAGGCATCAGCAACAATTCCCACCATTTTACTTTTGCCAAAGCATACTATATTAACTGAGATAAAGAAAACATGTGGGCTAATTTATGCACCTATTGCTGGATTTGGAAAAAAGCTGTGTGATAAAAGTGTCTAATTTTTAGACTGAACTTACAAGATCTGAACACGGTGGTTCATGACAGATGGTTTTGGAGGTTGCTGATTCATAGGGTCGCCATAAGTCATAGTCAACTTGGAGGCACATAACAAAATTTTTAGACATAAAGTGCTTGACTTTTAAGACAGGACTGAATCTGGTGCTTATTTTAGGAGCAAAATTGGGAATGATGCTGCATTCCCTGCAAGTAAGAACAAAGTCAGGATCTGAATATATTTTGTGTAAACACATAACCATAAAATATTTGCTAACAATAATAGAGGTCATGACTGAAGAGTGAATACCAAAATATAACTATCCTATTTACTGCCACAAGTGAATACTGTTTGTTTTTCTCTTGAATCAGCTTTCTACCTTTTGTCCCTAGTAAATGGCAGTCCTTTAATAGGCATTGGCTGATAAATACTGGAGTTTTAGCTTCAACTGAACATGCACTTGAGGCTGGTCACATTCACAATACTTGTTTGCTAACAGTCTGGTTTTAAGCATGGATTGCATCTATTAAAAAGGAATGAAACTGACATTTATTGCCAGTTACTTGGAGAACTTTCAAAATTCAATTCATTCGATGCAATCAAGATGCAGCATACTCGGGTTTGTCAGGCTTTTCTAGGAATCTATTTACTCTGTTTACAGGGGGGTCTTCACTGCATGCATTTGAGAGTTCCTTATAGAAAGGGATGAGTAAGGTCCTATATACACAGAGCAGCAAGCACATATCTGAGCCAGTCATGCCACTTCCTGTGTCTGTTGAACTGTATAGTAGGTGCATTCTTCCCAAGGATCTGGGGTCACTAGTAAAGGCAACAGGTCATTGTTTGAAGTTCCCATTTCTTCATTCCCCACCTAAGTGCCTCAGGAGCATATAGATTTACTGCTGTGGTCACAGACTGGAGATACATGAAGGCAGCCATGCGTATAGTCTCTTACATAGAGGTGCTGGTTCATATTAACGTGTTTGCATGAATAACTCCTGACAGCAAGCCTTACATGGTCCTAAGATGCTTGCATGGCATCATTTGGCTAGTGTGAACTGGGCTAGTATAGATTACTAGAATCCAACATGGATTTTTCAAGAATAAATCCTGCCAGATTAATTTTATCTCATTTTTTGATTGGGTAATCTCCCTGGTAGACTGTGGGAATGCTGTGGGCACAATATATCTTGACTTCAGCAAAGCTTCTGACAAAGTGCCTCACAATATTCTGATTAGCAAGCTAGCTGAATGTGGGCTGCATGGAACAACTATCAGGTGGATTCCCAGTTAGCTACAGAATCGTACTCAAAGAGCGCTTATCAATGGTTCCTTCTCAAACTGGGGGGAGATAACAAGTGGGGTCCTGCAGAACTTGGTCCTGGGCCCAATGCTGTTCAACATTTTTACTGACTTGGATGAGGAGGTGCAGGGAATGCTTATCAAATTTGCAGATGATACAAAATTGGGAGGGATAGTGAACACACTGGAGGACAGACACAACATTCAAAGGGATAGGCTGGAGCACTGGGCTGAAACAATAGAATGTAATTTAACAGGGATAAGTGCAAACTTCTACACCTAGGGGGAAAAAACAAATAAAGTTAGAAGATGGGGGATACTGGCTAGGCCTCATCGTGAATACTGCATCTACTTCTGGTCACTGCACTTAGAGAAGGATGCAGACAAACTGGAACAGGTTCAGAGAAGTGCAACAAGGATGATCAAGGGACTGGAAACAAAGCCCTATGAAGAGAGACTGAAAAAACTGTTTAGCTTTGAGAAGACAGGGGGGAGATATGATAGCACTCTTGAAGTACTTGAAAAGTTGTCACACAGAGGAGGGCCAAGATCCCTTCTCAGTCACCCCAGAGTGCAGGACACGGAATAATGGGCTCAAGTTGCAGGAAGCCAGATTTCGAATGAACATCAGGAAAAACTTCCTAACTGTTAGAGCAGTATGGCAATGGAACCAATGACCCAGGGAGGTGGTGGGCTCTCCAACACTGGAGGCATTCAAGACTAGGCAGCTGGACAGCCACCTGCTGGGTATGCTTTCATTTGGATTCCTGCATTGAGCAGGGGGTTGGACTCGATAGCCAACTCTACTATTCTATGAAATAAAATAATTCTAAATAAGCAACCTTGGATACTCCATTTGGTATGAAAAGAATCCCTAAAACTGGAGTCATTAATTGGAATTCTGTTTTTAACGTGTTTATGTTCATACAGAATTTCTACATTCTGAATGAAGCCCCTAGAGAGATTAAAGATATGCTCCAGAGAAATAAGGGGGGGGGAGAGTAGTATTCCGTAGCCCCAATAAATATGTGTGTCCTTTTTTGTTTCTCTTCAGTTACAAAATATTTCCTAAAAGGTGTGTGATTCACTTATACTGGAAATACCACACTTGAAACAGCATTACAGTATGTCTGCTAACAAGTACCACCTGAAAAGTTCAAAATCACATGTACAGTTCAAAGTTATATTGATCTAATTGCCACTAAGAAAGCATACTGTATAGGCATTTCTTTGTCTGGAAAGGTGTGAAATGACATCTAAATGGCATCCATTTTAACTATACGTATGAAATCAGGGGTTCTGGTGGCCTAGTTAAAATGAGCCTGAAGAGTATGGTGTTTCTTATTGGTGGTAATATCTTATTCCTCAGAAGGTGGGGAAGAACAGAATGTTGAAAGAGAAAATTAGGCATGGCTTGAGGCCATCCCCAAACTCATTTCTTACGGTCAGATATCTCATTTGAACAAAATATTGTATTTTTACTTCATAATGCGATATTCACATAATTGACCATCTTGGACAGTTTCTTATGTGTGACTCTAGATATAAGCAGCTATAGTGCAGCCTTCAGCTGAAATCAGCTGAACTTGAGTTTCAGGATTTTTATTTTTTATTATTATTATTATTTAGTTGACACAATGCCAACTCAGGTCGCTTTGATTTCAAAAGAAGTGAGAATCTGTTTAAATTTCATTGTTTACTTTATGGAGTAAATAGCCACATGTAAACCCATTATTTACTAAATGAAATAACAGCAGTGCCGCAATCCAATAAACAGTTATTCAAGCTTAAATACTAAAGAGATTTAGGTGCTCTTAACTGTGCATTGGATTAAAGGCTATTGAAACAATCCACCAGGAAACACTATTGCACTTTGGTTAGCTCCTGTTCATTTCAATGGGGACTGCACAAGAGAACTTCGTGATGGATTGTACCCTGTCTGCCTCAGCGTATGGACTAATGGTGCAAGCACAGACAGACAGACAGACAGACACACACACACACACTCTTTAAATGTAAACAAAAGTATTAGGAGCAATATTTCCAAAACACAGGTGTCTAAAATTTGGCTGTCTGAATCCATATTTACTCACCTAAATAAGTGGGCTTACTTAAAAAATGAGGTGATTTTTCAGTAGCACCTTTAAAGTGATTAAATATAGATTTCTTCATCCCTATGTCAGCAATCAGGTTTAATAATAGGGATTGTTTAATTTGTATAATAAACTTGTGTTTTAAAAACACAAGCTGAAACTAGCAGTTTAGAAACTTGTCTTTCCCACTACCTCCCTGCCCCATTACACAAAATCACTGAAGGTATTTCATGATGTGACCAGCCTCTCTTTAAAAAGTGAATATGAAAAACAGCAGCATAAACACCTTGCAGTGTCCCTAACCCTTCCAAGTCTCCCTCAGTTAAACTTGAATTTCTGGTGCACATGCAGCACGACAATGAACACGCTAGCATATAATTTAAAAGAAAAAGGTGCAAAATGAAAGTGCCTTATCAATTCAACAATAAAAGCTATACCAGTAACTACATTTTATATTAATTAAAACAATATTATAAACAATATCTCTTTTGCTATATATAGACTTCATGCCCATTTACCCTGTAATAGATTATAATGCTATTGTAACTATTGCTATGGACCCTTTTCATGCCATTCCGCCTACTGGCAACGGTAGGGTGAAAAGAAATCATCCTTCATGAAACAATGAGCAAGTTGTGCAAACTGATGCTGAAGCCTCTGCAATGCACACCAGTCGCTGGTTTCTAGCTGGAGATTCTGTTCTTACTAAAAAATGTTCTATGAAAGTCTGTAGGCAGTGAGTTACAAAGAAAAGGAAACCTCCTGATTTTTTAGTACCCTCATTCTGCGTAAACAGGTCAAAGACAGAAGTCAAAACAGAAAAAGGGTCCATATCGGTAGGCATCATGGAAATCATATGCATGAGAAAAACAAGTTCAACTTTTGTTTCATTTTTCCCATCCTTTTTGCCTGACCCTGTTTGCCAGAAGATGTGCAGTGTGTTGTCTCTCTAGGTCTATGCAGGGCCATATAAAGTGTCCTTGTTTCTTTTAGCTTTTTTCTCCTTTTCTGTTTTAATGTTTGTACTTCAGACATTCTAGAAGTGCTTAAGTGATACATTTACCCATCCATCTGCACTGCTGGCTCAAATTCTGAAGTGAATAACTCCTTGTATAATGGAGGAAAATGAAGTCGCACAATGTCTGGGTATATTGCTCTAAACGCCATAAGCTTTTCTGTATGTCGGCCACACAGTGCTCTTAAAGTGGACACTTTGCATATTAGCTGTGGGGAGAAAAAAGCAACATGAATTAGATTTACATGTATGAAACTGTTTTGGGGTCTTTTAATTTTGTTCTTCAATGTAGTAGTCTTACAACCATCTACGTTTCCTTGTAATACTGTAGGAACTGGGCTAGAGAGTGACTATCTAATACCATCCATGAATAACTTCCCAATGACTGACAAAAACCAAGGAGCAAATAAGAACTCTTGTTGCCTGCATCTGAATTCCGCCTCTCAAAAAGTGTTCCATATAACTGTTTGTTGTGGGTGACTTACAGAGCCTAGAAAACTAAAGTAGCAACAGTCAAATCATCCATTTAAATTGTTTCATTAACATCATTAACAAAGAATATGTAACTTAAAGAAGGTAACATTCCTTGTGAGACTGAATGCAATTTATATAATTTTGACATGTATCAAGATTATCTTTCATTTCCAAAATCTAAGCATCAGACCTGCAGCCTAACTAGTGCTCAACTTCTAAAGGGTGAGCTAGTGGAGCTCATTCCTGCTTGAATGTCATACACTGAAAGAAATGCACATATGCTCAAAAGCATTCTCCTCCTGCTGTACTGCAGCCTCTTTCCTAAAATGAGGCCAGGTAGCCCTGGTTTAAATTAACCCTTGAGAGCAGATGAATATGTTGGGTGGAACCAGAGGCTGAGGCAAACATCATCTAGTTTTGTTGAGGAGTGTGGCTAATTTTCCAGTCTTCAAAAACAAAATCAATATCACTTTACTTCCTCAGCCCATTATTTCCATCTTAGTAGAAAATGGTTCAGACTTGCTAGATCAGTTTTTAAGCAGGAATCACAAAACATGTCATAAACTAAACTGCTACTTACATTACATGTATTTATTTATTTATTTCTATTTGTAATCTGCTATTCACCATATGGTCCCAGGGCAGGGTATACTGAAGTCAAAACGACAATTTATTTGAAATAAAATCATCATCTAAAACCATAATTTAAAACAAAGCATTGCCCTCCATCCCAAAGGCCTGGGCAAAAAGATGTGTCTTGGCCTGCTGCTGGAATGGTAGAACCAAGCAAACATCGGAGCGGAGGGCATTCCGCAATATTGTGACCCACAACAAAGAAGCCCCTCTCATCTGCCAGCACCCCTTGAACTTTGCTGCTAAGTCTAGTTAAGGGAACCTTAACATTCACGACACAATGGTCTGGTTCACACAGTACAGTAAGCCCAAGTATTGCTACCAGGACTGTGCTAATAATGTGCAGGCTCCTGAAGAGAAGCTCACAGCTGCCTTGGTTACAGCTTGTAGTTCATGAAGAGAGCTTAACCACAAGTCCTAGTTTAGACAACACTCTTAAACCAAACTCTAACCAGCAGTAAAAAAGACCACGGAGGAAGCTTACTGTGTTGTGTGAACCAGGCAATTATCAGAGTCAACAGCCCTTACTTTTGTTAAGATTCCGTCTTCTCGGTGGTTCTTTTGCAAGACATGCTGAAGAGCTAACTGAATCTTCTGTTGCAGCTTTTCTATTTTCACTTTTTCCTGAAGCCATGATCGGTCTAAAATGAAAATGAAAACATTTGTGTTGCTCTTTCCATCTACAGTATATAATTACATACCCTATATATCCTGTGCTCCCTGTCACAGGTTTGATCATATCTGTGGTGATTTTATCTGTGGCCGGATTCAAAGTGTTGGTTCTTACCTATAAAGCCCTTAACGGCATCGGACCGCAATACCTGGCGGAACGCCTCTCCCACTATGTACCTACCCAGTCGCTGCGCTCGACGTCGAAGGCCCTTCTCCGTGTCCCAACACATAGGGAGGCACGGAGAACGATAACTAGAGCTAGGGCCTTCTCAGTGGTGGCCCCCGAACTATGGAACGCCCTCCCTGATGAGATACGCCTGGCGCCTTCTTTGTTATCTTTTCGGCGCCAGGTAAAGACCTACCTCTTCGCCCAGGCATTTTAAAAATTTAAAAATTTGAATTTAAAATTGAAATTGAAAATTTTTAATTATGTTTTATTGTGTATTGTATTTACATTGTATTTAATATATTTACTTGTATTTTAACCTGTTTTATTATGCTGTACACCGCCCTGGGAGCTTATTGCTATAGGGCGGTCTAAAAATGTAATAAAATAAAATAAATAAATTCATTACTTGTGTTTAAAGTCTTACATATCAAAACATACAACATGGCTAACTTTAGTATTCAAAATGCTTTACAGTTCTGAAACTGCCTTCCACAATGAGGATCTTTTATTTATTTGGTAATATCTGGCAACATTAATGGGATCCTTCTGGGAGGAAGAACAGGATATAAATTTAATAAATACATATATAAAATGCAACATTAAACAACATCCTAAACGTAAGCTTTTAAAAATCATGGAAATGGAAATGGACTGCCTTCGAGTCGATTCTGATTTATGGTGACCCTATGAATAGGGTTTTCATGGTAAGCGGCATTCAGAGGGGGTTTACCATGCCCATGTCTTAACGTTGGGTTGGTTTCAAATAAACTCTCATTCAGATAGTCTCCTAACACAGTGATCCTAAGAATTAACAGGATTGGGTGCAATCATCACTCATAGACTGCAACAGCAAGTGATAATTTGTATATCTGAATTAGCTACCACAGCAAAAACCTGACAGATCTGATGCCACGGCTATAATCTCAAATAGGCTGCCTTTTAATGGAGACATTTCTGACAGTAGGATATGCACTGTCAAGTACAGAGTTGTCAACTGATATATAGGCATGTATGAATCAGCTCATAAAGTCATGTTTTCTGATGCTTCCCTATTTATTTATAAAAAATATTGTTATACTGCAATTTCAAAAAGAAATCAAAGCGGATTATAGCCATTACAATACAATAAAAAAGCCACACAAAAATTAAAACAGATCACTGTATTTTTCTTAATTGCATAAGCCTAGTGGCAAAGAAAAAATGCCAGCAAATGTATGAAAGTTAATACAGAAGGCTAACACTCCATTGGAAGAGCATTCCACAGGAGCGGGCCAATACCATTGAAGACTCTGTTTCATGTTGATGTCAAATGAGCCTCACCACCTCTGGGGACAACCAGCAACACTCCTACAGATGATCTCAGTGATCGATCTGGGATACAAGGGTGGTCCCTAAGGTACCCAGGACCTACGTTATTCAGGGGTTTGTAAAGTTATACAAGGACCTTGAACCTGACTTGGTAGAATATGGGCAGCCAGTGCAGATGTTTTAACAGTGGTGTCACATGTTGTCAGCCATGTGCCCCCATCAGTAGTCTGGCCGCTGCATTCTGCACTAGCTGGAGCTGTCAAACCAGGCCCAAGGGCAACCCCACATAAAGAGTGTTGCAGTAATCCAGCCTCAAGGTTGCCAACACATGGACTACAGCGGGCATGCTATCCCTTACAGGAACAGATGTACCTGGTGAATGAAACAAATCTGGTAAAAGGCACTCCTACCCACATTTGGGCCTCTAGAGACAAAGATGTATCCAGAAGTGTCCCCAAACTATGTACCTGCTCCTTCAGAGGGAGTGCAACCCTGTCCAGAATTCAGCTATCTCCTAAACCACCCAAAGTCTCCATTGTTCCAGGATTCAAACACAGTTTATTGGCCCTCATCCAATCTACCACTGCATTCAGATACTGGTTCAGAGCTTTCACAGTCTCTCCTGATTCATGGAGAAATAGAGCTGCATGTCATCAGCATAGGAATTACATCTTGCTCCAGAACTCTTAATGACTACTCCCAATGGCTTCATATAGATGTTAAATAGCACTAGAGAGAGGATAATACCCTGTGGAACCCTAAGTAATACAAGTGAAGGGGCAGAGGTGAATTCACCCGGTGCTACTCTCTGAGCACAGCCCTGAAGGTAAAAACAGCCACCATAATACTTGTGCTTGGTACCCATCCCACTGAGTCAGTCCAGGAGGATGCCATGGTCAGTGGTATCAAAAGCTGCTGAGAGACTTCTACCTCTAACACAACTAACTACACATATCATCCTAAGTACTACCTCTTTAGCACAGCAAATTCCAGAGCTGTGCTACTTACATGTCATTCTCTTAAAGTCACTCTTTGCCGTATGAGTAATCATTAGGGGTGTGCACCAATTGTAAGATTAGGTTCAGATTCTGATTCAGTACTTTGAAAAGCAAACCACTTTGGTCCAAAGTGCAATAGAGGCTTCCTATAGTGGGAGGAGGGACAGGTAAAGTTTCATTTTTTCCCAAAGAAAATTTGATTTCAGACCCCAAGCCAAATTTGCTTTGGAAAAAATGAAGCTTCGTTCGTCCATCCCCCCCTTAACTATTATGGAGAATTGAAAATTGCAATCAACCTTCTCATTCTGACAAAGTGGATGAAATTTTAGTTATCGTAGCCCTTCCAGAGTTGATAAAGCCTGCAAATTACAAAGAGGTACAGGCATTTTTGTGCTTACTACTGTTAACACACACTCTCTCTAACTTTATTTTTAGCAGAATTGTATGACATTTGCAAGCATGGCAAGATGTTCTGAGGAAATGAAGCCTGCCAAGAATAGCAGAGGGCAGTTTTTACAGTTGGAGATGAGTAAAAACAATGGAATCACTTAATCTCCCCTACTGGTTTTTTTGGACAATTGGTCTGAAAATTGCAGATGTGAAAGAGGTACCTCTAAGTAAGAAATCTGTGTATTTGCAGAAGAACAGCACATAGTTTTTTTGGGGTGGAGGGGAAAACTAAGAAGGATTTGCTTCCCTCCTTGTGGTTTTTGTGAGCAATGATTTTATTATAAAAATGACATGCATCAATGAGCTACCAGGCCCAATTCAATGTATTAGTACTAACATATAAAGCCCTAAATGGCCTGCGATCCAAATGTCTAAAAGAGAGTCTTCTCCATTATCAAGCAACTTGGACCGTATAATGGGCTGGCAAGGCCTTTTCGGTGGTGCTGCCAGCAGGGGCTGCCTGGCTGGCACTGACCTGTGACAGGGCCGTTTCAGTGGTGGCTCCCTATTTGTGGAATGCCCTTCCCAGTGAGGTGTGTCTGTCTCCATCACTATTTACTTTCAGGAGGAATTTGAAAACATTCCTGTTTATCCAGGCATTTGATGGTGGAAGCGGGTTGTTCCTGGCAACCTGGAGATCGCTGGATGAACGAATGTTTTTAACTGTAATTGTATTTTAGTATATTTTAATTAGTTTTAGAATGCTTTTCTTCTTTTCTTGATGTTAACTTCATCCTGGGCTCCTTCAGGTGGAAGTGCAGGATATAAATTCAATAAATAAATACATAAATCATACAGGTGTCTCAAGGAAAATAACCTGAAAATTTTCAGATGATAGGGTCAGGGCATAGGGAGTTATGATGAGTGAAAAAACAGTGTCAGTTAGCATGACAAGTCATAGAAACTAAGTATAAATCTGATGGGACATGAGTGGATACATGGGCATGTAGCACAACGTGTTTCAAACAAGCACCATTAGCCGAACTAGTGAAGAGCACAGAAGAGAACAAGGTGATACATCAACATTCCTTTCTCAAAGCACTGTGATTAGTAAAATGATTCTCTCTGTGCTAAAATCATTCCCTTGCATCCTTGCTATCACTTCCTTGTATCATGGAAGTCTCTTTCACTATCACTGGGATTATATTAAATCAGTGAATGTAAAGTTTTCAGTACCCGACCAATACAGAAATGACTACTGAACGGAGCCATTTATATCTCAATGCTACTCCTCCTGGCAGCTATTTAAGTATTGGCTTTGCAGAGAAACAAGTGCATCTTTGGGCAGGGAGGTCAAGAACACGCAGATGACATTCGGTACTTGTGGAGCATGGAGTGATGCTTAAACAAAACTAATAAAATCAAATTAAACATTTTCAACACCGGACTAGAGTATGCTCTCAGATATTCCATGCCTTACCTGAAGACAGTAAAACAAAAGCTGAAAATAATGCAATCTCATCTTCGGTAAGGTGCATAGAACACAAACTCTTTCCAAATTCAAAAACAAAACTCATGAAATCTTCACAACCTGTCAAAAAAGAAAACAAGCATTAAATCACATAGGATCTCTTTCAAAAAGATAAAACAATATTTTTGTTTACAAACGAACAGTGATTCTATAGGTAATGAATTGCCAGAGCTCTTCTCTTTCGAATATTAGCTTAGTCTTATCTTGACAATAGTGGCCTTGCCCAGCTTCCACTCACGTTTAATGGGGCTGCTTTCTACCGTCATAATTCCAACCTGCCTTCAAGCACGTGTCCTTCAAGCAAGTCTACCCTAGATGCCATGTCATTTATGTGCACTGAATATTATTTGAGTAGTCCCACAGTCTTTACACAGTAAAACACTGGACCCTCTGTATGTACACATCACATGTATATTAACTCAAACACATACAGGTCAGCTGACAAAAGGTGGACACAATCCTATTGTTTTTATGCATTTTAAGGTGGGTATAAATAGGGCTTGTGAGTTCAAACTGACTAAAATATATGAGCTGCTGTGTTGTCTTATTTGTAATTATGAAAATTAGCCATCTTTCTGTGGTGCCCGATGAGCAGTTATAGTATCTCAAAAGTTTGCATAATTTTGCACTCACTTACTTCCTTTGCCTTAAAACTCACATAAAGGCTCCTAACAACCTCCTTTATTCTCTACAACTAACCCCAGCACTCGATGTCACAAAGCACAGGTTTCAATTTGTTAAGATTCGTGCAACTCAACTTGCTGTTCTGAAATCTTGGTATACCAGTCCATTATGAAATTTCCAAAATTCATTTTTAAAAAAACCTCTTATCTTATGGCCTTAGAGATTTAATGTAAGCAATCCCTTTAGCTTCCTTCTCTATGTTCTATACTGTATATCCAAGAGTCATTGAATCTCAGAGTTAGTTAATAAATCCAGACAGTTCTTCACTGCTGTACTCTCAATTTCCACTAGCTGTTGCTTCTAGATATATTTAAACTTATTATATAAATTTCCAAATAACCGCCCAGGCATTTTATGCAAAACTGAGTGATTATCAGATTATAGTAATAAACAGGGCTTTTCTTTTGGAATCTTTTAAATATGAAGGTAGGGCTGGTGTCTGACATGGAAGCCCCACATGAGCATATAAGGACTTCACAACAAGGTATTTATACCAACTTCTAGGTTGCTGTCAAAGCGTTCTTCAAATCTGGACACAATATGAGATTTACTTTCAGAAACAGGTGTTAAATCTTGTAATGAAATTGCAAATAGACTGCACTATCAAACACAACTATTCCAGTTTTTCCAAATTCGTGAAACTGTTTCAAGAAAATATGGTCCATTAATGGAAAAAAGTAAATTTGAATATCTGACATCCATTGGTGCCAATAAAAACAACAATAGGAAAGATCTATAAAGTAATCATAGAAACAAAAAAAGTTAAGACAACTTATTAAAAAATGGAATAAAGATGTGCAGCAAGAGATAGAAATGGATATGGACAAAAATCATTCAAAGGCTAATATCTACAGATTTAAAAGAAAATCATGTCAAACTCCAGTATCAGTGGTATCTCATACCACACAGAATCCTTAAAATATACCAAACACACACTGACAAATTCTAGAGATGCAACCATAACAAGACTGTCTACATTTTTTTAGCAATGTCCAAAAATACAAAAATATTGGGATAATATACTAAAACATAGATGAAATAACTGGATATAGATTACCTCATGAACCACATGCTATTTTATTAAATTATCTGAAAAATGTAGTTATAGACACAGACTTAGAAATGATAACAACTGTATCAACTTTAGCAAAAAATTGAAATTGCAAAACATTGGAAGCAATCTAGAGCACCATCAGATCTTGACTGGTTTAACAGAATCTGGGACACCATCAATTTGATAACAGTAACATATTATTTAAAAGAAAAATGGGCAAATAAATATATAGAAAACTGAGCAATTTTTATTATTTTTTGGAATCAAATGTATCAGGAGAATAAGTATTGATACAAATTATTTTCTCTGCTTTGACTTATCCAACATATTTTATTGTGTTTATGCTTTTGACAATATGCTTATTTTTTATCATTATCATTGTCTTTTCTTAATATATATATATACACACACAAGGTGACCAAGTTGTATCTGTGAAAAAAAACCCAATTTTTTCCTTCCCTTTTTAATTTTTTCTCTGTATTTTTTCTTTTCCTTAATATAGTTTTTTTTAAAAAGCTGATCTTATACATATATTTCTATTAAGAATACAGCATATATTTTTATTAATAGTAGTAATTAGCACTGTCTCTTTGGAGGCATAGCTTTTTGTATGGTAAAAATATAGGAAACATTTCTTCTGCTCTTATTTTGCAGCTTGGACAATAGACTTAAGACTGCATGCTTTCTAATGAACTTCCCAATTTGAACTCCAAACTGTTACTGAGTAATAATTACCAAAAAGTAATTATGCAAAAAGTATAAAATGGGTCTAGGCTAGCCTAGTTTTTAAACCTTTTAATATTTTTAAAGGACTGAAGTTACACTATTAAAAATACAGAAGTTGTAACTCAAAGAGTTAACCCAGTGTTTGTTGTTGTTGTTATTATATGCCTTCATGTCGATTATGACTTATGGCGACCCTATGAATCTTTTTTGGATATATTCATAGGGTTTTCATGGTAAGACGTATTCAGAGGCGGTTTACCATTGCCTTCCTCTGTACTTTATGAATAATCGTTTGAGTTATTTGCACACAATTTATTCTAAGAAATTAATTTTAAGCAAATAGTTGTCTTAAAATTTTCTAATTAAGTACTTAATTTCCTTACCTAGTGACTTGAATACATCGGGGCTAGCATATTTGCCATCAAAGTACACTGTGTTGTTCTGGGAGTCAAAGGCACGGCACATTCTGATAAATACAACCTCTAAAGACCCTAAAAAAAAAGAAGAAAATGTTTTACATTGAGACCAGGCACACGCAGTAGTTCACAAAACAACTTTTCCTATCCCATCTCTTTCTTAAATAAATAATAGGTTTCACATCTTTTAAAAAAGTATTGTTTGTTCCCAAAGGAAATCCTTGTGCCACCAGAAAACAAAAAAGAAATTATATCTGCTATGCCAGTTTTATGACCTTTGGACACACAAAACTGGCAATAGAGGAATAACTCCAACTGACCATAAACACAGTAATCAAAAGTCAGTTCAGATATAATACTAAACCATTTTAGCATTATGAGGATGAGCAGGCAGTGAGCATTGTGCTTGTGTATCCCCCCCTTCTTAACCAGCACAGCTGCAAGGAGGAGCTTTGAAGCTTCTGCTTCCATTTTAGATTAACCACAGTTTATTTATTTATTTGTTATACTTGTATACCGCCCCATAGCCAAAGCTCTCTGGGCGGTTTACAGTAACTAAAAACAAATAAAATTCAAGATACATCTTTTAAAAAACAATTTAAAACACAATTTAAAAATTTAAAACAATATAAAACACATGCTAAAATGCCTGGGAGAAGAGGAAAGTTTTGACCTGGTGCCGAAAAGATAACAGTGTTGGCACCACTGAGGAGGATCATTCCATAATTTGGGGGCACCACTGAGAAGGCCTTCTCCCTTGTTGCCATTTTCCAAGCTTCCCTTGAAGTAGGCACCTGGAGGAGGGCCTTTGACCTTGAACGTAGTGTACGGGTGGGTTCGTATTGGGAGAGGCATTCCATCAGGTATTGTGGTCCCAAGCCGTGTTAAGCTTTATAGGTCAAAACCAGCACCTTGAATCAAGCTCGGAAACATAAAGGCAGCCAGTGCAAGCGGGCCAGAATCGGTATTATATGTTCGAACCGTCTGGTCCCTGTTACCAATCTGGCCGCTGCATTTTGCACAAGCTGCAGTTTCCGAACCGTCTCCAAAGGCAGCCCCACATAGAGTGCATTGCAGTAATCTAACTTGGAGGTTACCAGAGCATGGACTAATAAAGTCAGGTTATCCCTGTCCAGATAGGGACGTAGTTGGGCCACCAACCTAAGTTGGTAGAAGGCACTCCATGCTACCAAGGCTACCTGAGCCTCAAGTGACAGATGGCTCTAGGAGAACCCCCCAACCAGAAACCTGCTCCTTCAGGAGGAGTGAAACCCCATCCAGGACGGGTTGGACATCCACCATCCGGTCAGAAGAACCACCCACTAGCAGCATCTCAGTCTTGTCTGGATTGAGCCTCAGTTTATTAGCCCTCATCCAGTCCATTGTCACAGCCAGGCACTGGTTCAGCACATTGACAGCCTCACCTGAAGAAGATGAAAAGGAGAAATAGAGCTGCTTGTCATCAGCATACTGATGGCAACGCACTCCAAAGCTCCGGATGACCGCACCCAACGGCTTCATGTAGATGTTGAACAGCATGGGGGACAGAACTGACCCCTGCGGAACCCCATACTGGAGAATCCAGGGTGCCGAGCAATGTTCCCCAAGCACCACCTTCTGGAGCCGACCTGCCAAGTAGGAGTGGAACCACCGCAATGCAGTACCTCCCACTCCCAACTCAGCCAGTCTCCCCAGAAGGATACCATGGTCGATGGTATCGAAAGCCGCTGAGAGATCAAGGAGAATCAACAAAGTCACACTCCCCCTGTCTCTCTCCTGACAAAGGTCATCATACAGGGCAACCAAGGCTGTTTCTGTGCCAAAACCAGGCCTGAAACCCGACTGAAATGGATCCAGATAATCGGTCTCATCCAAGAGTGTCTGGAGCTGGCCCGCAACCACTCATTCAAGGACCTTGCCCAGGAATGGAACATTTGCTACCAGCCTATAGTTATTAAGATTTTCTGGTTCCAGGGAGGGTCTCTTCAGGAGTGGTCTCACTACCGTCTCTTTCAGGCAGCCAGGGACCACCCCCTCTCACAGAGAGGCATTAATCAACTCCCTGGCCTAGCCAGCTGTTCCATCCCTGCTAGCTTTTATTAGCCAAGAAGGGCAAGGATCCAGCACAGAAGTGGTTGCACAAAACTGTCCAAGCACCTTGTCAACGTCCTCAAGCTGCACCAACTGAAACTCATCCAAGAAATCGGGACAAGGCTGTGCTCTGGATACCTCGCTTGATTCACCTGCTATAACACTGGAGTCTAAGTCCTGGCGGATGCTAAAGATCTTATCCTGGAAGTGCCTAGCAAATTCATTACAGCGGACCTCAGATGGTTCTACCATGTCCCTGGGACCAGAGTGTAATAGCCCCCGGACAATTCTGAAGAGCTCCGCTGGGCGGCAGATTGATGATTTGATAGTGGCAGCAAAATATTGTTTTTTTTTGCTGCCCTCACTGCCCCTAAATACAGCTTACCATAGGCACTTACCAGTGTATAATTGCATCCACTAGGAGTTCACCTCCATCTGCACACAAGCCGTCTCCTATATTGTTTCATCGCTCTCAGCTCTGGGGTATACCATGGAGCTGTACGAGCTCTACACAGGAGTGGGCGCTCAGGAGCAATCATGTCAACCGCCCGGGTCATTTCTGTATTCCACAGTTCAACCAGGGTTTCGACAGGAGTGCCAGCCCTATCAGCCGGAAAATTCCCCAGAGCCCTTTGGAAACCATCCGGATCCATTAGTCTCTGGGGGCGGACCAATTTAAGTTTGTCGTGTCATCCAAACCCAACTGTGTTTTGTTGGAACAAGCCACCTTCAAACTGTAATTTCAGAAGCTGACTTGTTTCAACAAACCATAGCTATGTTGAACCACAATTTAGGGTTTGGGTGTAATGCTGAACTGTGGTTAACCTAAAATGGAAGCACAATGTTTTGATCTCCTTCTCATCGCTACACTACAGAAGGAGAAGAGTGTATCACCCCACAGGTTGCTATGCCTCGTCCTCATAAAGCTAGACTATGGTTTAGCACTGCATGCGAGCTGGTCCAGTATCAGACGGTGGAGGTTTCAAGGGCTTTTAATAAGCCCTTATTCTATCAGAAAAAATATGTAAGTGGCACAAAATCTCTTTGTTCCCCCAGAACTCCTTACAATACTAGGGTCAAATTAGCGCTATTGTTTCAAGGGCAATGTAAGCTGGTGTTTTGTGGCCTAGTTTGCTGGGGAAAATGTATGTACTGATATAGTGAAATGAAATAAATAGTCCCAATAGTGCCAAGCCAGCCCTTCTAGGTGTGAGGGAGAGGCTCGTATCTGAACCTGGAGCCCTCATACAAGAGAAAATATTAATCTCAAACACAAACGGAGGAGGGGCAGCATCAAGGTGACTGGGAGCCAAAAACATAACGGAGGCAAAGTCTCAAAATGATGTTCCAAGTAAACAATGTATTAGAAAAAACCGTATGCCCAGACCATTTCAACAGGCCACTTATTGTGTAGTTGGCTGAAAGCGTACCACCACAGGCTACCTGAAAATTGCTGCGTGTCTTGGCTTTCTACCTGTTGTAGCAATTGTAATGAGCTGTGCTAGATGCCGTTTAATTTTTAATTGAATTTTATTGCTTCTTTTCTTTCTTATATATTGTAGCTTATTGTATTACAATTTGCATTCCAAATAATTCACACTGTAACACAAGAAAATGCAATATAAGAAATAAAAGAAATAACTGAAAACCATTATATTTGATGCGGACATGTTGCGGACCACCGGAATAAATCTTGTGGACCACAGTTTCTGAAACCCTGGTTTACATCATTTTCTCTTTTTTTGACTTCCATTTTCTTTACCATGCAGCCAATTGTTTTAGTGGCTCTTGGTTTTCACTAAGGATGTTTCAGTTTAAGGCCAGTATTACTTTTAAAAACAAACAAACGCTTAATCAGTATTAGTTCTCTCTGAGAGATTCTAGTATTAACTTTGTTAATGAAGGAAATGTGGATGAATATGCCCTACATATTCTGATTAGCAAGCTAGCTAAATGTGGGCTGGATGGAAGAACTATCAGGTGGCTCCACAGTTGGCTACAGAATCGTACCCAAGGAGTGCTTATCAATGGTTCCTTCTCAAACTGGGTCGAAGTAACGAGAGGGATAAAGCAGGGCTCGGTCCTGGGCCCAGAGCCCTTCAACATTTTTATTAATGACTTGGATGACAAGGTGCAGGGAATGCTTATCAAATTTGCAGATGATACAAAATTGGGAGGGATAGCTAATACCTTGGAGGACAGAAATAAAATTCAAAGGGATCTTGATAGGCTGGAGCACTGGGCTGAAAACAACAGAATGAAATTTAACAGGGATAAGTGCAAAGTTCTACAGCTAGGAAAAAGAAACAAAATGCACAATTATAAGATGGAGGACAGCTGGCTCAGCAATACTACATGCAAGAAGGATCTTGGGATTGCTGTGGATCACAAACTGAACATGAGCCAACAGTGTGATGTGACTGCAAAAAAGGCAAATGTTATTTTGGGCTGCATTAACAAGTATAGTTTCCAAACTGCATGAAGTATTAGTTCCCCTCTATTTGGCTCAGGCCTCATCTTGAGTACTGTGTCCAGTTCTGGACAGCACACTTTAAGAAGAATGCAGACAAACTGGAAAGAATTCAGAGGAGGGCAACGAGGATGATCAGGGGACTGAAACAAAGCCCTATGAAAGAACTGTACATGTTTAGCCTTGAGAAGAGAAGACTGAGGGGAGATATGATAGCACTCTCCAAGGACTTGAAAGGTTGCCGCACAGAGGAGGGCCAGGATCTCTTCTCAATCGTCCCAGAGTGCAGGACATGGAATAATGGGTTCAAGTTTCAGGAAGCCAGATTTCAACTGAACATCAGGAAAAACCTTCTGTTACAGCAATACGACAATGGAACCAATGACTTAGGGAGGTGGTGGGCTCTCTAACACTGGAGGCATTCAAGAGGCAGCTGGACAGCCACCTGTTGGGGATACTTTAATTTGGATTCCTGCATTGAGCACGGGGGTTATATTCGATTACCTTATAGGCCCTTTCCAACTGTATGATATATTCATATAACAGGTTATTCCTCTTGATTTTTCTACATTGCCAGACATCAACGCATGATTGCCCAGGAGCTGATTTTATGTCCATTGCGCAACTTGTTGGCAGTATGATTAGATAACAAGTGAAGCATTAAATAAGTTTAAGTGACCAATAGCTTTTTGAAAATATACCTTTTTATAATAGAATTACAGTATTATTAAGTAATGAAATATTATAATAGAATTTCCGTTTTTAATCTGACATTTATTTGAAAAGGTTCAGTTTTCCCACTTATATACTAAATATTCAAATGGAGTTGAATGCATGTAGTCAAAAGTACAGATGTTTCAATCACCACAAAGTAAACAGTAGAATACATTAAATCTTTATATTCATAGTGCATAACCCAGGTGTGGGGAACTTTGACCCTCCAGAAGTTGCTGAACTACAACTCCCATCAGCCCCAGCAAACACAGCCAATTTCCAAGGATGATGGAGGTGTAGTTCGGCAACATCTGGATGACCAAAGGCTGTATGGCATAACTCTTCATATAACCAGAACTGGTTAACAAGAAAATATCCCCCAAACCTACGTACCTGCTTTTAGAAGCACAATTTGATCATTTTGACACAGTTCCATAAAGCCATCAATGCGTTTGGCAAACTCCACCACATACTGTATCGCTTCTGTTATTTTCACTGCACATAATTGCCACATTACTTCCCTCTGCTGTTAAAGAGAAAAAATTATCAGCTGCAAAGAATGAAAGAAACATGGCAGTTGGAGTCTACTACCAACCCCCTAATCAAGGAGAAGACGAGGATGAAACTTTTGCAAAGCAAACTGCCAATGTTTCGAAGAGGCATGATGTAATAGTAATGGGGGACTTCAATGACCCTGATATCTGTTGGGAGACAAATTCTGCCAAACACGGCCCCTCCAAGAAATTCCTGACTTGTGTTGCTGATAACTTTCTCCTACCGAAAGTGGAGGAAGGAACTAGAGGATCCGCTATCCTTGACTTGATTCTAACAAACAGAGATGACTTGGTGGATGAAGTGGCAGTTACAGGAGCTCTGGGGGAAAGTGACTGCACCATACTTGAATTCTTTTTTTAACAGAATCAAAAGCTGAGAGTAGCCATAGGCGCACCCTGGACTTCAGGAAAGGCGATTTTAATAAACTCAGAACAATGGTAAGTAAGATTCTGTGGCAAGTGACCCTAATGAGAAAAGGAGTCCAAGACGGGTGGGAGCTTCTAAAAAAGGAAATTCTAAAAGCACAACAATTCCATCAAGGAAAAAAGGGGGAAGACAGCAGAAGAAGCCAATTTGGCTTCACAGAAATCTTAGAGATGACCTGAAAACAAAAAAAGGACACATAAAGGAAGTGGAAGCAAGGCCAGACCACAAAGGAAGAGAACAGACAGGTAGCACGGAATTGCAGGGATGGCATCGGGAAGGCTAAAGCTCAGAATGAGTTGAGGTTAGCGAGAGATGCCAAAAGCAACAAAAAGGCTTTCTTCAGGTACATCCATGGTAAAAGAGAAAAGAAATGGTGGCACAGCTACTCAATGAAGATGGCAAAATGATAACAGAAGACAAAGAAAAAGCAGAAGCGCTCAATTCCTACTTTGCCTCAGTCTTCTCCCAAAAGAGGGTCTATGACCCTCCTGGCAAATGTGACGTACAAGTTGAAGGGGCAGGATTGCAGCTTGAAATTGATAGACAAATGATCAAGGAATGGCCTTTTGGCCCCTTCCAACTCTATGCGTCTATGTTAGGAAATTATTTCTATTCATTGCCAGAGAGGCAACAAATTCCACTGACGAGTCGTATTTGGAAAATCCTTCCCCTGGACTGAAACCTTAGGGATTAGTATAATAACTAAACTAGGATTAATCTTAATTTCTTTGAAGATACAGAAAAATAATCATTTCTATCCACTAGAGCTTATTGCATTTGGACTATGAATGATTAGAAACAACATGTTTATGCAACCCTTGAATATTTTTCAGGCAAATATATAACTGGGGGCCTAATTTTTTTTTTTTTTTAAAAAGGTCTTCAGGTAAGCACTGAAGACGTTCCTGTTTTATTAGACATTTGAATTATTTCCCTACTATTCTATTTGTTTTGTCATTTCTCATTTCTTTCAGTTCTTATCATCTGTATTTCATGTCTGTGGTTTTATTTTGTGTGGTCTTTGAAAAATGGTTTTTAAACCACTTTGGTGGGGTGAGGGGACGGGAGGGTTAAGAGCATAATAGCCAGGCTGTTGGATCACACAAGACATGAGAGCGACAGCGCTCTCCCACTGTTGTTACCCAGCGATGGGCATTCAGAGATATACTGCCTCCGATCTTGGAGACGGCATACAGCCATCATTAGGAGTAGTCTTATCCTCCTTGAATTTGTCCAATCCCTTTTAAAGCTGTCCAAGTTGGTGGTCATCACTATATCTTGTGGTAGCGAATTCCATCATTAAACTATGCACTGTGAAGAAATACTTCTTTTGTCTGTCCTGGACCTCCTTGCTGAAAGGACCGGTATACATTTTAAAATTAAGACAAATCTTCACTTATCCACAGTCCGGTCAGATTTAGTTATAAAAGTAATTCTAAAGTGCTTTTGTATATCTATACACGAGATAAAAAAAAGACAGCCTTATAACAGTAACTAGAAGGTGTGCCAGATCACTAATTTAGACATATACCTTCAAATCAGTAGGATAAGCAGTCTGCAGGCCGGGTGCTAGGCTTGACTGGGCCCTTGAGCACCAGCCTGCCCGGGCCCACAGCACCTTTTGCCTCAACAAACCCTCTTGATATAGGCGGCATGGGGCTTATATAGGCCTGCCTGAACTACCTACCTCCTGCGTACATGCCTGCCATCTCCCAAGATTGTGTAATGGCAGGCATGTGCACGCAGCACATGGGGCTTTCACACTGATGCACTAACGCAATAGCTTGATGAGGCAGGTGGGTTTATTCAAGCCTGCGCTGCCTGCATCGGGTGCCTGGGAACTCCCGATCCACAGCAACATTGGGTCACATGACCTGATGCTACTGCAGATCATAGAGCAGGAGCTCCATTTTCCCACTCTAAGGAGAGGCCCCACAGGGGCCCTCAGCCAGGGCCCAACCTGGCCACCCGCTGCCACCGGCCCTGGCAATCTGTGAGAACTATTTGACTATGTTCAGATAGAGAACTGATCTAACTCGGGAGGTGAAATAACATCCAAATACACCCACTGTTGTGGCTAAATCGCAGCAGCGTTATGAGATGTTTTTGGTGAGTTGATGTGTGTGACTGGAAAGGTATGTTCAGATGTAATGTCCAACCATGTTTTGGTGTTATGTGGATGAGTGCAGAGGAAGCTCATGTGTAACAATTAGTACTGATCCTTATCTGTCTGTTCAGACAAAACAAGGATCAGAAGTTCTTTATTGCTGCATGAAAGAAGAGTATGCTAGCTAGAGTGTTTTCAATACTTATTCACATAATATCAATCCATGGCTTTGGAATACACCCTTTCAGTTTCACACCAACCCAAACAATAATTTTGTGGTTTAACCTCAGTCTGGGGCCTATATAAATGTTATTTTCTGTCCCAAGGATTCTTCCAGGGAAGCAGCTGGGAGCAAGAATTAAGCTTACCTGCACTCTCTCCTGCTTCCCACCATCACAGGGAGAAGTACTGAGTCCATTAATACTATGGTTATTTATACATAGGAACTCCTAAGACCCTGAGAGATTAAACCCTCCTTTCTATAAATTTGGTAATTCACTTCTCCCAACAGTGAGGGAAGAAACACAAGGTCTGCTCTTGATCTCTTGGTGGGGTTGGTGGAGGAAATGTGGAAACAGGCCCTTACTTCCAAGAAAACTTAATCAAGATGCTGAGGATCAAACAAAACTAAATAAACTAAAACTAAATAACCACAGGGGGCATAATGGAAACATGCAATGCAACTCGCCACTTTTTTGAGATTATGTATATTTTACTCATTGACAATTGAGTAAACCTGATTTTCAGATTGCACAGTATGCTGTAGGCCAAGAAGTGCTTCAGAAGGATGATTACAAAAACACTATGTGCCATTTTTAGCATATTTTCCAAGATACATACCTTGCTCTGGTAGTTCTCAATTTCTTCTTGTAGAAAAGCTTGCCATGTTATTTGCTGTAACTCCTCCCTCAAATACTGGCAGGTTTCCATATGTGATTTGGAAATATTCTGTGCAAGATGTTCTAAGACAGAGTGAACAAGAAGTGGCATGCATTAAAAAAAGTCACCAACTGCTTTCCTTATACATGTTCTGTCTAGCCAACCATTACAGATGCTTTCGACAGTACATCTGTACAATGTTGAAATGGGGTTCTAACGCCCATTTCTGATTCCTTTTATTTTCAAGATTTGCTCTTCCCACTGTAGTGAGCAGTTACTAGTTTCGATCTGGATTCCCAGGAAGTGACTTTGGATAAGTCAGTCTCTCAGCCTCAACACATGAACAAAAAAATCTGCCTTATTCGGACTCAAGTCAGTTGATTTATCAAGCCCAGTATCATTAGTTCTGCCTTGGGGTGCTTCCACACTAAGCCTTTAGCATGGAATTTCCATGCTCTGTTCACTCCCTTTTTTTACAGGCATCCACATGATCACCCAATCACTGACATCCTGTATTTTCCTTAAGTTTCTTCCCTCTTTTTTCAGACTGCAGAAAGTAACCGAGTGCTGAATTCATGTGGCAACCCATCATTTAGTATAGCCTTGCAGATAAACAATATACCAGCCCTGACAACTTGCACAAACTTTGTAAATGGGTGTGCATGCGTGGTTCTAGGAAGCTGCTCTCACACAGCCACTGTGGTATAGTGGTTAGAGTGCTGAATTAGGACAAAGGACACCAGGATTCAAATCCCCACTCCAGCCATGAGACTCATTGGTTGACCTTGGGGCCAGTTACTGCCTTGACATCTTTGAAGAAAGGGCAGGACAGAAATGTAAACACAAAAGCACAACAAACAACTTGTTAATCACCTCAGGCAAGTGATTAACTGCAAGGCTTATTTATTGGAATTCAAACCCAGGCTAAGATTATTGACTTGATGAGCAACTTCAGCACTAACTAAAATCAAGGTGATAATGTAATGGGCCAGTACAAGGTTCTTGTGTTGATATACAAAGCCCTGAACAACCTGGGCCCAGATACCTTAAGGACCACCTGCGCCTTTATATCCCAGTTCAATCACCAAGATCATCCAGAGGAGTGCTGTTGGTTGTCCCCTGTGTTACAGAGGCCCAACTGGCCTGAACTAGAAAACAGGCATTTGTTTCGCCAGGCCCGTTCTGTGGAACTGTTCTAGCAGAGATCTGGCAGGCATCCTTCCTTTTCACCCTCAGGTGCCTCCTGCCTTGGGCAGCTGTTTAATGTTTATTTTTGATTAGCCAGCCACGTTAATGATTATCTGTATTTTTTATTTTTAAAATGGTGTCTAATGTTTAAACATTGTACACTTCCCTGGTATTTTATGATATGGCGGTTTAGAAATGCTTAAATAAATCAATGAAAAATGTATTTCCAGAAGCAGCAGTCTACATAGTTACAGCCATACCCAAATCACAAAAGGTGACATGTCGTTTCAGTGATCAAAAGCCAAAAAAAAGGGCATTGTTCTTACTCCAAAGGATAGCAGCCACATGGAAATCCCCCCCTTTTGTTATTACCTAATTCTGCCATGGACACAGTAGGAGAAGTCTCTCCATTTGTAAAAGAGCAATAAGGGAAGAAGCCCGATGCAGCGGTGTAGTCACATATCGGTTCTGGTTTGATTCCATTAATATCGAGCCCCGACTGGTCTGGAGAAGGCTGTATGTCTAAGTAGAAGCTGCTAACTGCGGAGTCTGCTTTGCTACCTTCAGGGGTATGGCCATCAATGTAATTACTGAGGTCATCATGCAGTTCTGTTAGCCCATTGGTAGTGATGTTGTATGTTGGTGTCAATGGCTCTGCCTCTCCAGGTTGTTGTTGGTGATCTCGCTGTTGTTGTTGCATCCGGTGTTTCTGCACTTCTGCATACAAGCTGTCCCTCTGTTTTTTTGACATTCGACCAAACTTTACAGCTGAAACATATTCATAAGCAATATATTTTATCATGACCAAGATCCACCAGCTTAGATGATGAGTCACTACACTTTTCAGCTGTAGCGGTAAAATGCTATGTTAGAAGGACACATCATAAATATCTCTAGGGTACCTATTAAGCAGCTTCCAACATCACTACAACACACTTTTGCTTGATCCTATAGGTGAAGTTAGAAAGTCAGAAGGTAGGCATTATTGTACTGGGTTATTTTACTGTATAGAGAACAATTTAGATGTGTGATTTACCAAGGACCTGCATGAGCGATAGAAGAATTTGAGAAGATGGCTCATCTACAAACAGTCATCAAAATAGTAATTTTATTAAGAAAACAAACAAAGAAACAAAAATTAGATTTCAATCAGAAGGGCAAATATATTTAAATGGCATTATAGTCTTAAGTTCCATATTTAGGTTTCCTTGCCAGATTTCTTTGAGTTAGGAGAAGTTACAGCTTGTCACCTAACAGGAGTATTTAATCCTTGCTGTGGTGATGATGATATCTATTAACAGCAGTTCATAGTCTCTGCACCAGTAATAGGAGAGGAAGATGGTGGAAATATTAAGATTGGTTGGAAGGGGGGGGGAATACAGGACATCCATTATGTTGTATGAATGGAATAAGGGATTTTTTTAAAAAAATAAAAATATAGCAGGCCTAGTGACACCAGAAAGAAGGCAGGCATTTATTGCATGGTGTGTATGTGTACGAAGGGAGAAAAAACCCTGGAAGCCACTAGCTAGGCCAATCCAAAGTGAATTCAATGACTTATGAGGCACAGTATATTTCAAGACTAGTATTTTAAGAATGGGATGAGCAAGCAGAAAGCTAAGTAGTGTTGCACATACAAGACAGCTGACCTGAACTAGTAAAGCTCACCATCTCGGGACATCCCCACAGCAAGGCATTTCTGTAAACGACAGTGTTGGCAACGATTTCTACTAGTTCGATCAATTAAACAGTTCTTCTGACGAGGACAGGAGTATGTGGCATTACTTTGCTGACTCCTCCTGAAAAAGCCCTGTAGCATAATGCAAATGCAAGAGGAAGACTAATCAATAGTGGGATCCAAAGTGTTAGCACATTATTTTGAATGGACATCATGCTTAAGCAAAATTCTGATCTTTGGAGGAGAAAGTACCATCTAGAGCAAATGTTTTAAAAATCAAATTTGTTGCAGAGTATAAAAACTTATTAAAATACATTAGTTTATATACATTAGTTTATAGTTTAGATACTTGTATAGGTTTTGTGTATTCTGTAATAAACATTATTTTACAATACTGTTTTTAAATAGCTAGGGACATAATATATTTCAGAGCTCTCCACATAAGCGCTGGAGAACGTACCTGCTTTATATCTGTGCTCAACTGAATGCATACAAGTACTTGGTGAGAAACAGGCAACAGCAACATGTCCACACATTCGCCCCACTGTTACCTCAGGACAAAAAGGTTCTATAGAATTTTGAAGCAATAACCCCCAAAACCCTTAATCCTGTTTCCCAGAGGCAAAACAGAGATAAGCCCACATGGTATGAGTGACTATGCCATCCCCTGCCCCCAAACTCTCAGAGGCTCCATGCCTCTTAAAAAAAGTTGCTGGGGAGCAGCAGTGGGAGAGTGCTATTGGCTTCATGACTTGCTTATGGGCTTCTCACAGCCATTTAGTTGGCCACTGTGGTCTGAGGGCACATGAGGCCAGCTCCCTGCTAAAGCTAAGCAGGGTCAGGTCTGGTCAGTGCCTGGATGGGAGACCGCCTGGGAACCACATGTAAGCCGCCTTGGGTTTCTTTGATGAAAAGAAAGGCAGGGTACAAATGTAATAAATAAATAAACATAAGAACAGCCTGCTGGATCAGGCCAGTGGCCCATCTAGTCCAGCATCCTGTTCTCACAGTGGCCAGCTAGATGCCTATGGGAAGCCCACAAGCAGGATCTAAGCACAACAGCACTTGTCCCTCCTGTTTCCAGCAAATGGTATTAGGAATAGGAATGGGCAAGAATTTCACCAAAATTGGACTTGATACTGGATTTTTTGAGTCTACATGTCCACTCTCTTTGTGGATGGATCCAGAATGCTTCAAGTTTCCATGGATTTTCTGCAGTTTTTTTTATTTTTTAAAAAACTACAACAGCACTTGACACAGACTGCAAACCACCTGGGAGATAATGGAAGAAAGGAAGTGAGCCAGCTCTCTGTCTCACTGCTCTAACTTCCGGCCCCCTTTTGCACTCTCACATGCACGAGGTGGGGGAGAGAAAAGTAACGGAGGGGTGGAATCAGGATCTCATTCAAGACTCAAAAGCAACAGAGTGGATCGGGAGTTCCCATTGCCCTCCGTCTCATAGCCAAAAAGAAGAGTGGAACTTCTGGGAGGGGAACAGAGAGTGGCTTGGAGCAGACAGCCAAGCAAGAGAGTCATCCCCTTTTCCATGCAGCCCACACCTATCTGCTCCTCACCGTTTCCTGCCTTCCATCTTCAAACTCTGCCCAACTTTAAAAGCTACATACCCAGACTCTGGTGAGCTTTTCCAATTGTTCTTGCAGTTTGAGAGGGAGCTGCATAAAATCTCCTGGTTTTCCATTCCATTCCAGAGTATTCTGTCTGGGGTATGATTGCCTCTCTTAGAGCATGTGTGCAGTTCTAACACTAGAGTTTAAAGGGAAGTATAGAGAATCTCAACCAGGTTAAGGAAAGCATAGAAAAAGTGTGCAAGACTCTCTAGGCTTCTCTGTTAATCTCTATAGTATTGATCCTTTAAATGTCCTTCCATCTTATTCCTAACTGAAATATTGAACCAGATGAAAGCCAAAGATAGCGGACCCAAATGTAGATGGGTTGGAACTGTATTCCAGTTCGATGGAATCCTAGTGGATAGGGACCAGCAAGTGGAGCCTGGCCCTAATTCGAAAGTATGTTGCCTCCAATTGTGGAGGTAGAACGTCGCCATTGTGGCTAGCAGTCGGTGGTAGCCTTCTCCTCCATGAATCTGGCTAATCCTCCTTTAAAGCCATCCAAGTTGGTTGCCATCACTGCCTCCTCTAGAAGCGAACTCCATAGTTAAATGTGTGTGGTGTGAAGAAGTGCTCTCTTTTATCTGTCTTGAAGCTTCCAACATTCAGCTTCACTGGATGTCTAGTATTATGAGAGAGGGTGCAAACCTTTTCTCTGTCCACTTTCTCCATGCCATGCATAATTTTATACACGTCTATCATGTCACGTCTGACTCGCCTCTTCCAACTCTACAATACAGTAGGGCCCTGCTTCTCGGCGTTCCGCTAATACGGCGGTTTTCAATCACAGTAGGGCCCCATTCATATGGCGCTTGTTCCGCTTTTTTGGCGTTTTTTAGCATGATGCACTCTGAGAAGGGCGTCAGGTGCCATTTTATTGTCGGTGTTCCACTTTTCAGCGATTTTTGCTTTTCAGCGGGGGTCTGGAACCTAACCCGCCGTATGAGTGGGGCCCTACTGTATCGTTTTTGAGGTGAGGCAACCAGAATTGTACACAGTATTTCAAATGTGGCTGCACCCTAGATTTATATAATGGCATTATGATATCAGCAGTTTTATTTTCAATGCCTTTCCTAGTGACCCCTAGCATGGAATCTGCCTTTTTCACAGCTGCTGCATGCTGGATCAACATCTTCATTAAGCTATCCACTATGACCCCAAGGTCTCGTTCCTGGTCACTCACCGCCAGTTCAGACCCATGAGCATATATGTGAAATTTAGATTTTTTTGCTGCAATGTGCATAAATTTAAACTAGTATACATTAAATTGCATTTGCTATTTTACTGCCCATTCGCTCAGTTTGGAGAGGTCCTTTTGGAGCTCTTTGCAATCCCCTTTTGTTTTAACAACCCTGAACAATTTAGTATCATCAGCAAACTTGGCCACCTCACTGCTCACCCCTAACTCTAAATCGTTTCTGAACAAGTGAAAAAGCACAGGTCCCAATACCGATCCTTGGGGGACTCTCCTCCATTGGGAGAACTGTCCATTTATTCCTACCCTCTGCATTCTGTTCCCTAGCCAGCTGCTGATCCACAAGAGGACCTCTCCTCTTATTCCCTGACTATTAAGCTTACTCAGATGTCTTTGGTGAGGTACCTTGTCGAAAGCTTTTTGTACATTATCTTCCATGAATCTGTCTCATCCTCTCTTAAAGCCATCCAAATACTTGATGCATCAGAGAATGAAAGGGCTATCTGACCCCCCTTGGCAGTCAGTTCTGAATCTTCTGCACTAATATCCGACACCAAAAAAAATAAATGCACGAGTCAGTCTCAAATGCTTCAAGTGTGTAGCCAGTGCAGTGATAATTGTTTCAGAAGTTCAACGCTACTGAGATAAACACTCACAATACAAAACAGTCACAGTACCACAGAAACTCATGCTTCTGATAAGTACTGTGCTCTCCTGCTCCACTGGCTTCTTCCACTGCCCTGGAGAATGGGGCCACATTCGCACTGTACATTTATTCCACTATTATTCCATTTTAAACAGTCATGGTTTCCCCCAAAGAATTCTGGGAAGTGTAGTTTATGAAGGATACTGAGAGTTGTTAGCAAAGCCATAGTCCCCTTACAGGCCAGCAATTCCCAGAGTTCCCTGGGAAAAAGGACCAACTGTTAAACTACTTGGGCAATTGTAGCTGTGGGAGGAGAACAGGGGTCTCCTAGCAACTCTCAGCACCCTTCACAAACTACACTTCCCAGGATTCTTTGGGGAAAACCATGACTGTTTAAAGTGGAATAATAGTGGAATAAATGTACCGTGTGAATGTGGCTTGGGACAGTTGAGTTTTTTCTTCACGTCAACGGTTAGGTATCGGTACGTGCTCTTGCAGTCTGGGCCCCTAGTTACTACACTGGAGCCACGTTTCTCTCCCCTTCCCCAAGTTAGTGCCTCTGGTTGTAATGGTTACTCCTCCTCCTATGGCTCAGTCCATGTGGGGTGGGATGACCTCAAGAGACAGAGCCACAGCACTCCTGAAGTCAACCCACCTCGATTCAGTGGTACAGCTCTTGTCTCTTTTCTCCAGGGGCTTGAACTGCTGCTCCCAATGGCAACTTCCCTGCCTGCCAGGGACACTTCTTCCCTTTTTCTGCCTTGCTGCTCCCCCCACCTTGAGGCTCCCTTTGAAGCTCTGGCCCCACAGCTGCCACAAATCAGCTTCTCACCCTCTCACCTTTTGGATCATTTTCAGGGGGGTACACCTACCCCTTCAGACATGGGTTTTCTCTCAGCAAAAAGGAGGGGCTCCTGAGTGTTTCCAGCCTTGGGGATCAGGGGAGAAATAAGCCACCTGGTGAAGGACTGAATCCAGCTGCAGCCACAATACTGTTTTCACTAACACAGCTGAGAACAAAACTGAATTTGACTAAGCCCAACAAATACTTCATCCATTGCGACGGTGGTATGTTTTCATTTGTGCAAACATCACAGATACTGATTTCAGCATCTATGACATTTGCACATGCACAGAAATCAGGAGTGGTTTGAGCTCTGAAAAACAGAAAGCACAACTGCATTTTTGGCACATCAAAGCCCTTTTTATATGTGCAACAGACTGCAAAAACGCATACACATAATTCTGAATACCAGCTGCTGGAAACTGCAGGAAGGGAGAGGGCTGTTGTGCTCAGATCCTGCTCACAGGCTTCCCAGAAGAGGCATCTGGTTGGCCACTGTGAGAACAGAATCCTGGACTAGATGGGCCCCCTTTGGGTGATGTTCTTATGTGCCCAACAAATAAAATTTTGAAGTATAAGATTTTTCATTTCCTAGTCAGCCTGAAACAGTTCTACAAAAAACACTAAATTTAATGGCATAAATTTTCATAAAGATTATTAATATTGTAAGTGAACTGATCTGTTTACTTTATATCCTCAAAGGAAAAAAACGAAAGAAATGCCAATCTATGCCTTGTGGATGACAGTTAATGCTCCCCTTCCCATTGCTTTTTGAGCCTGCCAGAGACCTGAACTACTAAGCTCATATTTGGTCTTTTGACAATTTTCATTTAATGAATTGATTCCTACAGTTCATTAACATGCCCACTTCCACTTCTGTATACACATATGTCTTAATTAGCTGCTCATTGGCTGTTTAATTACAAGAAAACAGCTGACAGCTGCCTTGTTGTATCCTAATGGCAGGCACTCTGGAAGGGATACACACCAGTCTGTGACAACAAAGGCTTATTCATAATACCATGATTTATGGCTAACACTTACACATTTCCACGTATCATTACGCTTTACAATATTCTAGTAATTGCCAATTAGGAATCAAGCGAATTCCCCCTCCCGCCTCCTCATTCTTTTGTATGTTCTAAACTAAACTCACAGAATTTATTTTTAAACCAAGCAAAAAAATAAACAAAAATACTCATTCTAATTGAAGAAATTTGGGTTCTGGATCACAAAAATGTGGGATCATGCAGCACATAAGGAAAAAGTATTTCACTTAGAATTCTTGATTCCAAGTGGATGTTGCACCAGTGATTGTTTATTGCTTCAGTTTTGCATGGTTTACAGTTTTTACTACAATCCCTAGTCTTCTTCAAGCATTCAATATGAATATGTGAAGGGATTATCCCTGCCCTTTCAACACTGATGTGTGCCAGCCATGTTGAGGCACAAGCTGCGTCAGTTGTGCATGCATACATGCATTTGGCACCTTCAGCCTGACAATGATTGGACACTGGCTGCGTGGGAGCATGGGTGGCATGCACATTGACAATTGGGGTCAGGGCTTGCCTATGTGCAAGAGTCCCTTCACCCATTCGTGAATGCCCAAAGAGAGATCTTGTGGTTCACCATTGCGTGTTTAACATTTACAAAGCAGAGTGCATATTTAAGTTATATCTTAATTAAGATACCCAAATAAATAAATAAATATGTTAAAAGATATTCAAAGTATCCACTCTTGCTTAAAAACATATGAAGTGCCTTCTAGGATCAGACAAAGATTCACTGAGTCCAGCATTGGTTGCAAAAATCCCAGCAACAAAAGGCAGTACATAGTCCATGTTCTTGACATCCCTGCCCAAAAGAGTTTATTTTAACACAAACCTCTGTAGGCAAGTGCCCAGCTTCAAGTTTCATGCAACAGATGGGCCAAATAGATTACATATATATCTCTTGTTCTAACTCCCTTTACCCTATGGTGCAAACCATCGAATCGGTATCTGCCTCACTGTGGGTTTGGTTTTCATCACCACACTCTTTCCTTAGAATTAAAGCCCCAAAATGACAGAATAATTTTTTCCTGGTTTGATTGCTGCTCCCTCCTTTCTGGCACATTTACAAACCATACAACCAACAAACCTTCCAAGAGAAATGCAGCAGAACACAATTTTATTGCCACGTAAACCTATCAAGTGTATTTCTGTTTAGCAGAAGAAATGGAGCACGTTTTCTGATACAAAAAAGTTTGAACTTTTTTGGGCAAGGCACCCAACATATATCCTATGTAGCAAGGACCAGGCAGACTTACTATTCCTGTCAAGGAGAGGTACAAGACCCCCCCCCACACACACACATACATAATGCTGCCACTATAACATGCACTGTACCACAGGGAGCATTTAAGTCTGGGGAATGCTTGCCAGAGCAAGGGTGAAGCAAGGAAACAGCATAGCTGTGGGAACTGGATACTACTGTTCAGAAGGATGTTTCAGGAGGACAGAGAAGGAGCTCTTGCAGACCAGCACAGGTGGATAGACTCCAGCGGAAACAGGGAGAAGCAGAGGGCCTAACTACACATTACATTAATGATGTGATTAGTCAGTCAGCCGGGTTTGTATTATTTGTAGCCAATAGCCATAATATTAAAAAAATAAAAAACCAAGAAAATTCAAGAGTACATTAAGCATTTAACATTTCAGAACTGCAAATCACATTTAAAATGGAAAGGTCCTGAAATAATTTGTATTTTTATAAAAACCAATTGGCACTCAACCCTTTTGGGTCAAAAAAATAGCACATAACCTTCTTGTTACTAATGCATATAAAAACACTCTATAGGTAACAAATATCAGCCAGAAACCATCTAATTTTGTATTGACTTAGAGAATTCTGAAATGAACATAGGAATCTGTCCCAACACACACAAAGAAGGTCATTTGTTGTCCTATTAAAGAATTTACTGGTCAGATATTTAAAATCTAAGCCAAGTAAACACGTGAAAAGTTAATTCCAACAGCTAAGCAGAGCTTTTACAGTTCAATTTAATTTTAATGTGCCAAACTGAGGACTTCAGATGTATGCAGACTTATATGTCCATTTTGGAATCTTCAGCAAAAATTCACAGATCTTAAGGTTATAAATGTCCTGAGACGACATTACAGAGGAAACTGAATAAATGAACATAAAACTGTTACAATGTGCTCAGTCTTTTCTATGTTATAGGTGTAGATGTGATTAACAACCATATCATGGTTTTAAAGCATTAGATACCAGGTGCAGGGGAAGGGGCAACTGCACCACAGCACACAGGGAGATTTGAGCCTTCCCCTCAGCCGCCGCCTCAGTAAAAATGCCCCCCCAATCCAGCAGCAATTAGCATTAAAAAAAAAGCCTTCCACCTAGGGACTGGTATGGAAACGGCAGAAGCAAAGTGAAGCTTGTCTTCCTTTGGCAGGAGCCTGCTTTGCTGCTACAATGCCTACAAAAATTGACATACCTCTACAGAACAGAATGCAGTAGAAGCAACAAAACCGAACTTGACACAAGGATGTTCATCATTTTAAACAAACAAAATCTGGGCTCTCATTGTTAATCTTGTAAAGTGAGCTGCTAAGTTATTCTGTATTCCTCTGCCAGACAATAGATATTTATTGTGTATTTTAGTGTTTTTGAAAATATATTTTAATTGTTATCACATATTTTAATATAGTATTACATCTTGTTTTGTAAGCCACCCAGGGAACAACAGCCATATGAATCTAGTCAGTAGTAAACTATTTTTTGAAAAAGGTACTACAGGGAAGTTCAAAGGGCACTGTGATGTCCCTGTGTTTTAATATCTGTAAATATGGTAAGTGCGGGTTTATTAAGTGATATATGGTAAGTGACTGAGTGAGAGGGGGGAGTACATGGGCTAGAATGCTGGAGAATGCTGTATGATTACTGGCTGAGTGTTTGAATGGCTGAAGGTATAAATGAGAGGATGACAGCTGGTTCAGGGTTCTGTTTTGTGGGGGAGTTGTGGGCAGTTAGTTGTGGAGTGTGGATTGGAGTTGGTTGTGGGTTGGATTATATTTGGCTGGTATTTAGACAGAATATATAAGACTGGAAACATAAAGAGTGACACTATATGAAACCATACGCTTGCTGAACATTCCTAAAGTAATCTTGTTATTTCCTGGTGTTATCAAATAAATACTTTTATTGGTTTACCTAAAGCCTGATCCTTGGCTGGGGATTCACAGACCAGAAGGGAGGGCAGGGTATTTACCAAGGTGGAGAAAAACAGTATCAAATGGTGGCAGCGGAGAAGAGATAGTGTATCATCAAGTATCCAGGGCAACCCAGGGCTGTATGCTTTATAGACAAAGATACAGGGGGGTTGTGGACGGCAAGGGCACCCAGACACAAAGTAACAATAAGCCATAGGGAGACAAGGCGAAGTCTCTAGCAGTATTGTTTACAGGGAGTGGCTGGTGGTGCTGCCTAGCAGTGGGATCTTGTGAGATCTGTGCTAGGGTGAGCTAAAGAAAAATAAAAACTACGTTTCTCCCTGGTGGGAGCCTGACAGGTGGTGCCAGGGGAGGAACATTACAGGCACGTCAGAATAAACTCATTTAAATGTAGGCAAGAGTAATAGCAGCTTAAGCATACTTGGATTGCAATTTTTTTTCAAGCACAGGGTGAAAAGTAATCACATCACAATACAAAGTGCTGCTGGTGGTAGCAAAGCCTCCATAATTGCAGTCTCAAAAAATATTTGGGGGGTTTTTTTGGTCATGCTGTCCTCCATAACAGACCCAGTTAAAAGGGGGCAGCATCTTCATGTAAAAAGGAGCAACAAATGCCTTAAAAATTGCTGAAGTAATTCCAGGTGCCTACACATTTTGAGCAACTTTGTCAATGAAGGAATATGCAAGTTCAAAAGTCATTTTTCTCTAGTTATTTCTGTTAGAACAGTAATTAGCTTGAATCACTTTGGGAGCTAGAATGGCTTCAATAAATCTTTATATACCCAAAGGAATTTCAGGTAGATTACGGAGGGAAAGCAATAATCAAGTGAGAGCTATGTGGAATTCAAAAAACGTGATAGACTGGTCTCTATTGGCCATGAAGATTAATAAAGCCATTGATTGATTGATTGATTGATTTGATTTGATTAATATCCCACCCTTCCTCCCAGTAGGAGCCCAGGAATTTTGGCTTCCAATTTTACCTCCCCCCCAAAAAAACACTCCTTCATGTTAAGTGACAAGACTGAGATGCTGTTGGTGGGGGGGCTCTCTGCCCAGATGGATGATGTCCGACCTGCCCTAGATGGGGTTACACTCCCCCTAAAGGAGCAAGTCCGTAGTTTGGGGGTCTTATTAGATCCGCTCCTGTCACTGGAGGCTCAAGTAGCCTCGGTGGCACGGAATGCGTTCTACCAGCTTCGGCTGGTAGCCCAACTACGACCCTATCTGGATAGGGAGAACCTCGCCACAGTTATCCATGCTCTGGTAACCTCTAGATTGGACTACTGTAATGCACTCTACATAGGGTTACCTCTGAAGACGGTTCGGAAACTTCAGCTGGTGCAGAATGCTGCGGCCAGAGTTCTTACTGGGACTAAAAAATCTGATCATATAACACCTGTCCTGGCCCAGCTGCACTGGCTACCAATATGTTTCCGGGCCAGATTCAAAGTGTTGGTTCTTACCTATAAAGCCCTTAACGGCATCGGACCGCAATACCTGGCGGAACGCCTCTCCCACTATGTACCTACCCGGTCGCTGCGCTCGACGTCGAAGGCCCTTCTCTGTGTCCCAACGCATAGGGAGGCACGGAGAACGATAACTAGAGCTAGGGCCTTCTCAGTGGTGGCCCCCGAACTATGGAATGCCCTCCCTGATGAGATACGCCTGGCGCCTTCTCTGTTATCCTTTCGGCGCCAGGTAAAGACCTACCTCTTTGCCCAGGCATTTTAAAAAAATTTAAAATCTGAATTTAAATTTGAAAATTTTTAATTATGTTTTATTGTGTATTGTATTTACATCCACTTGTATTTTAACCTGTTTTATTATGCTGTACACCGCCCTGGGAGCTTATTGCTATAGGGCGGTCTAAAAATGTAATAAAATAAATAAATAAATAAATAAAATTAAGTTCAGCAAACCTTGAAACTAGTCATACCCAGTAGTGTAGTGGCAAATTCAGAAGCGCAGGGTCTCTTCATTATAGCCACACCACGCCCCCTCAGTCACACACCCTTTTACACTTTCACTGGTCTCCCTTGCTGCCTGCATCTACAACAGATGTCCCTAGGAGGCAATCAGCATGAAAGGGGACGCTGCATTTTAGCTACTGAGAAGAGTCTTCTCAGCAGCTGACTCATCTGCTTTCATAGAATCATAGAATAGTAGAGTTAGAAGGGGCCTATAAAGCCCTCAAGTCCAACCTCCTGCTCAATGCAGGAATTCAAATCAAAGCATTCCCGACAGATGGCTGTCCAGCTGCCTCTTGAAGGCCACCAGTGTCGGAGAGCCCACTACCTCTCCAGGTAATTGGTTCCATTATTGTGTGGCTGTAACACTTAGGAGGTTTTTCCTGACGTCCAGTCGAAATCTGGCTTCTTGCAACTTGAGCCCATTATTCTGTGTCCTGCACTCTAGGACGATCGAGAAGAGATCCTGGCCCTCCTCTGTGCGGCAACCTTTCAAGTCCTTGGAGAGTGCTATCATATCTCCCCTCAATCTTCTCTTCTCCAGGGTAAACATGGCCAGTTCTTTCAGTCTCTCCTCATAGGGCTTTCTTTCCAGTCCCCTCATCATCCTTGTTGCCCTCCTCTGAACCTGTCCCAGTTTGTCTGCATCCAGAACTGGACAAAGTACTCAAGATGAGGCCTAACCAGTGCTGAATAGAGGGGAACTAATATTTCACACAATTTGGAAACTATACTTCTGTTAATGCAGCCTAAAATAGCATTTGCCTTTTTTGCAGCCACATCGCACTGTTGGCTCATATTCAGCTTGTGATCAAGGACAATTCCAAGATCCTTCACGCATGTCGTATTGCTGAGCCAAGTAGCCCCCATCTTATAACTGTGCATTTGGTTTCTTTTTCCTAAGTGTAGAACTTTGCATTTATCCGTGTTGAATTTCATTCTGTTGTTTTCAGCCCAATGCTCCAGCCTATCAAGGTCCCTTTGAATTTTATTTCTGTCTTCCAGGGTATTAGCTGTGCCCCCCAATTTTGTATCATCTGCAAATTTGATAAGCATGCTCTGTACCTCCTCATCCAAGTCATTAATAAAAATGTTGAAGAGCACTGGGCCCAGGACCAAGCCCTGTAGTACCCCACTCGTTACTTCCGCCCAGTTTGAGAAGGAACCATTGATAAGTATTCTTTGAGTACGATTCTGGACCCAACTGTGGATCCACCTGATAGTTGTTCCATCCAGCCCACATTTAGCTAGTTTACTAATCAGAATATCATGGAGCACTTTGTTAAAAGCTTTGCTGAAGTTGAGGTATATTATGTCTACAGCATTCCCACTGTCTACAAGGGAGGTTACCCAATCAAAAAATGAGATAAGATTAGTTTGGGAGGATTTGTTCTTCATAAATCCATGTTGGCTCCTAGTAATCACTGCATTGCTTTCAAGGTGCTTACAGATTGACTGCTTTATAATCTGCTCCAGAGTTTTTCCAGGGATTGATGTTAGGCTGACTGGTCTGTAGTTCCCCGGTTCCTTCTTTTTGCCCTTTTTGAAGATAGGGACAACATTAGCTCTTCTCCAGTCATCCAGCACTCCATGAATACGCAAAGATAATAGACAGTGGTTCTGAGAGTTCTTCAGCCAGTTCCTTCAATACTCTAGGATGTAGTTTATCGGGCCCTGCCAATTTGAACTCGTTCAAAGTGATTAGGTATTCCTTGACCGTTTGTCTGTCAATCTCAAGCTCCAATCCTGCCCCTTCTACTTCATGTTTCCCAAGAGGGTCATAGACCCTTTTTTGGGAGAAGACTGAGCCAAAGTAGGAATTGAGGGCTTCTGCCTTTCCTTTGTCATCTGTTATCATTTTGCCATCCTCACTGAGTAGCTGTGCCACCATTTCCTTTCTCTGTCTTATACTATGGACATACCTGAAGAAAGCTTTTTTGTTCCTTTTAGCATCTCTCGCTAACCTCAGCTCATTCTGAGTTTTGGCTGAGAAACATTGGCAATTTGCTTTTCAAAAGTTACACTCTCGTCTTCTCCTTGATCGGGTGGTTGGTAGTAGACTCCAAGCCCCACATTCCTTTTATTACTTGCCCCAATAATTTTAATCCAGATACTCTCAGTGGAGCTCTACCAAGCTCATCTTCCTGTACTTCTGTGCAGGGATATATATATTTAACATATAGCGCAACTCCACCTCCCTTTTTATTCCTTCTGTTCTTTTTGAACAAGTTATATCCTTCAGTTGTTGTACTCCAGTTATGGGAGTCATCCCACCAAGTTTCAGTTATACCTATCAAGTCATAATTACCCTCCTGTATTAAGAGTTCAAGTTTGTCCTGCTCGTTTCCCATGCTCTGCGCATTAGTATGCAGACATCGAAGACCATGTGTTTATGGCTTGGCTTCCTTACTACATTTTTCTGAGGACTGTCACTGGTCTCTGTTACAGCCGATCTCTCTGTTCCCATTACTGTGCACAATCCTTCATCAGTTGTTACCACCAAGTTTACGTCTCCGTCTCCCTTAGGATTCAGTTTAAAGCCCTCCTGATGACCTTCTCCATGCTGTGGCCAAACACAGTCTTCCCAGTCCTTGTGAGATGCAACCCATCACTTGCCAGCAATCCATCTTCCAGGAAGTATAGCCTGTGATCCCAGAATCCAAATCTCTCACGTCGGCACTGCCTTCGTAGCCATTCATTCACATGGAGTATTTTCCTTTCCCTTTCTACTCCTCTTCTAAGTACTGGAAGGTTAGATGAAAAAACTATCTGGGCCCCAAAGTCCTTGAATTTCCTTCCCAAAGCTTCAAAGTGTGATGTGATTTCTTCATAGCTCTGTTTGGCAGTATCATTTGTTCTCACAGGGATGAGGAGAAAGGGATACCTGTCGGAGGGCTTGATAAGTGATGGTAACCCTTCCGTCACATCTCTAATCCATCCTCCTGGTAGACAGCATGCCTGGTGAGTCCACAGATCTTCTCGGCATACTTGGGTTTTAATCCCACACAGTAGGGAGTCTCCCACTACTAGTACTCTTCTCTTGTGGTTGTGGGGTGTGGTTTCATTGCCCCTGCTTGATTGAGCTTCAGCCTCTTGCTCACTGTCGCACAGGGTCTCCTGTAATTCTTCCACCACAGGCTGTCCTCTAGTCTCCTCCTCGAGTGGTTGAAAGCGGTTCTATAGTTCCACTGGTGAAGGGTGTCTTCTAGCTCTTCTGCTCCTAACTGTCACCCTTTCCCACAGAGTGTCCTCTACTTTGTTGTTACTCTCCAAAGCAGTCTCCTCTTCTCCTACCACATGCTGTTGTTCTTCCACCTCCACTTCTCTTTGCTGCTGTTGTTCCAGAGTTCTGTCTAAGAACTCTTCATCTTCAATTATAGTCCTCAATGTGGCCATCTGTCGTTCCAGGCCTCTCACTTTTTCTTCCAACAGCGCCATGAGCTTGCACTTGTTGCATGTGTATGCCATGTTGTTCTCAGGCAAGAAAACAAACATGGCACACACCTTGCAGGTCACAACCACTGGAGTATCCTTCCCATTCATACTCTCTTCTACCTTTTGTTTCTTTCTAACGACTTGTTTTGGAATGGCCTGTGCTTTGTCCTGTCCTACTTCAGGGTAACCTTGAGAGTCACACTAGTATGTAGTACGCTGTACAAGAAGAATTAGTATTTATTATGATGATGATTTTATTTTATTTACGGTCATAGACCAAACTGAACATATACAAATACACAAATATTTTATTTATTTATTTATTTATTTATTTTTCGGGACCTGACCCTTGACCTCCCCTGTCGAGCTCCTTTGTCAAACTCCTGTTTGCTCTCCCTGTTTGCTCGCTCTGTTCACTCGCTCTCTGAAAGCTGGCTTGCTTGTTTCTGCTCTCATGTGGACCAGCTGAGACAGCTCCCTCTGCTCTGCTCTGCTCAGCTAGGAGTCAGGAAACAGAATCACTCTGATTGGCTCCAATCAGCACGAAAGGACAAAGACTCTTCTCAGTGGCTAATACGCACCGCTTTCATGTTGACTGGCTCATACATAGGGATCTGGCTGGGATCCTGCTCCCAAAAAAGTAAGGGGTCTACAACCTTCCAAGACCCCGAATGACTAAGCCCCTGGCCACACCAAGTTGGACTTTGTTTAATTCTGTTTTGTCACACAGGGAGAAAGTTGTAAATTGTCTGTCTGTCAGCCTATCCTCCTAGAACTTCCCAGTTGAAGTATTAAGTAACTTGTTGTTTAGCATGTGTGTCTGGTACTATTCCGCTTTGTCCCGGAATCTCGAGTTTAAATGTTAATGCATGCTGAAGAGTGAATATGAACTTGATTCATATTGATTTGATTAGCCCTGACTGTTTTTTTTGCATGCTTCAGCAATCATGGTTGGTTTGCATCATAGGGATGGGTGAAAACTTTCACCCAGTTGTGCAGACTGTTAAACAGGAGGCAGTCAGGGCCACCAAACACTCATCATAAGACTTGTAAAATAAAGAGGTCTCGTCCTGTTGTCTATGGAAAAGAAGAAGAAAATAAAGAGAGCCAGCCAAAGACTAGACAGGATACTCCATAACCAGGAGACCATCCCTGAAAAGTCCCTGTGAAGGTGGAGATGTCAGCAGAAGGATTTTCAGCCTAGATCTGATCATTCTGGGCAGCTTCATAGACTTTCAAGTACCCAGGTCTCAAGCCATTAAGGACATCCTTTTATTTTAGAATGAGAGCTGTCTGACCAGGTACTAGTAATAGATTGCACCCATGTTTCTACCAAAGAGTCAGCCTATGACTGCATGGTTTTTTGTTGTTGTTATGTGCCTTCAAATCGATTACGACTTATGGCAACCCTATGAATCAGTGACCTCCAACAGCATCTGCATGGTTACATGCAAAGAATTCCATAACCAGATTACCAAGGAAGATCCAGAAACATAGCTGGAACAAGTGGGAGATGGGTGGCCCCAAGCCTTAAAGCTCCCTTGTGGCTTGTGTTTCTTCTCCCTAAGATATGAGTGGTGAGAGGTATAAAAAAATAGTGCTTTCTAGCAGATTAAAAGCAGAGCTTGGAAAAGTTACTTTTTTGAACTACAACTCCCATCAGCCCAATCCAGTGGCCATGCTGGCTGGGGCTGCTGGTAGTTATAGTTCAAAAAAGTAACTTTTCCAAGCTCTGATTAAAAGCGGTGTAGGTTTCAACTGAGAGCCTGATGCAAAGGCATCCCAGAAGTTAATAGCATTTAAAAAGTGTCTGTGTGAGAGACAATCTTCACAGGAAAGGGTCTGAATCTGAATTTGGCTCTGTATCCTCCATATGATCTTTTTAAAGGAAGAAAAAGACAGTCGTTGAGAGGGCTGCAGGAAGCAAAACACACAGGACTAAATTTTACTGAAGCCTGTTGTGACTGTTCTCATGATGCTAGTTGGGCCGGTCATATCCAATCCTTCTTTCAATACTATTGGCACATGCCAACAAGGGTGTTTTGGAGTAGTCACACTGTTACATTTCTAATCAGTGCATAACCCATAACTGCTGAAATCCTGTAACAATTGATACCACAAATGTTTTGGTTTATTTTTGTCTACTTTTGTTAAACTATAGCACCTCCAGACAGCAATAATGTGGTAGTATTGAAGAAGCATAGGAGAAGCAACTAAAGTTGAATAAATCCATCACTACTGGACTATTATTGTGTCAAGCATGTGTTGCAGAATATACCCACAATAAATACCAGTCTCAACCCTCCTGCAGTATGATTTGGGAATGTAAACAGTGTGAATTTAGACAAATGTCTTTTAGTGGGGAAAAAATGACAAACCTTGTCTATGATGGTTTACTAATTGTATTGATTAGTATTAACTGGATGCAAAAGTAAACATATAATCTTGCATAAAGAAAGTTTCCACGCCAAAAACACATGTTCACACTATATTTAAATTTTAAAAGCTTACCTTGCAGCCCTCACAGGTAATGACACCATAATGGATTCCTGATGATTTATCTCCACAGATCTTGCATGGAATAATTTCAATTTGAGCTGCAACAGAAGCACGCAACCAGTTAATTATATTTTCTTTTAAACACCTTATAAAAAGCATTCCCTGATCAGCATTTGTACAGTGAAAACTAATAACCTGCTCAACATTCTACCACATTAACTATTCATTGCTGAACTGGGAGGGTTCCCCTAGGACTTTGTACTAATTTATGGTTACTTGTTATATAATAGCGTTCAGGTTATTAAAATGGGCCATTTGAGAAAGTACTTAAAAACTCACAACGTTCTCAGATTTAGCATTTCAAAGCCAAGAGACATTGGACCCAAGAGTTCCTATTTTGGCCAAAGAAATAAGAATGCATTTCATCACATGGCAACATGATGCACAGAGCAGAAACCACCCGGTACATAAAGTAATTTATTGCAAGGCAATTTCTGACACATTTCAAACACACAAGTTCATTCTCTGCGGTAAATTAAGATGTGAAAGTAGCCACCTAGGTTTAGATCCTTTGCTACCTGCTCTGTTGCTAACAAAGAAGGCACTAAAACTGGCAAAGCTCAAATAATCAGAAGAAAAACAAAATCCTTGTAACCCACTTTGGTGTGTTCAATATCTATTCCCGGTGAAAATCAGAAGAGAACAATGCAATACACATAATATCGAGACTGCAGCAGAGGCAGTGATCAGAGCTGACTACAGACGGAGAGAATGTGCTATTTTATTTATTTATTCATTCATTTATTGTTTTATTTATATCCCACCCTTCCTCCCAGCAGCAGCCCAGGGCAGCAAACAAAAGCGCTAAAAACACTTTAAAACATCATAAAAACAGACCTTAAAATACATTAAAACAAAACAACGTTAAAAACATTTTTTTAAAAAGCTTTGAAAACATCTTTTAAAAAAGGGTTAAAGACATTATTAA